>NW_028145568.1:2500000-3132500 GCF_977016875.1 Pavona decussata
ATCTTCATGTTGTACTTGTATAAAAATTGAAAAAGAAATCCATATCAAATTTTCTTCTCTGTATTTGAGGTGTAATTTTAAGGTTACCCTATACCTTTAGAGGTGTCTCACGTCCAAGCGATGTAGCCGCCCGGGTTAAACTGTAGATACCTGAACCCTCATATCAAATTAAAGCTTATAGAGCTGGCTATCAAACTATACCAAGTCTTTTGAAATACAATAAATTGTCGAATTTGTTACGCCCTCTAAATGTGAGCGTCGGAATCACCCTTTGAAAGCTACAAGTCAAAGCGAATTTTATTTTTTGCTAATTTAATTTGCTCCTCAGTTTCCGGACCCAAAGCACTAAAAAAGCATGTCTGCGTTTTGCCATATTCAATCGCAGTGAAAAGTTACAAAACATTTTCGTAATAGCATTAAAAAAATGTGAAGTGATTGTACAAAAATTTGCTCTCAGAGAAAAAATATTTTGAAAGAAAAAATTCGCAGACATGGTTTTGTTGTTTATATGTTAAACTATCTACTGTCCACATTTGAAGGCAAACGAACAAATTCCCTTTGAGTTTTAGCTCTTTAAAGCGTCTCGTCCAAGTAAAAAAACTGATGTGAGAAAACAGTGCTACAAAACTCGGCAATTCATTTTTTTTTTCAAAATTCTTGGTATAGTTTGATGGCCAGCTCCTCAAGCTTTAATTTGATATATGGGTTTAGGTATCTACAGTTTAAACTGGACACGCTATATCGCCGCTACATTGCTTGGATGCGAGACACCTCTGAAGGTATAAGGTAACCTTAAGTGTCAAGTTTCACTTCTGGTTGGGTACAATACCGTGCAAGACAAGAGACTGGGGAAAGTATGACTGTGACATCAATATAGGCAAGGCTAGTCCTACAATTTCTCTATTCCTCACAGTAGCTGTTGTTTTTCATGTGCAGAGGAAGAAAACAGTGTGTGGAGAAAAATATGAATGGGATTGTTGAATACTCAGAATGAAACAACTGAGAAATAGAGAATCTGCAAGACTAGTATTACTGCACGTTTGTTGACGCCACAGTCCTACTATCAGAGGGCTTTGAGCATTTTCCATTATGAATGCCACTGTCAGCACACTCAAAAGATCTAAATTTTGTATGATGTAACCTGTATTTTGTGGTATTCTGCATGTACCTACATACAATTTGAACACTGTTACAGGTACAAAGAAACTATCTACATCTCCCCCCACCCCCCTTTGGGATGCCATAGCATTTCTAGGGGGGTGAAGACCTTGAAAATCAATGGACTGTGGGGTGGCGAGGTCCAAACCAAAATTCTCCAATGGGAGGGGCATGGAAATTTTTTGTAAGAACCACATTTAATTGTTTTAATTTGTTTTTTGTTAGGGCTATCCTTGTTTGAAGTTGTCGCAGGTAAGGAAGTAATGTGTTTTTCATTCATAAAAATTTAATTTGAATGTAAACTGTGTTACTGTTGGTATTTATATTTGTTAGGAGTTTTACCTTGAGTCGATTGAAGGTTGTAAGAATACTGTTGTTAGTCTACATCATACACGACTTGCATGGATGTTGTCTTGATTATGTACTGTATTAAAAATTGTTTTCTTTTTTTTTGAGTTTAAGGAAGGTTTTCAAATTACTTAAATTTTGTTAAGGCTTGTGCCTGGACATTTCATTCATTTTCTAGCACTGTTATATGGTAGTTAATATTCAATAATCTCGATCTGGAAGAAGAATGATGCAAACCTGTGTCTAGCATCAAAGTATCTATTTGTAAATAATTTATACAGCAGTTATGTTAATTGCCTCACACACTTTTATTCAGAGATAAAACTTCTAAATTAAAGTAGTGTAGGTTCCTCAGCCAACTAAAGTAAATAAGCCCGCACACAGATTCTGTGTGCATTGTCAGATGCCTTCTGTTTACTTAGAGCGAAAGAAGAGTTGTCTGCAGAATGCCATTGCTTATTGTACTGTTCCATTATTGTGTAGTTCCAGAAACAATCCATATCCACCCCATGGAAGGTCATCAGAAATTCCTGGCGGGGCAGTCTTAAAAAGTCATTTTAGAAGCAAAGTATGAAAGTAAACTGGAATTTCCTGGGGG
This sequence comes from Pavona decussata, assembly GCF_977016875.1. NCBI lineage: Eukaryota > Metazoa > Cnidaria > Anthozoa > Scleractinia > Agariciidae > Pavona > Pavona decussata. Next base: position 2,502,105 of record NW_028145568.1, read on the forward strand.
GACCGGGGGGATGTGAAACAAAAAATGTTCCATGGAGGAAGTACTGTAGGATATTTTCTGGAACTGCACATTGTTTGAGTTTTAAATTTTGTTAATACATTTTGTTTCCTGGGGAAAGGCATAAAGATTATCAATGATTTAATTCACTACAGTATCCTTCCCAAGGGTAGTGTTTTAGCTGTCTTCTTTACTGTCAGCCCAGCCTTGAAAACCTTAATAGCACTGTGGTTTTGAAACAGTCCTTATTTGATTTTTCTTTAAGTTTTTCAGTGTATTATGTACATACTGCACAGGCGCGTAGCTAAGGTTTCGATAGGGGTGTTGGTTGAGCCCCAAATCTTGCTGAGCGCCGGAGGCGTTCTTACTAGGGGGGTCCGGGGGCATGCTTGCCAGGACATTTTTGAAAATCTAGGTTTCCAGAAACCTCATTTCCTGCATTTTGAGACCCATTTTAGGCAAATCAACACTTTGTTTTACAGCAGCTTTTAAAGCTATATACATCATTTCGACGGCATAATTGTCTCAACTTAAACAAGAAAGTTCAATGTACATTCCCTTGCCCTGTCAAGTTCTGATAGCTATTCGATCTGCTGATGGTCATACACCAAGCTGGTAAACTGCATCATTCTCAGGTGTAGGCCTTAGAACAAATTGACTATCTCATCAAGATTGACAGGCATATCATATTTGATATGCATTAGAGCCAGGGTGAACAGCCTACTCTCTCCCATGGTAAAGCTCATGTAGTTGTTCAACCTCCACATTGAGCTTATGGAATGTTCACTTTCACAAGTGAATGTTCTCAGGCGAACTTGTACATAATTGCGCGTGAAACTCAACAAGGCTTGAACTATTAAGTTTGAAGTGAATCGCATTCAGAGAACAAAACGCATCGCAAAGCATGCTTTTATATGGCTTTTTCGGGCGGATGCGATTTTACCGCAAAAATGAAACGTCATTAAAATTAATCTCCAAGGGTTCTTGACAATTTTTATTTTTACTGAGGATAAGACGTGAAGCCTAAAGAACGGGTTTATATCTCTATTTTTCTTTGGTTGATGTATTTCGACCTCAGGAACTTTATTTAAATTTTTTTCCGGGCATGATTGATCTTCAAAGGGGGTTCGTTCGAACCCCCCCCTCCTACGCGCCTGCTGCAGGATAGTTTCCCAACACACATTCTCCATAAAATTAATTTAATATTTATCAAACAAAAAGGTTTCATTTTCAAGATCAAAAACTTATGTAAAAATACAAGCTTTCGATTCCCTCTCTGAATCTTTGTCAAGTGGTGTGGGACGTTTTGTCACATGATTAAGTCCCTGTAGATTGCCGGAAGCTCATATCCAACGTTGTGATTTTCAAGACCCCTCTAGGTACGACCCACCTACCCAAAGGCACAGCAAACAAAGGCGGCTCCAATATCAGCGCCCCTCTCCCCTATATGCAAGGAGTTTCTGAGCAACTTACATGAGTTTACAGAAAACAAAAACACCTTCCATGGAAGGAGCATGGATATTTTCTGGAACTGCATAATGTACTTCTAATTATAAAGGAAGGATTTCTACTTACATGACTTGTGAATTCTCTACGCAACATTGAACAAAATTTTGTCCTTACTCGGCGTTATGATTAGTGAGATTATCCCAATACATAGTATGTTTTAGTCCAAAGGTTTTGACCTGTCACATGGAAAACCCAGCTAAAAATAAAATTGTTCGGCATAGTAATAATTATTATATCTTGAGTATCTAATATGATTGTTTATTAATCAAAATTGATTCTAACAATGCCTACTGTCAAACAATCAATTTGAGGGCTTTCCCCAGTTTCTCAGAAAACAAAAAAACAGGATTCTGAAACACAATAAATTATTAGCAGCGGTATTCTGCAGAATTTCTTCATTGAACTATTCAAGGAAAATAGGAGACATCTCAGCACAAACTAACTGTACATGTAGGCTTCAACATGGGAATGAATGTTTGGGTTATCAACATTGATAATTAAAGACCATGGTAAATTCCAGGAGGCTTTCAAAATAAGGAGATTTGACCATGTTTGTCTCTGTTTTTCTAGAGCGGTGGGAAACATGGAAGCTGGGTTTTGATAAAAAATTATCTTGCCACCACCCCTCTCCTTTCCCCTCCCTTGGACTCTTCTTTATTTTTGCATGTCAGTAGGTGCATAAAAGTTTGCGCATGTCATATTAATTTTGTGCACAGCAAGTGACAATTGTATCTCTCTCTCAACCAGTTGCTCTTTGTAATTTTTTGCCAGCTTTTTGTGACCAGTCATATTCAAGCTCTTCTGGAATAGTGAGTTCACCAGATTTTTTGACGAGATCAGAGTATGCAGATAATCAGTACTGTACATATGACATCAAAGTTTCGTACAGTTTCAACCAGCCTGCAATCAGGCTTACATGGTCTGGATTTGGCATCAAGGGTAACATGCCGTCTTGTTCTGAAGATTACGTGGAAATTTTCATCGGATGTAGCAAATATTCCATTGGGAAATATTGTTCTAGCTCCATGCCTTTTGATGTTTACTCGCCGGACAACTGCTTGAGTTTAGTTTTCAAGAGTGACAGCTCTGGTGGTGGCTTTGGATTCAGTGCCACATATTCTACAGTTTCGAAATCTTCTGGTAATAAAATAAATTAAAATTTTATAAATAAAGTTTTTAGTCTGGATGCTCTAACCACTGAGCTATGGTCAACTCATATGATGAGCAGGTCACAGGCTTGAGGTACAGGTCTCAGGACTTCGCACCTTGCAAGTACTGTACACTGGGCACTAATTATTATTAGTGTCCATGCAGTGTATGTATGTACTTGCGAGATGCAAAGTCCTGAGAACTATGCTGCAAGCCTGTGACCAGCTCACCATATGAGTCACCCATAGCTCATTTGTTAGAGCATCCAGACTAGTAACTGGAAGGAGCGAGTGGGTTCGATTCCTGCTGGGGGCTGGGAAATGTTTTTTTCCAAGAATTTTCATTGTGTTCTTATTATCTATTTTCATTTTCATAGCACTAGGTGGTTGGCTGGTTCGATACATGTAGTTACGTTCAATAATTATGGTGAGCTGAAACATACATGTACATGTAACAGGACGTTAAATTTTTGAGTAATCACAATTCAAGAGGGAAAGAAGAAGTTGATCTTGGTTGTTGTTCGCTTGCCTGACAAGAACATTGAGCCAACATTTATGTGTATAGCAAAACTGAGGTGCTGCCATTGCCTTTACCTTACATAAATTGTTTGTGTGAAGCTTTTTAAATTACGTTTTTGCTAATGTTCAATCCTTACAAAATTTAAGACACTCCTGCATGCAAAATTTAGTTGACACTTAAGCTGCGTTATTATTTTAAAAGGGTCCTCAAAATGTTTTCAGCCCTGGTTGAAAAAAAAAATCGCCACAGTCTAAACAATACACTCTGACCCATGATATGCTGCAAAGTTTCCATGGAAATTGCCCAAACTTTCACTTCAATGTGATATTATATATGTGTAGTTTTAATTAACCCTTACTCATTCAGAATTCCCACAGATCTCAAAAAGTTATCAAGATACATGAAGTATTTGAGCTGCTTTTATGCAATACAGTTGACTCCCGATAACTCAAACCTTCAAGGGGAACTGAAAAAGGTTTGAGTTATCAGAAGGCGGAGTTATCAAGGGTGAAATTATATAGAAAATGACCTGAAACGAAAAGGAAAATTGGTTTGAGTTAGCACAAGGTTCAAGTTAGCGAGGGTTCGAGTTATCGGGAGTCAACTGTACTATCAGTGTATAAGACAGAACAAGGGCTGACAGTCAAAGGTTTCTGATCATCCTGTTTTTGTTTCCTTCACAGCTTCAAGTTATCTGTCTGGTAAGTAAATTTTTTTTGCTGTGTTGCTAATATACGTACAGTGTACTAATATTTAGTACTGATCATGGCTATTCCTAATTTGTCAAACCAGCTACATACACTTCACATAAAGTACTTGGGCTTGCTATTCAGAGGGATTTGAAATGGGGTGGGCATATCACCTCAGTGGTTGCTAAGGCATCAAAGCGCTTACATACATGTATACTCAGGGTGTTGCGTCATGGGGGTGTCCCTGTCACTGATCTCTTTCCCATTTATGTTGCCCTGATATGTTCTAGTTTGGAATACTGCTGCATGGTATGGTATTTCACCTTAACCAACTATCTATTAGAACAACTTGAAAAAGTTTAAAAACTAGCCCTGTGTATTATTTACCCTGGGCATTCATATAGCGAGACAGTTGGCAGACAGTTTGATAATAAATATGTTAGTAATAATAATTACTGTAATTACTGTACTGTTTTATTCTCAATCTGTAAACTTTTCTTATTTTTGTATTCATATATTGGTAAGCACATTGTAACATTCATTTTTAATGCGATAATGTGCAAGTTTAAATAAACACACATAAACACAATATTGAACTTATAAGTACCAAACAGAAGTAACCTAACAGAGAATGTTGGGAAGAAGGCGTTCTTATTTAAAAGCTTGCATTCTGTTTCACGTTCCATTTGCGTTCCCTGGCATTCTTTCAGCGTTCCCCTTAGTATTCCAGTTTAAAATGGAATGGTGTTTATGGTTAAGATTTCAGATAACATCTTATTAAACAACTACAGTTTACCAATAGACTTACCTTTGGGAAGGCTTTTTATCTGCAGGATTTTAGAGCCAAAGATGTTTTCTGAGGTGGGTGAGGGGGTGCCTACCATACATTTTGGGGAGGGATCATTTACTGGGGGACCCTTCGCATTTGGAATGACAGTATACTACAGTGTAAGTCAGGACTTGTGTACATGTAATTGTTCTTTGAGTAACTAGGGCCTTACAAATAAACTTAAACACATGACTTAAACTTTACCTTTTCCTTATTTGTAGGCAGTTGCTCTGGAATCCAAACTATGCATAATGCTGGAGTAATCAATTCTCCTAAATGGCCTCTTAACTATCCATCTTTAAAAGACTGTTATTGGAGGATTGAGGTGGGCAGTGGTAAAGGCATCAAAATTGCTTTTATGGACTTTTATCTTGAGAGTGATATTGGATGTGACAATGACAAAGTCAAAGTGAAAGGTGACAGGATCATATTTTTACTTGTTAATGGGGGAGACTTAACTACCATAAAATTAATTGTTGTTGGATGCATGAAAATTTGCTAGCCGTCAATTGTCTTTGCAAATTATCCTAACACCCTACGTTTTGTTACAAATGGTATTTCAAGTATTTGCGTAAAAGGCAATAGCTTACAAATGTTCATCAGATTACAAGGAACAGTTTACAAGGCTGAATTGTATAATCTGTTTAAAAAAATTCAGAACTCAGAGGCTAGCTGTTCCTTTCCTCTTAGCGTTACAGCTGTAGGGATTTTTTTTTATTGCAATAAGCAGTTGGGGGCTGGCACTGCATTCCTGGCCTCATACATGTCAAAACACTTGTCTACTATAAACTAAATTCGATTTTGAGACGGCATTATAACTTTATATTGACGGCTAGTTGGGAGAAAATATAGTCCGTATTGGGTGGAGTCGCGAAGCTGTCAATGTAAAGTCGTAATGCCGTCTCAAAATCGAATTTAGTTTTTTATCGCGATACTGACATTTTGTTGGAGAGAGTAAAGGGATAAAGTACAAATCGTGTGCTGATTGAAAGAGAAACTCTTACTTCAGTTAAACTGTAGCCATGGTAATATCCGTGCGCGAAATTTTTTCTCCGGGCGGGTTATTTGAATTTTTGGCTTTAATTTTTACGTCAAAAGAAAGAAAATGCAAAACTTTACAGACCATAAAGCATCTACCATTGATGAAATAGACGAGCTAGTAGGTTCGAACATTTTACCAGCAAATTTTATTGAAAATTTGTTACCGCCGAGATATATTAAAAACAACAACATGAAAACCTCACAACCAGAAGCAAGAATAAAAAGAGCAACCATACTAGTACCCAAAAACAAAAACAGAGCATTGTTATCCTAACTTAGATGCTGTGGAGATTTAGAAATTTGAAAGAAACGAAGCAGAGAAGAATACTGCCGTTCGGCGCTACGACAAAAAGATCAAATTGACAAACCTGAGCCATGAAAGAGAACGCAGCAGAGCTCTTGGAGCAATTTTTTCTAGAGATAAGAGACATCAGAAAAGAAAAAGGTCCTTTTGCTTTGAAAATGCCATAATTTATTGGAATGTAAGCTTATTGTTATTTACCGTGGCCGCTTTCACACTCAAGAAAGTCTTTTAAGTAAATTTCTCTTCATCGAATTTATAATCACTCCTTTTCGCTTACCTTTAAGGAAAAAGTTGTATCCGCTTTATCATGGTACACGTTGACCACAAAAAAAGATATTATAAGTGGTCCTTGAACAGAGTCAGAAGCTTTGTAAACTCAAATGAAAAGAAATATACAACACCATCCAACGTCGCATGTTCATTGACAGAATTAATTTTTGATCTGTGCGCGCCGAACCCATTTAAGTGCCGTGCTGTTATGCTTACATGAGAGTTTTTGAGCCAATCAGAAACCGTCATTTTGAGACAACAATATCGCAAAATAACTTCATCTCATCGCAATGGCAAGATCCCCCAGGATCGCGATAAAAAACAGCAACAAGGTACCATCCTTAAAAATCCCATACTTCTTAGTTCTAATGTACATGTAGTAACAATACTAAGGCCAAGTTGTTTGAAGTACGGTTATTGCTAATCTAGGTTAAGTAACACGACAAGTACCCTTATCTGTAGTTAAGAGACCTCCCTTGATTTTAAAACCCAAGAGCTATGGAGTGGAAGTGAGGCAGTCCGACAACATTAAACAAGAATTAGCTGTGAATAAGGTTCAACAAATTGTATTTACAGTCTACATGTGCACATTTAAATAAATAAATCAATCAATCATTCAATCAACTTTGTTTAACGAGGGTGACACTTAACAGTCTGACAACTGACAAACCTGTGGCCCTTGGATTCCAGATCTAATTGGAATTTGGAAATGTTGGTTTTTGTGGAGGGAGAAAAACCGGAGAACCCGAAGAAAAACCCTCGAAGCAAGGACGAGAACCAACAATAAACTCAACCCACATATGACATCAAGTCTGGGAATCGAACCTGGGCCACATTGGTGGGAGGCAAGTGCTCTCACCACTGTGCCATCCCTTCTCCCCATTTGGCCATTGCTCCACAGTCATGCCAAAGTGGAACTTGCTTGTACATACAGTCTAGTATAATGTTGCCTGATATAACTTAGGGGGTGCTTACATGGGAAAACTCACCCGGTGCGAGTTTGACACCAGTATGACATTGTGATTTCATACTGTGTTTACATGAATGGACACTTCATGTCGACAAACGTGATTGTGACACCCAGGTGACGCCATATTGGACTGGATGTCGAAGAATGCGCATGCGCTACCTGTTCCAGATTCACAGGAGAGTGATTTCATGCTGGAGCGAATAGCCATACCGTGTTTACATGACATTGGAATGCGTTTTCGTACTGAAATGAAAATGTCACCCCGGTACAGTTACCAGGGTGAAATCACACCAGTAAGACTCGCTCTAGTATGACATTTTGTTCTGGTATCATGTGTAAACGAATAAAGAGGGAACTGGAGTGAACTCGTACCGGAATGAAAGTCCCACGGGTATCATGTAAACACTCCCTTATTTGCGTTTTTTGTTACAACATGCTCAGAGGTAGAGTATCTGAACCAGCTGAAGATAGATGTAGGAATATTTTTTGCACTGTGTAGCGATTTCAACTACATGTACCCCAGTAATGTTTAAAAGGTGAGTGTTAAACTTAAATCAATCTGACTTACACATTGCATCCTTTTGTGATAGGAGGGAAGGATTACCAGTCATATGGCTCATCAAGCACCATTAAAGGCTCAATGTGTGGTTACAAGACTCCATTCTCCTTCACCTCAACAGAGGAGCGAATTTATATCAGGTTCAAATCTGACAGTTTAAGTGAAGAGAGAGGCTTTGTTGCTGGTTATGTTGTGTATGATCCAAGTAAGTGTCTTGGATAGTGAGCAATGCCATAATCAATGCCATGTAGTAATTAATAAGAGTGTTGTTTAAGGTAAATTATATTCAGCATTATTATTATTATTATTATTATTATTAATATTATTATTATTATTATAATTATTTTTATTATTACTTTAACGCCTATGTCGCAAATGGAGGTTGGGTGCCCAGGGGCCAGGGACTGGTACCGCCAAGCCAAACCCAGGTAGGTAGAACACCCCATAAGCCTGCCCTTCCCACAGCCCAGCCACGAGCCCCGCCCGCAACCCAGCCCCAACCCTAGCACCCGTCACACTGAGACTAGAAGCTCAGTGGAAAACTAATAAGTATATAAGACAAAAAACTAACCCTAACCAACCCTATAACACTAACACCAATCCCAAACAATAACAACCTAACACTACCGGGAGGGAAGGGAGGGAAAGAAAAACCCAACTAAATGCAATAAACTAACCATGCCACGAAAAACGCTGAGTAGAGTAAAATTCCGAGCACGTGCAAAGGAGCACGCCTAAACTGCAGGAGAATACCGCTTACCACGCAACTGCCCGCAGACCTGACCCAGGCCCAAACAGTAATATAACAACAAACACCCAAACGCTGATGTGCCACCAGTGCCCAAACTATACACCAACAGACGCTAAAGCCACGCAACGTCACCAGGGAGCAAATTTGCTCCAAGTCGTTAACTAAGTTTAATTACATTTAACCCTATTTAACACTTTTGTCGCAAATGGAGGTTGGGTGCCCAGGAGCCAGGGACAGGTACCGCCAACCCAAACCCAGGTAGGTAGAACACCCCATAAGCCTGCCCTTCCCACAACCCAGCCACGAACCCCGCCCGCCATGCCGAAGGACCTCCGGGTTGGGACAGCCCGAAGTAATGGGGGGCTCGCGGCCACGGAGACACAACCCCCAAGGGACCAAACCTGAGGCACCCAACCCCAAGTGAAGAGACGCACAAGCCCCACCTGCTATGCCAACTGACTGGAGACCTGGGTAAGAGAGCCAACTGGTGTGCGGATATAGAGTTGATAGGCATCACTATACCATCGGCCTAAAGTCTTGATAAGGCGTTCAGGGATTCCCCGTGCAGCAGCTGTGGTAGCCGCACCAATCCGGAAGCTGTGGCCCGAGTAAGAGCCTGCATAACTGGCAGAGTGTGAAATAGCCTGCACCGTAGATGATAGCTGCTGCCGAGTTAAAGAACGGCCATCCGCATAGCAAAATAGTGGTCCCGGAGAAGGGCCACGCAGAGCCAAAAAAATTACCAAGGGCCATCACTGGGCAGATGAAGCTGTTGCCCCGACCCACATAAACGTCACAGCCTTCACGAAAAGGGTCTGTCTTCGAGCCCTTCATATGAACTTTAAAACATGTAGGGCCCACCAAAGAATCCGCTTGGACATCGCCAACTGTCAAATGGATACTGGGGTTAAACGAAGAATTTGTGGTGAACTCACCAGCTCGGAGGAAACCAAAGAAACTGAGGCAACACGCCGCCCAGAGCATGACATGGTCCCCGGAATTCAGGTCCAAGGATCGTTGGATGTCCTTTAAGAGGTCAATAGTGATGGGAAGGTGCTTAGAGGTAGATGAACCCTGCACACGCTTTATGCCCCTCATTAGCCGCTGTAGCTGCAGACAGTTAATCAGGGGATCAGGTAAGCCATTGTCGATGTGAAGGGACCGCACGGCACTGAGGTACACCTTGATGGACGAGTGGTGTAGGCTGTCGGCCAAAAAAGACGCAAAAGGCATGAGCGACTGTTCATAAGCTGGCAAAAGAGCACCATCTGGACTCAGGTGGCCATCCTGACGGCAGACATCAAAGTAGCGCCGTTAGGCTGACAAGTATACCCGACATGTAGATGGGGCAAGGGCCTGGTAAAGGAAATATTGCCATCTCTCCGTCACGTGACTTGCAACACCGTCAGTAGAGCAGGGGGGACTGTCATCGGAGACTGCTCGGCTTGTGGGGCCAGGTGCCTGAATCGCTGAAACTGGAAACGGGAAAGAGCATCCACAACTGGGTTAGATTTACCCCAAACTGAAGACGCAGTAAAGGAAAATGAATGGCGCACTGCCAACAATGCTAAGTAACGTAACGTAACAAAACCATTAAGTCAGGGGCTCTGGAGGTACCAGAAGAAGGCACAGCCACCACAGACGCGTTGTCACATAAAAACTCGACCCGCTGTGACGCCCACCCAGGTCCCCACAGATACGCCGCCACAACAATGGGAAACAGTCGAGAGGGGTTGCTGTGAAGCTGACCACGCGCCAAAGAACCACTGGTTGTTAAAGATAGCTCCATAGCCTAGAGATCCTGCCGCATCTGATGACACTTGGAAATCTGGAAGGGGGGCCCACGTAGGCGTAAGGAAAAAGCTGAGACCCTCCCAGCTTCGAAACAGTTCCTGCCACCACGTCAAGTCCCGATGAAACTCCTGATTCAGTCTAATGGGATGATCATCGCGCCTGAAAGTACACAGTAAGTTGATCATGCATCGGAGAAATGTCCTTTCCTGAGGAGCTGTCTTACATGCATGGTGGAGGAGGCCAATAAGGGACTCCAGCTCACGCCGCCTACAGAACTGCTTCCCCGACCAAGTACCCAGCAGGGCAATGATCCTCTCTCTTTTCTTTGCTGGGAGACGGGCCTGCATAGTGGTGGAGTCTAGCTCAATACCAAGGATGGACAGGCAAGCAGAGGGGCCCTCCAGCTTTTCCGGGTGAAGGGCGCTCGCCACAACGTGGGCTTGGCCATAAGAGTTCCTCGGCCCCGATCCATAATGCCTTCTATAAAAGAGTCAACCGTGACATACTGAACTGAATAGGGGGGCTTTGGAATGCCGTCATTTACGCTGTGGCCCTCTGGCCAGGAGAGATCCAAGATGAGCCGCCATTTACCCGGCTGGTTGCTTTTCGGGATGACCCCAAAACGACTGATGTTCAAGTCAGGAAAAGGAGGAGAAGTAAATGGGCCCGACACTCTTCCGTGTGAAACTTCTGTCTCATGACAGATGGGTGGACAAGGGCAGATCGCATGTTAGAAGAGGCTGACCGCAGGGTGACTGACGAGGTCTCAAAGCCAATGTGGAAGCCCTCCTGAAGACCGGTAAGTGTAATATGTTGTCGAAGACTTTATTTCATCCGACTCCTGCACACAGGCCGCGAGTGCTTTCTGCATTTACATAAACGTGTTAGCCTACTTAAATATGCGTATACAAAATATAACATATAATAGGTGATAATTAGCACACGCTGAAATGTTACATTCCCTTCTTTTAAAAAGCTATGTTAATTGAAACGAAAACAAACAAAACAAAAACATTCATTCGAATAGGGTTCACTGTCTAGAGATCATACATCATACTAATAATATCTACTAAGAAAAGAGTCAGAGGTTTAGTCTTTCTGGTGCCCGGACTTCACGGTTCGAGCGAGATTTTCTTGGACCCCCCTCAGTTTCTGCTAAGGTGGAACATTGTGGATTGGCGCTTGAGGGTCATGCATTGCTTCTCGACGGGCTGTTTGCTGAATTATCTGCTGAGGTGGACACTCGTGGATTGGCGCTTGAAGATTGCGTTGTTATACTTCCTTGGGGAATGTAGTTAGACAAGTTGTTTGCCAGGTTGTTGGAAGCATTGTTTGGTCTAAGATGGATCCTATTTCTTCGTAGTTGGGCACCAGCTCTAGTTTGTACAATATATGAGCGGGGTGTATTTCCTTGATTTATGACTCTATCAGGGCTCCACGTTTTTCTCACTGGATCTTGTGCAAAGATGGCTTGGTCCCTGTGTAGTTCAGGGAAATCCCTGGTATGCCTGTTGTAGTAGTAGCTCTGGTTGTCTTGTCTCACTTTGAGCCAATCTCAAACTTCTTCTTAATTCTTTGATGGCTGGATCTTACCAGGAATTGTGGATTTGAATACTCGGCAATTCAGTAGTTCAGCCGGTGATGGTATACTAGAACTGAGGGGCGTTGTTCGTAGAGCCAGCAGGGCTAAATCTATGTCTTCTTTTGTCTCTCTGCATTTTAAAATCATCTTCTTAACTGTCTGGACTTGGCGTTCGACGAACCCATGGCCACGTGGGTAATTAGGGGATGATGTCACAATTTCAAAACCATATTGGCTTGCCATTTGTTGAAACTCGCCGGATGTAAATTGCGGACCATTGCCGCATTGGAAAGATTTTGGAATTCCATTTTCTGCAAATATCACTTTCATCTCACTCACAACGGCCCTGGTTGTAAGATTTTGAAGTTTCTTGACAAACAGGAATTTGGAATAGTAGTCGACACGACTGTTGTACACAGAACAGATCTGCGCTCACTGTTTGCCACGGTCTTGAAGGAATTTCTGATGGTATCATCGGCTCCTTTTGTTGGGAAGTATGGTATTTCTGGCAAACGTGACAAGAGTTTGCGAGATGTCCTATTTCCTTGTATATGCTCGGCCAATAAACACAGGATTTGGCTCGTAGCTTGCACTTTTCCATACCAATGTGCCCTCCGTGAATTTGCTGCAAGATGTTGCCTCTCAAGGTTTCAGGCACTATGACACGGCTTCCAAGAAGTAACAGCCCATCTTCTATCGATATGTCATCTCGTAGGGGCCAGTATGGTTTTAGTGCCGGATCAATTTTCTTCACACTGATGGGATAGCAGCTGCAAGGTTTCATCTTTTGCAGTTTCCATTTTGAACTCTTCTATTTTGGCTGGAGTGATTCTGATTAGGTGATGAACTTTTTCATTCATGTCTGGTACTTCAAATTCATCCAGCGGGGACAAGCGTGACAGGGCGTCAGCTGTGACCATTTCTCTTCCTGGAAGATATTTAATAACGCAGTCCTAAGGTTGCAGACGCAACAGCATTCTTTGAAGACGTGGAGGTGCTTGCATCAGGTTCTTTTCGTAGGTCTGTTCTAAGGGGCGATGATTTGTTTTAACCACAAACGATCTTCCGTAGAGGTACGAATGGAACTTTTCGCAGCCATAGACTACTGCTAATAGCTCTCGTTCAATATTGGCATATCTGGTCTCCGCAGGGGTAAGTGCTTTCGATGCAAAAGCTATTGGCTTGTTGTTTTGGAACAACAACGTGGAGGACAACTGGCTCATTTCTGTCATAGTAGGCCAAGGTCGTTGTGGTACATATCGATAACTTCACCTTCTCAAAGGCTTTCGAATGTGATGGATTCCACACAAAGTCAACGTTCTCTTTCAAGAGATTTCTTAAGGGGGCAGTGTGGTCAGCTAGATTGGGGATGAATGAGCTCATGTAGATTGCCATCCCCAGGAAGGTGTGAAGCTCTTCTTGTCCTTGGGTGGTTCTAGAGTTTCTATGGCTCTGACTTTGTCTGGGCTGGGCTTAACACCGTCCGGTGTATAAAGCATTCCAAAGAATTTGCACTCCTTTGTCTTGATAACACATTTCTCGTCGTTGAGCTTGATGCCTAATTTTCTGGTGCATTCCATGGTTTCGTGTAGATGTAAATCATCAAAACATCCAACAGTACCATTGAAGCATTCTGGGTACATCTCCATCAGTTGTTGCTTATTTCTGATTGGTGGCCGCCCTTTGAGTGGTACTTGGCTTTCGATGTAATTCGAGCTTTTCTTTCGAGTACCTGAGTTTTGAGCTGGGGCCTCAAAGCTGTTAGTCGGAGCAGCCTGGTCTAGTTGATTTGTTTTGAGTGAACAGTGTAATGAGATAAGTTTCAGTGCCGTGCACGATTTTAGACCGAGAATAGCTGACCCTGGAGTATCTGACGTAAAAAATGCAGTTTTTCTTCTTCTCTTTGTACTTGCAAGGGATGTTTATAGTGCCAAGCTGCTTGATTATAGACCCCCGTATGCTGAAAGGACGGCTTCGTTCTTTTCCAGTGCTTCTGGTTTGGGATTTCCTTCGTCGTCGAACTTCTCTGAGGCGATTATGCGCAGTAGCCTTACGGGTAAAACATTGCTCTGTGCGCCCGTATCTACTTTACATTGAAGATTAATTTTCCGCTTCTTTTCTGGGTGAGTTATCTCAAGTGTCGCAAAGGCTTCGTCGCGTGTGTCGTGTATCAAGTGTTGCGTGTCTTCTATGGCGTTAACCTCGATGGTACTGATTGTCAGAATTTCATCGTCGTCGTCGTCGTCGTCCTTATCGTCAATCGCGTGGATAACTTTTTTGAAGACCGACTTCGCTCCTTGGTTAAGTTGTTTCCGTTTGCCGGATCGGCAAACAGATTGCCAATGATTAGCTTTGCCACATTTTCGACATGATGTACCGTAGGCTGGACATTTGTTCCTCGGGTGTTGTTTTCCACAGTTGTTACAGAACTCCCTTTTTTGTTCCCTACGAATAGCATTAATACCCCTGTCCTCTTGAAAGTTTCTGCTACTTCCTTCTAGTGTCTTCATGTGTTTACTTGTTGCCTCGTGGCTCCTTGCAATCTCAGTAGCGGCTGCAAGGGTTAGTGATTTGTCTCGACTTATGAAAGACTTTTGAACATCAGGATTTCTTGATCCCCAAATAAGCTGATCTAGGATTCTATCTTCAATTTCGGCGTTGTCGCGAAATTGGCACATCGCTCCTAGATTTTTTAATCTTGAAATAAAATCATCCACTGGCTCGCCTTGTATTTGTCGTATTCCTTGAAGCGTGCATCTATGAATTCAATGACTCGTTTTTGGCTCCAATTGATTTTCCAACCGTTCGAAAATAACGTCCGGCTTTTTTCTGTCTTCCTCCTTTGTGAATGCCCAGCTGTTGTATATATCCAAGCCTTTTTTTCCCGACCAGAGTAGGATGTAGCTCACTTTTTCTTCGTCGTCGGAGTCTTTAAGAACGCTTGAAAACATAAGCCGGCATTTTTGTTTGAATCTAGCGAATGCAGTTATTGGGACAGGGGCGTCCCAGTCCATCTGCGGCGATGCGAAAGACGTTGCTGCTGTCATCATTTGCTTGTGTTGACCTCTCTCGACTTAACTTTAAGGATTATTCTTGTAAAACGCTGCCACCATGTAATATGTTGTCGAAGAATTTATTTCATCCGACTCCTGCACACAGGCCGCGTGTGCTTTCTGCATTTACATAAACGTGTTAGCCTACTTAAATATGCGTATACAAAATATAACATAAAATAGGTGCTAATTAGCACATGCTGATATGTTACAGTAAGACTATAGGCTGCTGCCGTCCGATCTGGATAATCACACAACTCTGCCTAAAACTGGGACAACTGCAACGGGGACACTTAATGTACTGGAACTAATGAAAAAAACGAATGAACAGGAACAGAACTTCCGGGTAAACCAGTTTAATCCGAAGAAGACACAGCCACTGAGCCACACAATCCACGGTGCTGGTCCGGACTGACAGGAACAAGATTATTTACACTATGTACACAAGAAGCAGGAGGACTTGTAGTCCTCTCAGTACCGCACCCCCTCCCCCCTTCCCTTGACAAGGGAAGGGGAACGTGAGCGACCGACCCCTGGGGGGTGAAAGGGGCAGCTAACCCTGGGGTGGTCACTGTTACATGAACTGCAAACGTGGCGGTAGTGGCATTCCCCAAAAGGCCAGCGGCATTGCCCGTTGTTCCACGAGATGCAGTAAGGGGGTTGGGAGATGTAGCCCCGGGTTGCTGGCACGGTAACGGGTGGGGAAGTTGAAGACTGGGGATTGGCGATGGGTGCGGGCGACCGCAAGTGAAAGTTATACAAATCTAAATTCATCTTCGACCAGTCAGATGCCCCAGTTGCCGCAGCATCCTTGCGAAAAGCAAGATCGTACTCCAGCCAAGCTCTACTGGGTGATTGCCGCGCCATTTGTATGATGAGCAATTTCTATTTAGTGAGGTCTGGCCAACGATGGGGATGGGTCGTTCACATTACCATCTGAAAAATAGTAAAGGCCCCGGTCCAGGTCAATATGTCCTGTATTTTGACCAGCGACGCTTTTTTGAGACCACCAACTTGCCGTCCAAAAAGGCTTGCGGCTCGTGCTTTGAAGTCCGCAGATTTGCTGACAAAAGTCCACGAACTGCCCGCTCGTAAACTTCGCCACAAGTTTGGCTGGAATTGGAGGGTGTCCCGGACCAAAGACAAATGCCTTGTCCACTGAATTCGAAGGTGGGAAAAGCGAACTGCCCAAACTGGAAGACGAGCTGGCAACATGAGTGGCCGTCAACGGTAACTCAAAAGACAGAACGGGCCGAGCCGAGTTAGAGCCGGTGGTGGCTGACACGGAAGGAAATGTAGATATAAATGTCGGCAATGTCAATGTACCTGAAGAAGCAGCCAACGAGCCCGCAACGAGCATAGCAGGAGTGGAACAAACGTTGGACGTGACAACTGACGGAGTGCTCGATACAGGGGCTGTGTTATCCCGGATCGCCGCGATGATGGTCGGCAGGGAGTTATTGAGGGGGTTAGAGGGATTTTGAGTTTGTTTTGGTTGCGCGGCGTGCTGTGATAGGATTACATAATATTTTGAACTCTAATGGCACACACGTTGCTATCTTGATCAATGTTATTCTTATCTTCGTTACGCAGTTTACCACCACATATCTTTCTTGACAGTGTGGTGTAAACAGCACGAATAAGAGTGAAACTTTTTCTATTGCTCCGCGATTATTGCCTGTAGCGTGACAAAAAAAACTGGACATGTTCTAAATGCAGAAAAAGAAACTTCCGTCAGTCTGCCAAACAAATTGTTATTGGTCGTTCGGTTTCCAATTCGGTAAGTCTTTACAAATTCTTTTGTTTGAGGACTTCTTAAGGATGAAAGGTGAAATAATGTTTAACAATACCCTGACAACAGTAATTAGAAATTAATAGTAATTAATTATTTTTACAGAGGCATTTGCGGCGTCTAATTCATTGCAGGTTTCGGTTGCTTTCGTCTTTGCCGAGTCTGTAGTTTTCGTCCCACAGCTGTGAATTCGCGGCAATTACATTCGGCAAAGTCGAGGTTTTACCACGTGCAAATGGTCCAATAGTTTCAAGCGGTACTGTAGATGAGTGTGGGGAAGGTGCCTGCAAGGTCTGTGGGGGAGCCGCAAGCAAAGTAACCATGAAAATCTGTTAGTGGCAACCACCCAGGCACTGTCACACTGAATACGCGGTGGAAAATTAAATACTTACCAATACTTACCAAGAGGGAGGGGAGGGATGGGAGCAAAGCTTTTTTCTGTAACTGTACATGCAGCAAAACGTGAGCAAAATGGTTGACATCAAGAGGGGAGCTGTAAATTTACTAAGGCCCTACAAAACCCTTGGACTACCCGCATAAATTAATGGAGTAGGCTGCTGGCCAGCATTGTCTTGAGTTAAAACTCGCCTAAATTAAATTTAGTCTCATAAGAAACGAGACCATACATGTATGTAGTGCATGTACAGTGTAGTAACAGACATTAGAGAAGTTAGTGTGTTCGCCGATTTTAATTTCAGTTTTTTTCAATTTTAGGACAATTATTTTTGTATTGTTATTTTCTAGAGGAAGGTTCAAGTGGCAACAAAGAAGGTTCAAGTGGCAGCTCCATTAGTGTTGTGGTTGGGATTGTGGTTGCAATCATAGTTCTCTTGGTTTTTGCTGGCTGCATTTACTATGTGTTTGTCTACCGAAAGAAATTAGCCAGGCAACACGCTCCAAAACAACAACCAATGATGGTTGTAAACCACCCACCACCACCCCCTCAACCAGGGTATGGACCACCCCCACCAGCAGACTATGGTCCACCCCCTCAAGTGGGGTATGCACCGCCGCCATCCTACAGCCAGGTTATGGCAGCACCGTACCCTCAGCAGGGTAAGTTTTTGGTATTTCAACAGCAATGTACACTGTAGCGGAAGAGCTGGGCTGGTTAGTTTGTGTATGGTATACACCATTTTGGAGTGACAGTTCTACAAGTCATTTTTTTTAAATGGCACATTCTGAAAACAGTGTGATGTAACTCCATTGATTTTCAGATTTCAGATTTTTTTTATTTATGCATTATTTGAATAATTTACTTCAAAAGGAAATTACGATACATGTACATCACAAAACTAACATAAAGACAACTTTTTACATTACATAAATCATCAAAGGTAAAATGTGCGCAGTGACCAAAGGAACTTTGCAACTTTGCAACTTAGGAGTTGGTCACTGCCACGTGCAGCTGACTGGCGTATAACGTGCAACTAAGTAGCCCAAAACAAAAGACAAGAAAATTAAGAGTGCATAAAATCATACTACAATTTTTACATTAAAAAAAAAACAGTAAAAATGAAAATTAATTGTGAGGGCAGAGAAATATTGTAAATAATTGAACAGTGAAAGGACTGACATAATTATGTCAGTGGCTGATGAGGAGAGGGGGCCAGGGGCTGTGTTAAAGTCTACCTGAAATGTTTTCACTCCGGGTCCTTACCACCTTATATGATGCTGCAAACAATGTTGGTTCTTTTTCCGATCTTATCAATTTCATTCCTATTTCGTGATTTTCCGTGATTCATTTGCTGCTTTAAAGGGGAAGTGTCATGGTGCTTTTGACCTCTTTTGTTGAAAAATGGTGAAATAAGACCTTCACTTTGCTACAAAATAATTTTAGAACAACGAGAGGACAGAAATCAACCAATTCCTGACAGGAACAACTCGTACTCTGTGTTAGCGCATTTTAGAAACAAAAAAAAAACGAAGACTTAAAAAACATTAGCCTAACATTAGCGCTCAGCATCTTCTGGTAACTACTATATTAATTATTCTAGGCTCAATCATCATAAAAACTCTTTTTCCATCGTTGGAGCTAAAATTTGGAACAGCATTCCCGAAGGCTGTCGAAGACTACCAAAACACATATTCAAAAAGAAAATTCAAGCATTACTTTTTGTAACTTTAGAAACTCTGGACAGTTATGCTGACATTAGCGCTCTTATTTCTAAAATAAAAAAGTCATCTTAATTATAATTCAATCATAAATCATAATTTTTTTCTTCACTTTACATTACTTTTTACTCTTTTGACAAATAATGTATTCAAAACTGACTTTTTTAACGGCTTCAAATAGTAATTCGTTTAAGTATGTCCTTAACACCGCCTGCCTAGATTAGCTTGCTATTTGCAGGCGGTGTTCATTTGTAAGTAACGTTTGAAAAACTTAATAAAACTTGAAACTTGAACCTAACATTTTTCAAGTTTCAATCCATATCGGCCTACTCTGTCTCTAGCCGGAGGCACTAATCGACAGTTTTATTGCACTGGTGTGATAATTTTTAACAAAACTAGACAATTATTTTGTTGTTTCTGTTGTCAGACAGACATTTTTGAGTTTTGAAATGACATCAAATTTTCGTGATACTTCCCCTTTAAGCTTGATTTATTTATTTTGTTAGGTACGTAGATACTGGTGTGCGTGCTTTTATCTCTGTTGTGTTTTTTGTCTCTCTTATCTGTGTTTTCCGGCCACAATATTGCAATTTATTTCATGTAAATTGGCTTCCTTGTTCTTTTAACTCTCAAGTTATTTTAGGAAGGCAATACCCTTTTCTATTTCATTGTACGTTTTATGTCATTTCAGCTGTAGTGCTCTGTAGGGGTAGAATAAAATTGTTGTTGTTGTTGTTGTTCTTTTAATTATATGTATAAACAGGTCAAATTGGTTCATTTTTGCCACCCAGTCCTGAATACAGTGTAATAAAATCGCAGTCACTATGATCATGAAACGCCCATGTCCTACTTTTCTGTGGCATGAATCAGTGAAAACATTTGTTTTTTATGATCAGGTGCACCTGGTCCTTATCCACCTGCACCTCAAGGAGGAGCACCATCCTACCCCCCTGGAGAGCCTGGAGGAGCACCAGCCTACCCTCCTGGACAATATGGAGGGCCAGCACCCTACCCCCCTGGACCACCTGCAGGAGAATCATCCCACCCTACTGCACCAGCTGGAGGTGCACCTTACCCCCCACAGTAGTGGGTTATCAGGTGACTACAGTTATTTTTCTCTGATTGTTATCATTGCCATTGTCATGATCGTATTATGATATTCATCAGCTGACCAACATCAGTGTCTTCGTTGTTCTCATTATATTCATCGTCAACATCATCAATATTATAATACAGTGCATTTAAACACTGTCCAAATGTGATGTACATCCTTCGTAAGGATATATTTTGGTGAGTAGAGTGCCCTGTTGAAAGGCACAAATAGATCGAGATTGTGGTCAAAGTAGGCAGGGATTTGACGCAAAATGGAAAGAGAAAATGCGATGGAGAAACTTTTGAGGGTGTTCCGTGCTCCTTCGCGTATTCTTCTTCGGCGGTCCGAAGTCATTTGGTTGTCAAAATCTTTGCGCCACTGATGCAACACGTAGGTAGCTAGACATCCCGAAATAATTATTAAAATAATACCAAAATAAATCCCGTGATATTGTTAGCATGCCGACTTAATGTACTCCCTTTTTCCTTGCAGGCTCGAGAGTAGACATCAAGTAACAGTTTTCTGCAAACTTTAGAAATGCATCTGCAATCGTCGCCAAGTTCTGTTTGGAAGGTTAGAAAATAAGCCCTTTAGTTACTTATTCTTGCACCTTTGTTTGCCGCTTCCCCCCTCCCCCTCCCCTCCGGTTCAATGTTGGATTCCTCGCGAACAATAATGCATGAATATTAACTGTGCAAACACACCATTAAAACAGGGGGAGAAGTAGAAAGTCAAGGTGAAACTTAGCAATCTTCCCAACAGAATTGATGGCGATTGTAGTAGTGTTCAATTGGATGTGGCACAGGAGCATAAACAGCTCAGATAATTAAACGCAAGCACAAAGCATGACTGAAACTAATTTATTGAGCTTATCAAGGTGACTTACAGTTACCTTTCAAACAATTTTTATCAGTTGGTTTTCTCACTTGACAGTCTCGAGTGAACAAAAATGTCCAGTTGCATTGACGCAGTGGATGCAGATTATTGCATTGTTTCTTCACCTGTGCCTGATACCTGTAACAGCTTATGCTTGACTTAACAGACAGTATCACTGCAGTGTGTCTGCAGAGGCAGGTTTTGAAACACAATTCGCTTGGTCAGAAAGGCAAAGCGAAGGTAGAAATTCAAACATTTTTTTCTTTATGGTATTTATAGTTCAAAAGCTTAGTATTTCCTAATGAACTCATTTTTATGGAGGAATTTCCTTGACGACTCTCTGGTTGTGGGTGAATCATGATAGGTGAATACCGTAATAGCCGGTGATAATGCTTAAAGCCGCTGGTCTGCAGTGATGTCGTCTGTAATTAGATGTTCTTTCTTGAATTGTTTAATAATAATCCGTAAACGGTTGCATGAAAAGGAGCTGCAAGACAGTTAACATGCCATTTCATTGACAGCTGTTATATTTATATTCAACTTGTTTTTTTAGATGTTTTCTTGTAGATGTAGATTATTATCGAAGGTGTGAAAGTACAAGGGTTGCATATATATTCTTTGTTGGAAAAACCACGTCCGATTAATTCACCGTTTTGGTTAGACAGAACGATGCTTAAGAACGCTTCTACAGTTGTCACAGTTGTCAGAGTAGTGTTAAGAATTGTCATGATATTGTAAAAGATCATAGTTTGGATTTTGTCGGACGTGGTTACTTTCTTATCGGCCATTGTGTGATAACTGTTGTTTGCAGCTCTGGGCCCAGTTGTTCAAAGCCCGATTAAGCTAATCCTGGATAAACGCAAACTTTGACTCGAGTTTAATTGCTAATCAAGAAAGATTCTCCAAAAGATTGTCGGCCCTCAGTTTTGACTTAGACTTTTCTTTACCTTTAGCTTGGAGTTAGCCTTTAAACCCATTTTAACGAGCGACGATGAAAGCCTCGATTAACTTTTAATCGTGGATTGGCGTTAATGGGCCTTCGAACAAGCGGACCCTGAAGTACAGTGTGTAATGACTGGTAATGACGAGGTGAACAGGGAAAGAACAAAGGCTGAACTCACCTCCATGATATAGATTAATACTCAGCACACTTTCAATGGGCACAGTTTAGTAAGATTTTGCTGTAAATAGATCAGAGGTTGGTTGAGAAATCGGCCTGGGGGTCGTTTCTCAAAACTCGCGAAAAGTGTTCGCGCCCGAGAAATATATTTTTTTTAAACCGTTTCTTATTGATCGGTGGTAGTTGCTCGTACAAACTAACTGTTTCTCCATCTTGTAAAGTTTTCAAAGTTTTGGTCATCAAAATTGTTAAAAATCGAATTTATGGCAATGAACATTGTTCCTGCAAAATAGCTTTTCGGGCCCGAAGTGATTTCTGGACGTTTCAGGAACGCAGGCCAGGAGCGCTTTTCATTTAGCAAATTTTCGCTTTGAAATTCCGAAAACTTTTCGCGTCAAATCACAGTCAATAGCCCTTTTCACGGTTAACTCGGCTCATTTGTATTACAATGAAATCTAGCTTGTATGTGAGGCAATTTCGGGCTATTTTGCAGTTTTAGCCCGAAATTGCCTCGCATCCACGTTGGATAACATTGTAATGCAAATAAGAAAAATCAACCGTGAAAAGGGCTATTGAAGGCAATGGTTATGAAAACTGACAAACTTCTTTGTTATATGTTTTTGTTTTCCTGTTTGGCCTTGACCCTGCTCAAACCACAATAGAATTTGGAATGTGTTGGAGCAACTGACCAATCAAAACGTTTTTGTTAAGATATTCAGCTGTGGTGTGAAAGTTAAAACAAAGGATTGTGCAGGGTCGTGGCCCTTCCAACATAAATTGCAGCACCACTGTTTTCATGGCAAGGTTTCCTAATCATTCCTTTAATTAACTATGGTCAAATAGAACCACTTTCTCTGCCTGGTTGGAACGCGTTGTTTTCAGGTCCAAATTTGCAATCTCATTTGTAGATTTAAAAAACTGGCGTGATGGGAC
Source organism: Pavona decussata (assembly GCF_977016875.1). NCBI lineage: Eukaryota > Metazoa > Cnidaria > Anthozoa > Scleractinia > Agariciidae > Pavona > Pavona decussata. The sequence continues at coordinate 2,525,050 of NW_028145568.1, forward strand.
TCGCAGCTAACAAAATGGAAATTTTGTGCAAATGGAACGGTAATTGCCGTTCACAGGTTGGAAGCAAAAAGTGGAATACTTCAGAATGTAGTTTGTTTGTTACTGCTATGTCCGCGCGTTACATTTGCATTTCAATTGGTTGAACAGGAAATTTTGGTTAAAGGGGCACTATCGCCTATTTCTTGTCTCACTTTGAATAGACAAAAGACTTATTTGAATGGATGGAATTGATAAAATAATGGTTCAGTTTTGTTAACAATAACTCTACTAGTGCACAGAAACTAGGTTGCTTACCATTTTCATGAAAAGCCCGGAAATTCCAGTTGGAAAAGCAAATGGTACGCATCATTCCATTTGGAGTACTTCTGAAATTATGGGCCTCTCGTCAAAGTGATACATTTTTATGACACCTTTTGGGATTTAATAGCCTCCTACGCAGACGTTCTTAGGGGTTCGTCACGCGTTCCTGCCCCACGAACGTCTGCTGAAACGAACAGCCACTTCCCTTCGTCGACTGCGGACCAATCAAGAGTCGTTTCCCAATTTTGGGTAAACCCGTGTTTGATATTAAAAATATTACCCTAGACTGGATGGCGGACTTAAATGTGGTTTTTGGTCATGTGTGCCAAACGTTTGGTACAAGGGAGTTGAATGCGTATCAAAGATAAGTCAAAGTGCAATTTGCGCAGAAGAAAACTGATGTGTTCGTAAACCTTCCAACTGGTTATGGAAAGTCACTTATTTATCAAGCTCTATCGTTTGTTTACAATTCAATTCTTGAAGCTGCTGGTCACTATTTGTTGTTGTGGTCTCGCCGCTTGTAAATCTTATGAAAGACCAGGCCCCAGTTGTTCAAAGGCCGGATAACTTTATCCAGTGGATAAGTCACTATCCGACAGTTTCAATCTGTGCAAATATTTCAGTATTTCCTCATGCACAAGCGAATATGCACACTCTAACCACTGCTTAGTTGGGGAGTGTACGAAAACCTTGGACAACATTTAACGTGAAGTATATTTTAGACGCTGAAGAGTGCCTTATCCAGCGGATAAAGTTATCCGGCCTTTGAACAACTGGGGCCAGGTAGACAAATTGGCAAATATTGGAATTCTTGCCGCTTCTCTCAGTGAAATCACTGAAGAAAATGCAGGGTGTTGATATGGAAGGAAAAATTTCAATCGTATAAACTATATGCACGTCCGGAAGCGAAAATATCTCCACGGGTGATAATTTCCGTTGTTTCGCAGCATGTGATTGGCTTTACTTGTCATAATGAGTCAATGCTGATTGGTCTGTTCAGACAAAGATAATTTGCTGACGAACGGAAGTGGCTGTTCGTTTCAGCAGACGTTCGTGGGGCAGGAACGCGTGACGAACCCCTAAGAACGTCTGCGTGGGAGACTAGGGATTTAAATAAAATAATAAAAAAAAATAAATGCTTTGTTTATAGTGGAAATGCACTTAGCTACCCAAAGCTAGTTTACAGGCATTCCACTCAGAAATAACAGGAAACAAATAATAATCAAATCAAACATAACATGTTAAAAATCCCAACTGGCAGGAGGCAAACCAGCTGGCTATTTACAAGCGTGGCCGAGGCGGGACTTGAACCCGGGACCTCCGGATTTCAAGTCCGGCGCCCTTACCACTGGGCCACACCGCCTCCTTACAGCTGATGTTCGTACATTTTGCATGTTATCCATCTTCTGTTAGGACAAGCTAAATCATTTCGTCTTTATGCCGAAAATTTCCATCCTGATGGTTTGCGTAAATGGTAAGCACCCCTACTAATTATGTTTGGGTGCGAATGGTGAGGATGGAAATTGGTTGCAACTTGAAAAAACTGGTGAATTGTTTCAAGTGTTCTTCCTGTATATTGTAGAGAAGTTGCTGAAAACTGATTGCAGTTTGTCCTTCCTCGGAGAAATCTCGTAATATTCTCTTCCCGCTATTCTAAGAGCAATTGGATGTTAGAAAAAAGGTTCCTTGTCAAATCTTTGAGCAATTTTGACCAAATGACAGAAAAATCGCCGTGACAGTGCCCCTTCAAAGTGCCCCTGGGACGAAAATTTCATTTTCCATCTTTTTGCATTTTCGTGTAAAATGTGACCTTCTTACTCATGTTACCAAATTTCAATCCTTTACGGCGATTGAAAGTATTTTTTTTAGCTTTTTATTCGAGATTTTACGGCAGCCATTACTTGGCCTTGTGGAATTTTTCGTGTTGAGCCAATGACGTCACTTCCTGTAATTTGAGCCTTAACTTCCGGAACAAGGCCAAGTAATGGCGGCCGTGAAATCTCAAATAAAAAGCTAAAAAAAAATAATAATTCCAATCGCCGTAAAGGATTGAAATTTGGTAACGTGAGTAAGAAGGTCATGTTGTACACGAAAATGCAAAAAGGTGGAAAATGAAATTTTCGTCCCAGGGGCACTTTAAGGGGGTTTGTTTCTAAAGAAACTGTGGTACTGCGTAGGTAGGGGAGTGGAAGTGACTCTTTGGTTTTATCAACTGAGTTCGTAACGTAATTCAGTTGGCCGTCGTGAAGACACTCGAGTGCTGACGTTTCGAGCGTTAGCCCTTCTTCAAAGCAAATCTCGCGAATGGAAAACGCTGGAGACTTCGGCACTCAATTCTCTTTACAGTGGCCAACAGTTGATAAAACCAACAGATTTCATCGCTAAAGTCGCTTCTTTCTATTGGGTTTTTGGAGGAGAAATTGAAAGCTTGTGTCATTTCTAAAGAAAAATGCGTTTGTGAAAAATTGATAATGTAGCTCCTTAAACAATTAGTAATTCTTGGAGAAATTCAAACCAAGAGTGCAGCTCAGTCAGTTATGATAACTAAGACCACATTTCCAAACCTCCTTCACGGTGGTGATTCCCTTTGTTTTAGCTTCATGAATTATTATGTTTTGCGAAAATAATGTTCCAGAGAAAAAAAAAAGAAATGTAACCAACAAATTGCAGGAACAGCTAATATTGGTAACAGAAAACCAATTTCTTGGAGGTCTTTTCAAAGAATTTATACCGGGTCTTGCATTTTGATTAATCAGTTGAAATGGAAATAGCAAAGTAACTGTAATTTTTCAAGTATATATTTACACACAAATGTTACCAAAAAGTAAATTGTACCGCGAGATGCATGGCAAAAGGCTGGTGGAGTAGGGCAAAGGTCTGCCGTTTGTTGTCGCTAGATTGTAGCATAGTGGGTTATCTTTCAAAGATATTCTTGTATTCCAACACTCCCGAAAGGCACAATGGGAAGTACATACGTATGTGACGTGGGATGTACGTCATTTATTCTCCACAGCCGCCATCTTGGATTTCTCACTTTCTCCAAAACTCAGTAAACCGTTAAAATTAACCCTAAAATAACCAAAACCAGTACAGAAACGCTAAAATGTTAACAAATGTAGAAGTAACGACCCGACACCAAAGTCTTACAAAAAGGTTAGAGACTGAAATTTGGCAAAAACGCGACGCGAACAACTAAATGTCAGCAAATTGTTGTCAGTTAAATTTAAGGAAATGTTACAAAGTTTGGTGGTGTTTTCTTTAAGATTAGAAAACTGAAGACGGTTCAATGGTTTAGAATAGGATGGAATAACTTTATTTACACACGGTAGTTCCATCAGCTACATAATTATCATTATCAACTAACTATCTATCTACCTAACTAGAATTATAAAAGTAAAAAATAATAATAAAAAAAAACTAAAACAATAAATGCTGCTTTTCTTGGAGGCCGTGTTTGAAATCTTACCTAAAACTGTGGCGACTCAATTTAGTCTTAAAATCATTCAAGGAAGTCACTTGACGCAATTTTTAGAGTGTTTTCACATGACGTTACGGCGGCCATGTTGGTGTCCCAAAACAAAGAAATGGCGGCCATGTTTGTGTCCCAAACTAAACATCTGGGAATAGACCATATTCGTATTCTCGGTATTGAACTGGATCGAGCTTGCAATGGAGGATCTTGCGGGGGAATATATTAGAAACTACTTGCATGTGAAAAGATTTCCCCACATAAGCCTCGTGTGCAAGCTAGTTCCAGTTCAATACCGAGAATACGAATACGGTCTATTGAACTCTATTTTTTTAATGAAATACTTTGTTTTGTTTCAGTAAACCAATATGGCCGGTAGTCACGTGAATGAAAACGCTCTATACTTATCAACACTGTAAGCAACAAACCCAGCCATGAATCCTCGATTTCCAGTCACAACATCGCTTTTGAACTGAATAAATATCGAGTCTCTGTCAATGGTAAGAGAAAATGGCGCTTTTCTTCCACATTCTTTGTTGTTCATCACGGATGTTCCTCTGTCAAAAGCAGCGTAATGATGAAAAGAAGTGAAACAGTTAACGGTAGAATTAAGGGTAACAAGACGATACCCCCCCCTCCCCCACAAAAAAATTAATAATAATTAAAACAGAAAAAGTATAAAATAAAATATTTAACTTTTCCAGTCAAATTCAGGTTGAAGACTTCATATTTGATCTAGCTATATTTTTATTGGTACACGCTTTGAAAACGACGAAAATGAATTAACCAAGAATCGTTTGCAAACGTCATTTAAGTGAAGGTGCATGGTGCCCAGATTAATATTAACAGTTTACTGATTTGCGTAGGAACACCAAATTAGTGGCGGTGTTACTAAGCGACTAAATGTTTAGGGTGTGTCACCACATCCTAGTGTGTTGCAGTTTGTGAAAGGGCTATTTTGGTAGCAAAATGGACCTATCATTATTAACCTAGTAATCATATGCAGTGTATCGAATTACCTCCAGTTTTTCCTTCCACAAAGTCAGCTTCCGCGCATGCGTCAGTCGATCTAACGTCAAAGTCGAAGAACACCAGCTTCACATGCAAACCAGGCCTGGTGGTCAGGCGCCATACACAGTCCACGTACCGGGGGTAGGGTAGGGGCCAGTAAGGGGAGAAGATATTCCCATGCCTCGCATTGGAATGCTGTTCTTTTCTGCAACCAACTGAAAGATGTAATTAATGTTGAGACTGTCAATTAAAGAATAGATTTTAACTGATTAATAACTAAGATTGGTTTGAAGACTGGGCTTTGATCGTATTTATTTTTCATTTTCAGATATCAATTAGTTGTTTGTAGTATAAAAGGCAATGGTTGATTGCGTTCTGATCGGCAGCGTTTATTCGCTAAGAGGGAGACTCAAGTTAAACCTACTTTTAGACCAAAAGTATTTTTCCGTACTTTCTAGTTTCATTTTAACCTTTTCTAGTTCCTCGCAGGCTGAAACAGGCACCATCCATTTCCTATCTGAGAAAGTTAGCCGAAATCTGTTTCTGGACGCATGCAAATGGCCGGGAAATCTATACCTTGTTTCGTAAACAAAACAAACACCACGCAATTTGGTGAAGAGGAAAATGTTATTCTTACAACAAATTGACATTAAATTATTGGAAGCTTAATTCAAAAAGTAGAGATAGGATTTCAGTGTCCTGAAAACCAGATTTTATATATTATCGCCTATTTTCGATATGAAATTTTCTGCGCGCCGCCATTTTGGATTCCATGGCGTTATATGGTTGCCGATTATTCTGCCCAAAAGAACTTTGTTTCCTAACAGAAGCTGCAACCGTATGGCGTCATAAAATCCAAAATGGCAGCGCCTGAGAATAGGCAGTAATCATATACAATTTTCAGAGCTCTAAAATGCTATCTCTACCTTTTAAACAAAGCTCTGAAATTAACGTCAAGTGGCTGTAAGAGTGGAGATTGGCTATAAGCAAATATACTTACAGTAGTTCTGGGCGTATCCATTTAATGCCTTTGACATTAAATGACCCTGAAAATCTTTCACAGCATCGGACTGAAAACAAAACAAGGTCATGAAAGTTACAATAATAATTTAAATCTATAACTAATTGCAGTGCTTTTAATATTTAACAAGCTAAAAAAAGATAAAGATTGCTTCTAACTGAGTATCAGCCTGAAGATAACTAATAAATTACAGTCAGTAGACTAAAACGTTACAGTGTAGGTATTTTTTTAAATACATGCATTTTTATTTAAGTTTTTCTGATGATGCATACATGTATTAAAATCAGTTGCAATGGGATTGGTTTTCATTATTTACGTGCCCCTGGCTAAAGTTAAGTTGCACATTATTTAGATATGTACGAACACTCTGTCCACTTGTCTTCCAACTTGATTCCTTATTAAGCTGTCAAGGTTCTCGGGAGTTCTCTTGCTCTCTGCTTCAGAAGGAGGATCTGCCTCCCTTTGGAACACTAGTTAAAACAAAAGTACAGTAACAACATTTTACAAATATTAATGATAAATGAATATCACAATCATGTTGAAGAGCAACCAATTTTTGAGAAGACACTACAACACAGAATGATCTTGTTTAATACATTTACTTGGTTTTAATATGGCTTTAGATATTAATAAATATTTTTGACGATGCTAATCAGACTTATTGCTTTGCCGCAAACGTATTTCCTGTGGTGGGTTTTTGTAGTCTCCTATACAGACTCCTATGCAGACCAGACATGAGTTAATTTATGGCAAACCAATGAGAGCTGAATGGTTGCTTGTATATCAACAACTACAATGAATGCTGCTGTGCTTGTGAGTCTTTGCTGATTCTTTTGCCCCTCTTATCTCAGTGCCCCCCCACCCGATGACCCTTGTGGTTTATGCTGGGTGTTGGGGGGAAGGGTACATACAGTACTCCCTATAATTGACCATACATGGAAATTCTGACCAAAAGGGGTTTCTTTTTCAGGCTGTAGATATATGAAAGGGTAGGAGTTTCATGAGCTGAAGTATAGAAAAATTAATGGTACAGAAAATATGACATGATCGATTTTACCAGATCTTTTCTCCGAGGGGAAACATTACTTTCGGATTGAAGCTCCTTTTCAACCATCCTCGGGCACGCCAAGGGGAGATTGGAGAAAGTCAAAACAGGAATGGTAAGCTTAGAAGAATGGAAATTCATTCTTGCTTACGCACCCGTTTCGACTTCCTCCTCACCCAACTATCTGCCCCCGGGTCTCCAAGGATGCTTTTCAAAAGCCCGCTAAACTTAAACACCAACTACATGTACATGTACAGCTTGTTAGTCAACCAGCAAGAGAAGACTGAGGCCACTAGTAGTTAACAGGAAAGAAACTAATGACTTATATATTAAATAAGTTAGGATTACTTGCAATATCATTAATTTGATAAGGTACATGTAAGTGTCATGGTTCCACTGGTTTTTTTTTTCAGTAAAGAAAATTGAAAGAATAAAAATCGTACAAGAGCTTTTTTCTTTGCTTTAAGTCAAAGCATTATGGTACAACATCGTTGATTTAAAGGTACATGTACATGTACATGTAAAATAATTTTGACACTGTCTTCATATCTCAATCCTTTGCCTTAGTCCCCCATAAGGTTTAACATGACAAGACTCTGCTTGATACAAGTAAGTTGGACTGTACGTGTATAATATTGCAAATCAAATAATTGACCAGCTGTGTATTTGAATCTTTATGAATCCTTTTTCAGTGGTCATCAACCCAGCATTGCCCTGAAAGGCCTGTATATATAAAGCCTTGCAAGCCCTTTACAGTTCAAATGATCAAAACGAAATGTTCAAACTGAACTGGAACAAGTCATGTCTGGAGCCATAACAGAAGGCCAGGAAATTATGAATAATAGTCTAAATACAAATAGTGACTCCCAACCCCCTCCCCCCTCCTTATTAAAAATAAAGCTCAACCCGAAAAATAGAAGTCACTAAAAAGTGCTTTGAGCCTGGGGATATCTGAATGTCTGCCTGAAGCTAATATCATGGGGTACTCTGTAAATTGATAAAAAATGGAAAACCGTTTGATAAATCGATATTAATCGATACATGTAAATTGAGATGTTATCAAATGTTTTCAATTTCATTTAGCAATCAATAAAAATGATACTCACATGCTGGTGAAGTTTCAACGTTATCAATTTTATTGGATTTATCGATCGTTATATTGGTATTTGTTTCTTGGTTTGTGCTTCTAAAAGTTACCTTTGTTGAGGCGGCATTTGATTTTGACTTTAATTCTGTAGATTTTATAGTAGGCGCTACCAAAGACCCTGTACATAACATAAGGTGCGCTTTTGATTTTTCAGAACTGGCTGGCCAGACTTTTAAATTCTTAAAGGGAAGGTACCAATAAATAATTATTTGATGGTTACGTTTTATGCTAGTCCTTCGAATTTCTTCAAAATATCGTATACAAGTTTTAGAGTGATTATTTTTCAAGATTTTGCAAGCTCGTTTATATAGATATTATCCTTTGTTGATTTTGTTTTGAACAATTGTAAGATAAACCAGTATCAATATTATTAATTCGATATTAATTGATAAAATTGATAATGTTAATATTGAAATATCCATGGTTATTGATTACACACAATGAACCTTTTTATCGATTTTTATTGATTTCTGATATGATAAGCTATTTTCTATTGATTTTATCAAACATTATTGATGATCAATTTTATCGATTTGCTACTCCGTACTCTGGATTTGATGGTACATGTATCGGTGAGCTGAACATTCATGCACACTTTACCTGCCACAGCACTTGGACACACAACTTCCTGTCCTGCACGTTTTGTACCTGATTCAAAAAGAGTCAGTTTTGGATCTGCACTAGTCTCAATACGAGATTGAATTCTTTACTCGAGAACCAACCTGGATTTTGCTGCAAATACGTATTGTATAAGCCTCCAAAAGCTTTGTTTGTGTGTGCTATTACTGAACTTTTTGAAGTTTTGAATCAGTACAACATGTTAACATGTCTTTGAGTTACCGTCCTGTCCAAACTTCGTATACATGTAGGCATCACGTGCATCTCAAAGATATATTTTAAAGAATGAAGCAAAGTCTACCAAGACCGCTATTTGAGACAAAAGCGGAAGATAACGGCAAATTAGCGCTTAGTTTGGATGCCACAACACTTGCTTGAGCACCTGCTGGAGGGCGCATAAATGGCGAAGGAATATTGGGAATTTCCGGAATGATCGCGCTCAAACGGTACAGATAAGTAGACGAACCATTATTCTCCAATAATACTTTCCTCTCTTCCTGGTTATTTTCTGCAGGCGTTGTCGTTTCGACCGGCAAAGTTGCAGGTGGGTTCGAGATACTTGGAGCATTCAAAGATGCCATTCGATTCCAGCAGATTGAAACTCGCCACTATTCAGCGGTGGACATTTTTTGACGAAACTACTCATGTCATATGGAGAAGCAAAACCCGGGATCGTTCTATTAAAAGCGATGCTTGAAAGATCGATATGAACATTGTTCAAGGCATTCTTGTCTGTTTTTCCGTTGTCACCGTCACTTGGAACAGGAGAGAACAGGAGACGAGAATCTGGAAACGACAATACTAGTCTCAGGTCTCCAGGAAATCGTTCCCAGAAAATTCCCCAGAAACCCATGCGCTCTTCAGACTAGGGAAGTTTGTTTGTCATACGACTTTACTGAGCGGAGCACTACGCGCCGGAGCCCCATTGATAAGAGATTTTGGTAAACCCATGTATGCGAAAATTTTTGGTTATGACGTCATTGTCCGTCCGGCTTACATACGTACGTCCGTACGTCCTTCCGCCCCTCTATGTAAGCCATTGTGAAATGTCACAATCAACCTGTGCGGCAACCCGTGTTTTTTCGGCGGGAAGTGGGATAGCTTACTTCTTTTAAAAAACAGACGAGAATTTTGAAGAACACTAATTGCTTGTATTCGTTAAATATGTTGTCAAACTACATATGTCGAGAAAGCAGGCGACTAATAAGCAAATTTGAACCCCGAGAGCGACGAACAAACAGGCGAAATGTCAGTTGAAAACAAACATGTGGTGAGCTGGGTGAGTAAGCTACTCGCAAGTCGCATAGAAATTAAATGCATTTTTGTACTCTTTTTAGGCAACTGTCGGTAATTTTCCATATTTAACATACTTCAAATTATACACAAACACTTAAATCGTTGCCATACGACATATATTTGTCGATAACTTATCTTTAACTCTCTTTAACTTAATTTTGAACAATCACGGAGCTATTTACAGAGTTATGTTTTGTGTTGGACTTGTGTAATTCATTAGCAAGGCACATTTGTAAACACGCAGTAAACGTTTAAATATTTCGGACCACAACCAAACATTATTTTTCCTGTATTCTCCTTTTGTTAGAATTCATTCGACATTCGCAGCGCATAAATTTTGTAAACACGCTCTTACTTTAAGCGCTCATTGAAATATTTCGGACCACAACCAAACACTATTTTTCCTGTATTCTCCGTTTGTTAACGTTTACTAAGAGACTAGAATTATTTCTGTAAGAGAAATATTCACAGACTTATGAATTGTTTTGAACATTTTGTGCTGGACATGTGTCATTCATTCCCCATTCGCAGCGCATAAGTTTTGTAAACACGCTCTAATTTTAAATTAAAGCGCTCGCTGAAATATTTCGGGCCACAACCAAACATTATTTTCCCTGTATTCTCCGTTTGTTAACGTTTACTTAGAGACTAGAATTATTTTTGTAAGAGAACTATTCACAGAGTTACGAATTGTTTTGAACATTTTGTGCTGGACTTGTGTAATTCGTCCGCAATTCACAGCGCATAAGTTTTGTAAACACGCTCTAATTTTAAGCGCTCACTGAAATATTTCGGACCACAACCAAACACTATTTTTTTCTGTGTTCTCTGTTTGTTAAAGTTTACTTATAGACTAGAATTATTTCTGTAGGAGAAATATTCACAGAGTTATCAATTGTTTTAAACATTTTGTGTTGGGCTTCTCTAATTCATTCGCTATTCGCAGCGCATAAGTTTTGTAAACACGCTCTAATTTTAAATTAAAGCACTCACTGAAACATTTCTGGTCACAACCAAACATTATTTTTCCTGTATTTTCCTTTTGTTAACGTTTTACTTAGAGACTAGAATTATTTCTGTAAGAGAAATATTCACAGAGTTATGAATTGTTTTGTACATTTTGTCCTGGACTTGTGTAATTCGTTCGCAATTCACAGCGCATAAGTTTTGTAAACACGCTTTAGTTTTAAGCGCTCACAGAAATATTTCGGGCCACAACCAAACATTATTTTTCCTGTATTCTTAGAGACTATAATTATTTCTTTAGGAGAAATATTCCTAGAGTCATTAATTGTTTTGAAAATTTTGCGCTCGTCATTCGCAGCGCACATTTGTAAACAGTACGCTGTGAACAGACGCTGTTTTCTGTGCTCTGCGACTTATCCTTCGAATGGCGTAGAAAGAGGGCTCCTTTCGTTTAGACACAATGTCAGATAAAGAGGGGAACGCCGCGGAAATAGGTCAAGATAGTCGTAAAAGAAAAAGGACAACGCAAGGCTCTCAGACAGATGACGAACTTTTGACGGCAGGCGAAACGAATCCGTCCATGGCGGCGACGCTAACAGAAATCAATCGTAAACTCGATATTGCTCTAGCTGGAATAAAGGAAATCGAAGAGCTCAAGGAAAAACAGCGTATTTTGGAGAAAGAAAACTCCGATTTGAGAGAAAGCTTAGAGTTTGCTCATAAGTCCATAGTGACCTTGACTGAGAAAGCCGACGCTCAACAGAAGACGCTATCAACGCTCACCGAAAGTGTGAATAAATTAACACAAGCTGTTGATGTGGAAAAGGAACGTGCTGTGAAGCTCGAAAGCCATAGCAGACGGAATAATCTTATTTTCTACAATATCCCCAAAGAGCGACAAGAATCCAGTTCCACGACAGAAACTCTGCTATACACCTTCCTAGAAAGAAACCTCAATATGGAGGAAGAAATTGATGAAATACCGATCGAACGGGCACATCGCCTTGGCAAGGTCAGGCAAGACAAGAAACCTCGCCCAATCATTGCAAAGTTCAGCTTTCACAAAGATAAGGAGCGCATACTATCGAATGCCCGTACACTAGCAGGCACAAATTATGGCATTTCACAGGATTTTCCGAGAGAGATCGTTGAAATACGGAAGGGTTTAATCAAGGCAATGAAAGAAGCAAAGAAGGAGGGTCATGATACAAAACTGGTTTACGACAAACTGTACATAAATGGTAAAAGATACAGACCGCAACCGTGAACAGAGTATCAAGTGTCTTTACAGGAGCCTTTAAGCCGGACCCAACTTAAGTATACTTTTTATGTTTTCTGTAATTAATGTAACTATTTGTTTAAACTCGTCTTTATTTCACTGATGTTCCACTTTTGGTGTAATTTTTTTTTCTTACTCTTATTAAGTAATAACGTATCTGTTAGTGCTGTTTCTCTTAGTTTTGTCTTTATTAGTAGTGTAACGTTTAGTAGAACCGTTTTGTAAAAGGTACATGTAAACCGTCAGATATTACCTAAAGTACTGTAATTCTTTGTAATTAATCTAACTAAATAGTTTCTAACATAGTCTTCTATTGGCATGTCAATATTGTACTGTATTGTAAGTATTGTAAATGTAAGGAAAGTATTGTATAATAAAATAATTAAAAAAAAAAAAAAAAAAAAAAAAAACAGTACGCCCTAATTTTAAAGTAAACGTTCAAATATTTCGAACCATAACCAGACATTATTTTTCCTTTATTTTTTTTCTTGTAACGTTTATTATGAGACTATAAATATTTCTGTACGAGGAATATTTGCAAAGCAATAAATTTTGAAACAAATAGTTTATTTTTATCCGAGCGGCCAAATTGCACTCGAGGAAACATAACGTGGAAGCCAAATTTTCTTTATTGTACGCATTTCAAATTTTACACAAATGCATTAATAGTTTCCACAGGAGAAATATTTGAGAGAGAGCGTAATTTTCTCATCCACAAGTATTTTATGCTCTCAAACGTCATCGGAATTCAGCAATGTGATCTCGCACGATCAACAAGAACAGCTTATAATTCAAAACATTTTCCGCTGACGCGTAAAAAGTTTGCTTTATATGCACTTAAGATATATATAACTCAAGACAGGATGAAGAATTTGTAACGTTATTACGTTCGTACAATAAGCAGAGTAGCATGTATATAAATGCTATTAAAAAGGAATTGTGGTAATATATCTATTAGAGTGTGTGCACAACGGCAATGTTGGAGGACCGAAACAATATAATGATTTTCCATTGGGAAATATATTCTAATTTTTTTGCAAATGTATTCTATTGTTTTAGTCCCCCAACGTGGCCGCCGTGCACGGACTCTATACTGTGTTTTTGGATATCTTTTGATTTGATAGAAATTACAACACAAGAAACGGGAGTGGAAAGTAACGTTAACCTGGGTTAACCACAACCTATTCAGTCTTTGGTGAGTAGAAACAAAATGTTACTTTGTTTTTTAGTTCACAATCAGCTTCAAGGTGCAAGATCAGACGCCCGCGCCTGCATGCATGCAGCTGCTTTCTATTGCGATGACTTTGCAGTTTTCCCTATTTCATTTTCTTGTCAAGCATAGCTGTTCTTGTTAATGTAGCATAGTCGCTAGGAGCTTGAATCAGGATTGCTTTTTTCTTTGTCGCGAGCCCCAACGTATTAAGCTTAACATATCCGCCCGATCGTGCATCAAACTGAAACTGAGATAACAGAGCTTCAAAGTCCATAAAGGCGTCGTTAAATCTTGACCACGACTAGGTGTTTTCTTTATAGAAACGCGGAAATATATATTTTATTAGAGCAGCAATTTCGTTTGATTTTAGAAGCTTAATTTTCATTCGCGATTGGAAAGTTCGTACGTGTGTTTTGGTGCGTTAATGGCTTGATTCTAATTTTCACGATGGCGTCATTAAAACTAAGGTTATTTACTTGTAACAACTACCAGAATCATTCAGTTTGTTGTTTTTTCTCACGCACTTAATCAGGGAGATTGTTATCTGAACCTCATTGGGATTACAAAATTAAAAAAAAAAAGATAAAACGATCGGCAGTTAGGCTAACAGAACGCTCGGTCTTCTGTCAGAGAAGGGTGTTGTTGGATTAAATATTCCTGACAGATGTTAAATTAAATCGAAGGCGTTTACTACGCTCGTGCACCCTCAACTAGAGCCAGTGTAGAGTATGCTAGCTCACTGTAGAACCCGTATTCAAAACGTAATATCCATCAAATTGAACTGGTCGTTAGCATAAGAGAAGTTAGATTTGTTTTGCTAGATTGTTCTGGCTTTAGCCTTATTACTCCCATCATAAACCAGCAATAATTGCAAAATTATTTGCAAGTTATTTGCTGGGACACTCTTGAACAACGTAGATTATCGTGCCAATTATCAATGTTTTGTTAAGTACAGCAAAGTTTAGTTGGTAATTCTCCGCCCATGTGAAGCATGTCCATTAATGAGAGCTACGTACGTACTCAAGTCGCTAATGCTTTCCCCTATCGACATAATTTTTCGGACTAGTTGTAGTTTGTTGAATAAATTAAATAGGGCAAAATATTTGCATAGTGTTTGGAAGCATACATGATTGCCAGATGGTATGACATATTGATATAGTGAAACATTATGAGCTGTACACAGTGTGCAACACACGGAAGGGCACAATGATTATCAGTAAAGTATTATTATCTGGAGTCCACTGTGCATTGAAGTTTTTCCTTTTTCCTTTGAAGCTTTGCCCATTTTGACAAAACTTTATCGACCTGTGAACAGGACATCACACCTGTCTTCATGATGGTTTCATTTAAGGAGGCAAAACATGTCAAATAATTATGCTAAACACAGTGGCACATGCAATGTTGGTAAAATCCAGGGCCTCAGGGCTTTTGAAGTTTTTTTGAAGTTTTATTTCCCTTAAGGTGTAATATTTTTCAAAGAAAGAAAAAAACAAAAAACAAAAAAACAAACAAAACAAAACAAAAACTCATACATAGATAATTTGAACTTGTTTTAGCCAACTTTATGTCCTCATCAATTTTTAAAAGCTGTCTTTGAAAAAATCAACAATAATGTGATCCTTATCAGTTATGAATGCACTAACTTTTAAAAACTTACATGTACTTTTAAAATTTTGTGACAGAATCTTGTTGAATGAGTTGTTACTGCTGTGCAGTAAAAAAACCAACTGCAATGTTTCTTCAGCTGATAGCAGGTATGGTAAATTTGTAAAATATAATTTTCATACACAGTCATTAACTGTTAAAGTAGGTATAACATAATTTGTTTTATTTCGTTCAGCAAATCTTCATGTTGTACTTGTATAAAAATTGAAAAAGAAATCCATATCAAATTTTCTTCCCTGTATTTGAGGTCTAAAAACTGGTTGGGCACATTACCATGCAAGACAAGAGACTGGGGATAGTATGACTGTGACATCAACACAGGAAGGCTACAGTGTACATAGTCCTACAATTTCTCTATTCCTCACAGTTGTTTTGTCATATGCAGAGAAAGAAAACAGTGTGTGGAGAAAAATATGAATGGGATTGTTAAATACAGCCAACTTTCTCATAGCGACCACTTCTCGTAAGCGACCACCTCCCGTAAGCGACCACTTCGTAAACAACCATTTTGTTTCTTAGTTAAATACTGTTTCAAGAGCTCTCTCGTAAGCGACCACCACTGAAATTTCTTTAGGGACCGCGACCACTTTTTAGGCCAGAAATTTGACATATTCTTTTGTTTTCTGTTTCCGGTAAGCGACCATGCGAGATAATCACGTATAATCGTTATAAATCATCACTCAGAAGTAACAAAAGTTCAGTTTTCATGACGCTTCCGCGGACTGCTGACAGATAATAATAGTTTACAGACAGAGAAGATGGCACTCGATCTCGTGCGTCAGATTGCTGTGTTTGCAGGTTATCGGGGTTGCAAGGAGTTGTCCACTGCAATCACGAAAGTGTCTGATATTCTTGTTGACAGGAGGCTTAAGTCACAGAAGCAACCGAGCATTGTAGACGTCGTGGATAAGCGGACGAATGCTTCCGATTACTGTAAATACAGTATCTAGAGTTCAAGTATGTGCACCCCATGTTTGACGTTGTTTCCCTAGGCTTTGTTCGAGACACATTGTCAAGTATTGTACGCTTTTCTGTACTTTTCCCCAAACTTGTTGAATGTGGAAAAAATCAAATAAATAAGTTTCTATTTGCCTAATTTTAGCTGATAAGGTAACATTTTTATGTAATTAATTATTCAATCTAGTATTACGCTTATTTTGTTGATCTTTCCCGTAAGAGGCCACCTCCCGTAAGCGACCACTTTGTCGTGCAACAAGGGTGGTCGCTTACGAGAGAGTTGACTGTACTCAGAATGAAACAACTGAGGAATAGAGAATCTGCAAGACTAGCTAGTGTTGCTGCACATGTGTTGACGTCACAGTCCTACTGTCAGAGGGCTTTGTGCATTTTCCATTATGAATGCCAATGTCGGCTCATTCAAAAGATCTAAATTTTGTATGAAGTAACCTGCATTTTGTGTTTTGTGGTATTCTACAGGTACGTACATACATGTACGGTGTACACTGTTACTGGTCCAAAGAAAATGTCATAACATTATTATTATAAAAACAAGGAATCATATTGTACCTATGATTTTC
This sequence comes from Pavona decussata, assembly GCF_977016875.1. Taxonomy (NCBI): domain Eukaryota; kingdom Metazoa; phylum Cnidaria; class Anthozoa; order Scleractinia; family Agariciidae; genus Pavona; species Pavona decussata. The sequence continues at coordinate 2,541,618 of NW_028145568.1, forward strand.
CATTTGATACCAGAAAATATCTTCACCCCTTCTTCCTCCCCCCCCCCCCCCCCCCCTATAGCATTTCTAGTGGGGTGGAGACCTTGAAAATCAATTTGGGTAGCAAAGGTATCCAGCTACAGTGTACATTGGAATTTGGGAGGGGTGGGACGCTGGACTGTGGGGTGGGGAGGTCCTAACCAACAAATTCTCCAATGGGAGGGGCATGGAAATTTTCTGTAAGAACCACATTGGATTGTTTTAATTTGCTTTTTCTTAGGGCTATCCTTGTTGGAAGTTGTAACCGCAGGTAAGGAAGTCATGTGTTTTTCATTCATAAAATTATGAACGTAAACTGTGTTACTGTATTTATATTTGTTAAGAGTTCTACCTTGAGTCGATTGATGGTTGTAAGAGTACTGTTGTTAGTTTACAACATGCATGACTTGCATGGATGTTGTCTTGATTATGTACATGTACTGTATTAAAGATTGTTTTCTCGTCCTGTGAGTTTAAGGAAGGTTTTCAAATTACTTAAATTTCGTAAAGGCTTGTGGACATTTCATTCATTTTCTTGCACTGTTATAGTTACTATTAATAATCTTGATCTAGGAGAAGAAAACCAAAAATACAAAATACAAAACCTCTGTCTAGCATCAAAGTATCTATTTGTAAATAATTTATACACCAGTTATGTTAATTGGTTCACACACTTTTATTCAGAGATAAGTCTTCCAAGGTAGGTTCCTAAGTCAACTAAAGTAAATTAGCCCGCACACAGATGCCTTCTGTTCTGTTACTTAGAGCGGAAAGAAGAGTTGTCTACAGAATGCCATTGCTAATTGTGTTCCATTATTGTGCAGTTCCAGAAAAAATGTGTCAATGGAATAAATGTGATGAAATATTTTAAGCCTGGTGAATAAATGAATGATGTATTGTTCAGTAAGTGACACAGGCATACTCGGAATTAAAAAATCCGAGTGCTCCGATCAGACCTTCCGATTACTAGTCGGGATGCTCTACCACTGAGCTACAGGAGACTCATGGCAGCTAGCTTAGACGGTCATTAAACTAGGTTCATGGGACAAACATCCTGCATACTGCTAGGATTGGACTCCTGACAGAGCACTCTCGCTGATTTTTTTTTTCTGAGTATGCATGTGTCACTTGCTGAATAATACATCATTCTCAATATTTGCTACCTGGGGAAAGGCATAAAGATTATCAACGATTTAATACACTCTATAGTATCCTTCCCAAGGCTAGTGTTTCAGCTGCCTTCTTTACTGTCAGCCTGGCCTTGAAAACCTTAAGGGCCCACTTTCACCCATTCGGCTTTGCGGCCATTTGTTATTGTTTACAAGCGCTTCTATTGTTTAGTCTTGCGATCTGATTGGTTTACCAGAATATTCCCGCTGGGATGAAAGTCCCGGCGTATTCAAAATAAATCGGACCAGACAAATCTGACTGGTTGATTTCGCTTCGATTTATTTTAATCTCGGCACCTATAAGAAAAATTTACTCTCCAAAGCGCTCGAGTTCTTTGTACTCCTTTGTGTGTAAAATTCTTGGCGAACGAAAGTCGAGGGTTTGGTTCGTTTTCCTACATTCGTTCCTTTGAGCGACGCAGCGGAACAGTCAAAGTGAAACAGTTACAGCCGGCAGCCCTCAACATTAAATAATTTTTGTCCGAAGATTTTGATTCTAAATTGTTGTGTAAGATAAACGGTAATCTTAAAGGGTCCTTTCGATTATTATTGAAGTTGACATCGAAAGCCGGAATTAACAGTGCTGAACTCAGTGTTAGCTCAGTTAATATCGCTTTCAAAATTATAGCGCGCTGTGCCGATCCGGTCTATCTTACTATCATGAAATTATTTCTAACCTTGATGATAAAGCAATAATGCTACGAATGAATCTGCAGCTTACTAAACAAATGAGTATTTTTGCCTTACTCCTTTATGATTACTGACATTATCCCAATACATAGTCACACATGTTTTAAATACTCCACAGGTTTTGACCTGTCTCATGGAAAACCCTGCTAAAAATAAAATTGTTTGGCATAATAATAATAATAATAATAATAATAATAATAATAATAATAATAATAATAATAATAATGATAATAATAATTTTTATTATTATAATCTTGAGTATCTAATATGATGCCTACTGTCAAACAACCAATTTGAGGGCTTTTCCCAGTTTCTCAGGAAAAAAACAGGATACTGAAACACAATTAGCAGTGGTATCGTGGAGAAGTTCTTCTTTCTGTTAAGGGAAATAGGAGACATCTCAGCACAAACTAACTGTATATGTAGGGTTCAACCTGGGAATCAATGTTTGGGTTACCAACATTGATAACTAAAGACCATGGTGAATTCCAGGAGGCTCTCAAAATAAGGAGATTTCACCAAGTTTGTCCCTGTTTTTTTAGAGCGGTGAGGAACATGGAAGGGCTTTGATAAAAAATTATCTTGCCCCCCCTCCTTTCCCCTCCCTTGGACTCTTCTTTATACTAACATGTCAGTAGGTATAATAGTTAGTGCATGTCATATTTGTGCACAGCAAGTGACAATTGTATCTCTCTCTCAACCAGTTGCTCTTTGTAATTTTTGCCAGCTTATTGTGACAAGACATTTTCAAGCTCTTTTGGAACAGTGACCTCACCAGGTTATTTTTCGAGTTCATCGTATCCAGATAACATATTCTGCACATATGACATCAAAGTTTCATCCAGTTTCACCCAACGTGCCATCAGGCTTACATGGTCCACATTTGACATCAAGGGCAAAATGCCGTCTTGTTCTGAAGATTACGTGGAAATTTTCATCGGATGTAGCAGACAATCCATTGGGAAATATTGTTCTAACTCTAAGATATTTGATGTTTACTCGCCGGACAGCTGCTTGCGATTAAGGTTCAAGAGTGACAGATCTGGTAGAGGCAAGGGATTCATGGCCACATATTCTACAGTTTCTCTTCCAGGTAATAAAATAAATTATTATTTTTTTCAATAAAATGTCATGCCATTTTGTTCAATAATTATTGTAAGCTGAAACATAATGGGAAACAGTTCAAGAGTAGACTGTTTACTGTCCCCTAGTATTCCTTGGGATTAATTTGAGACTCGTATACTTCGCCTTCTATAGCAGAAAGATTCCCAACTGCATGTACACAAGTTGAAATTTATACAATACAGAATTGAAAAATAAATATTGTCAAGTACTTGTGAAATGCTTGTGGCTAGTTAGACGCGGCGTTTGTCTCGGCTAAGAGACTCTTCAGAGATCTTCAGAATTTCTAGGCAAAGTCGTTGAGCATCACGCCCAAAGTCCTGTTCAGGCCAGACTACTAACATCTTGAATTTGCGAATAGGACTTTGGGCATCATGCTCAACGAGGTTGCCTAGATAAATTCTTAAGGCCTCTGAAGAGTCTTTTGGATGAGACGAAGTGCCACGTCAGACTAGCCGCGAACATTTCACATCAAGTATTTGAAAACTTTATTTGCCTGAGAAAATAGGTTAGTTGAACAGCAAACATGACGTAATTGACAGTCGCTGAAATAAGCGACTTTGTGCTGAAAAAATAGCGTGAATTTGGTGTGATTTGATATGTGAACAAAAAGGACTTGGACAGTCGTGGAGTAGTTCAAGGAAGTCAAGCGTGGTAGGTGGGACAAGACCTCATAAAGGTTAAGATTAGTCTCTTGTCAGTTCTCTCACGGATAGTGATTAAATTGGTTGTGTTTTCTCATCTCTGAGTCAATAACATTTTCAAATGGAATCAAACTTTGCTCTTTTTAACCCTCGTTTAATATGGCCAGAGGAAATTCTATGGAAGTTTTCAGAATTATACATGTATACAGTGAAGAAGTACTTCGCATAAGCCATGATTACACACAAGGCAACTTTACCTAGTGCACGTGGTAATTTAAAATAGAGAACATGACATAATTTTTTTGCGTTAGATTGCGTAGTGGGATTTCTGGTGACGTTCTTTTTTATTGTAGACCGTAACATCTGCGTCATGACATAATACAAAACATTGCATCACGTATTCAGTAATGCTTTCGTATGTGGGGCATTCTGTTCCACATGAAGGACACGAAGATTCAGCAATGAAAGGGCTAGAGAGAGTATTAAATGATGCTTCAATCATGATTTTAAACCTTAATGGGTTCGTGTTGCTAATTTTCAGTCCTCATGTACAAAGAATTTAAGACAGCCCTGAATGCAAAATTCAGCTCGCCACATTCTAAACAAAACACTCCCGCCCAAACTGTAAAGGTTCCATGGAAATTGCCCAAACTTTCGTTTCAAGATGATATTATGTGTAGTTTTAATTTACCCTTATTCATTCCGAATTCCCACAAATCTCCAAAAGTTTTCAACTGAAGATACATGAAGTATTTTGAATGAGCCACTTTTATACAGTAATAGACTAATACCATGTATTTAAGACATTTTTTATTTCAAGTGCTGACACTCAAAGGTTAATAATCATCCTGCTTTTGTTTTCTTTACAGGTTCAGGTTCTCTATCTAGTAAGTAATATACTAATATATATGCTAAAATGCAACTTGTACTATTTAAAGTACTGATCATGACTATTCCTAAACTTATCAAACCAGCGACATACACTTCACATGAAGTGCTTGGGCTAATTATTCAGAGTGATTTGAAATGGAGTGAACATAATTATTACCTCAGTGGTTGCTAAGGTGTCAAAGCGCTTAGATACAACTTACATGTACATGTATTGTCTCAGGGTGTTGTACCATGGGGTGTCCCTGCTACTGATCTCTTTCCCATTTACATGTATGTTACCCTAGTACGTTCTACAGGTATTTTGGAATACTGCTGCGTGGTATGGCGTTACGCCTTAAGTAACCAAATATCTATCAGATCAACTCGAAAAAGTTCAAAAACAAGCCCTGCGTATTATCTACCCTGGGCATTCATATAGCTACACAGTTGGCAGACTTCCTAAGATTAGACACCTGGCATGATGACTCTGGAGTAAATTAATAAAGGTGGCCCTCTTTCACAACATCTGACACAGACCAGGGCATGCGCGCACAAATGTTTCACTAGAAACTCAAACAGCTGTAGTCTCTATAAGTTTACAATATACAGCTGTAGTTTGATAATATTATATGTTTTCTTAGTAATAATTAATTACCTCTTGTAAACTTTGTAACCCTGTCCCTGGCATACTGTTTTATTCTCAATCTGTAAACTTTTCTTATTTTTGTCTTCGTTTGTGAACACAAATTAGAATTCATTTTTTATGCGATAATGCGAGAATTTAAATAAACACAATAAACACAATATTGAACCAAAGGTTGTGCAGCAAGATTTGGTGGAGTACTTACAGTATTAAACGCAAGTAACCTACCAGAGAACGCCGGGTAGAACGTGTTCTTAAAGCTTATGTTCTGTTTCACATTCCACTGGAGGTGCAGGTGGGGGAGGAGGTGCCTACCATATATTCTGGGGAGGGGGTCATTAACTGGGGGACCCTTCGCATTTGGAATGTACAGTATGCTACAGTGTAAGTCAGGACTTGTGTACATATACTTTGTCTTTGTGTAACTAGGGACTTACAAATAAACTTAAACACATGACTTCAACTATTTTACCTTTTCTTTATCTGTAGGCAGTTGCTATGGAACCCGAACTATGCATTCTGATACTGGAGTAATCAATTCTCCTAATTGGCCTCGTAACTATCAATCTTTAAAGGACTGTTATTGGAAGATTGAGGTGGGAAGTGGTAAAGGCATCAAAATTGCTTTTATGGACTTTCGTCTTGAGAGTCATATTGGTTGTGATGATGACAAAGTCAAAGTAAAAGGTGACAGGATCATATTTTTACTTGTTAATGGGGGGTCTCTTATTTACCTTAAGTTAATTGCTGTTGGATGAATAAAAAGTTGCTACATGTAACCATCAATTGTCTTTGAAAATTATGCTTACATCTAACGCTTTGTTACTAATGGTATTTCAAGTATTTGTGTAAAAGGCAATAGCTTACAAATGTTCATCGGATAACAAGGAACTTACATGGCTCAGTTGTATAATTTGTTTAAAAAAAATTTAGAACTCAGCTTCCTTTCGTCTTAGTGTTACAGGTGTAGGGATTTTTTATTGTAATTTGCAGTTGGGGCTGACACATGTCAAAATACTACAAAACAGCATGCACATGTAACAAGATATCATGCTTAATAGAAGGCAGTCTATGACTGCATGTGGCTACTGCTTTATTTTTGTAGAATATTGCAGTAAAAAAGCAATGTTGTATAAAATTCAGAGGGATGAATAAACAGCTCTAGTCAGTGCCAAAATTGTGCAGCTTAATTTGATCGTGTTGTCACGTGGGTGAATTTGGTATGCGCTGGAGGATTTCGGTTTGTTTATACACTTTTTAAAGTACACGGGGGACAGTAACAGATATGGTTTGGCTCTCGCATGGTGAAGAGATTCCGTGAATCAAGACACACAGATAAACAGCCGATAAGCTTTCGTAATTGAGAAATTTATTCAGACAGACCTGTGTTCACGCTTGAAAAGCAAATTCGTTCAATTTTTACCTCGAATGAAGGGGACCGATCCAAGCGAATTGTGAGTCACTAAAGCACAATTTCTCGACTCTTTTAAACTGAGTACGTTTGTCGAAAATTTCACCAAAGCCACAGGAAATATGATAAATAGTTACATGTCCTGCTAGCCAAATTCCTTCGTTTCTTAATTCATTTCAGGGTCAAATTGAGGTCATCATGTATAATTCCTTTAATACTTCATCAAAACATGCCAAACACAAACGCGCGCGGTTACGGGCAATTGCGCGCGAGTATAGCAACGTGGCACTTGGCAATTTCCGGCGCGCGTAAAGGTTACTGCCCCTACAGAACAAACCGAAGGATGTGCTACTGGAAGTCTACTAAACGTGGCCACAGCGCGTTTTACCCGAGTTGGAGTTCCAAAACACGTGTTCTGTCAAACCGCGAGCTCCGTATACTAGTGTGATGGTGGTATCCTAACTTTTAAAGGCAGTTCAAATAAACTCAGAGAACGAGATGATTTCTTGACAAATATGAAAGTTTTATATCAGTTCTTTATTCATGTGTGCTTCTTGCGTCACATAAGTATTTTCCAAATTGATGTAATTTTGATGTAATTTTTGAATTTTTTATTCAATTCTTTGAATTGAATAAAAGGATCTTCCGTAGAAATAAAGCCGACGGAGATCTTGACAACTTGTCCTGGTGAACTCGACCCAACTTCGGGTAAATTCTGCAATTCCCAAAGCTTTCGATTTACGGACTTAAGCACAACACTATAGCATAATAGCTACTTACCTTCCCAGAAGGCTGTAGCCGCAAAAATCCCATTATTCTTAGTTCTTGTAGTTACTTTAAGAAGGCAGAGTTGTTTGAAGTACGGTTATTGCTAATCCAGATTAAGTAACATGACAGCTTTATAGGTTTTGTTTAAACAGCCTTACCCTGATCTGTAGTGTTAAAAGACCTCCCTTGATTGACCTCCAAGAGCGATGGAGCGGAAGTGAGGCAGTCTGACAACAGGCATCATTCCGACGCTGTACAAATGTATCTCTTTTGCACTGTACACTTAAGAGCAGCTCTGATTCGTGTGACATATCACATCATAAAGCTTGCATGTGTAAAGAGAGATGGATGTTGCATGTACAAATATTATTACTGTGTAATGTAATACATGAATGAAAATTTTTCAAAATTATAGTAACGAATCACGCTATTGTGTTAGCCCTAGCAGCCGTTGACCATTCTGTAGTGTTAAAGGCACTTTCACACACCAAGTCTTAATTGCTGCAAAGAACAAGCACATTATCCAAATAAGGGAATACACTACATAGTCAAGCCTGAGTTGCATACACGAAACAAGAATTAGCTGTGCATTAGGTTTAACATACTGTAAATGCAGTATACATGTGCACATTTGAATTAGCCATTGCTCCACAGTCATGACAAAGTGGAGCTTGCTTACTTTTATTGTACGCACAGTCTAGTATATGTTGCCTGATATAACTTGATGCAGGAAAGTCTAACTAAGGGTGTGTTTACATGTGAAACTCGCCCCGGTGTGAATTTGAAAGCAGTAAGACATTGATTTTATACCATGATTTCACACGTGATTTCATATGTGAATTCATACCGTGTTTACATGAATGGACACTTCATGTCGACGAATTCCATCCATTAAAAGAAACTGGGGTAAACAAAGAACTGGCTATCATGCTGTAAGTGATTTTAACTCGCTGGACAAATCTATACGAGCCTCTGATAATGTAAATATTTTGAAGCGTCAGATTTTTAATTCATTGATTTAAGCGTGGAACAAAGAACTGGCTATCATGCTGTAAGTGATTTTAACTCGCTGGACAAAACTATACGAGCCTCTGATAATGTAAATATTTTGAAGCGTCAGATTTTTAATTCATTGATTAGTTTTTAGTAGCATCTTTTAGCATTTTTACTCATTGTAAATTTTTAATTTTTAATTTTCGAGGTCCTTTTTGTAAACCACTTTTAGTGAAAAAGTTTTCTCATTAAAGATTGTCATTATTATTATTATTATTAATGTGATTGTGACGCCCAGGTGACCCCATATTGGACTGGATGTTGAAGAATGCACATGCGCTACCTGTTCCAGACTCACAGGAGAGTGATTTCATGCTGGAGCAAACAGCCATACCGTGTTTACATGACGTTGGAATGAGTTTTCGTACTGGAATGAAAATGTCGCCCTGGTAAAGTTACCTGGGTGTTATAATATACATACAAAAATTTCTGCAATCTGATTGGTGGAGAGCGGCTCAATTTATCCTAAATGTAGTGCAGAAATGTAAAATTGAGTGCAGAAAGTTGAAATCAGTGCAACAAAGGTGAAATTAAAATGATTAACAGGTACGCAAATTTGGAAATCGGCTGTCTCGAAACAAAATGGCGAACAGGTTTGAAGAGAGTAACAGCATTTTAATTCGAAGTTTAAAGGAAAATGCAAGGAAACTCAACAAAGCACAAACAACAGGCTAAAAGTTTGGAGGTCTTGGACAGCACAAAAGGGCTACGACCAAAATATTGAAAACTATGAACCGGAGGCAGTCAACAAAATTCTCGAGGATTTCCACGCAACAGTGCGTAAAGAAGACGGGAAAGACTATACGCGCATGGCAGTCTTCGCACTGCAATTGAACGTTACCTAAGAAGGCAAGGTTACAAATACTTCACAATTAGAAACCGAGAGTAAAAAGGTTTGAAGCAAGTTCTTGAGTGTAAAGCTCGACTACTGCGACAACAAGGTTAGCTTAAAGTCAAGCGGCCGAACAAGTCTAGGAAGTCTGACAAACACTGAATTAAATGAGCTGTGGTCGGGAAAAGCAAAACGCTTTGAAGCACAAGTCCTGGTACAAACGGTTTGGTAGCTCCTGACTCAATATTTTGGCGTAGAGCATCATGTTGAAGATTTCCATGTCGGCTTGGAGGACATTGAGAACCTGACTAAAACACGCCAGTCTGGACTGTCTGCAAAGCCCCGGCTCCTAAAATCCAGTCAGTTCGAAAACATGGCGAGGACGGTGATTGACTTCAGACTTCTTTTAACATTGACTTAAAATTATGCTTTGTGATTTGAAAACTTGCTCTTTTTAGAGTCATGGTATTTTTAGCATGTTTTCCGTACGTATGAACATGTATGTCAATCAAACTTGTCATTTTTGAAACCAATCAAAGACATGTAGGCGGAGCATTCGCTGACGGACAAGAAATAAACAAAACCTCCTTTGAAATTTTTGTATGTATATTATTAACAAGTAATCACATGATTTCTCTCGTGCAATTTGGAATAAATAAGCACTTGTAAAATTTTAAAAGACCACAAATTGCACTCGCCCTGCGGGCTCGTGCAATTTTGCTAGCCTTTTAAAATTTTACTCGTGCTTATTTATTCCAAATTGCACTCGGAATCATGTGATTACCTATACAAATCACACCAGTATGACTCTCTCTGGTATGACATTTTGTGCTTTTATCATGTAAATGAATAAAGAGCCACGAGGGAACTAGAGTGAACTGGTACCAAAATGAAAGTCCCGCCGGTGTCATGTAAACACTCCCTAATTTGTGTTTTTTGTAACAACATGCTCAGAGGTAGAGTATCTGAACCACCTGAAGATAAATTTAGGCATATTTTTTGCACTGTGTAGTGATTTAAGCTACATGTACGCTAGTGATGTTTAAAGGGTGAGTGTTAAACTTAAATCAATCTGACTTACACATTACATCCTTTTGTGATAGGAGGGAACAATTACCAGTCATATGACTCATCAAGCACCATTAAAGGCTCAATGTGTGGTTACAGGACTCCATTCTCCTTCACCTCAACAAAGGAGCGAATTTATATCAGGTTCAAATCTAACAGTTATCTTGAAAAGAGAGGCTTTGTTGCTGGTTATGTTGTGTATGATTCAAGTAAGTGTCTTGGATAATGAGCAAATTTATTGCCTGCATAATAAATGCTTATTAATAAGAGTGTTGTTTAAGGTAAATTATATTCAGCTTTATATAATTTTTATTATGACCGTTGTAAAAACTTATTACTATTATTATAATTATTACTATTATTATTATTATTATTATTATTATTATTATTATTATTATGACTTCTTTTGCACAAATATGATCAAATGCATGTTACAATAAAACTAAACTAAATGAAATATTCACAAAAGCAACCATTTCTTTATCATTATGATAAAGTAACAACTAAAATCTAAGTTATGGTCTAATTCGTATAATGTATAATACTGTGAATAAGAAGCTTAGAAATACACCAAGGTTTAAAACTATTTACAATCAGCAATTTCAAATAAATGAGTCTTTAATAATGTCTTCAAACAGTCAAATCGTTTCCCTGGCGTATATGATGTGGGAGGGTGTTAAAAACAGACGGTGCCGCTACGGTAAGCACCCTATCACCAAGGGTCTTCTTAGTTGATCTTACATTGCAAGCAGACTCCATCAAAAATTCATTATTTCTTCTTAGTGAATACATGTTGGATTGTATCTGGATAGTACCTGGAGATCTACAAGGATCTTTGAAGGTCGTGCAGATTTTCATCAGGGATGTACCCTTGTACTTAAGTCGTTTGCAGCACATGGGTAGTAGTATCCCCTGCGTGTAACTCTACTTCCTCATTATGTTTTTACTAAACAGTTTGAAATTGTATTATTGTTCAGTGCAACATTTTCAGTAATGGAAACATGATGCAGTTTACACACTGTTCGTAATGTTGGACAGCATTACACCTTTATTCATGTGTTTGTGCATAAGTTAAGCAGCAATCAGAGAGAAAGAAGGAAGAACTCATGTTCATTTGTGCACACGCAATGTTATGAACTACCAACCCTAAAATGAAGGTGCTGATGGAAGAGAGGCTACAAGTATGTTCTATGGGAGGCCATATCATTCAAAAGTGGTACGAGCTCACGATTGGAATCGAGAACACGATCGCTATGGTTGAGATTATCGATTGGTGATCGAGAATGACGATCGCTATGGTCGAGATTCACGATTGGTGATTGAGAATGACGATCGCTATGATCGAGATTCACGATTGGTGATTGAGAATGACGATCGCTATGATCGAGATTCACGTTTGGTGATCGAGAATGACGATCGCTATGATCGAGATTCACGATTGGTGATTGAGAATGACGATCGCTATGATCGAGATTCACGATTGGTGATTGAGAATGACGATCGCTATGATCGAGATTCACGATTGGTGATTGAGAACACGATCGCTATGGTTGAGATTATCGATTGGTGATCGAGAATGACGATCGCTATGGTCGAGATTCACGATTGGTGATTGAGAATGACGATCGCTATGATCGAGATTCACGATTGGTGATTGAGAACACGATCGCTATGGTTGAGATTCACGATTGGTAATTGAGAATGACGATCGCTATGATCGAGATTCACGATTGGTGATCGAGAATGACGATCGCTATGATCGAGATTCACGATTGGTGATTGAGAATGACGATCGCTACGATCGAGATTCACGATTGGTGATCGAGAATGACGATCGCTATGATCGAGATTCACGATTGGTGATTGAGAATGATGATCGCTATGATCGAGATTCACGATTGGTGATCGAGAATGACGATCACTATGGTCGAGATTCACGATTGGTGATCGAGAATGACGATCGCTATGATCGAGATGCACGATTGGTGACTGAGAATGACGATCGCTATGGTCCAAAACACGATTGATGACTGAGAAGACGATCGCTATAGTCGAAAAAAAAAGAAAAATTGGTGATCGAAAATGTCGATCCCTATGGTCGAGAATATCGACTGTCGATTGGTGATCGAGAATGTCGACCAATAGAGTGAGAACAGCGATTGGTAATTGAGAATTGGAAAGGATTGGAGACGAGTGAGGGATAATACACTCACACTTACATCAAGTAGTAAACGAATTTTCACGCCTTCGAGGAAAAACATGGCGTCGAATACGTCTTCCGATGCTAGCGCTGGAAAGCGAATACTCGAAGAACTGCAGTAGAAGGCACTCCTTGGCAGCGAAACGGCAACGCAATCAGCAGAGCCACTGGGTAACCCAACCAAGTGAGCATGCATACGAGCATTTCCCTCGAGAAAACTTGATATCTCAATAGAATCTCAATCAACGTGTGTGATAGACTGTGTAAACAGACTGGCCTATTTTGGAGAGGGTTATACTTAGTATGTTCAGTACACAAAAGTTGTTGTCTCAAGTTATGATAACAGGTTAATCATTGATAGAAACAAAGATTTTCAAATTGTTCAAGGCGAGATAATTTTGTTTCTCACTGTTTACAGTTTTGTTCTAGTTCTAAGAGAAGAAAAAAGTTATCATTTTGTTAACACAAAACACTGTTATTAGTTACTGTTTTACAACATAAACCGAGTGTGGGTGTCAGGGTGGGATTGCAAACTGCAGTTTACATTATTTTTCAGGTGGATTAAACATTAACTTTCAAGGAACTCCTCATACTGTTGATGAATTGTGTTTATTCGTAAAGAAGGGTTTGTTGAATTTAAGAAACATGACAGAAGTGGGGTACAGCTTTACAAGAGAAAACTATCAGGGGGTTTTTAATAAATACACGATACATTCACTGAAAGTTTATCATTTCACTTGAGGTTTCTGTTTAAAGTTGTAGTTCAATGTGTTCAGTTTTGCTGTATGGAACTACAGAACAAATATGTAGCAGCATATTCAAGTTAGGTGATTACTATAAATTTATTATGATTTTTCCAGTAATTCTGCTTACTATGATGATGAATAACAATATTGCTGCATAATTATATAATTAACAATTATTCCACGAGCGCGTGTTGGATATGAGATGATAGATAGCCAACGAGGCGCATAGCGCCGAGTTGGCTATAATCTTATATCCAACAAGCGTGAGTGGAATAATTGTTTTATTAAAAACAATCACAAAATATTGCTAGATTTTGCAGATTCCACTTTGCAAGTAACAATTAGAAGACAATTTAATGGTCTCTTTTTCTTAGGCATGGTATAATGGCTCATATACCATGGCTGCTAAGCCAATCAAATTGCTCGAATTGCATTATACAATGATCCAGTTTTTAATAATAATAATAATAATAATTATTATTATTATTATTATTATTATTATTATTATTATTATTATTATTACAGTACAGCTGGAAATCTTATGCTCAAATGTAACAGTACAACTGTATTTTCATGTGAGTTAATAAAATAACATTACTAACCCAATATGGACCATAGAATTGTTGATTTACAATCCTTGGAATGTCGGTAGGCTGGAAAAGCTGGAATGGTGGAATTCAGTGGAATTTACCTTCATTTTTGTTTCTGCCACACCTCCCATGCACGTGGTTACATATGTGAGCCATTGAATACATGTAAATATTTCCTTAATGTTATTGTAAAGCACAAGGAAAAGTGAAAAAAATCCAAATTCGTTATTCCTGCTTTTCCAACTTACCTGTTCTTCCCCATTTCTCAAAGAATATCAAACATTAAATAACAGTGATAGAAAGGGATCTAGTGAATTCATGATTATTGTAAATCCTGAAACCTAGCAGCCTCCCTTCCAAAAGCTGGACAAAATAATACAACTCAAAGCAAACTACAGCTGTTACTAATACAATTGATTTTGTTGTACACGTACATATGTATCCTGGATTTAAATGACTGTCTTTTCATGCCTGTTACTTTCCCCTCAACAAATACAGTAAGTTGTCTACATACTGAGTGTGTACAGTAATGTCCGTCCAGCTTGTTCAGGGTCAAATTTGTTTTTGGTTTGAGTTTTGGGTTGACTCACAGTGCATCCAGTTATGGAGAACACTAAGAGCACCCAAATCACTTAAGGCCTTTTGTCACATCTCATAACAGTGCCAGATCAGTGAAGGAAGGTGACTAAGACTTGTGATGGTAAAGGAAAATTAAAGGTTGAACTAGGGTTGGTAAAAGTGCACTTCCCTCTAGTGATTTACATCACTGTGATTTTAACTGTTACTAAATTTAAACTAGGACGGTGCCTACTATTGTTACTGCGCAGACGTTCTGCGCATCTCGAGATACTCGAGTTGTGCCTACTAATACAGGGATAATTTTGCGCGGCTTAAAACTATATGGAGAAAGCAGAACTTAGGAAGTGCTTTTGGTATCTCAAAGGAAAATTAGGGGTAACCATGCATTTTTCAGAGATAATTAAACTTCAATTTAGGAAAAAAATCCCATACATTGCTTTATATTTTGGCGCTTTTTAGAGATATTATTGCTTAATTATCTCTGAAAAATGCGTGGTGACCCCCAATTTTCTTTTTGGATTCCAAGAGGCCTTGCAATTGCTAAGATCTGTTTTTCCTGCATAGTCATAAGCCGCACAAAAATACTTCGGTATTAGTAGGCACCCGCCGTCCTTAACTAAGGCAAGTTTCTTTCTGACTTTACAAAATAACGAACTCTAAATAGTCTAAAGGAATAGAATTAAATTCATTGAGCTCCTTATCCACTTCATCGAAGCACTGCTTCATGGAGCCAAAAAAATCCTTTAAGTCTCGACAATCTTGGTCATCGGCGCATTCGGCGGTCGCCATCTTGATCACAGGTGGTTACTACGTGTGAGTGTATTATCCCTCACTCGTTTCCAGTCCTTTCCAATTCTCAATTACCAATTGCTGTTCTCAATCTATTGGTCGACATTCTCGATCACCAATCGACAGTCGATATTCTCGACCATAGGGATCGATATTTTCGACTATAGCGATCGTGTTCTCAATCATCAATCGTGTTTTGGACCATAGCGATCGTCATTCTCAGTCACCAATCGTGCATCTCGATCATAGCGATCGTCATTCTCGATCACCAATCGTGAATCTCGACCATAGCGATCGTCATTCTCGATCACCAATCGTGAATCTCGATCATAGCGATCGTGTTCTCGATCACCAATCATGAATCTCGATCATAGCGATCGTCATTCTCGATCACCAATCGTGAATCTCGATCATAGCGATGGTGTTCTCGATCACCAATCGTGAGCTCGTACCACTTTTGAATGATATGGCCTCCCATAATGTTCCATTAAATTTTTGGCCTTGAAATCCAAGTATGATTTATTGCTCCAAATCAGCTCTGTTTTAGCATGGCATGGGGACTTGGTGTCTTGCAAGAAACAAAATTCCATATTTTGGTTCTGATTCACAGCCTTAAAGCACTGTATGATTTTGAAAGAAATAAATCATTTTTAAGGATGGTGCCTACTAAAAAAGAAGTATTTCTGCCATGTTTTATGACTATGCAGGGAAAGCAGGTCGTTGCAAGGGCTGTTGGAATCCAAAAAGAAAATTGGGGGTAACCACCCATTAATTTATTTTTAGAGATAATCAAGCAACGGTTATTCTTAAATGCAAAGTAATGGATGGCATTTTTCTCCAAATTGAAATTAAGGCTTTTATCTCTGAAAAATGTATGGTTACCCCCCATAGCAAGTGCTCTTGGAATCATTTTATTTTTGGATACCAAACACTTGCTAAGTTCTGCCTTCTCCACATAGTTTTAAACCGTGCAATTTTAAGACAATTATTTTTGTATTGTTATTTTCTCGAAGAAGGTTCAAGTGGCAACTCCACCAGTGTTGTGATTAATGAAGGTAGTGCGTTCATCATCATCATCAATTCTCTGCACATCAGTAGGCGCACAAGGCCGACACATTCTCTGACCAACACTCTCTGCTCCGTGCTGCCGCCTTGGCTACATTCCAACTCTTCCACCCTGCCTTGTGTCTCTCCCTCTCAACAGTCCCTTTCCAAGAGGTCTTTGGTCTCCCTCTCGCCTTTCGTCCTTCTGGAGTCCACCCTAATGCTGTAAAACAGTCGTTTTCACCCTCTCTCCTGAACACACGTCCTAACCAGTTACATCTTCTTCGTCGTACCTCGCAGCTTATTTCATTGATCTCTGCCATCTCAACCACTCTCTGGTTCGTCACTCATTGCTGCCACTTGATCTTCATTATCTGTCTAAGGCATTGGCATCGGAAACTTTTCAGCTTTTGTTGGTAAGCCTTTGTGATCTTTCACGCATCATCGCCATATAGCATGACCAGTCAAACTAACGTCTTGAATAGGCGTATCTTGGTTCTCCTTCCTATTCCTCTTACTGCTCACACCTTCCCAAGCCTATGGAATGCACTGTGAGCCTTCTGCAGTGGGTTCAAAATATCTTAACTGCCTCCATCCTCTTTATCTACAGTCGCTCCTAGGTACTTAGAAACTCTCGACGTCTTCCACCTCCCTGCCATTCACCACGATGCTCTCCTTATTGGTAGCATACTCAGTCCTCAGTGTCTTGCATTTTCTTGCGTTGAGTTTTAAGGCCTACTCTGGCTGCTTCTTTTTTTCAGTCTCCCAGTCTTCTCCTTGTGCAAGTCCTTAAACTTGGATGACAGGAGGGCAATGTCGTCGGCAAAATCCAGGTCCCCCAAGACTGTTGTGAAATTCCACTGTTTCCCTCTTCTTTTGTCTGCTGTTGTCCTTCCTCATGGTCCAATCCAGGGCCAGAAAGAACAAGAATCCTGACATCACACATCCCTGCTGTACTCCAGACTTGATTTTGAACCAGTCTGATGTAGTGTCACTTCTGTCAAAAACTGCGCACTCAAAGTCCTCGTATGTGTCTGCTATTACTCTCACCATCTTGCAAGGTATCTCACAGCTTCTCATGATGCTGCATGAGCTTTCTCTCTGTACCAAATCGAAGGCTTTCTCGAAGTCCACAAGGTGTATGTACAGAGTGACCTGCCCCCCTCTGATTTGGTTGCTCCAAGATGTTACTTAATATAAAGATCTGCTCAGTTGTGCTTCTCTTTGGCGTTAACCCAGCCTGCTCCTTTCGAAGCCTCTTGTTTATACCTATCTTGATCCGTTCTAGCATCATCCTGCAGAATATCTTACTAATGATGGGTATTAAATACGTTCAAAATAGTTAATTGACAGCAAACAGTTGCAATCAAAAATCTCTTTTTTGTACACAAATATTCGTTGCTTAAAGAAACATCTCGAAGAATTCAACATCACATTCAAAGTGAATTGAATTTTCGTTTTACCGTTATTGGTGTAACAGAAACTTGAATATGCGATCGTGAATGTAGTTTTAATTGAGTTATTCCAGAAAAAATCCACCCCCCCCCCCCGACGGATGGGGTCGTTTTTTAACCCCCCTCTCACCTGGATTTCCTGAAGCACAAGACCCCCCCTCCGGTCTGGATTTCCAAAACAAAAGACCACCCTCCCGCCTGGATTTCTGGAAAAAAAATTAGGGTTAAATTTAATTAATTTTTAATAGAAAATATGCACAATCACGTCTAGAAGATGTTCTTTTTAAATTTCTAAAGCTTCGGCTAATATTAAAAACTCTATCGCGTGGAACTAAAAAAAGAAAGGAGCAACAACGCGAAAAAGCGAACGAGTTCATCCTTTGTGCCCAATGGACGATACCCATGGAATCTTAAAACTGCACGCAGAAAACGCACTGGCTGCTTGTTCAACTGTGCTACGGACGATGGGACTTCAGAGAGGTTACCACTGTATATGTTGCAGGAACCCGTCCAAGAACGTCCTCCTTCTGTTGCTTTCGCAATAACTTACGTTTCCAAGAGTTTAATCGAGGTACAGATGGCTACAAGTTTCTCTCGACGAAGAGGGAATGTTTGGACCAAAATTCTTTGGAATTATCTTCTTCAGCTAAAAGCTCTGCATCCTTGCTTGCACAAGTAAAAAGTTTTTCTGCCTGACGCAGTGGAATCCACACTAAGAATGCAATGGCGGACCAAAACACCGAACGGTGGTACACTGGGTCTGGTACGAGTAGAAATGTGTCAGGCATTTCAAACTCTTCGTTGCAACAATGTTGCGACGGCTCGTTCTTTAGTGTCTTGTTTTTCGTGTTTTCTGCAATAAAAGGACCTGCGAAGGAACTTAGATTATCACTTATTTTAGGTGAGAAATATGTGAACAAAATATTTCTACTATTTTCAGGGTCTGAGAGCGCTGAAGTGTCATCGAACTAAACGTTTGAATCGCGTGAATTATCGGTCGGAATGACCACTGCAGAAGACTTTCTTAAGTTCAACACCCGCTCCCACGTGGATTTCCAGAGTCTTTGACCCTCCCTCTCGTGAGAATTTCCAGAATCCCATCCGTCAGGGAGTAGCCTGCGTAGCTAGCGGTTTTGGTGGGAGGGAAAGCCGTGCTAAAACGAGTGGTGCAACTGCGGGGGAAATGGAGCGGGAGCCGCGAAAGTCGCGGCGAAGCCGCATCAACGAGCAGCTTCGCCGCGAGGAACCGCCTGCCCGGATTCCAGTCATTTTCGTTTGCCGCCCCTAAAATTTACATATTTGACAACCTGTCGATATCCAATTAACCCAACAAATGAAAGGGCAGATGGTAAAATGAAAATGGTTGCAAAGTTGGTGGGAAAGTGACAGGGCGGCTGGCTAGGCTATCAAAATTTCTCCTGGAAATTCGATGTGTTTTTTTCAATGGAGGCGAAGGCCGACACTCCGGAAAAGCCTGTCAAGGGAGAAAAGCTTTTCAGTCCTCTTCGTACAGCAACAAGTGTGAATGATCACTTTAGATTGTCCTCTTGCCAGCGGAAGATTAAATACGGGGAATTTCAGAAGACTTCTTATTTCTTTACCCAAAACCTTTTCAAATCAAGACTTCGAAGCGCGAAGGATGTCAAAATGTGACTTTAGCAGAACTCTCCTCATGGATCGGACTAAAATAGACCGATTAGACATGTTTTGTGATCGTGTATGCCATGCCTGTGGAAGGAAAATAGGGAATGCATTCGAACTTTATAATTTCATCCACTCGAAGCTGGAAAGAGAGAAGGAATTATTATTGTAAGGATAGGATTTGAACCGTGTAATAATCATTATCTTGCAACTTCTGTATTGCCGGGCCCGGTTGTTTGTCTCTTAATCCTTTCCCTAACATTGTAGCTTCTTTGAAAGTTATGCAATGCGTTAAATCGACGGCTAAAGGCCGCTGTAGTCACGGCTGTGTTTTTGTTATCGCTCCGCCCCGCTCTGTAACTGTGAGGTTTGTGTTGCGCGAGCTTAGTATTTTCCTCCTGTGCTTTGAGCTGTTTGATTACTCTATAGAATGATGAGGCAATTCTTCTGTGTTGCTCTGACCAGGGGCTGCTACGAGTCCTTCGGCCGTTCGTGAATTCTGTGGCATTTTAGGCTATGGTCAGGCAAGAACGCGGTTTCCATCCAAATCTTGTGGATCTCTTCAGTTGCCGATTACTTTAGTTATGATAGAGATGAGTTCTCGGTTTCCTTTCAGAATACGTGCTCTTTTTTCGAAATTTATACCCACGTTTCGGATCGAAAATTCTGCTCGATGAAGTTAGCTGTCTTCTTTCAATGCTGCGAGAATGAGATTTTGTCGTCGAATATTAAGGTTCGATAAAGCTTTAAATAATGCTTCTTCTGCCATTTTGCTTTTCGCGATAAAAACAGAACTTTCCCATGGGAAATTAATAAAACATTTGATTGACGTGTGTAGAATCTCATCCAATAAAAAAGGTCCGTACGCCAGCGTACGGACTACTCAAAAATGCCCCAAATCCGGGCAGGCGATTTCTCGTTGCTCTCGCCCCATTTCCCCGCGGCTTCGCCACTCGTTTTGGGCCTCGTGCCCGGCTTTCCGGCGAGCTCACCAACAAAACCCGCCAGCTACGCAGGCTATCGGGGAAGTGTGGATTTTTTCAGGAACAACCCTCTTTTCCCGCCATCTTGTTCAGAATGAAGTCCTTTGCGCATGCTAATTCGATGGAACGCGCAGACCTCTGGGATAAATATAATTTACACTTAACGCATGCATTTGGTTCGGCACATGTAAATGTTCGACGTATGAATCGAAGTCTAACTTTTGCTGTTCTATTCGACTGGCGCAGGGATTTTTCTATCTAAACTAAAGTGTGCAAAGATTATTCCGATATTTAAGGACGAAGATTACTCTCTGCGTGAAAACTACCGACCGATCTCACTGCTCTCGATTAATAACAGGATTTTTGAAAAACTTATGTACTCCAGACTTACCAAGTTTGGCAAAGATTGCAACATTCTCTATAATCAGCAATACGGCTTTTGCAGTAAGCACAGTACTCAGCATGCTATACTTGATATTGTTAACACAATTCTCTAAACTATGGACAATGGTAAATTTTCATGCGGTGTTTTCATTGATCTCAAGAAGGCTTTTGATACTGTTAACAATGAGATTTTGTCAGCTAAACATGAAACTTGTGGTATAAGAGGTGTTATCAACTCCTAGTTTAGATCGTACCTAACTGATCGAAAGCAAAATACAGAAGTTAATAATGTTGTGTCTGAGGCTGAGACGACCTTGTGCGGCGTGCCACAGGGCTCAGTCCTCGGACCACTCTTGTTCCTTCTATACATCAATGATATTTACAAGTCTTCCTCGTTATTTGCCTTTTATCTATTTGCTGACGATACCAGTATAATACTTGCAAATAACAACTTAAAGGAACTCAAGTCACTTGTTAATCGCAAGCTTGGCAACGTCAACGAATGGCTAAAGGCCAACAAACTGTCTTTGAACATAAAAAAATCAAACTTTGTAATCTTTCGTCCCTGGTAAAAGACTATGCCCTTCATACCTATAGGATTACAATTTTTGACTCCGTGACTAACACCTACGCAAACCTTGAAATGAAAGAATATGTAAAATATCTTGGCTTAATGATTGATTCAAATCTTTCTTGGAAATACCACGTTGAATCTATCTGTCGCGAAATCAACAAGTCGATAGGAGTTATGGCTAAAATTCGACATTATGTCCCGAGTGGTGTTTAACTTCCAGTTTACAGCTCATTAATAGTCCCTTGCTTAACTTGTGGTATTTGTGGTTGGGGAAACTGTGCCTTGACATTTCAAAGAAAGATCGTAACTCTACAAAACATGGCCTTGCGTCTTATTTACTTCAGGAAGTCTAACGAACATACCGTACCCTTCTTTCTCAAATCGAATTAACTTTCCTTACCTAGCCATTTTTTTAGAGATTGTAGCTATTTATTGTATGATATCAACAGACAGTCAGCACCAGTTAGTATACTTAATCATTTTGTTAAAACAAATCAGATTCATAACTACAGAACAAGATCTGTATCTAGCGACTCGTTCTATGTTAAGTTTTCTAGAACCGATAAAATATATGCCTCTTTCTCGAGAATCAGTGCCCAAATTTGGAACTTTCGCAATATTACTAAATTTCTTGTGGTCAGAAGATGATTATGGCGAAGTCTCCCGTCTTACTAAGTTATTTAAGACTTAAGGTTAGCTTCTCTTCGTAATTTTAATGTATTTGCTTCGTTTTATGTTAGTTTATTCTGTTTACTGTATAGTAGTATCTTCACTGTTATTTAGACCGTCTATATATAGATAAACTTTGTACTTGTAATATATCCTCAGATCTCCCCGCCTCGATTAGTTCATAAGCTATTTGTGGGGAAAAGTAACATAATTAGTTATATTTCTAATTTTAATAAAATGTTGTTGTTGTTGTGACAGTTGCACAAATCACCTTTCTTCAAAATCTTGATGATAAGCCCCTTCTTCCCGCCTGCTTGCGGTTTCTTCCATGTCAGTTCTCAATAAGTCTGGGCCCACTTCATCTACTCCTGCAGCTTTCCCTCACTTTGTCATCTTCAAAGCACTCTTAACCTCTTGTACTCGCCATCTTCCTAGATCTATTTCAGTTCTTCTCCCCCACCTTCTTCCACTGGATCTATTGGGACATCCCTGTTAAGTGTTTCCCTTAAGTGCTCCACCCATCTCTGCAGCCTTTCATGCCCTTCTGTCTTGAGCACCCATTATTTGTCTTACACGCTTCTTGTCTCTTCTGTTCCCCTGCTATTGTCTTGGTTATGTTGTATAGCTCCATGTTTCTACCATTCTCGGCCGCCTTTTCTGTTGCTGCAGCCCTCTCCTCCATCCAATTCCTATTATCCTCCCTAGCACTTTGTTTCACTTCCTTGTTTTCGCATTGTATTCTTGCCTCCTTCTCTGTTTTAATCTTTCTGATCTTGCGCTTACCATTTTAAGTTTTGCCTCTTTCCTCTCCTTAATTTTTTCCCATGTTTTGTCCCCTATCCATAGCTTGCTCTGCTTTTTTGACCACCCGATAACCTCCTTTGCAGCATCTTTATACGTCTACAAAATCTTATCGACTTTAAACCTGTTTTTCACCTCAATGCTGTCTCTCTTCCTGATCTCTTCACTTTGCAGCTTACGGACATCAAATTCTTCATCCCCTTAGCCCAAGCCAACTTTAGCCTTATTTTCGTTCTCGAAAGGTAGTGGTCACTGTATACGTCTGCTCCTCTCATCACTCTAGTGTCCAGGATCGATGTTCTCATGCGCCCATTCACCATAACATGGTCGATCTGATTTACTGTCTTCCCATCTGGTGACCATCTGGTCACCTCCAGGTTAGCTTTTCGTGGGAATATTGTTCCAGTTATGACTAATCCATTCACACTACAAAAGTCACGTAGCCTTTCCCCGTTGTCGTTCATGACTCAAACATTAAACTATTACCTCCTCCCTGTTAGTGTTGTCGTTCCCTAACTTAGCATTCAGATCTCCCATCACCACTTTCATGTCGTGTCTATTGCAGCTTGAAATAGTTTCCTGGAACTGGTGGTAAAATTCATCTTTTTCCTCATCCATTGCATTATTCGTTGGTGCATATGTTTGTATCAATGTCAGCATTTTGTATACAACACAACACTTTATTAAAAACAGACTGTTACAAGCTGGTTTTATACCTACCTGCAAATAGCTGAAGCTAGACGAGGCGGGTAGGTATGTCTATACTAAACTAAAGACAAATAAATCTGGTGTTTACAAATTGACTAAAATAAAAGTTAAGTTGTAAACAAACAAGTGACGCAAAAAAGATTCGCTAGCTGATATTTGTTTTTGTAGTAGAATCGTGCCTTAATGATTCTTTGGCTTATCGGCGTCCATTCCATCAAGGCTCTCTTTGCCCTCGCACTTATCATGATGGCTACTCCTCCTTGTCCACTTCTTCATATCCTACGTACGCCACCTTCACGCCACACTGCAGTGTTGTTGATCCCATCCCTTTCCATCCTGTTTCAGTTATCCGTAGCACCTCAATTCCATATTCCGCCATCTCTTTGGCCACTTGCGCTGTCCGTGTTGACTCCGCCATAGTCCTCACGTTCCAGCAACCGATGGTCGTTTGCTGCTGTGGGGTTACTATCGGGCCCATCGGCCTTTGGGCTTCCTGCTGGTTTTGGCCCAAGAGTGTCAATGCAGCCCCAGCCATGACACCCTCCAGATTGTGTTGTATCATTGTCGATGCTTCCGGTTTATGTAACATAAAGTTTTTTATGGAGCAGGGTTGTTAGCCATGCGTCCAATCCACAATAATAATATTAATAATAATAATAATAATAATAATAATAATAATAATAATAATAATAATAATAATAATATTTGTTATAGTTAATATAATTTAATAATCTCTTTATTAAAATATTCCAAGTAAAATGTTATTTACAGGTTAAAAGTAGCTATTAAAACTTATTTACAATTCTTTTCGATAAAAAGGACTATTTTTAAGCACAATATTTTTTGAAGAAAAGGGAAAACGATTCTCGTCAAGTTACAACAATATTATTCCTTAATTGATTTTTACCTAAAGAAACCCCATCAAACTATATCATAAAAAAATATAATAATAGTAATAATAATAAAATTGTAAATGGTTTGAATTCAGGAGTCATGTCATAAGTACGTAAATTATGATCATCCGGGTGAGTGTAGTCCTGAGAAGGACTGTTTGTGGTGACTTTGACTGACGTTTCGACAACCTGAGCGGAAGTCATCTTCAGAGTCTACTATACCCTTGAGTCTACTATACAATCATCCTCCCTAACTGACAGTAACTTGACTAAAAACGAACGACAAGCGCTGAAACGACTGAAAACTGACGAAAACATCGTCATACTTCCCGCTGACAAAGGACGAGTGACTGTTGTTATGGACAAGACAGACTACTACGACAAAATGGACACTCTAGTTAACGACAAACAGACATACGAACGACTGAAACGAGACCCGACGCCATCACTTCAACGTAAACTTAACAGTAAACTACTTGACCTTAAGAAAACTGACGTTATTGACATACAACGTTACAACAGACTGAGGTGCCGCGTACCGCAACCACCTAAACTCTACGGACTACCAAAACTAGACAAACCTAACATACCCATGCGACCCATAGTCTCGTTCTGTGGGTCCCCGACTTACGAACTATCCAAATACTTGACTACTATACTGAAACCGTTGACAAACGAATCCCGACACAAACTGCAGTCTACCGAGACCTTTATTGACGCTATCAAGACGGTACAAATACCTGACGACTACAAACTTGTGTCTTTTGATGTGAAATCACTGTTCACCAGTATTCCACTTCAACTGGCTCTAGACTGTACTGCTACCGCCATCGAGAACTCCACGAAAAAACTGCCACTGCCTACAGATGACTTAATGGACCTACTGAACCTCTGCTTAACGTCCACTTACTTCCAGTACAACGGAAAGCACTACAAACAGTTACACGGAACAGCTATGGGCTCACCAGTTTCTGTTGTTGTAGCAGAAAATATCATGCAGAACATCGAGGAACAAGCCCTAGCAACCTACAAACGGACACTACCGCTCTGGTTACGGTACGTAGACGACACCTTTACAGCAGTACACAAAGACGAAATCGACGATTTTCACGAACACCTTAAC
This sequence comes from Pavona decussata, assembly GCF_977016875.1. Lineage (NCBI taxonomy): Eukaryota > Metazoa > Cnidaria > Anthozoa > Scleractinia > Agariciidae > Pavona > Pavona decussata. The sequence goes on from NW_028145568.1 coordinate 2,567,084, forward strand.
AGACAGAACGCTGACATACAGTTTACTAAGGAGATCGAAGAAAATGGTAAAATACCCTTTCTAGACTGCTTAGTTACCCGTAACAACAACGACAACAAACTAAGTACTACGGTTTACAAGAAACCAACACATACTGACAGACTACTAGACCAGTCATCCTACAACCCTACTTCTCACAAAGCAACGACTATACAGACCTTAACAAGGCGAGCACAACTAGTTTGTGACTCACCTGACAGACTCGCAGACGAAAACAACTACTTAGACAACGTTTTCAACAAGAACAACTACAACAAGGACTTTGTTAGACGTAACACTTACAAGAACACTGAACCTAACGTCACAAACAACGACGCGACTCCCGTAACTACCGTAACTATACCTTACGTAAGGGGCACTTCTGAGACTATCGCACGGATTCTACAACCCTACAATATCCGTGTAGCTCACAAACCTATAACCACTTTACGACAACTACTGACGAAAGTAAAGGACAAAGACGAACCGAACCGCAGACAGGGAGCAGTTTACAAGATCAAATGCTGCGACTGCCAGGCCACTTATATTGGTGAGACCGGCAGAAATTTAAACGTACGACTGACTGAACACAAACGAGCAACTAGAAATGGTGATATCAACAATCACATTGCTAAGCACCATTTACAAACGAACCACAGAATCGACTGGGACTCTGCCAAGTGCATTACCTACTGTACAAATTACTATCAACGACTCACTCTAGAAAGCTGGTTTACTAACTTAGAACAAACGCCACTCAACCGTTGCCTACAACTACCTGCACCATACAAACGACTTATTGACAACAACAACGAAACAGACAAACAATAGACATTTTACAAACAATAGACCCACGGACTTTTTGACCAACAAAAGACGGATCGAAACGCACCAATCACTTTTTACAGTCTTCACAGCCAATAACATCACGGCTCACTGACAAACGACCAATAACATCTGGACTTCGTTGACCAATCAGGTTAACAACCAGAGACGTATATACCACCTACTGACGTTCCACAATTCACTTGACTCTGAAGATGACTTCCGCTCAGGTTGTCGAAACGTCAGTCAAAGTCACCACAAACAGTCCTTCTCAGGACTACACTCACCCGGATGATCATAATTTACGTACTTATAGTAATAATAATAATAATAATAATAATAATAATAATAATAATAATAATAATAATAATAATAATAATAATAATAATAGTCTTTATTCAATCAAAGGATAAAAATACACATCCTAAGTTACAGTGAAAAATCTCTGTCAGGTCTCTACCCTTTGACCTGTTCGGCATGGGGGAACCTGCCAGGAGTGCAAGACTCCCGCCGACAAAGCCCTAAGGGTCACTGAGACGCGCAAACTGCCCCACCATGATAAGGTGGTGACCCCAACTAGAGTAGAGGTAGTGCGTTGGCCGATTTTAATTTTAAGATTTTTCAATTTGAAGACAATTAATTCTGTATTGTTACATTTGTATTTTCTAGAGGAAATTTCAAGTGGCGGCTCCGGTGATGTTGTGGTTGGGATTTTGGTTGCAATTGTAGTTCTCTTGGTTTTTGCTGTATGCATTAACTATGTGTTTGTCTACCGAAGGAGATTGGCCAGGCAACAGGCTGCAAGACAACAAGCAATGATGGTTGTAAACCACCCACCACCACCCCCTCAACCAGGCTATGGTCCACCCCCTCCGGTGGGGTATGTTCCTCCTCCACCAGCTGGTGCGGTACCACCCCCTCAGCCAGGGTATGCACCGCCGCCATCCTACAGCCAGGTTATGGCAGCACCATACCCTCAGCAGGGTAAGTTTTTGGTATTTAAACATGAATGTAGCAGAAGAGCTGGGCTGGTTAGTTTTTGTATGGTATACACCATTTTAAAGTGACAGTTCTACAAATGGCACATACTGAAAACAGTGAGATGTAACTCCATTGATTTTCAGATTGCAGTTATTTTTCATTTATGCACTATTTGAATAGTTTACTACAAAAGGAAATAACGATACATGTACTTCACGAAAGTAACATAAAGAGAGATAACTTTAAATTACATAAATCATCAAGAGTAAAATTTGCGCAGTGACCAAAGGAACTTAGGCTTTCAAGTTGGTCGCTGCCACGTGCAGCTAACTGGCGTATAACGGCTTAGCATTGCAACAATGTGTCGATAGATTCTGTGCCTTGGTTAAACGTACAAAAAGGCAAGTCTAACTCATCTTTTTTCCGGGTCCCTGTAACGGCGTGAAACCAGTCTTGGTATTCATCTATATAGAGTTCCGGCTTGCTCCTTATCATCGCCTCTAAAACTTTGTTTTCTCTATCTGTTCCAATGCCAGGCAAAGAAAAGTTTATGCTAGCATATATTGTTCAAGATATTGTTCAAGAAACCAAACATAAACAAAACAAACATGAGCTTACAAGACAAGATTCTTTGCCGTCCTTTTCTTCTTTTTCGGTTCACCTCGCCACGTCACGGCCGATACAATTTACGGATTTTTGAAACAAATGCAGTACTCGTAAAAAGAACATTGGCTGTTTCCTTTATCGAGCTCCCGTACAAATATTGGTGATAATTCACCCGCCACCTCAAGTCTTCGTGCAAAACCTTCATGATTTTGCGAGTTCATCAATCTCTCGGTCGAATCATGTCAAAAAAAATCCGGGTCTATACACAGCAATGAAATCAGCTGTAAAGTCTACCTGAAATGTTTTCACTCCGGGTCCTTACCACCTTATATGATGCTGCAAATAATGTTGGTTCTTATTCTGATCTTATCAATTTCATTCTTATTTCATGATTTTCCACGATTTATTTGCTGCTTTAAGCTTGAGTTAGGTACGTAGATACTGGTGTGCGCGCTTTTATCTCTGTTGTGTTTGTTGTATCTCTTCTCTGTGTTTTCCGGCCACAATATTGCAATTTATTTCATGTAAATTGGCTTCCTTATTCTTTTAACTCGCAAGTTATTTTAGGAAGCCGATACCCCTTTTTCTATTTCATTGTACGTTTTATGTCATTTCAGCTGTAGTGCTCTGTAGGGGTAGAATACAATTGTTGTTGTTGTTCTTTTAATTATATGTATGAACAGGTCATATTGATTCATTTCTGCCACCCAGTTCTGAATACAGTGTAATAAAATCGCAGTCGGTATCATGAAACGCCCATGTCCTACTTTTCTGTAGCATGAATCAGTGAAAACATTTGTTTTTTTATGATCAGATGCACCATGTCCTTATCCACCTGTACCTCAAGGAGGAGTACCACCCTACCCCCCTGGAGAACCTGGAGGAGCACCAGCCTACCCTCCTGGACAACATGGAGGGCCAGCACCCTACCCCCCTGGACCACCTGCAGGAGAATCACCCCACCCTACTGCACCAGCTGGAGGTGCACCTTACCCCCCACAGTAGTGGGTTATCAGGTGACTACAGTTATTTTTCTCTGATTGTTATCATTGCCATTGTCATGATCGTATTATGATATTCATCAGCCAATCAACATCAGTGTTATCGTTGTTCTCATTATATTCATCGTCAACATCATCATTATAATTCAGTGCATTTAAACACTGTCCAAATATGATGTACAGACTTTGTAAGTTTTTACTTAGTTGAGAAGAGTGCCATGTTGAAAGGCTCGAATAGATCAAGATTGTGGTCAAAGTTGGCAGGGATTTCACACAAAGTAGAAGGAGGAAATATGATGGAGAAAGATTTGAGGGTGTTCAGAGCTCGTTCACATATTTATACGGTCAAACCTCCCGTAAGCGACCACCCATAATGTCAAGGATATGTAGTCGCTTATGGGAGGTGGTCGCTTACCAGAGGTCAGACCACCGGGGGTCTAAATTTTGGGTAATTTACATATGGTAACTTTGGAGACCTAACCCTTTTGTCAGTGCTTATCGAAACCCAAAGTAATAGCTTTTCTTTGGACTGCCTGATTTAGGAGCAAACAGTAAACGGCATTTTTGTAATGATACGTTTCAAGCGTAAAATATCTTACAACTTTCGCGTTTGTTTGTTTGTTACATAATCCAGTTGACGTTCTTTATCGCCACAATTTTTCTGTTGAGTAATACAAGGTTGAGAGAGTCATCACAGGTCATGCATGTACATGCATGCTGTTTACAAGATAAGAGAGTTTCTTTCCTACAAGGGATTCAACCTGATTAAAGTTCATCTCAGTGCAAACTATAGTGCATTGTGTACGCCATCGATTGTATCAATTCTGGTAGCTCCGGCTGTGAGATTTTAATACGGCGTCCGCTGTAATGATGTGGCCAATATGTTACAGCGACACATTTTGCAATTTCCGCCTGTGAAAGATACAGCAGATTGTGTCAAGTGGTCGCCTACGGGAGATTAAAAACAAGTGAAATTTTAAAACAATCATCTCTAAAAGTGGTTGCTTACGAGAGGTGATCGCCTACGAGAGGTTCCATCTATAGTGATTTGACTTGAAAACTTTTGGTATTTTAGAAAAGTGAGAGGGTGGTCGCAAAGGGAGGTTCGACTGTATTTATATTTTTTGGGGGGTACTGCGAAGTTGTTTTGCTGTTACAGCAATGATTAAATAGTTCTCTCGAACAGGTCAAACTAACCGGAAGTCAGGTCTCTGTGGCCCATGTCGGCCACGGCGGAGAGAAAATTTCCGAATACCACGTATCACTCTGGGAGCCCAAGCCCGCTATCCAAGTGAACGTGAAATCGATGTATAGCCGTGTTGAAAGGCTCAAATAGATCGAGATTGTGGTCCAAGTTAGCAGGGATTTCGCGTAAAATGGAAGGAGAAAACACGATGGAGAAACTTTTGAGGGTGTTCTGTGCCTGTTTGCGTATACGAAGTCAGTTGGATGTCAAAATCGTTGCGCCACTGATGCTACATGTAGGTTGCTAGACACCCCGAAATAATGATTAAAATAATACCAAAATAAATTCCATGATATTGTTAGCATGCCAACTTAACGTGCTCCCTTTTTCCTTGCAGGCTCGAGAGTAGACATCAAGTGACAGTTTTCTGCAAACTTTAGAAATGCATCTGCAATCGTCGCCAAGTTCTGTTTGGAAGGTCAGAAAACAACCCCGTTTAGTTACCTCTCCCTCCTCCGGTTCAAGGTTCAATGTTGGATTCCTCGCGGACAATAAGGGATGAAGATTTACCGTGCAAACTCAACATTGAAACAGTGGGAGGACAGCAAAGTGAAGGTTAAACTTATAAATCTTCCCAACAGAATTGCTGACGATTGTAGTGATTGTAGTGGTGTTCAATTGTAGGATGTGGCACAAGAGAATAAACAGATCAAATTAATCGCAAGCACACAGCATGATTGGTACGAATTTATTGAACTTATCAAGGTGACTTACAGTTACCTTTCAAACAATTTTTATCAGTTGGTTTTCTCACTTGACAGTCTCGAGTGAACAAAAATGTCCAGTTGCATTGACGCAGTGATGCAGGTTATTTCATTGTTTCTTCACCTGTGCCTGATACCTGTAGCAGCTTATGCTTGACTTAACAGACAGTTTCACTGCAGTGTGTCTGCATAGGCAGGTTTTGTGAACACGATTCGCTTGGTCAGAAAGCAGTGATGGAAATTCAAAGATCTTTCTGTTTATGGTATTTATAGTTCAAAAGCTTAGTATTTCCTTATGAACTCATTTTTATGGAGGAATTTCCTTGACGATTTTCTGGTTGAGGGTGAATCGTGATCGGTGAATACCGTAATAGCCGGTAAATAATGTTTAAAGCCGCTGGTCTGCAGTGATGTCTCCTGTTATTAGATGTTCTTTCTTAATTTGTTTAATAATAATCCGTTTCAAAAACGGTTGCATGAGAAGGAGCTGCAAGACAGTTAACATGCCATTTCATTGACAGCTGTTATATTTATATTCAACTTGTTTTTTAGATGTTTTCTTGTAGATGTAGATCATTATCGAAGGTGTGAAATTACAAGTTTTGCATATATATGCTTTGTTGGAAAGACCACGTCCGACTAATTCGCCGTTTTGGTTAGACAGAACGATGCTTAAGAACACTTCTACAGTTGTCAAAGTTGTCAGAGTAGTGTTGAAAATTGTCATGATATTGTAAAAGATCGTAGTTTGGATTTTGTCGGACGTGGTTACTTTCTTATCGGCCATTGTGTGATGACTGTTATTTGCAGCTCTGGGCCCAGTTATTCAAAGCCCGATTAAGCTAATCCTGGATAAGCGCAAACTTTGACTCGAGTTTAATTGCTTATCAAGAAAGATTCTCCAAAAGATTGTCCGCGCTCAGTTTTGACGTAGACTTTTCTTTACCTTTAGCTTGGAGGTAGCCTTTAAACCCATTTTAACGAGCGACGATGAAAGCCTCTATTAACTTTTAATCGTGGATTAGCGTTAATGGGCTTTCGAACAAGCGGGCCCTGAATTACAGTGTGTAATGACTGGTAATGACGAGGTGAACAGGGAAAGAACAAAGGCTGAACTCACCTCCATGATATAAATTAATACTCAGCACACTTTCAATGGGCACAGTTTGGTAAGATTTTGCTGTAAATAGATCAGAGGTTGGTTGGGAAATCGGCCTGGGGGTCGTTTCTCAAAACTTGCGAAAAGTGTTCGAGCCCGAGAAATATTTTTTTTAAAACCGTTTCTTATTGATTGGTGGTAGTTTCCCGTACAAACTAACCGTTTCTCCATCTTGTAAAGTTTTTAACGTTTTGGTCATCAAAATTGTTAAAAGTCGAATTTATGACAATGAACATTGTTCCTGCAAAATATCTTTTCGGGCCCGAAGTGATTTCTGGACGTTTGAGAAACGCAGGCCAGGAGCGCTTTTCATTTAGCAAAAATTTTCGTTTTGAAATTCCGGAAACTTTTCGCGTCAAATCACAGTCAATAGCCCTTTTCACGGTTAACTCTGCTCATTTGCATTACAATGAAATCTAGCATGTATGTGAGGCAATTTCGGGCTATTTTGTAGTTTTAGCCCGAAATTGCCTCGCATCCACGTTGGAAAACATTGTAATGCAAATAAGAAAAATCAACCGTGAAAAGGGCTATTGAAGGCAATGGTTATGAAAACTGACAAACTTCTTTGTTATATGTTTTTGTTTGCCTGTTTGGCCTTGACCCTGCTCAAACCACAATAGAATTTGGAATGAGTTGGAGCAACCGACCAATCAAAACGTTTTTGTTAAGTCATTCAACTGTGGTGTGAAAGTTAAAGCAAAGGATTGTGCAGGGTCGTGGCCCTTCCAACATAAAATTGCAACACCACTGTTTTTATGGCAAGGTTTCCTAACCAGTCCCTCGATTAACTATGGTCAAATAGAACCACTTTCTCTGCCTGGGTGGAACGCGTCGTTTTCAGTTCCAAATTTGCAATCTCATTTGTAGATTTAAAAAACTGGCGTGATGGGACTCGCAGCCAACAAAATGGAAATTTTGTGCAAATGGAACGGTAATTGCCGTTCACAGGTTGGAAGCGAAAAGTGGAATACTTCAGAATGTAGTTTGTTTGTTACTGGTATGTGCGCGCGTTACATTTGCATTTCAACTGGTTGAACAGGAAATTTTGGTTAAAGGGGCAGTGTCGCCTATTTTTTTGTCTCACTTTGAGTAGACAAAAAACTTATTTCAATCGGTGGAATTTTTAAAATAATGGTTCAGTTTTGTTAACAATAGCCCTACTAGTGCACAGAAACTAGGGTGCTTACCATTTACATGGAAAACGCGGAAATTCCAGTTGGAAAGTCAAATGGTACGCATCATTCCATTTGGAGTACTTCTGAAATTATGGGCTTCTGGTCAAAGTGATACATTTTTTATGACACCTTTTGGGATTTACAGCTGATGTTCATACATTTTGCATGTTATCAATCTTCTGTTAGGACAAGCTAAATCATTTCGTATTAATGCCGAAAATTTCCATCCTGGTGGTTTGCGTAAATGGTAAGCACCCTAGTACTAATTATGTTTGGGTGCGAATGGCTAGGATGGAAATTGGTTGCGACTTGAAAAAACTGGACAGTTGTTTCAAGTTCTTTCTGTGTATTGAAGAGAAGTTGCTGAAAACTGATTGTAGTTTGTCCTTCCTCGGGTAAATCTAGTAATATTTTCTTTCCGGTGTTCTAAGAGCAATTGAATTTTAGAAAAAAGGCCCCTTGTCAAATCTTTGAGCAATTTTACCCAAATTACAGCAAAATCGCCGTGACAGGGCCCCTTTAAAGATCAGGAATGCGCCCCCAGCAACCGTCATCGGCGAGCAGCCGTGGATGAACAATTGTTTTACAGAGTGGAAACGTGAGAACTTTTAAAAGAAAATCTGGAATATCGGAGTTAAAAATCGATGCTTATTAAATTGTTTAAGATGTGGGTGAATTTCCCCTTTTTTGCGCTGCGAAAAAAATATCGTTGCTGCCAAGGTGCAATTAAAGCTGCAGTAGCTTAAATCTGACTCCTTGTAGCTTTGAAATAGGAACTGATTGAGGCCAAGTTTTTTGCTGAAAATAACCAAATAGCTACATCCCTGTTATTTTGAGCAAAGGTAAACGAAAATCAGACGTTTGCCGTAAGCGTGGTGCTAATTCTCTCTAAAGCGCGGCAATAAGTCACTATTGTTACCAGGAAGAGTGAATTCCATAGTACGTACGGTGTTCAGCTATAAGGTTATTTCCGACATTTTTTTCTTCAATTGATTAAATAATTTTTTCCCTTATTCTCGTCTCCCGTTAGTCTTTCCGTTATCAAAATTTACAGTTTTAACAAGCCTTTGCCTGCTGAACGCTGGCCCCGATTTACGGCCTTTCACAATGAGCAGCCGCTGTCAAGCTCATCACAGAAGCCAAGGGGGTTTGTTTTTTAAAGAAACTTGTTCTGCGTGGTGAGGGAGTGGAAGCGACTGTTTTTATCAACTGAGTTCGTAAGGTAATTCAGTCGACCGCCATGAAGAAATTCGAGTGCTGACGTTTCGAGCGTTAGCCCTTCGTCAAAGCGATTCTCGCGAATGGAAAACGGTGGAGACGTCGGCACTCAATTCTCTTTACAGTGGCCAACAGTTGATAAAACCAACAGATTTCATCACTAAAGTTGCTTCTTTCTATTGGGTTTTTGGAGCTTGTGTCATTTCCAAAGAAAAATGCGTTTGTGAAAAATTCACTACTGCTTTAAGTTGCACACACAAAGGTCACAAAACTGCGATGGTCCCTCATTTGTTAATTCTTTCCTCCACAGTTTAAATACGTGAAAGTTAATGTGCGTTTCGCTTCGCCTCGTCTCTGCCTCAGTTAATATTTACAAATAACTGTTATGTTGTTTACAGCTCTGAAGTACAGTGTGTTATGACGAGGTGGCTTAACATACCTCCGCAATATAAAACAACATTCTGCACACATGAATGTACACAGTTAACTGATTTTTTTTATTTAGTTATTTATTTTTTTTTACTGAAATTAGACAGTACGATGAATACCTGCTCAATGAGTAGAAGCTAGTTTGGAGTTGACTCTGTCTTGCTATAAACCTCAAAACCTCAAATGGAAATTGTGTTGTTCTTTGGCTAACTAGTTTGCATTTCGATATCAGCAGCACTGAAGTCATGTCTGACCTCGCTTCCACTCAAAGGCCAGGTTACTAAGCACACAACTGTAGAATGGACTGAATATAAATCCTGGCAAACGTCAGAAACGAACAACTCTATTTGTGATAGAATAAAAAAGCTAGACCTACATCAGTGACTTAGCGTTTGAGTGACGATGAAATAATCACGAAGTATAAGTAAAAATTGATGCTTCGTAAATTACTCGGTTGGTTATATTTGAGTAAAAGTGTTGAGAAGAATTTCTCCTTTTTGGTTCCGTGACCAAGCAAGGACACCCAACGGCTTGTTTCGACGTGATATCTGTTTGGAAGGAAAAGCAGAATAAAGAGGACAATATTTTCCTTAAAATAACCAAGTGGCTCCATCACGGCCTTTTTTTTTTTACATTTCCTGCGGTTTGAGCTCTCTTTTCGTGTTTAGGTACAAACATATCAAACATTGACATTTCAAAGTTATAGCAAAATGTTCATGGTTTCATGTTGATGGTTTCGCGCTCTAATGATTGACGACAGTTTTGTTTAAAATTTTAATTATAAAAAACCCGAAGAAAGTCATTGGTATCGTGCTTATGGGTCTATGCTCAGTTACAAGAAGGTTATGTGAGGCTCGTTTTCCCCAATAATTGAACTTGTCGCTGCGTATCGTCTCCCTTTAGTCTTTGTTGTTTCAAACGTTACAGTTTTTACAGAGACCTTGCTTGGCGACCTCTCCATCTTGTCCTCAGAGGAGGGCGTTTCACATTGCGCAGCCGCTGAAAGTTGTTCTTCAAGCTCACCAGATTCACCCCACTGTGATACGATGATAGGCGAGACCCCCGCAGTTTGGGAACGTCTTCGAAAGCGATGAGAAATCGACTTCTTGCGCAACTTGCTTCTCTCAATTAATCTTTGAAGGAGAGATTTTCCCACTAGTGCAAGTGGAGTAAAAAATATCACGCCAAGCAAGATAAGAACGTGAGGGTTAGAACCTGGGTTATCTGCGAAGAAAAATACAAGTACAGGAAATTCAATCCCCTGGCCAACCAGATTGAATACGTACGTATGTTCCGTTTTAGTTTTGGTTTGATTTTTTGTCTTTTGTGTCATATTCATGTGATATGATATGTCAACGCGAGGTCGGATGATTCAAAACGTGGAATTGGGTTGAAAATAAGAGGCACAACCGAATTTTTTTGTACCAATTTCGAGGTGTTTGGAAATCGGAGGAAACACTCTCTCGAGTGCATGATGTAGCTCCTTAAACAATTAGTAATTCTTGGAGAAATTCAAACCAAGAGTGCAGCTCAGTCAGTTATGATAATTAAGACCACATTTCCAAACCTCCTTCACAGTGGTGATTTCCTTTGTTTCAGCTTCATGAATGATTATTTTTTGAGAAAATAATGTTCCGGACTGATAGAAAAAAAAAAAAAAAAAGAAAGAAATGTAACCAACAAATTGCAAGAACGGCAAATATAAGTTACGAGAAACCAGTTTCTTGGAGGTCTTTCAAAGAATTTACACCGGGTCTTGCATTTTGATTAATCATTTGAAACAGAAATAACAAAGTAACTGTAATTTTTCAAGTATATGTTTGCATAAAAATGTTACCAAAAAAGTAAATAGGCCATTTTACAGTTGTGTGCTTAGTGACCTGGTCTTTGATTCTAAGCGAGGCTGGAGGTGACCTTGTTTTGATACAGACCTCACTGCTTTTCATATGTAAATGCAAATAGTTAGCATAAGAACAGTTTGATCTGCATATGAAAAGCAGTGAGGTTTGTATCAAAACAAGGTCACCTCCAGCCTCGCTTAGAATCAAAGACCAGGTCACTTAGCACACAACTGTAAAATGGGCTATTGTACCGCGAGAAGCATGGCAAAAGGCTGGTGGAGTAGGGCAAAGGTCTGCCGTTTGCTCTCGCTAAATTGCAGCATAGTGGGTTATCTTTCAAAGATATTCTTGTATTCCAACACTCCCGAAAGGCACAATGGGAAGTACATACGTATATGACGTTGGATGTACGTCATATACGTACAGCCGCCATCTTGGATTCACCATTTTGGATTTCTCAATATCTCCAAAACTTAGTGAACAGTTAAAATTGACCCTAAAATAATCAAAACCAGTACAGAAACGCTAAAATGTTAACAAATGTAAAAGTAACGACCCGACACCGATAAAGTCTTACAAAAAGGCCAGAGACTGAAATTTTCGAAAAACACGACGCGAACAGCTAAATGTCAGCAAATTGTTGCCAGTTAAATTTAAGGAAAAGTTACAAAGTTTGGTGGTGTTTTCTTTAAGATTAAAAAAGCTGAAAACGGTGAACTGGTTTAGGATAGGATGGAATAACTTTATTTACACACGGTAGTTCCATCAGCTACATAATTATCATTATCAACTAACTATCTATCTACCTAACTTTTCTTGGAGGCCGTGCTTGAAATCTTACCTAAAAGTCAATTTAGTCTTAAAATCATTCAAGAAGTCGCTTGGCGTAATTTTATGAACCTTCAGACGCGTGCCTATACTTACCAACACTGTAAGCGACAAACCCAGCCATGAATCCTCGATTTCCAGTCACCACATCACTTTTGAACTGAATAAATATCGAGTCTCTGTCAATGGTAAGAGAAAATGGCGCTTTTCTTCCACATTCTTTGTTGTTCATCACGGATTTTCCTCTGTTAAAAGCAGCTTAATGATGAAAAGAAGTGAAACAGTTAACGGTAGAATTAAGGGTAACAAGACGATTACCCCCCCCCCACCCCCCTCAAAAAAATAATTAAAATGGAAAAAGTATAAAATAACATATTTAACTTTTCCTGTCAAATTCAGGTTAAAGACTTCATATTTGATTTTGCTTTATTTTTATTGGTACACACTTTGAGAAGGACGAAAATGAATTTACCAAGACTTGTTTGCAAACGTCCCTTAAGTGAAGGTGCATGGTGCTCAGATTAATATTAACAGTTTACTGATTTGCGTAGGATCACCAAATTAGTGGCGGTGTTACTAAGTGACTAAATGGTAAGGGTTTGACACTACACTCTAATGTTTTGCAGTTTGTAAAAGGGCTATTTTGGTACCCAGTAATCATATGCAGTGTATCGAATTACCTCCAGTTTTTACTTCCACAAAGTCAGCTTTCGCGCATGCGTCAGTCGATCTAACGTCAAAGTCGAAGAACACCAGCTTCAGATGCAAACCAGGCCTGGTGGTCAGGTGCCACACACAGTCCACGTACCGGGGGTAGGGTAGGGGCCAGTGCGGGGAGAAGATATTTCCATGCCTCGCATTGGAATGCTGTTCTTTGCCGCAACCAACTGAAAGATGTAATTAATTTTGAGACCGTCAATTAAAGAATAGATTATCTGATAAATAACTAAGATTGGTTTGAAGACTGGGCTTTGATCGCAATTATTTTTCATTTTCAGATATCAATTAGTTGTTGGTAGCATAAAAGGCAATGGTTGATTGCTTTCTGATCGGCAGCGTTAATTCGCGAGTTATTCCAAACTCCTAAGAGGGAGACTCAAGTTAAACCTACTTTTAGACCAAAAAAATTTTTTCCGTACTTTCTAGTTTCATTTAAACCTTGAAACGGAAGAAACGGATACCATCCATTTCCTATCTGAGAAAATTAGTCAAAATTTGTTTTCAGATGCAAATGGCCGCGAAATCTATACCTTCGTTTGTAAGCAAAACAAACACCACGCAATTTGATAAGGGGGAAAATGTTTAAAGGAACCTCCAGTCTTACAACAAATTCACATTAAATTATGGGAAATAATTATTGAAAGCTTAATTCAAAAAGTAGAGATAGGATTTCAGTGTCCTGAAAACTAGATTTTATTTTTTATCGCCTATTTTCGCTTTGAAAGTTTCTGCGCGCCGCCATTTTGGATTCCATGGCGTTATATGGTTGCCGATTATTCTGCCCAAAAGAACTTTGTTTCCTAACAGTAGCTGCAACCGCATGGCGTCGTAAAATCCAAAATGGCAGCGCCCGAGAATGGGCAGTAATCATATACAATTTTTAGAGCTCTAAAATGCTATCTGTTTAAAAATATTATTATTATCTACACGTTTTAAACAAAGCTCTGAAATTCAGACACTGTTTCTAACAATTTAACGTCAAGTGGCTGTAAGAGTGGATATTAGCTATAAGCAAATATACTTACAGTAGTTCTGGGATATGGCTGAAACAAGAAAAACAGTAACTAGTTATTTTCAGACTTGAATGACTGTGGTAATGTTGTGCATTTAATGTCTGGACATTGGTAAAAAACTATCTACCCTGGCCTTCGATCTTCAACAATTAGGTTGGACACACACACACAATGGCTGGACAGTATTTGTTGTCATTATGACAATAAGTTATTGTTAAAAAAAACTGAGCATTAAAAAGGACAAAAGATATTAAAAACGTAAATAACCTTTCGTATTCTGGCTGATATAGTTCGGACTGGCAGCTGAACGCGCTAAATCTTGTAGATTTTTTTGTACCGTTTAGCCTTCTGGACGTCCTCAGTTTGAAAATAAATTTTGCAAAATGAGCCCTGAGCAGGCAAAGAACATTTCAACTATAATATGTTATTAGTTAGGGTGTTTTCTTCATGAAATTTTGAACAGTACTCAAAACAACTGGTATAAACCAGCTAATGACGCGACGACCTGATAGAAGTTTTGAATACCTTGTTTTGACCCTGAAATTGTAGTTCTTCTAATCCTTTTTCACAGTAATTTATAACGTTAATATAGGCCAATTAACGAAAAACCCCTGACAGGAATTCAGGAAATTTTTGCAGACGTTTGAATGAAGACGGACAAAATTTTTAGACTTAAGGAAACTACAAGTTCGGTATTCTAGAAGACAAGACTCGCAAACTTGGCGTTTTTACTAATTTTAAGGTGCTCTGTCCAGCAGTGTTGATGGTTTTTCGCTACCTGGGTTACAGCAGTAATTAAAATTACCGAGATAAAGGTCTATGTCATGTTCTTCGTCTCCAACGTCATGAAAGGGGAAGGAGCGCGAAGAAGAGGTTGTGAAAGTCGTATTAATTGAGCATGCGTGACTTCATTCTACGACCTTACGCAGCTGCGGCTCTTTGCCTCCATTATGGATTCCTGCAGTTGGTATTTTCAGAGTTTTGATTGGTCCAGTGCCCATGGGACAGACTCGTACCCAGTCGCTATTTACCTGTTTTGTGGGGTGAGAAGATTGGATACGAGGATGGATTGAGGTGCGCGGGGTGTCATGGGAAGAGGGAAAGTAAAATTAGCGACTGGCAGATTTCGTTTGACAGATCCGTGCAATCGTGCGTGGAACCGTGCAGTGCTCTTTTTCAAGAAAACGGAGTAATTTAAGACACTTCTTGCAGTCAAAATTCACTGCGGGTTCTAGTTTGGCATTTAACGGGCTAAAGCATTCGTCCGATGAGCGATTTCTTTTTTGTTTGCTTGTAATGTAGTGCTTCCGTAATGGCTTCTTCGTGGGAACATTCGCGGAAAGACGATGTCGGTGATTTAGACGGTTCTTTCAGTGAGTTGTGGATCGAAGGTTAGTATCACAGTCATATTTCGTCTTTCCGCGAATATTCCCGTGAAGAAGCCATTACGGCAACCCGACATGCCAAGCCAACAAAAAAGAAATCACTCTTCGGGCGAACGCTATATTGGATCGAAATCTGCCAGTCGCTATTTTTCCTTCCCCTCTTCCCATGACACCCCGCGCGCGTCAATCCATCTTCGTATCCAATCTTCTCACCCCACAAAACACGTAAATAGCGACTGGGTACGAGTCTGGCCATGGGATATCATCCATTATGCCATAGCTGAAAAATAGCGGGCATTAAATTGTCTTGAGGGTTGCTCTTGCAAAGCGAAATTAGCAAGACCTAGCAATATTTCTTGGTCGTTTTTAATAAACAATTATTCGAGTCGGGGTTGGGTATAGAATGATAATAGCCAACTCGGCGCATGCCATCTATCATCTCATGTCCAACAAGGGTGCACGCGAGTGGAGTAATTGTTAATTATCACGCCTCTGGAATAATAATGATTAGAACAATGTTGCTGAAAAGATCCTTGTTCCCGAAAAAAAGCTCTATCTGTGACTTTGCCTGGAAAATTTCAGCAACTCTTCTGTATCTAATAAGATTTTCAGTTATAATAGTCAGTCTACCCATCCATCGATGAATGCCTGCATTCAGGCAGAAAACGTCCAGGAAAGGAGCATGCATGTAACGACAAATGGATGCTTATTGCCTGAATACGTGCATGCTTGCATGCATTCTCCGTGGATCCATCCATCCGTCCGTCCGTCCGTCCGTCCATTCATTTCCCTTTCCATCAACCATTTGGACTATCAATTTTCCCTCAGACCCTCAAGTGATATCTCAGATCGAACCGAGAACCTACCTCTTGACAATAACCGCTGATTATATACAGCTTTAAACTCGGATCGAGGGCTTGATTCAAATGCGACAAATCCGTGAAGCACAATTTGAAGGCAGTGATCAGGAGAATATATTACAGGAAGTGTCATCTGGCCACAGAACTTTCCAATGGATTTAGGATTGTTACAACCGAGAAATAATTCCACATAATCTCCACCCGAGCATTCCGGCATAGCAGCCGTGAAATAAAACTTCGTGAATTGCAGCTCGACATGGCGAGATTCCGAGCTGTTTCTCAGCTCAATATTCCACTTGCAGGTGTACTCTAGGAAGTCAGTTTGTTCAGGGGTAGGAAAGAAGCTTTTTATTGTTCCGTTCAGATTTGTGAGGTTTGTTTCACATCCTGCGAAAGAGTAAAAATCTTCGTTGTAAGTTGCTTTCAACAAAAACGTTAAAGCATTCTCTGTTCTATTATACTATTCTTGTAACTTTAGAGCCGTTTTATAACATATCTGCCGTAAATTCCTGCTAATGTTTTAGAACTTCGCATAAAATGTAAGTGCCAGGTCAGAGATCAGGCCACCCCCATCTCCCTCTTAATTCGCAGTTCTTACCAGGAGTCCAATTCAAATTTACACCTGTTTAAACCATACCACGTATGCATTTTGTAGACTAAATATGCTTAAAAATGCATGAAATGGGATCTCTTCAACAAAAAATGTTTGCCTCCAAATCGGGTTGTGAATCGTTGCTCATGATCAGTTTTTATTTGACGACCAGAAATACATCGACATTCCTCGCATTAGGGGCTACTCGCTTGCGAAATTAGTCTGTATAAAAACATTTGTAGCTTACATTTTGGTAAATAGCAAAGGGCATTTTATAGTACGTCAATAAATGTCCTCAGAAATATTTTGATATTATCGTGATTCTTTTCCGGGAGTTAAACAGTGTTTATTTATCCAGAAAATAAGAATATTCACGTGTCTCTCCCCGTCAGTAGCGTTAAACGTATTATGCTTTTCTCCAACGACGAGAAAGCCTTCAATCTTTGAGCATGTGAAGGGTCATGAAGGTTGCCTTGGTAACGTACATCTCGAAAATTAATATTTTGTTTTAAAGACGCTTACTTCAAAAGCCACCGCAATCTTATTTGGCTCAGAGTTTGCAAATATAATGCCAAAATATTAAATAAAGTAAGTCATATTTCTTTGATATTCAAAACCAGCCACAATCTAACGTCGGGTAATGAGACGTCGAAATTAAGGAATAAAAGAGTTATTTTTGTCTTAGCTGTAGGTCATAAACGTCCATGTTACGATGAAATATTACAAATTAGCATACCTCTAACTTGGATCTCCGCGAAGCATCTTGTCAACACAACCAAACAACAGCCCAACCGATAAACTAAACTCATTTGCGCTTGCTTACAGGGCCATTCCGGTCACGTTTGATGAGAAAGAAAATTCATTTTCTGAAAGAAATTTCAGGTGCTTTAAGGAGGCCATTAGTAACCGTAGCAACCGCTTAAGAGAGGCTGACACGCAAAGTAATATTTAAGTGTGAAAGCCGTCTAATTAGGCAGTGATGAATCCAAATGGATTACCACATAGAATTGAAGTAAAAATAAGTGGTTTAATATTCAGGGAAACTGCCAGATTTTTATTTTCTTCTTCACGTACTTTAAGGCTTTTACAACATGATTAAAATTTCTTGTCACACTTCCTTCCGCGGTTTTAAGATAAAAATAATCGTTTTGAGCTGCGTCGTCCTTCGAACAAGCCCATCTTTGGCATCAAATTCTCTGAGGGCCTTGCTTGGGAATAATCATTGCTTTAAACTCAGAAAGTGTTTTGACGAATTAAGCGTCTCTTTGAAAGCTAAATTGAATTGTTACCAATTATTTTTCCTTACATACGTGGCAGTTGAAAAACAGAATGATGTAAGAATGCAGTAAGGGTTGAAAAAAAGTGTGAACTGTAAAATGTACCTGCCGTTATCGGTGAAACAACGATGAACTACCAGCCAGCGTCAATTTCACGTATTTTTTTTTTTATCTTCAAACATCCTAGGAATAAAATTGTTGCGATTAAGCCAACGCTCATGTGAATAATTAATCATTGGGCGATTTGCACCGACACACGTAAGGCTTCATTAGCGAAAATCGCTGTTTTGTTCACAAATACGCACTAAAACTTTAGGACGAGAAGTTATTAATTTTTTTGGTGTCGGACAAAACACATTCTCAATACATTTTGGAATGATTACCTCAAAACTTAAGATTGAAGTTCACTTCCACCGCATTCAGGGTTAGCCTTCATCTTCCGCTGATTAATCATTTAATTCACCCCGGGAAGCAGTTGTTTTTAATTCTACGCAGCGCAGGACTTTATTATGCAAATTTTGCATCTTATATCCACATAGAGTGTTTTGCTGGGTTTTCAGGGGAGAAATAGCACATTGTATGAAACTTTAACACCCATGAAACTAAAAAAAAAAACTAAAGTAACAGCGTTAATGAAATAGTCAAACTTGAATTTGAAGTTGAAATCGATTTAGGTCAATATATTGACAAAACTTGTCAGTACTTCTGTAAGAGAAAGAGATCATCACGAGAGATAGGCACGTCTCAAGTTATTTTTGGAACTTACCAGTCCTTTGCTGATAGTGGGGCCACGCGTGTTGCGCGGGTGTTTTCTTGGGTTGTTCTGAATTAAAATTCAAATTATAGCTGTTTTCTCACTAATTTTACTGAATTTGTCCAGAAAAACAGAAACACAAATTAATGATTTCATTCAACTAGATTATTATGCTAAGATAAAGCGGATAGCTAATATTTCTACTTGCTTCTGTTTATCTAAAATGATCAATGGGAAATCGGAGGGCCATCGAAAGGGAAGAATCGCAGGGAAACAGGTATTTTATGCGGAAGGAGAAGTGAAATCAAATAAACACAGGACAACAGATCAGCAAGGTTAGATGATGCTTTATTCAAGTGTAGATAACAGTCAGCGTTTTGTCTGGGACAACACTGTTTGAATTCCATGTTCAACGGCTTCCATTCTGTAGATTGTCTTGAGTGGAAAAACAACTTGCAAAACGCTTTTCACGATTCCAGACGTATTTTGAATTAAGAATCATCATATCACACCCAGCTATGGATTATTATGAAAGGAAGCAAACGTCTGCTTATTTTTCTGATTATGTTAAATAAGAAGACAGGCTCGGTTTTTCTATTGACCGATAATTCGCCCCAAGCCAACCATCAAAGGCGGTAGAAGGTCCATCTAAATGTCAAATTTACATGTTAGTTAGTTAATGGTTTTTATTTCAAAAATTTGTTTTCCTATTTGCAATATTTTTTCTTTCTTTTCGATATTGTATAATTATTGTATTTTTCTCTGTAAATAAAGCAAAATTTATTTTAAAAACGTTGGTAGAGACCGAGATCGAGTAGTCTAATTGTGACCTATCATTTCAACAAATTCAAGAAATTTGGCACAAGCTGTTTATCTTATTACCTAGTTGGCTTCAATTCTTACACGTCCTCCCAGGGAGTCTATGTTGAAAATTAGACTACCTTTGAGCAGCCAATGAGATTGCGAGTTTGCCTAACAGCCGGTCACCTGTTTCCTTAATGTTAATGGTTGATATTTTGTGGACCACCATTTATTTTGAGAAACTCCATTTATTTGGAAAGCAACATCCTGTTCGAGACTTGTATGTTTCCATACTATTTTGTTAAGTGTAATGTTGTTTCTAAAAGAATATAGTCTTACAAGCAAATATTTTAAGAAATTAAAACTTTTTAAGTATCGCCTTCTCTCCTGCAGTGCAGTCTCTGTGAAAGAAAGAATGAAAGAAAACAAAGGGGTCTTGTTTATAAAACTTTCAGACTGAAGTCAATTTAGTAGCCGACAGCTGTTTCTGTGCAGTCAGGAAGGATGAATAATTACGACATTTTCGCTAATTCTCTTGACGGAAACTGACAATGGTCTCTTTTATAGCCTTTAGCGACATTCTCCAACGAGGTATAAACGTATCTACATAAATTAACCATAATTTCTACGGCGAGAAGCCAGTTTTGAAGTTAAGCGTTCACAATTAAGTTTACTCAGATGTCCTAGCCTTATAAATTACTTCAAAATGGAGCCATGTCCAAGAATTTAAGGAATCAGTCCTTCAAATTGGTACACTCCATTTGCGGATGGACTAGTTTTGCCAGCCAGCTCTGACAAATAGAAAGCAAAATAGTAAGTTTTAAAGTTGTTAAAAAAAAACAATCCACGGCGACTTTATGTATCTGGACAAACGCCATTCGTACAGAAAGGGATCCGCCGCAAGTTTTACAAAGAAATGGCTCTGGAAAACCTCAAAGGAAAAATAAAATGATTTTTTGTTTAGACATAGTTTGTATCATGATATAGATTGCAGGAAACGTAGCTTAGAATCTCCGGTTGAAGATGCAGTAATCAGGAAGAAATACCATGGCTAAGAAATGTCTGTTGATGAGTGCTACTTCCTTTCTGATATACCTAATTTTTTTGATAACTAAGGATTTGGAAAAACATTTAATTTTGCACATTCTTTCGTTTTACTCCATCTCGTTTTATTCTAATGTAATTTTACACCTTCTTTTCTTTATATAACGTTACCAATCTTATTATAATTTACATTTGATAATGGTGACATGTCGTCGCCGAAACGTCATGTTTTAATATCGCTACTTTTTATTCTAATTTTTTTTCTTATGTAAATATTACCCAATTCCATGTGTGCGATAATAACAGCGCAAACGAGGTTGTTGCTCACATTGCTCGTTGCGTTCTCAGCCGGGTGGTTATGAAAGCTAAAAACCCAAACAGCGTCGAATACAGCCAAATACTGATTCACACGGCTGAGATTTTCTTTTTTGTGCGCTTACCCTTGTACCACAGCGGTTTGCAAACCGCGATAATAAACCACAGGCAAACCAACAACTGTCACGAAGGAGCTGTTTTGGCTAGGGATGACATGACTCGTGCAGTTTTAAGTGGGCACTGACACGAAGATTTGGCTGTCTTTTGGCCAAATCTCTTCATAGATATGACAAACAACCTTTTCTCTTGCGCGAAATTGCTCTTATAGAGGAAGGAGGAACAAAATGTGATCAGTTTTTAACGATTTCTCTAAGTGCAATAGGAGAACTTGAACAAATTGGCCAATATGTTGCAATTCATTTCCTCTGTTATCTCAAATATCTGCCCATTTTATTAACTAGGAATCATAAAAAAAAAACCCAATTTTTCTCCCAGTGAAAAAGGATAATTTGAACATTAATTCTGTCTATTCAAACGTTGGTAACTGGAAGATATCACGTTTCAAAGTTGTTAGTGTGAGACAGGATTTTTTAGCGCTCGGAAATTTTGCATTTTTGCCCCAGCTAGCACACCATCCCGCAAACATTGTTACCGTTTAATTCCAACCGTGTTAATGTAAAAATGAAGTATTGGTGGTAAGATAAAAAAAAGAAAATAAGATTTTGTAGAATTCTTATCACATACGAGATGTAAAGTATTCTCTGATCATGAAGCACTGTTGCCTCACAAAAGCAGAATGTACTCTTTTGTTTCATCATATAGTAAGTTCAAGAGCATATGAATTTTTATTTTGTGAAACAAATGTGAAAATCGATTTTGAAGGCTTCAAAAGAAGTACGTTTTCGATGTGCGAAAAATAGCCCAGGCAGATTTTTTCCATGCTATAAATTCAACAGGCTTGAATTCGAACAACAATATGATAAATGTCAAGCCATTGAAACATAGCAATTAAATTCCACTCAAAAATATGCCTTTTCTATCGGCTAGTGATTGGTTGCAGCTTCTAATCCATATTCATGACAAAGTGCAGAATTCGCGTCAAACCAAGCAACGCCTTTGCGAGTGAGGACGTATGAAGTGACCTCTGTCGTTGAAACTTTACTGATACGCCAGGAGCATCAAAGACTTTGAAGAAAGGAATATTCGCTTCACTAAGACGCATGTGGTAAGTGTCCAATTCCGTTAAATGTTTTCAATACGTAAAATTCCGAATTCAGTTGTTGAGCGCGTCCTGGAGTTTCGTTTTATTGAAGTTACTACGTAGGTTACTATTCGCTCTGCGAGTTTTAGATTTAAACAAATTAAAGAAGAAATAAAAGTGTATAAAAGCTGCGGCAGAGTTGAAAATAAATATACTGAATTTTAGGTTCCTTTATGTGACAAGAACTTTTCCAAATTGTTCGAAATGGCCACGTGCTGAAAACTTTGTCAACTCAGTTTTGCATAAAGTTGAAAACGCATTTAATCATGTGTTTTCATTATTCTCTCACTTTGAAAAACTCATAAATATACGACAGTATAGTTGTTCGTGTAAAATCAATTTGTTGTTTTGAAAATTGGGTACAATTTCATTGTCGGTTCACCTAAAATCTCCAAATTTGTTAGCTGGCTTAAAACTTTCGTAAAGTGTAACCACTCAGATGATAGCTACTGAGCAGTACTTTCCTGTTGTGCTGATTGTTTCTCGTTACTTTGGGAAATTAAACTTGGGAATATTCTCGAATGTTTATTTGGGCTGTACTGAGAGTAAGAGGATTAAGTTTCAAGGAAAAATTCGTCATGATGATAATGATGATGACTACGTACGATTTCGGCGACGATAAATGTTATTAAAGTGTCAAAGTACTTAGAATAGCACAAGTGATGGCTTTGCATTGGCATATTTGTTGCACACAAACTCATGTGTTTTGTTTGTTTTATTTTCAGAAAGGACATTTTCAAGAGAAAGAATACTGAACAGGAGGAGCAAAAGGATCAGAAGAAAAGGAAGTATCACTGAACTGAAGCAACTGGGAAAAGATAAGATTTAATTTTTGTATAAATAAAATACCTTTAAAAGATGGTTGCGGTATATGACAAAAAATTGTAATCTTCAATTCACAGTGAATTCAGCAGCATTTAATGGGTGATGTCTTCACCAAAAATATTACAGGTTTCAATTTTGTAAGATTTTAACCATTTTGTGAGAGGACAGGTTCAGGGAAATTAGGTGATAATTTTAGTGAAAAATGCTGACGTTGGAATATACGTTTGCTTAATTTTTAAAACACAGCTACGAATTTCTTTCAATCTTTGTTAAATATACCGGCCACTTTCTTTTGAAGGTATCATTTTGCAGATCGGTTAAGACACTTTTGGCGTTAACTCTGAGCGATTAGTCCATTCTGACAAATTTTAAGGCCATATTTTTGCGATTTCAATTTGTTTTATGTATAGATACAACTTGAAACCTTAGTTAATTTCTTTTTAAAGTAATATTTTATGGGCATCTGGAAAATGTTAACATCGGCGATCGCTCAGAGTTACGTTTTTTGAAAGTCGGTTGAGTTATTTTTCAGTCATGTCTTGTTGCCAAGGTGGAACTGCATGTTGCATAAAATGAAAATGAAAAATAACACTGGATAAAAGAACAACTCGATCAATTTCTGAAGAAGCAATTGTTTTGGTTTTTTTTTGAAGAATTTCAGCGAAATCTAAACCCAATTTCTTGGCTGCCGAAACATGGGAAAAAAATATTAAGATAGACAAATTTGATGGAATTGAAAACATCCAACAGAAATGTTTCTTTTCGTTGGTCAATATAAAATTACCTGATTGCTTACAGTCTTAAATCATATATTTTTGTCTGAAATGGAAAGGTTGTTGATGGGCTAGACCTCTGGACTGGATTAGAAAGGAAATAGGAGCTTAAATTTCAAAAAATGTTCTTCAGGTTTTTGGATCTCTCCCTTTCTTGGTTAATTCGATATGAAATTGCCTGATTGTGTACGGAATTCTACGGTGGCCGGTATGGACAAAACACCCGCAAACTTAATAAAATGCGTGCAAACTTAGTAAAATTCACGCAAACTTTATCAATTGCACGCAAACTAAAAAAAAGTGCGAGCAAACTTAATAAAATGCATGCAAACTTAATAAAATGCACGCAAACTCTAATAAGTGCATCCACATTTTATAAATGACGTACAAACTTAACAAAATGATTACAAACGTAATAAAATACTAAACTTACAAACTTAATTTAATACACGCAAACTTAAAAAAGAGCATGCAAGTTTTAAAAAGTGTGTGCAAACTTAAAAAAATGCACAAAAATGTTATAAATTACACGCAAATTTTATAAATCGCATGCAAGCTCACACAACTTAACAAATTTTAAAACAAGCACGCAAACTTAAAAAATTGCATGCAAACTTAATAAAATTGCTCCACATTTTTAAAAATGCAGAGGCTACAAACTTAAAAAAGTGCCTACAGACTTTGTAAAATGTACGCAAGCAAACTTAAAAAATGACAGGCAAATTTTGTAAAACAAACCCAAACTTAGTAAAATGGCTACAAAGTTAATTCGATGCAAAACTAACCAACTTAAAAAAAGTGCGAGTAAACTTAAATAAACGCGCGCAAACCATACATTTCTG
The DNA here is from genome assembly GCF_977016875.1 of Pavona decussata. Classification (NCBI taxonomy): domain Eukaryota; kingdom Metazoa; phylum Cnidaria; class Anthozoa; order Scleractinia; family Agariciidae; genus Pavona; species Pavona decussata. Next base: position 2,591,580 of record NW_028145568.1, read on the forward strand.
AATGGTTACTAAACCGTACGAAGGAGGCCAGGTTGCCGACAAACTATCAACTACTCGGTAACAAAAGGTCAGTATTAAGCTTTCTGTTTTATTATTTTCGCGTATTTCTAGCACATCTTTGACTGAAGAGAGATCAAGAACAATTCTGTTTTTTAGTTTATACTCCAATTGGTTTGATTACATGAAAAGGTCACATATTTTAAGCTCTTTCAACCGAAAACGTTGATGGAATGAAAATGTTAATGGAAGGTGGGGACGTCCAGTGCTATAAAAGTTGTATTCTAGTGCCTGCAGGAAATGCATTCTGCGTAGCTAACCCGGCCAAAGACTGATGGTTCTTTATCAGTACAGAAATGGAAGATCCGAAATCCTCACTCGTAAGCAAAGAGTGTGGAAATGATTACGAGTCTATAACTGTTTCTCTTTGATCGTGATCTCACTCCAATCCATAACATTGAGTATTTAATATATGGGATGACCGAGCAGTAGATAGTTGTGTTTAATGCTCTGTATTTTTTCCAAACAGATTATGGTCTCGAGTGACCTAACCATGGTGTCCATTTTGCTGTGCATGTGTTTGTTGTTGGGATTACTGCCAAATCTGGCAATTTCATTGCCGAGAAGTCCAATGTTGACTGATTACAATACACTTCAAGAATGCATTCTTAGTTACTTCAAAGCAGGTTATACTTACAGAAAGATAGCGTTTTTCTTGGGATCAGTCTATGGAGTGTTTATGACAGTCAGATCATTGAGATACTTACTCAACAAAGTCTATGGTGTATACAGGCAAGGGAATGCTTCTCCTGACTGGCTAATTCGCCATGCCATAAGACGTGAACTCAATGGGCCAGGAAAATTAGCAGGATATCGTTTTATGACAAAGGTTTTACGGCAGAAGTACCATCTTAGAGTATCTAGAGATCAGGTCATGATATTATTAAGAGAGTGTGATCCTGAAGGAAGTGCATCTCGTCAAAAAAGGCGGTTATCTCGGCGTATCTATAGATGCCCAGGCCCCAATGGAACTTGGCATATTGATGGCTATGACAAAATGAAACCGTTTGGATTTTGCATCAGTGGGTGTGTTGATGGTTATTCAAGAAGAATCATGTTTTTAGAAGTTGCTTCCAGTAACAATGACCCCAAAATAATAGCTGGATACTTCCTGAAGTGTGTAAAAGAAGTTGGAAGATGCCCAAGGCTAGTACAGACAGACTGTGGAACTGAAAATGGCATTATTGCCAGTTTGCAATCAGTTTTCCGTAGCCAAGACCAAGACCAGTTTTCTGGACTTAGAAGCCATAGATATGGGACCTCAACGTCAAACCAACGGATAGAAGCTTGGTGGTCCATCTTACGGAGATTTAGAAGTGAGTGGTGGATCAGTCTTTTTAAAGATTTAGCCAGTTATGGAGCGTTTCAGAGTGGTAACCAGAAACATATGTTTTGCCTACAATACTGTTTCATGGACCTGATTCAAAAGGACCTTGACGAAGTGGCAGAGCTGTGGAACAGTCATATCATTAGACCCAGCAGAATGGCAGAATGTCCTTCAGGCATACCTGACGAGATGTATTTTTTCCCTCAGAATTCTGGTAATTAAAAAAAAATACTGTAGTAAAGTGTTAGGCTGAGCTCTGTATGCTCGATAAAACCTGTCAGTGGAACACAAGGATTAGAAGCCAAACTTTAAGCTTTACCAGATTTATTTGAATTCATAATTTAATACAAACTTGAAGTCATTGGCTCATTGCAGAATTGAGGATCAAAGCTCAAGAATTAAAATGGGTGTTATTGACTTATTACCAATACTATTAAGTAATTCATCCAGACAGATCGCTTGGTCTGACATTCGGATAGTTTGAGAACATTCTTTTTTCTCTGCAGGTGGTATTGACTTGAAATACCAAGTAACAAGTGTAATGTTACAAATGGCAGAGGCTTATACCAGCGGTAAGGGTTCTTGTTGTGGAAGCAGAGATTTTGAAGAATATTTGGACTACATTATGCAAAGGAATGCTTTACAAAAGCCAACAGACTGGAAGAAAGCGTTAGAGGTTTACTTTAGGTTGACAACGTTAGCTGAAATGCAGTAATGACTTGAGAGGGTGCTTGGAAAAAAGCCTTTAGTGACTCTTTTGAGGCTAGCTCATGACCATTCACGTTTTGAATTTCACTGTCATGCAAGTTCTTGATAATAACTTTATATTAAGTATTTCAGTATTTTGCTATAAAACTACCAGTTATCATAGGGCAATGAGTGAAACCGGATTCCACTGCAGAAATGACTGGGAAAGATTTTTGTACATCTTCTTGTACAATCACCCAACATCCAATTTCGGGCTAGTTGTAGTGTTTGATAACAGTTATTCCTTTTTAATAACTTCTTTTAGTTGCAGCATTGTTTTCTGAAAATAGGTGTAAGTTAATCAACATATAACAAAGGGTAAACAGTTGCGTATCGATAGTAATTGTGATTGCTTAGGTTTCGCATAATGATTGACTAAAATCTAGCGCCACTTTCTCAACCAATCAGAAGCAAAAACAAAAAGGAATTGTTCTGGTTTGCACGCACGCGTTTCCCGCGCTGGGCGCCGGCTACGTGTAACTGCTACGAAATCTGATTGTTTTATTTGATTTTCTTCGTCTGTTGAGATTAGTCAAGTAAGTACTTCGGTCCTGGTTTTTTATGTCCACTTAATTAAAAATTAACGATTTCGTTGGTGGACTGTTCACTTTGTAGTAAAGTAGAGAAGGGAAGAGGATTATTTAAAAAGAGACAGAAGGACAAAAGGGAGGGAAGGAAGGAGAAGGAAGGCAAACAGAGACTTAAACATCAGTTAAAACAATTTATTAACACAAGACGTCCCTCATAGTATTTATCCACCTTGCGACAATATCAAATATCAAACAAACAGTTTAGCAACGAGATACTAAAAAAGGCTGAAAATTTACTTCAGATTAATTAGCCATGAAACGCAACAGATACACATACAGTTTCAGGGATAAAAGTGGAATAAAAGAAGATGAAAGGCTCAAAAACACAAGAACGTTTGATATGTTCACTTGTTCTGACTCGTGTCCGTCAAGAAAATTGGTGCTTGGTGGTGTTAGCTTTGGTGACCGTTCAGTTTCGGATTTCCCTGAATGAGAAAATGACATTTTCATGTTCGAAACATTGCCCAAACTGTGAAAAGATATACCACTGTTCCGTTTTTTGTTCATGGGGCGTAGTGAATATTTAAAACATGTATGCCGATAAAAATAGAAAAAAGAACTACTAGAGTTTATTATTCCACTTCTAACACAAGGAAATGTGCATCATAAAGATCAGTATCTGCTCAAAGGCAAGATACAATAATTTGTCACGTTTTCACTATAACCCAAGCTGACTTAACTGAGGAAATAGTTGGTCGAACCATTGGCCTTCAGTAGCTTTCTAATCAATGAATTGTGACAGTCAAAAGGACCATAGTAAAACTGGAACTTAACGAAACTTTTTGTCCGAACCTTTTGCGAGGTGTCTAGACCTTTAATGAACTTTTTGAGAAACTTGAGACTTTCCCTTTCTGGATCATTGACTGGATTTGCCTCAAGACAACTCAAAATTTTGCTTATGGATGTAAGCAAAATTTCATATTTCTCAGTCAAAGTCGTCACGTTAGTAAAGATTGGTATGAGAGGGCTAATTATGGACTTCCAACAGTCTGCGATATATTGAGGCTTTTAAATCAACTCTTTATGAGCAATTTCTTCAATAACAGCAACAATATTCTCTGAATTGACCTTACGACGACAATCATAGTTGCTCAACATTTCCAAAAGGTCAGTACCATCATCACCCTCATAATCAATTTCACCAGCAATAGATTTGATGATGAAAGTTTTCTCATCAGCCGAAACATAATTTTGAAATGATTGAATCAACATTGGGCCAGTGACGGCAGATTCCCCAAACAAGATATAGGCAAAGAATACTTGAGACATTAGCAGTGGCAAGTACCCGCAGCTTTGATAACCTTTCACCAATATTCTGCCGATAGCTGCCCATTCTTCTCTTTGATAATCATGCCTTACAAAAGGCACTCTTTCGTTTTCTCCTATGAAAAGAGAATCATATGCCTCTTTCCAAAACAGACTTAGTATGTCTCTTAGCACTCCAACTCCTTTGCCAATTTCTTGTCTGCCTCAAAAGTCAATGACCACAACTTCAAGGGCATTTCCCATAACGGATTGGTCTTTAAATATATCTATCAAATCCCTTTTCACATTCAGCCTATGCACTTTTATAACACGTTTACGGGCATCCTCCGGTACATCTGAAACTTCCTGAACATCCATGTTTTGTCCACATGATTTTGGGCTGGACTGCTGTTGATAAGAAATGAATATCAGCTACACTCAACAGTAAAATTAGAAATAACGCACAGAGAAAAAAAAACAGAGCTCAAAAGCAGAATTGGAGTTAAACACATTCAGCCATATTTAGTAAAAGGGAAAGCCACCGGTAAATATAATTAATGGAAGATTAAATGAAGGGGTCCCTGGAAAAAAGCCCTAAGTGACTTCTGATAAATAAATAGATTCTCCTTCCAAATTGCCTTTTATTCGCTTGTGAAACAAAAGGAGAATTTGACCTTACATCAAAAATCAGTTGGGGCTTTATTCCATGCACTCCTTCACATGAACTTGGTATTTCACTAATAACTCTGAGCACATTGATTAATAAAGTACACCCAAAGGCTTTTAATCGTGGATTAGTGTTAATCGGCTTTCAAACAACTGGGCCTCAGTGAGCCCACCAAAAATTGTTTACAAATTATATTATGTACCTAGAGATTAAAACCACCATTTTACTCTGTTGTTTTTACCTCTCATTTCCACAAGATGATGTTTGCTCAGTGAGAAACACTGGCTCAAGAAGCCTATCTTCATCAGGATCTACCCAATCATCTAACCACTTTGGATTGAAAGTGACTTCATTTGAGGAATCTAGAGTCTTCTCAAAGGAAAACAAATCAGAATTAGACACAACCTCAGCTTTAGTTATTCTCTACATGGTCCCTCTTCTCCTCCTTCCCCCCCCCCCCCCCCAAAAAAAAAATATTATGGAATATGTTAAATTTCAATGTATTAATAAACTCATACCTTGTCCAAAGAGCCTTTGGTATCTTCCTTGGGACTATTGTCTTCACTGTCTGATGACCTAGTGCTGACAGCTAAAAAAGAAATAACATCTGTTCAGTATCCTGCATTTTGGTGAAAACAATGTTAACTGTCTTCCTTTAAACTGTGTTAGTATACGTCTAGAACATCTACCTCTTTCAGAAACAGCTACTCTTTTGACAATGATATGGAATGTCCAAAAAAAAAATGCAATCAGAATTTGCATTGTTCTTTTGGAAAAGGACTGCATTAATTATAATAGTTCATTTTGGATTGAAACCAGAACTGACCTAGTTGACTCAAAAGTTTCTCGGAGAACCAGGGTTAACAGGGGGTGTCATGATCTTTGACATGTGTTTTTGCAGAATATTAACAAGACTTCCTGTGGCCAGCAAGTGAATCTTGAGAAACATACATGTTGTAGATCAACTGTATCCTTCGTTTAAATTTTATATCCCATTGTTTCAATTCATTATCATACACTATCACTGCCAAATACAATGGAAAATAAAATTTAGCCTAAATTTGAACTACAACACACACACATTACATACTACATGCACATGGAATATTTTTCAGCTTCTACTTTCCTGTTCTTGTTAGTTACCAAACTAGTTATATTCTTTTACTTACTTCTTTCAGCTAGCAAACATGTACATGTACCAGTAAAATCTTCTTCATCACAAAGATAGAGAGTTATTCTCTGGTAGGGTTTTCCTAGACATTCTTTGTAACATCGGAGAGTAAAGGGCTGGCTTGTTCCAGGTATGTACTTCACTTGCTGAAAGTCTGGGTATAATAACACAAATTCATGATCCCTTGGAAGTTGTTTGTTGAATGCCAGATGTTTGTCCAAGGCAACTCGTTTCAGGGTAATATCTGAAATATTACACTTGACATCTATAGGCAAGGAAGAACCCCTTCTCTGCTTAAGCTCACCATTACTGTTATAAGCCAATCCAACTTTTATCTGCGAAATGAAATCACAATCATTCAGTGTTGAATTCATGGTACTACTTTTCATGGAGTTGAGAAAACAGCTCCCCACCCCCCAAAAAAGCAACAAACAAAGTTTTATACCTACATACATTCATTACCTTTTGCAGAAAAATTGAAATTATTTTTAACAGTATTCGACATTGCCTGCATGACTTCCCTTAATAAATAACATCTCTGAAATGACAGCCATATTGCTCAATGAGCATAACTGAACTTGTTCATCACGGATTTTTTTCCTCTTTTTTCCATCCAGTTTCCTCTCCACTTGTTTCACTTTATCTGCCTTTTTCACAGCACAGTTAAAAGAGGTTTGGTCTCCTCCACTTGCTCTTTGTGTCATAAATTCTTCAAATGACAAACTATTAGAAGCCATGCTTGGTCCAGCAGTACTGTATCGAGCAACACATGAGCCACAGAATAAAGCATTTGTTACACCGGTAACATTTTTTGCACCACATACTGAACAAAACATCCTGGAAAAAAAGGTTTGGAATTAGAAAACAAACACCTTTTAAAGGTATATAAGTAAGCTTAAGTTTACATTTTACCGTATTCGTCTATAATTCCCTGCCTAAGGTATTGCAAGCCCGCCAATTTATATTTCCACCTGATCAACATTTTCGGTCTAAACAGTTTTGATACGTGACCTTTTCATGTAATTAAACAAAAGAAGTATAAACTAAGAAATAGAATTGTCTTTGATCTCCCTAAGGGCGCAAAACGGAGAGAAAATAGCATAAAATAGTAAGTTCAAACTCACCTAGAGGCTTTCGTTCCTCTCCGATCCAGTTCGAAATGACAGCCTGAGATTGTATGCTCAGTAACCTGGCCTTCCACTGTGAATTAACTTTGCGTTTGCATTGAAATACGTTTGTGTGCGTTTCATAAAGTTTGCACGCAATTTTTTAAGTTTGCATGCGCTCTTTTTTAACTTTGCGTGAATTTGGTTAAGTTTGTAACTTCTGCATTTTTAAAGTTTGGACCAATCTTTTTAAGTTTGCGAGCGTTTCATAAATTTTGCATACATTTTTTTAAGTTTACTTATATTTTGTTGTGTTTGCGTACATTTTATTATGTTTGCGCGTGTTTTGTAACTAATATGTAGGTGCTTTGTCCATACCGACCACGAAAAAGATGTCCAAACTGAAGAATTTCTTTTGAAATTTAAGCGTCCAGTTTTGTAAGGCCATCAACAAAGTTTCATTCACAGACAAAATAACATAGGATTTGGGGGAATTCTTTCGTGGCCGGTATGGTAAATTCAATGTTAATTAAAATTTTCTGATTATCAACAGAAGTCTTTAAAATTCATGTTGTTTGCTTCGTGACATGGAAAATTTTTCAATACCTTTTTTTTCGATTGAATTAGGAAGAGACTAGAAGCTTAAATTTCAAAAGAAATTCTTCATTTTTTGACCTCTCTCTCTGCTTTGGTCAATTCGTGGCAGAAATAAAGATAAAAATTTGATATCTAAACTTAGCAGTTCCACCTTCGTTTTCACTTTTACCAAGGGAACATAAGGCCTTAAATAACATCCCCATGGGAATGTGTATTGCCAATTGAATTGTTGCAGTATTGCGTCAGAAACTGAACTGATTTAACACAAAAAGTTCTCAGGTAGAAAATCTTCTAACTTTTTGAAAACGAAAAACTTGTGGAGCATCATTTTGTTCTTCCTTTATGTTTCCTTTACATTCTGTAGTGTGTATGGTAAAACAAGCGTCTGGTTGGAATAATGTGAACTAAACGATAGAAAACGTCTCTGGCACATTTTTGGCACCAAATTAGAATTACGGACTACAAAAGATTGAATGATTTAGCCACCCTTTTGTTTTCCAGTAGAGATTAAAAAAAATAATTTGTATTTTTGTTGTATTCCCACGTAAATAGCTTCTCGTTTCGGAATCAGGTTTATTTAATGATTAAAAAAATTACAGGATTGCGTACTAAAAGAGGGCTTCCGAAGAGAAGGTCATTCATTCACCACCACAATAGATCAGAACAACAGTTTCAGAGGACAGACAACTTTCTTCTTGTATTCTTCAAACCAAGAAAGAAACACTTTTGCCATCTTGATTGGAAAAATTGTGATTTAAACGATCGACGGAGGTTACACAATTAAGGATGAGCTTTGAACAAATTTATTTCATAATATTTCCACGGAGTATTATACAGTTGTGATGTATTTGAATTGAAATTTTGCTGTGATAAAATTGAATTAACATTGAACAGTTCATTTCTGGTTCGCATAATGTCAACTTTCACACCTCAATGGCTGAAGAAATCTAAAATTATGTATAATTGAAACTAAATGTTCTTTCTGAAAATCAAACTTTTTTCGGAACTTGTGTGAAGCTTGGTGGCAAATTCTATACTGTCCTTTGCGGTCCTGTTGATTAAACAATGGAACAAATCAACGATATAAAGTACACTATTTGAAATTTCAACGGATATTTCTTAATTATACTGGTAGGAACATTCAGCATTAAAGTTTATTAACTTTGACATTTGAATTTCTTCTTTTTCCATTATTTCAACCAGACGTTAGTTTTTTGGTCTTTGATTTTTTATTTTTAATATCTTGTTCAACTGAATCAGTGTTACATGGGACAAGAAAAACGAGTGAAAGCACGTATTTATTTTAACTCGAACTAGAGAGTAAACGAAAAATAATCAAAGACTTCGAGGAATCAAACCGTTTTTTTTTGCTATTTGTCAAAATCTCATTTAGATCCGGAAGGTAAACAAACCAACAATCGTCAGACATAGTGGAATTGAACTGATATTTACAAAAAATATTTTTAGCAATGATAAAATAATCTCTCCAGAAACAAATGATCTTGTTCATCGTCAAAACGTTTCCTTTTACTTTTACTCGAAAGTAAGCGAACCAACTGTGACCTTAGTGTTATGGAGAATTGTCTTGATGTTTGCACAAATATTATCTTGAATGTAAATTAATCAATTATCAACAAAGACTTGAGAAATTGTCGTGATATGTTCCAAAACATTGTCTTGAAATTAAGAGCAAACAGACCAAATATCATTAGAGATGCAGTATTTTATTGTTATCCTCCAAAATGTTTACTAAAGAGAAGTGGAAAATAGATTAACAGGAGAAACCGGTTTTTGAATTTAAAAACATTGATTAGGCATGAGAACTTGGAAATTCATTGAATTAACACTAAACAAAAACAGTTTCAAAACGAAAGTATGACTGGGAACAAAATATCGGCCAAGCAGCACCAAAGAATTCCAAAGCTTGTCTCGATACTTCAAAACATCCTGAACTTGATTATTTTGACCAAAAGGTTGTTTTCACTCGTTAAATTCGCCCTGTCCTCTGTAACACTGGAAGTTGTGCTGACTACACATTGCTAGTTGAACAAGTTCTTTTAAAGCGACATGGTACTCTAAACCTTTTTGCAGCTGATATAAATTTAGTTTAAGTTTGGAAAACAAAAATAAAAGCGTTTTTCTATTTGTTTCGTTCTTATCAAAATTTTCGCCATGATCCATTTTTTTTTCTGCTGCCAAAATGTTTAACAGCCTACCATGTCGCTTTCTTAGTGTACACCACTTCGCAAGGGAAACTTTACTTCAAAAAATAATTTCATTAAAAAAATTTTTAAAATTCAAGACTAAAAATTGGCTACAAAAAGTCTAAAGCTTGACAATTTTCACAAAACGTTTCTTGAGAAGAGGTGTATATATATTTTTTTTGCTGGGTTAAATTTTTAGGGGCACTCTCTGAATTTTTGTCTGATCAAAAATTTTCAAGGGGTGCTCCGTTAAATGTTTTGCCAAAATTGTTGCCAGGGAAAACGCTGTGCAAATGTTGTCAAATTTTCCCGCCAAAAGACTAAGTATATATACAGGAAGAAATTTTGTCACGCCCTTAGTTAATTATTTAAAAGATTTTAAATTAAATAATTTATTAGTGAAAAGCATTGTTAAGAGAAATAAGGATCTTTGTTTATTTTATTAGCTAATAACAATGAATACTTGACAACTAAAATAAATATTAAATATTGAAATTTTTTTAAAAATACGGCGCATGATTTTGTCCTTACGTATTTTTCTCGGTACATCATCGTGGATTATGCGAGGAAAAAACTGTGAAGAAACGGCAGGAAAACTCTCATTTTACGAAGCAACAATTTGCTCTTCGCATTAACGGTCGGCGGCACCAGTCTAAGTTCGAAGGTGAGAGATAAATTTTAGCATATAATTTGCAATTCAGATCAAAATCCAACAATTGTCGCCTTGTATTTTTGTTTACCAAATTTGAAAATAAAGGTTTTGGGGCTCAGAAAGGTACAATAAAGGTTTGAGGGTGCGGAAAGGTACAAATGGAAATTTCATGTACCTTATGATAAATTTTCTTTGCAGTAAATTAAGAAAATCTCTTCTACCAGGCGGATGAATAGACTAAACAGTTTAAATAATGTCTGGGTTAAAAGCAGTTCAACATTTTAAATGTCAAATAAATGGTCTCCTTACTAAGGCAAGGAAGAACTGTGGCGAACACCATATGCACAGCATGTTGCTCAGGACACGAGAAAAGCCTCGAATCCCATAGGAGCTGAGACGAAAAAAATTACCCACACTTCGCAATAAAAATTGGCTGCCCAGAGAGAGTGAGTGGCAGCCTGTGTCCATTCTTGACAATACTCTATTATTTTACTTCAGAATAGTTGCGGGCTTTTTTTTTGCAAAACAGCAACGTGTAAGGTGAAATTTAAGAGTTGCATGCTTGCCATAGTGTGTGCGATGTTGCAACTTCAATGTTCAGCCCCTACATGTTTCCATATTTGCACGTTAAAGATTGTTTGTCATGGAAGCAAAATTTGCTTCCAAGATCAAAACCCGAGCTTAAAAGTGAACAGCCAACAAGAATGTAAAACGAATTTTTTCCCGCTGTAGTTGAATTACGAATGAAGGATGACCATTTAAGAAATAAGAGCTATTAGAGCAGCTATGTACGCAACTTAAACACTGAAAAAAGAAAGTCTGAAACAATACAAGAATCAGCAGGATTATTTTGTTTTGTTTTGTTGCTTTAAAGCGGCAAACTTGTCTTATCGAAAACCAGCTAATAAAATGCTGCTCACAGAAGACAGCGTGTTGTGCCACCCGAAGAATAAAGATTACTGAATTTTTGTCCAATTTTACGCTTTAAAATGTCATTAACTTGTGTAAATGTGTTTTTACGCAAGAAGAAACTAGCAAAAGTTGGTGTTTGTAACGTTCTCAAAACAGATTGCCAAAATGAGGACAGACATGTTCACTATAGGCATGTTCCCAAACTGACTTTCTTACGTTCACACTGGATATAACCATCTGCTATTTGAGAAGAAAGACAAGACAGAAGACAGATAGCACTTGCATATGAAAAGACAGAAAGACTTAAAGATAGCTTGCAAGCTTTAGTCTGCAGTGCGAAGGCTACCTATACGAAATCTAAGTTAGCTTTTAAACTCGGCAAAAACGGTTTTGCTGTTATGTAGAGCTAATATTTTGAAAAACTGTTTTCTTGATCAGCTAGTAGCATTTCAAGTAGCGCAACATTTAGTTTACTGAAACACGGCAACTTCAATTTGGCAGCAGGAGTTTGTAACTTTAGTTTGCCGCCCCGTGGCATTTTTAAGATCATCTTTACTTTAGTCCACTAAAAATAGTTAAAAAGCAACTTGAGCTCGTCATACCTTTTAACTAAAAATTTCTTCTTTTCCTTCCCTTAAAAGAATAGAACTGACATCCTTCTCTTCTTGATTTATTAAACAAACGTTTTTCCCTCTCCAGCAAACAGAGCTGAATCAAGTTCTTTTTGTTTTGCAACTGAAAACTTAACCTCCTCTGTGACGCAACAAAGTAGGAGAAACGCGCGCCCATAAATCAGCCAATCAGATTCTTTTGTAGCTACGTCATGTGAGCGCGTGCGCGCGCGTGCGCGCGCGCTGTAGTTTGAATATGCGCCCACATTGTTGACAAATGTACATGCCAACTTGTTAACAAACTCTTTTGCCACGTTTGCACAACAATATGTAGGCCATGTAGTTGCAACCAGGCGCTTTCAAACTGAAATGTTATGTCCCACGGAACGCCTTATAACGAAACTGATTGTTATATAGCACGCGGAAAATTTTTAACGAAGCAATTTGCTGTAAAATTTGCGACGCGTTTCCGCAAAAAAATCTTGCGTGAATATGTCCCATGTAATGTTACCTTGAGTTTGCCGTGTATAGTTGCATTATATCACATGGAAGACCCAAGTTTTCAAACTCATTAAAATCATTTTGCATTTTGTGTTGGGAAACAATTCAAATATTTTGACAAACTGTTGTTTACACTCAAGCAAAGTACTGCGTGATAATATCATGTTATTGAGTCTGACATACCTGCGATCTTTTCCCTTTCCACTGTACTTTGAAAGAAATCAAAGTGACTTATAATTTTAAATTATTTATCAAAAGCGTTTTCCTTTCCGTAAAAGATGTCTGAAGCAAGCGATTTTCATTTGCACCTGAAAGTTTTTCTTTGAATGAATGAATAAATGAACATTTCAAAATCTAAGCTTTTCTTTGTGACGCAACAAAGAAGGGAAAACGCGCGCAAAATTCAGCCAATCAGATTCGTATTTAACTCACTCGAAGCATGCGCACTGCTGCCGGCTTGAAATTAGCGCCCGCGCTTTTTTTTCGACATAATACACTCTCTATTGTTCACTTTTTAAGGGACCATTTCTACACCCCGATTGTTGCCTAGATTTTGTAGAACGTTCGAGCCTTGACTACTAGGCACTAGGCCAGAGTTATTCAAAGAACGGGTAACTTTATCCAGTGGATAAAATGTACTCCAACAAATACGTTTTATACGCTGGATAGCGACTTCCTCTGGATAAAGTTGTCTGCTCTTTGAACAACTGTGGCCTGGTATTTATAACAGTGTTCGGATTATTGTAAATCGTTTTGTTCCCTGCCGTTTTAATGTAAAAAATAAAAAATAAAATAAAATAAATTTGAATGAAGCTTTCTTTTCGGAAAACAATTATTTTCCTTTCTTCGGTCAAGGACTTAGAATTTCATTTATTTTCGGGGGATCACGCTCCATTTCCTCAACAGTCTCCTGTTTCGTGAAGATAAGAACTCACGCCAATGTGGAGATATCGTATTTACTGGGATTATAATTCAATCTAAGTAAGAAGAAAAATATCGTTGACACTCGGCCTTACAATGCTAAAATGTAACAACAGGATAAAAGAAATTAAACAAACAAAGAAAACTTACTTCTGTAACTCCACACTTAACGCATACATGTAAACTGTCAGTCCAACGTTAATTCATCCAGGTTAGCTCAATATTTCAGAGGTTTAACATTGCTTCGTTACAGGTTAGCTCAATATAAACATTACTTTCTCAACAGGTTAGCTTGTTTAATATTTTAACTGATTCAACTCGCGCGATCATTACAGGTCTTTACGCGAATTTAAATATAGTACGCGCAACACAGCGCGCGCAAACAGAGCGCGCGGAGATACAAAAGTTTACAATGTAAATGTTCATCCGAACATCTCCCTTTAACTTAGTAGATTTCGCAAAGTGGAGAGAATATTGCATTGCACTTAAAATCAGATATGACGTGTTTTCTAAACAACCCTTACATTTAGTAAAGACCCTAGTGTCCCTGATAGAGCTCCCTTTGTAAAGATCCCTCTTAATTTGTTATAAAGATGCCCCCTATATTCCACTTTATAAAATATTTGAGATAGTACACGCGCTCTCATTGGTCGATAGGTTTGTTTAGATGAGAGTATGTAAACATGGTTGTGACGTCACGCTTTCTGTGTCTCCCAGCACAATTTGAAAACATTTCAAAGCTTTCACAAGACTCGCAAAGCAAATTCAAGTACAACTGTTAAGAAAATGGCGAAAAATTTCCCAAAATTTTGATCGGGGTTTGCCTATCTCCTCTCCCCTGAGCCCAAGGAAAAAAAAAAAGCAAAAGAAAGAAGAACAACAGCGTTTGCGTGCCTCGCTAGACGAGGGAGCTCAAGTGAAGACGACAAAATATGCAACAAATACGCAGTAAACGTTTTTCAAGGTAATTTTTGCATCTGAGTACCACAATAAAATTCTCTAAAAGACATTCTTTATTCAAAACAAGTACACGAAAACGAACACAAAACTATATGCTACAGACTATTTTTGTTTCAAATCAAACTTTGTACGGCCGGTTGCCGTGTTTTGGCTGTCAAGTTTGTATGAAATGTATTTTCTCTGAGACTTTCTCAGTGTAATAATCTACTGTTACGATTACTATTACCAGCAACAACTTCACAGTCTGGATCCGCTGCTTGTGCTATGATTCCTAAACAGCAAAACTTCACAAGGCACGATGAGCAATTCGACTTCTCAGCCATCTCAGGCTGCCACATCTGGCAAGTTCACGTAACTTTGAAGAGCGACCATGCACAGTGACATTCATTTTCAGCTTAAATAAACTCCTCATCTTGAAGTTCTTTCCTTACAGAATCGTATATTTTGAACATTTCTTCTAGTTTTCACCGAATGTTCAGTATTTTTCTGTAAGATTTACGAGAATTCAAAGCTGAAATCGCCGTCATCCACACGGGGCTCGCTGACGCTTGCCACTAATTTCAACTTGATTTTGACTTTTATAACGCAAATCCTGATTGGTTCATGTGTTGTCAGATGCGCGTTTTCATTGGCTAGTAGCAAATATGATTGTCCAGAGCGTGTACTGAGAACATCTATTTAAATCAAGAAATAAATGAACAAAATTTCCCTTCATTTGTCGAATTATTTCTTTAGAAATATTTTATAAAAGCAATAGAGGACTTTTTTCCCCATGTTTACATTGCCTCATCTAAATACTCGGGGAGTTGGAAGAATTCTCGAAAGTTATGCAAACCCTCGACTGCGTCTCGGGTTTGCATAACTGTCTCGAATTCTTCCAACCCCCCTCGTGTTTAGATGAGGCTATGTAAACACGGAAAAAGTCATCTATTGCTTAATTAATTGTTAGCATTGCATTTTTATCAGCTATCATAGCTGAGCGCGCATGCGTGTCTTTGCCATTAGTCTACTTGCATCCATTTCCATTTATGTTTTTATTTTTTATTTATATGCCTACTCTCGGTAAAACTCAGCGCTGACGAACCTCACCTATCCACACCTCCGTAACACAGATACCTCTTTCGGTTTACTTGGTTCCAAAGTGACCCTCAAGACTCCACTTAATTATGACCAGGATTGAACACAATAACAATTTGTTACAATTTTCGCAGTTTTCTTGTTCTCACCTCATCTCGTTAACATCTTTCTTAAACCTTACTCCTACCTTTGTGAATTAGTTTTTGTAAATTTCGCACTTTAAGTAAACTTCGCAGTTTGGCGTTGACCCCTATCTGGTATCTTGGTGAATTGGAAAGCTCCCAAAATTCGCATTGTTCGCAAATTGGCAGCTCTTGTCGATCCCTATTCTGCTTAGTATAACAGGGAGGAAGAGGTCTTTCTATTATATTTTCTTCGATACACTGTCTGCAAGCGAACAGAGTTTCCTAGTTCTATTAAAACTATCCAAACCGCACTCCACACGCAGACGAAACAGCGAAAACTCCGACTGTTGCAAAAAAGTCTTAAGACTTACAATTCTCACAAATTGTTTTAAAACTTCGAAGTTCTTGTCCACCAGTTTATGGCTGGCGAATATTCGTAATTTTCTTAAATTGTGCAGATTTTGAAAGACTGAAACGAATATGTAAATTTCGCAATCAGATTTCCCAGCTCCCGTTCAGTCCTGGTGCACGTACCAAAAGCATAATACTAGTACTTTACATCATTTGCACTGCTCTTGAAACAGTACACAATTATTGACAGAGTAAAATGGGCTCTACATTTCCCCAAATTTTTCTAATACAGTATTTGGATACAACTTCCTGCAGTCAGCTCCGCCCCAGTCCTTATTGCTTGGGTCTGGCAATCAAGTTTTCAGCGTAAAGTATCCGGTGTAGCTAATTCAGCGAGACACCCTGTGCTTGTTTGAGGTGAAAATCGAGCTTAATTGTGCATCTGACGGCAGCGAAATTCACGTGGAACTCAAGTCAGAATGTGTCGTTAAGGTCTGTGGAAGATTATCAGGCCTTATGCGTGATGGGGGGCAGCCTCGCTTGAGTCTTTGTAATCGTGTGCAAAGTCTCCCATCGAGATCAAATCGTGTCGTTAACCTAACGCTGATTCATTTCTCGTTTCTCTAGCTTTACAGTCTATGGGTAAAACGCTAAACAGTTAATAAATTAGGATTCAAATAAAAGCGATTGAGAGGTACTTCCTTCGGTGCTGTTCATTTTGAATGCCTGGATGACCTCCTGACGTAAGACCATTCAAATAGAAAAAAAACTTCCGTTGACCTTCTACAACTGTGGATGAAAACCTATCGTGTTACACTCAAATGAAAACTAGTGGGCAATACCTTCCTGCGGTACTTTTTATTGATTTACAATGAGGATGAAGATGATGGATACAGCTGTTTATTATGCAGTATATCTTCTAACTGTATCTCAAACTGTGTCTATAAACCTAAGAGTGCCGTTTAAATGATATTTATGATGATGATTTATGATGATTGAGCTGAACTTCCTTGCACAGACAAAAGAGGGAAAATGATTAGGGGAATTATTAAGCATAGTGACGTCTGCAGACTAATGTGACGTCGTCAGGCCTAATACAAAAAGGCAAGTAACGTTTTCAAGTAGATATTTTGCATAGCGGCAGTTTCCGAAATTTTAATACACGTACAATTGGTCAATAAATGATTGTGTTACCCTTGGCTTTGATTGCGTATTTGTATTCGGTACATTGTTTGGTTCAGTTTTCCGACGACAGTTCATTAGAGATCAATCGATTTCGTCATCGTTGACAAGTAATTAAAATCATTGTTGATGTTCCCGAGTTTTCCGACCTCGTAGCATTGTTCTTGTGATCGGTGACGGCATTCCTTTTGTTTGATATGAAATGTTCGGCTTCAGAGACAGGGGAAGTAGGAACGCATTTAGTTTCACGTTGGATTGGGTCGATCAACTTTCTATTCATTTCGTTATATATTTTGGAGTTGGCAAGAAATTTGCTTTAAAGAGGTTACAACTGTACTACAGATGATATAGACTGTTCAGCGTTGTTAGTTGGGTAACAGGTCTTAGAAAAAGATTGCGTAAGTATTCACATCTTACTGATTTTCACTCCAGTTATCTGAGATTGAGAGGCTCCTTGTGGTACGCTATCAAAGGGAGTCACTCTTGAGGCCTTGACGAGAGGTTTTTACTAATGCACAAAAATTATTCCTTTCCATGATTTTATTTATTTACTACCATATGTTTGTAATCTTTTATTTTGTTTTAATGCACGTCATTGGAAAGCATGGTCTTTTTCCCACGGATGCAAGTATCATTGCAAAGGACAAACCGAGCGCATGATTTTTCGATCCTTGACATGATTTACCGTTGCTTTTGTCAGTATTTGTTTGGAGTCTTGTGCTGCCCCCTATGCTCGGAATTATGCTTGGGTCACTACTGACACCTGGACAGTTCTGCTATGCATAAGAAAAAAAGACAGAACAAGCTAGTTAATGAATGAATCAGCCCTCGGTGTGCATGACCGTGACCAAGTTTAATACAGAAAAATAATCCCTTAAGGGTCTATGCCACCTATTTTTAGCAAGACTTTAAAAGCCTCAGATACTTTTATGTTGGAATGAAAGGGAAAAATTCTGCTTTTTGTCCCCAAAATTACTCCACCAGGTTTCTGAAAATACAAGCAAGTGTTTCTAGCTCTAGACGAAAGGGGATTGAAACGGATCACAAATTGAAAACAACTGGACTAAACTTTTCAAGATTTTCCCTTTCGTCGTGTAAAAATCATTTAAAACCGACTATCGTTTGTTTTTACGGCCACACAATCCAGTACCTTCCTGTTCATGTTCTAACCTAACTGAACGAAACTCGTCGCTAGGCAAAGAAAGGCAAAATTGGCAAGAGTCCATAGTTGTTTTGCTCGCCCTCTATTTCTTTCATGAATTGGCGTTCATTGACCGCGACCAAGTTCAAACTTGAAGAGCAACAGCCTTAGAACCTTTCTTGGTAGTCAAAGCAAATTAAGATAGGGCGTTACACTAAAAATGATTTCGGTCTCCAATTTTCGAAAAATATAGGATTATAAGAAAGCTTGTAAATTGGTATTTTAGCTGAAAAATATATATATAAAAAAAACCCCTGAAAGATCTTTTTGTCAAGTTTTGTTTTATGTAACTATCATAAAAAAAAAACCCAAAGGTGTTATGAGTTTTCATGCTTAGAGGCCACTGCAGCATTTACTTTCGTGAGACAAAACACTTCAAGTCAGGGAGAATAAAATTCCTCTATTCAATACTATTTAATTATATTCATAGTGAAAAATAAAACGATTACGCTAAATTGACTATTATTAACTATTACATGTATCAAGTATAATACTAATGAATAATACTTTTAGAGTCGCAATTGAAACTGGGAAAGAAATCCAGTCTCAATCTTTTCAAATTCGAGAAACATCACATATGTATCCAATCTTGTGCACAGGTCGCGTACAGACTGAAATTTTATCATATCGAAAAATTCCCGCTAAAATTCTGCTAAATTACCGCTGTATTATGTCTGTCATGACCGGAAAGATTCTTCACGGGCGTTCAGTAAGCGAGCAGATATCCAAAGCTACCTTTCTGCCATTTTAGATTTCACATCTCTGCCGTCTTCAAACGAATTAATTGAGCCAATAATTTGTCGTACAAACGAGACATTTGGTACTCCGCTTCTGCAGAAGTTCTGGATCACAACCGTGTCGCTCCATTTGGCAATAGGCCTTATCACGGTATTTGACGCCATTTTGACGAGTAGGCAAACAGGCTTGAAATAACAGTGTTTGTATGGAAATCCGATGTCAAATAATTTTTATAAAACATCGCTTCTGCAAAATTCATGACTTGGAAACTTTTGGCACTAGAAAAGGCTTTTAAGAAAAAAAATCAGAGGGATGTAGCTGTGCCAGAAAGCGTCCAATTGTTTTTGGAACTTTCCATAAATTACCCTGTATTTTTTCCCGCGTACTATTTTTAGTAGCAGTTCACGGCTGGTTTGCCATACAGACAAATGTATGGAAAGATCAAAACACGACTGGACGCTTTCTGGCACAGCTACATCCCTCCAATTTTTTCTTAAAATCCTTTTCCTAGTGCCAAACGTTTCCAATTCATGAATTTTTCAAAAGCGATGTTTTATGAAAATTATTTGATACAAACACTGTCATTTCAAGCCTGTTTGCCTACTCGTCAAAATGGCGTCGAAAACCGAGATAAGGCCTTATTCGATCTAGCTTTGAAACTACAGGCTCTAGCGTAAAAAGTTTCGAACAGAAATGGATCATTAAACTCCAACTCGTTTTAATTTGTTATTGAAACCTGCCAAAAAATAATCCCAAACACAGTTTTCGAGTTCAATGTCTCCTTTTAATATCGTAAACAATTATCTAATAGTTCGCAGAGTTCAATGGTAGCGCCATTGAACTCTCACATTTGCAATCGTCGGTCAAATTTCGTCTCAAGTATCGTAGCAAGTGCAATTTGTTTTTCTGTAGTTAAAAAAATTTCACAGGATTAAAATGATGTTAGGCTTGGATACTTATGTTAAATGAGCGCTTTCCATGGCTAAAAACGTGTGGTTCCACACGTTTAGTGCAGTCTCACTTTTTGCGCATGACCAAGTCTGGAAGATGGCTGCAAGACCTTATATACTATTTTTCAGGAAAGAAAAACGAACAGAACCAGAGAAGAGTTCTTCTCATGAGACTTTTTACGTTATTCAGACATCGTAACTTCATCCAGAGAATCAAAAAGGTTAAACGCTGTTAAATTGAGTGATTCGATGTTCGATTTGGTTGTAAGGCTAAGTTCACAGGGACAAAATCCGTCAGTCGCTAAATTATAAAACATAAAAGTAACGAAGTTTGAAAACACTTCGCGTAAAATTTAGTGGTTTTATTTCAGGCACAAAATCCGGTTCACTTTGTCTGCTGGGCGACATGTTTGTTTTCACAACCGGACAAATGTCGATAAAGTTTCTGGACTTTGACGAACTTTGTCCTCGCTATTGTGCAAGAAATAATAGCTCGCAAAATTCGTAACTCGGAAAATACTTGGCCGGAGCGATGATCGACATTGCCTATGGGGACACTTTTACGATTTTATTCAGATTTTCTGGGGGCAAATTACGCTAAATATTTTCGATAATCCCACAAAACCATTTTATTCCTAACCCACTTACAAAGCAATAGCTCGGATGTAGATTTGTATACAATCCACAATGCGCTTTGAGCACTTTGCTTGATTTAGCTTTCAAGGAGCAGCTTTATTAAATCTTCAATTCAAACAAATATTTGAAATACCAAGTAATGGGCAATTGTTTCGCTGTTTGTTTCGCTTTTTGTTTACTGACGCAATACCGCACCCACACAAAGGTTACATGGCACTCGATTTGCTTGATTAACAGTTACTACTAAACGTATTGAAACTTGGAAGACATCCAATTAAAGTCCTTAAATTGTATGATAGTCCTATGTTTACAAGTCTTGAGTACGCAAACACTTGGTATGTTTGTCGAAGCTGTTTTGAAAATAAGTTACAGTATGTTTTTAGAAGAAAGGTAACGACGAATGCCTTTTTGGCCATGAGCAATTTGTATCCGGTTGACGTCACGACACTGCCGCCAAAGACCT
Organism: Pavona decussata; assembly: GCF_977016875.1. Taxonomy (NCBI): domain Eukaryota; kingdom Metazoa; phylum Cnidaria; class Anthozoa; order Scleractinia; family Agariciidae; genus Pavona; species Pavona decussata. The sequence continues at coordinate 2,612,571 of NW_028145568.1, forward strand.
TAAGGTTAATAACTATCAATCTTTTACTGTCTGGTGATTAATAACTGAGCTTCACGTTAATAAATACAGAATGTATTATTGTATTATGTTTATGAAAGAAGAGGTCAAAGCAATTGCTCAATCGTTGTCTTCCATTGGCTGTTATTACAGGGGTGACGTTGTATGTTGTAATTTGACAAAAACTCTATATTAAATCCATGCGCCTTGTCATTTGCAGATACAAAATGTCTAAAGCACTTGAAGCAACGTGTACTCCCTTGGAAAAAAATATGAGCTTGTGTAGAAAGCCGAATCCTCCCTCGCTGATTAGGCACGCTTCTCAGTCAGCCGAGAGAAACATAAACAGGAAAATGGCATCTCCGTTGAGAAGGATTTCGGATCCAAGATTTGATAAACTTTTGAATACTGCTGGCAACCTCTGTGACAATATGCCAAGTGGATCAAGATTTCCAAAGTTGGCTTTCTCACTGAAGGGTGCGAAGAAAGTCAATGGAGTTGTGACATTGAACACTGAATGTGAGAGAAAATACAGATCATGGAGTGATCCGACTGGGCAGTATACTGGGGACAATGATGGCAGCTGCCATCACGGAGAGAAAAGCAGGGATTTTGATACAACACGCTACTTATTGCCACCGCTGGAAACAGAAGTGAATGCATTAAGAGACAATTTTGAAAAGAAATCGTTCTGCGATACTGTATCGAGCTGTCCTTGTTCTAGTTTATCAAGGAATTCGATATGCTCGCCAGTTATGGCAGATGAAAGAGATGTGTGCAGCTCAAGACACGAGACTGTCCTTACTTGGCTGCAAAGTATTGGTAGGACAAGTGGCTTTTGTAAATAAATAGCAAACAGTAATCAATGTTATTTAGAAGAGCATCAAACTTGAAAAAGCGGCAGACGTAAATACTGCATGAAATATTATTGAACAACCAAATGCACCTCTTTAAGTGTATAATTTTCATAAATGAAAGCGTACACTTTAGGTTTCCTACGGAAAAATCAAACGTGTTGAGATCACAATACATGGGATTATCTTAAGGTTTGTCTTAATAATTGAAACGTTTACTGCAGCTAATACCCTTAAAACTGAGAGTAAGGCTCTTAAGGCGACGCAGACTGTAACTCAATGTAACTCAATTCTTTGTACATTTTGAACACTGTAAGTCCATAACTTCTATCTCATGTCGATCAATCGTCTGTAAACCAGACGAACCATCAAAAATCCACTTAAAAAACGTAGTAGGGCAAAATACAACTTTGATGTAATATTGTTACACTCTATGTTGAAGACCTGTGTATGTGGTACTCATTAATACTAAGATAAGATATATTAAAACATTTTGAATGACGTCGATGTCGTTCCGTTGTATACAGCAAAGCTAATGTATTGAAGAAACACCCTCAGGCAAGGCTCTCCTGTCCCCCTAATGAACGCGCCTATAAAATAAGGGATGAGTGTACATGATGCTCACAACCAACAAGAGCCCCCCCTCTCCCCTCCCCTATCTCAGCAGGTATATGAGTTTCAAAAACCAACTAAAACATGACTTGGCATATCACTCATGCTTGGAACAAATTTTAAATACGTCGAGTTGGAATTGCATATTTATAAATCAACACAGCAAATATTAGCATTTCTATCGCACCTGTTTATAATACTCCCTTGACGTCAAGTTGTAAAGGCAAAATTGAGCACCTTGCCTTTTTCTCTTCACTTTCCACGGCTTCTTCTCTCTGTCTTTTTTTAACTTTGGGTTTGGGTAAATGGCAATAAAGAAATAGCAACAACTAGCCGAAACCGCTTGCAAATAATAATGAAATGTTGTTTTTTTGTCCAGCCCTACAAAAGGAATGCAAGGAATGAGTTGTGAAAACAGAAAACAAAACCAACCAAACAAAAAAAATCAAAGTAGAAAAACAGAAAACAAACACCGTGGAATTCGTTGTCGCTTCCCAATAACTTGAATATGTAAGGCTACGATAATATTGCCTGTTTAATGGCAAACACAAACAAGCTGTTGAACAGACAAGTAGCTGACGTTATTAACACACAAGTATATGAAAAGGACAGAAAGCTATTTTCAATTTTATTTCCTAGAGAAATCACTCGGAAAACTCGTGCTTTGTGTTTATTGGCCAGTGTCGAAACAGTCCAAATTTAAAACAATAAATGTACTCAGCCTTGTGGAGACCCCAATCGTGAAACTCGCCGTATTTTTTTTAAATGAGAGTTCAACGATGCATGCAACAAATCAGTTGATTGAATACTTTTAAAAACATAAATGTCTGGAGATACATGCCGCAAAGTTCACAGGAGCTAGAAATAAGAACAACTAGATCCCCACCCTTGGTTTCATGTTCTGTTGTAACATTTTAAACTCGTTTTTTCATCAGTAGATAGACCATTGTATCCTCTGTAAGATTACATGGTGATGATGACTGATGACTGATGACGTCAAAGACGTCATTTAGTTGTATCGACGCCGTATCCCATCAACTATATTTGATGTTTTGAACCAAAATCAATCAAAATTGTTAAAGAATAATTTCGCTAAATAGGCTACAAAAGTAAACATAACTAAAAAAAACTCCCCCACAAAACAGAGAATTCTAGGTAAAACGATTCAAAATATTGGTCGACATGCCAATCCAAACTGGTTATATTGGCAACGACCCATGTCATTAGAAAAACAACTTCAAGTCGTTGAAGGAGCACTGGTGCTCCACCATGACTCAGATCGACGTCTAAGCTACTTCTGCTGGAAGCCCTGGCGCAATTATTTCGTGTGAACTTGGAGTAAAGATAGTACGTCCAAAGGTGTTTCTTTTCTGGGTTGCAGCGGGAAGTGATCACGTCACATCAGGCAAAATCGAACAAAGAGTTTTTAAAAATGTAAAGGGAAACACGAAATGATACAGAACACGAATTCAACTGTAAAGAAAGTAAATTTTTGTACATTAAAACAGGAAACTTCCGATTTCTGAAAATCTGCTTGTCAAAAATTGGTTGCCAGGGTAACATCAAATTCAGCGAATCCTGAGCTACCAAATCAGTCAAATTATTGGCAGATAACTTTCTAAAAAGATCACGAATTTTCGTGCCGTTTGCTCAAATATTACAAACGTTCAAAGTCGGTTCGGGCAGAATCCCCCCGGTCTAGATTAAACTCGAGGTTTGGAATCCTACGTCTTTTTTTTTTTTGACGGACAACAAATTTTGTTGTTTTCGTAGTTGTACCAGCTTACTTTCAGGTAGGATTCAGTGGCTGAATGACTGTTCAAGGGCGGATATTTTACAAACAATAGTAAGCTAGAGGCCAAGTTTTGCACACTTGGTTGAACAGAGCAGGCACGAAGACGTCATTTATATAACTATAATATGGATCATAAAGGTCGAAAAAGTGATCCTCGCTACCCAAAAGATCCTAAAATTTCAAAATAAAGCCAGCGAACTGAAAAATTTACACCGTTTCATTTTTAAAAGCTCTTTTAAATTTCACTGTGTTGCTGACGTCCATTTGAAATGCACCGCACGTGAACGAACACGTGAGTTGTCCAAATTAATTTTCGTGCGCTATCACACGTTGTTTGCCTTAAGACTCTAGAATTCAAAGCCTTCTTTAAAAGGGCAAAGAGAAAACTACAAATTTCATTACCCCGTGTTCTGTGGGGTAAAAGTTTCAAATAAAGGAAATAGACAGGAGATAGGAATTGATCACATGCTATCTCTTCGTCCCTGTGAGCTTGAATTAGTTTCTTGTAAAGCTTTGAAAATTATAAACAACTTCGGGTCTGGCGAGTCTTCATATCAAAAGCAGTGATCAGATACACGAGAAAATTTCCAAGGCAAGCTCGCAGCAACTTTCGAGGCTCAGGGCGTTAAATAGAGCTCTTTGACGCTTCAAATACGACGAGTGACGGGCGCGTCGATTTGGTCAGCCAATATTTAAAGTAATATCAAACTTTCAGAAGAAGAATCGAAGGGATGTTGTTATTGTTTTGCTAAAAAAATAACTACAACTATCGAATTATCGTTTATGTGAGCAATAAAACATAAATTGCCGGCTTCGTTTGATCACTTTGTTAATAAAATCACATAAGAGATCTACTAGATGAGAGCTAGTTGATAAAAGTTGCGTGTAACAAACACTGCCGATGTTTAGCTAAACATAAAATGCACACATGAGCTAACTTTGACGGTTTTAACGTCTACCAAACGACAGTTAATCATAAATTATGAATACCATAAAGGTAGAGCAGTGTTGTTGGTAATAAGATTCTTAATAAATATTTTCTTTGGTTATTCAACGTATTGTGTAATAGATCCATCTCAGCTGGATATAAATTATTCTGACATTCGCTAACTTTGACTGGTATCAAAAGGTCTTATGTCAACCGTATTTAATAATAAATATTTTTCGGTGACTAAGTTCCTTTTATTGATATACATTGCTGCTGGGTAATAAACTTCTTGGTAAATATTTCTTTAGTTATTCAAAGTATTACATGTTGATAATCCATCAACTTCAGCCGGATAAATAATTTTCCGCACAGGTGCGAACTTTGACTGTTGTCAAAGGGTTTTTAATGTAAAATCGTAATTAATGACAAATTGTGAATTATTGGGATTGCTTTACATAGCAAAGATTGAGCAAAATCTGTGATATGTTCTTCAGTTAGGACTGTACACAGTTCTAGAATTTTAATTAATAATAATTTCACGCAATTTGACCTTTAGAGGTTCTTTCGTTTTTCGTCCGCAAATGTAATTCAGAAAGTTTTATCTGATGACAACATTAACAAAGGTGTTCCAGCAAAGCCATGAGCATCTTATTAGCTATTTACGTAGACAAGGGATTGTCCTTCCAATATTTTGAATCCAGCTCGAGATAGCCTTGTGTTTTGAGACGAAACAGTCGTGTCCGCGATCATCCGGGATATCCGGTGAGCACATGGAACTTCGTTCAGTATTAGAGCAACGAAAGCTGGATACAGTGTCGCAAAACGATTTGCCGTCAAAATGTTCTCTTCTTGCTTCCCTTTCCCCTGCTAACCAGGGTATAAAAGCTTGGGTGTTGCTTACATCTTGGTAAAATGTCCCTGTTTGCCAGCAGAGATCCCTCTTTAGCGTACCTTCTTCAGTCGGATCACTCCATGACCTGTATTTTCTCTCACATCCAGTGTTCAAGGTCACAACTCCATTGATCGCTTTTGTTCTCTTTGGGGGGGACAGTTTTGGAAGTTTCAGCAGTGAAGTACCTCGCAAATCGTCTTCAATGCTGCCAAAACTTGAAAGTTGATGAAGACTTGGAACTGAAGTCTTTCTTGAAAGGAGCCCCGATGTCGTTTTCCTATCGATTACGCTTCTCCTGGCTAGAGATGTATTTCCTGTCAGTGAAGGGGGTTTCTTTCTTCCTAAACTCATGATTTCGGAATATAATGTCTCTCTTACCGTCAGGGAACGAATCTGTAACTGTTCCCTTTGTTGCAGCACGCGCAGTTAAATAGCAGTTAGAGATTACGTAACTGTTCAACAGGCGATAGTGACAAACAATAATTCTTCTTCATTTAGAACAACCAATCAGCGAGAGGGAAAGTAACGCAAGCTGGTTTAACAAAGAATATACGAAGAGTTTCAGTTCTTTGCATATAAAATATTGAAACAAAGTTATCTCAAGAACCCGAAAAAGATCCCAATTCCCAAGATAAAAATCTCCCCCCCAACAAAAAAAACAAAAACAAATCATACAACTCTCTTTTGTTTAAAAGCACATATCAGGTCAAGGTTTAATTGATTTTGCGGCTCATGTGCATGTGAAATGTGCCGCACGTGAGCTGGATGAGTGACAAAAACGTGAGGCTAGTCAATTAAAGGAAGTTGTTTTTAACTTCAGATGCCATCATGAATTCGCAAGAATTCTGATTTGTTCATGCCGCACATAGCTAGCCCTTTTTTGTATTTATTTCAGTGGATTTTTTGAGGTCTCCTGGCCATATCTTTATTGCTACTTTTATCTTCGTTTAATGATGATGCCGTTCATATTGTCACGGAGGGACGTTAGTATACAAAGCTTTCATGACAAAAAGCACCCAAAAATTTTCAATTACCCGGCTAACCTTGTGGGTCAAAGTTTGTCTCTTCACTAGTTGTTTCTTTACACGCTTTAAAACGTGTACACAACTTCTGGTGAAAGTGTTTCAGTTCAGTTTCAGTTTATTGTTTTGCAATAAGTTGTAAAAATGCAAAAGAAAAAATAATTATTAAACAACGTGAATGGCGAGGAAGCCCAAGGGAAGCCACCGGGCTTCCATGTGAGGCATGGATGATGGACGAATCTTGTCAGGATAGCCCGCGATAAAAAAGGCTCTTAACACGGTGCTTGAAATGATTTTATTGATCATGAATCGTAAGTATATATTCACGTGAGTTGGTCGGGTGACTGCACAAGAAAATTGCCTTCTTTCCATCAGCAACTAGCAGAGCCACAAATAACGAAAAAAGTTCTATGAATTCAACAAATATTACCAGGAAAAGAAACCTAATGGCAATTAAAAATCCCATACGATGGGTCAACAAATTCATTCAAAAAAGTATTAAACAGTGGCAATTTAAAGACTCAAAATGGCTAATTATTGACTCCCAAATGAGCTTTAAACTTTACATAGCCTGTTCCCTTTGATCGCGCTTCACGCTTGCACGAGTTTCACGTCACGGTCACGAGAAACGTGCACACGAAATATCCTTAGTGGAGAGAAACCTGATAGTATGCCCTGGACTAAAAATTAATTCTTTTAAACCTTTTGCGTATGTTAGATCAACTAAAATAGACGTTTTTAACGTAAAATAGTCTTTGGTCAATGTTTGACAATCTCGTGATTTCATGCCTGACTGGTTTCAAAGTTGGTATTGTCAACTCTCTTTATTGCGGCACATTCTGGACCACGAGGTAGTGTCCTTAATAGTGAGAGTACGTTATAGCTGGAATTTATTTAAGTCAAACGGCTGTACTTTATGTTTGCCGGGGATTTAGCTGTTGTTTGTATTACCAGGGTATTCATAATAGCGAGGTGTCTGCAAGGCGAGAGTTGACTGATTCTCGCTCCACCTGCTGTTGGTTTTTATGTATCACATACAGTCAACACTCGCCTTGCGGACACCTCGCTATCGCAGACACCCTGGTAAAACGGACAGCAGCTAAATCTCCGGGAAAAATAAATTACCGCCGTTTGACTAAAATAAATCCTCGCTATTAACCAAAGTCCAACCCCTCGTCCACGCCGTGGTAGCAGGGAACAGGTAAGTAGGGGATTGCTGTGCAGGGTGAAGTATGGCGGGGGACTGGTTCCTCCGGGCCGCTACGGTAGCCATGAAGGTCTGCTTAGAACCCTGAAAAGCCTAGTCAACGGGGCTCTGGTGAAGTTTGGTCGGCCAATCACCCACTAAGTGGATACAAGCGATAACAGAAACCATATTAAACACGCGCAAAGTCACATCTGTCTTGGGAGGAGAAGGGGTCTCCTCGGGGACCCGTATAACGCATTACAGGGAAGGCCGAAAGGAAGCCGTGATGCCATTCCCCCTACTTTCTCCCAAGGTAACCACACTGTTTTGTACATAGAACGTCAGGACTATGTACGAACCAGGCAAGAGTCGAAGTTGCCCCCAGGAACAGCTGAAGGAGAACAGCATGAGGTGGGCAAGGCAGGCTATACCTGGAGGGAGCTTGAAACGCTAGCCCAAAACAGCTCGAGATGGCGGGCTGCAGTTTCCATGGACCTATGCTCCACTGGGAGTAGCAGGGAATAAGTCATTAAAGATACTAACTCGTGGTCTCTATAGTGTTTCGGAATAAAGGCAGTTGACTGTACTAACTTTGAAAACAGCCATGCATGAAGTCGCAAGGCTGTTAAATCGTACTTAATGACAAATTGTGAATTAATAGTAGTCTTTTAATATAGAAAAATTTGAGCAAAATCTGTGAAGAGTTCTTTTAGTGGGATTGTACAAAGTTCTAGAAGTTTTAATTAATAATAATTTCACGCAATTTGACCTTTAGAGGTTCTTTCGATTTTCTTCAGCAAATGTAATTCAGAAAGTTCTATCCGATGTTAACATAATATTACATTAATAAAAGTGTTCCAGCAAATTCTTCAGCGTCTTATTTACTATTTACGTAGACAGCGGATTGTCCTTACAATATTTTGAATCCAGCTCGAGATAGCCTTGTGTTTTGCCGCGAAACAAACGTGTCGGCGATCATCCGGGGTATCCAGTGAGCACATGGAACTTCTTTCAGTATTAGAGCAACGAAAGCTGGATACAGTGTCGCAAAACGATTTGTCGTCAAAATTTTCTCTTCTTGCTTCCCTTTCCCCTGCTAACCAGGGTATATAAGCGTTCTGACATTCGCTAACTTTGACTGGTATCAAAAAGTCTTATGTCACCGCTTATTTAATAGTAAATATTTTTTGGTGACTAAGTTTCTTTGATTGATATGACGTTGCTGCTGGGTAATAAACTTCCAGGTTACTACTCCTTTAGTTATTCGAAGTATTAAATAATCCATCAACTTCAGCTGGATAAATAATTTTCTGTACAGGTGCGAACTTTGACTGTTGTCAAAGGGTTTTAATGTAAAATCGTAATTGATGACAAATTGTAAATTAATAGTATTGTCTTACATAGAAAACAATTGAACAAAATCTGTGAAGTGTTCTTTTTTAAAGAATGTACACAGTTCTAGGATTTTAATTAACAATAATTTCACGCAATTTGACCTTTAGAAGTTTTTTCTTTTTTTCGTCCGCAACTGTAATTCAGAAAGTTTTATCTGCTGACAACATTAATAAAGGTGTTGCAGCAAAGCGTTCAGCTACTTATTTGCTATTTACGTAGACAAGGGATTGTCCTTCCAATATTTTGAATCCAGCTCGAGATAGCCTTGTGTTTTGAGACGAAACAATCGTGTCCGCGATCATCCGGGATATCCGGTGAGCACATGGAACTTCGTTCAGTATTAGAGCAACGAAAGCTGGATACAGTGTCGCAAAACGATTTGTCGTCAAAATTTTCTCTTCTTGCTTCCCTTTCCCCTGCTAACCAGGGTATAAAAGCTTGTTCTTGGTAAAATGTCCCTGTTTGCCAGCAGAGATCCCTCTTTAGCGTACCTTCTTCAGTCGGATCACTCCATGCTCTGTATTTTCTCTCACATCCAGTGTTCAAGGTCACAACTCCATTGATCGCTTTTGTTCTCTTTGGGGGTGACAGTCTTGGAAGTTTCAGCAGTGAAGTTCCTCGCAAATCGTCTTCAATGCTGCCAAAACTTGAAAGTCGATGAAAACTTGAAACTGAAGTCTTTCTTGAAAGGAGCCCCGATGTCGTTTTCCTATCAATGACGCTTCTCCTGGCTAGAGATGTATTTCCTGTTAGTGAAGGGGGTTTCTTTCTTCCTAAACTCATGATTTAGGAATATAATGTCTCTCCTACCGTCAGGGAATGAATCTGTAACTGTTTCCTTTGTTGCAGCATGCGCAACTAAATAGCAGCTAGATATTACGTAACTGTTCAACAGGCGATAGTGGTAAACAATAACTCTTGTTCATTTAGAACAACCAATCAGCGAGAGGGAAAGTAGCGCAAGCTGGTTTAACAAAGGATATACGAAGAGTGTCAGTTCTTTGCATATAAAATATAATAACAATGGGAAAAAGTTATCCCAAAAGTTTTCCCTATTCCCAAGAGAAAAATCCCCTCCCCCCCCCCCAAAAAAAAAAAATAAAAAAAAATAATACAATTCTATTCTGTTGAAAAGTACATATCAGATTAAGGTTCATTGATTTTGCTACTCATGTGCATGTGAAATGTGCCGCACGTGAGCTGGACGAGTGACAAAAACGTGAGGCTAGTCAGTTGAAGGGAATTGTTTTTAATTCAGATGCCATCACGAATTCGCAAGAATTCTGATTTGTTCATGCCGCACATAGCTAGCGCTTTTTTTGTATTTATTTCAGTGGATTTTTTTAGGTCTCGTTGTTGATCATGAATGGCAAGTGTATGTGCACATAACTTGGTCGGGTGACTACAACTAAACGAAAATTGCCTTCTTTTCATCAGTAACTTGCAGAGCCACAAATAACGAAAAAAAATTCCATTGGCTCATTCAACTAATATTACCAGGAAAAGAAAGAAAGCTAATGGCAATTAAAAATCCCATAAGATGGGAGAACAAATTGTTTAAAAAGTGACAGTGCAAATTAAAAACTTAACATAATAAATTTGCATAGCCTGTTGACTTTGATCGCGCTTCACGCTTGCACGAGTATTCACGTCACGGTCACGAGAAACGTGCACACGAAATATCTTTCGTGGAGAGAAACCTAATATTCTACTCTGGACTAAAAATGGATTCTTTTCAAGCTAATGGGTACGTTAGATCTACTAAAATAGACGTTTTTAACGTAAAATAGTCTGTAGACAATGTTTGACAACCTTGTGACTTCATGCCTGGCTGGTTTCAAAGTTGGCACAGTCAACTCCCTTTATTGCGGACACCCTCAAGACCACGAGTTAGTGTCCTTAATAGCTAGAGTACGTAATATCGGGGATTTATTTCAGTCAAACGTTTGTAATTTATTTTTGCCGGGGATTTAGCTGCTGTCCGTATTATCGGGGTGTCCGTAAGACGAGAGTTGACTGTATTATGGAGATAATGTCTCGACTGAGTCTCGCTTCACCTGCTTTTGGTGCTGTCGCACCATATATAGCACAAGAAACGCATAGCCTTCATTCTGAAACAAAATGGAATTGCTTTATTTATCGGTTACGAAACTATTAAAGTGGATTAAAACAGTTCGGGTAATTATGTAAGTTTGCAAAACATGCCCTTTGTTGCCTTACTGAGATACTTCGTATGTTCTTTGACACTCGATTCATTTGTTTGTGTTATGAAGGGTGATTATTGACATTCCTCTGATGATCCATTGGCCTGGCGCTTAAGTCAGTTAGGTTTCTATCACGGCACTTTTGGGTTCCTAATTGTCGAGCTGCAATTTCCCATTATTTTCCAGGGGTCGCCAACGACCTTAATTTTCTTTGGAAAAATGTTACCTCAAACTTTCGAAAGAGGGCCTTAAGTACCACTTAAAGTGCATAAGAAGGCCATCTTGCAGACAAAGCAATACACAAATGAATTACTTATTGTAAATATTGAACTTGAGTTTCAATAATGAGTATTGGGCCCTTCCAAGTTTGGTCCATTTACTTAAGAGTCCGTAAATAACCCTCTTGAAAGCTGGTGACATATACATTGATCGTGTTCATGTCAATTGTAGATTACGCTCCCGTCATTCTTGTGTAAAATGTTTCTGCAAAACTGAAGCTCTGAGAAACTTCATTGTTTGGCAAATCGTTGTAAGCCGTATTCAGTGACAAAAAGACCAGCCCTGGCTGTTTTGTGATCGAAAATTTTCCTGCGCACCCTTTAATGTTGGTAATGTCAACTCCATTGGTCAGGCATATGCTCTATAACAACAACGTCAAATAAGGGCGAAGTGGGGGATATTTTACAACACTTGTCTCCAAGCCTTCAAGTTATAACTACAATTTGAACGACCTGTTTATTAATTAGTGAGACTGAAAATAAATAATGCGTTTGTTTTTTTTTTGTGGTGGACGATTTGTTTCCATCCGGGCCGGTATTTTCGCCGGATGGACACTATTTAGCAATTATAAGGCAACCTCGATGTTTCTTTTGGCTGATAGTTAATTGGCGAAGGGCTTGGTCATATAACAAAGTCGTTGAAAACCGAGAGCGAGCCTTGCAATCGTTGCATAACACAGTGACCGATCTATTCATCAAACAAATTTGGTTATTTTCAGCTAGTTCGTTTGTGAGTTCGGCAGTTTTCCTCGCACGTGTTTGCAAGGCAGTGACTGTCGAAAGTTTGAACCCCTTAAGACCATAAAATCGCGAGTTTGCCTAACAGTCGGACACGGCCTTTTGCTAATAGCAGATAGTGTCACTCCGTGGATGAACGTTACCCCGTTATGCGACGAAAAATCAGTAAGAGTCGGAGAAAGTTCAGTGATGAATTGCAAACGATATTAGCAGACATTAACAATGGTACTGATTACGAATACCAATTCTGTCCAATTACAATATTTTTAACAACTTCGTTTTTCTACGTTGTGTCTTCTACAAAAAAAGGGTACAAAGTTACGTATCCATGATGACGGCACATTACGTCATTTATCAATGTGTAGCAGCCATATTGGATTTTTCGATCTGTACCATAAAATCACCTGTATTTAATTGAAAGGAAATGAAATCGTCAATTTTCAAAATGGAAGGAAAAGCCAAATAACAAAGAAAAAAAAAAATAGTGAATTTCATGCGAAAATTTGATATATTTTGGTAGTTATCCCGATCACAATTTGTTTGCCATGGCAATGTCACATGTTATAAAAGAGAAAAAACATGCACACACACGAAACTTGTGTGAACAAGAAAGAAAGAAAGAAAGAAAGAAAGAAAGAAAAAAAGAAAGAAAGAAAGAAAGAAAGAAAGAAAGAAAGAAAGAAAGAAAGAAAGAAAGAAAGAAAGAAAGAAAGAAAGAAAGAAAGAAAGAAAGAAAGAAAGAAAGAAAGAAAGAAAAAAGAAAGAAAGAAAGACGAAAAGCTGCCGTGAAACCCTTGGCCTCCCACAATAAGGAGCCACCAACGACATTTACATAAACGTTACGACACTTAGGGGCGAACGCGGAAGCCGGGGGGATGGAATGCCGGCCATTATTTTGTCTATTTTATCTATCAATTAAAATATTTAATAGTAACACTCCGTAACCCAGTGGCTAGATTTTTATTGTTCCTGCAGGTTGTGATAACAAAACAATGGAAATTTTCTTGACGATCCAAAACCTGCACTACTTTCTCAAAAAAGTTGTAGACTTGAGTTAAAGTTTCTTCTTAGCCGATTATATCATCTTTGACTAAACTTCGTTCCATTTAGCGCTGAACATTTGACATTCAATGCACTCAATCTTTAGAGCAAATTATACTAGAGGCCTGATTCTTAGTTCTAGAATCGTCCAGGATCTTAATATCTTATGGGTAATTTGGGTAAACAATCTAGCCACTTTTCTATGGCTTCATATTTCTCATTCTTGGTCGGTAACTCATCATCCAGTTTTGGTGTCCTTATTTCCACACCAGCGTAGACAGTGCTACTGCAAGCGAATGACGAAACAGGAACACAGAATGACTTTTCACCTTCCCCCATCCCACTGTAAAATGAATTTCCAGGAGTTTGTTTTCTGTTCGCTATTTGATGCGGTATTACTGCTAAACCACTGTCATAGAGCGTTTCTTCCTGTCTGCCTTTGTGGCCGAATTTTCTATGAAATGTTTTGTCCAAAGTGTAAACTTTCGCCTGTGGAGTCCCGTCTCCAGCACTTTCCTTTCTACCCATTCTTAAGTGTCTTTTCCTTAAGTTGTCAACTCCATGATACGTGTGGCTATGCAAAGTGATGGCCTCGGAATCACTGGCTCTTCTTGAGGGCTTATTTCCCACTAATTCTGCAGGTCTTGTAAAGTCACAGAGATGTCTAGAATACTCTCTAGGATGTTTCCTATAGGCATTCCAATTATTCAATAGCAAGCCAAAACATCTTGAATCGTTCATCCTTTCTCTCTTCGTTGGCGTACTCTGCTTCTCAGCCTATTTCAGGAGCATGCAACGTTCCAGCAAAGTGAATGTTTATGCTGCATTTTTAACAATTTCTCTTATTTGGCTAGCCACATCTGCATGTTAATAGTTCCCGTTGTGCTGAGAGTCATTTTCTCTTTCCATTTGAATGCACATCATATAAAAATAAAGTACTTCACAACTGGATCACTTAGTTTTACACTGTACTTTTGTGTTTGTGTAATGGATGAAAGATGGTCTATATATTAGTTTGTCAGTTGTTGAAAACTGAACATATTAACTGATTATACAGACGACTTGGATCTTCTTTTGAATTTTATGGCGATCACAATGGCATTGTTGTCGAGTTCACATATCAACCTTTTCAGCGGCAAAACCTTTCTTAGATTTGCTTTCGTTACGGAAGCCGGAGTGCTTCAGCTTCTAAGAAAAGCATAGCCTCGGGGCATTTTGTATGGTGAAAAGATCATGCTTGTACGCAAAGCTAATTTATCGCATGGAATTGAGAGAGAGTACTTTACCGCTCAGTACCGGTGACTGACAACTGACATGCGCGAGGACGCTGATAAATTGACAAAGTAGGAGGGCGTCATTTGCAAGCCTCTTGATGTTACTGTTTAACAACACAAGCAAGCGTTTCGCGTCCACCGTCCACACAGTACATGTAAAACGTTTCTCTGTTTTTTCACCATACGGATATTTTTCGTTTCAAGGACCTCAACCGCACTTTCGCACGAAATGTCTTATTCAACGATGTCAAGGAGCCTGTTAGAGTGCGTAAGTAAAAAACAACAACAAGTTTAGTTAACTTATCGAGTCTCCTGGAAACGTTAAACTACCAATTTGGACATTCCGTTCTCAAAATCTCCTTTGCAACTTTAATTAAATGTAATTTTATATGATGCTAGTAAAATGATTTACAAAGATGTTGTGTGGATGTCCTATCTGAAGAAGTTCAATGAACTAAATATGCATCGTGGCAAACGTGTTTGTGTTCAACTGGCTGTAAAGTAGCACAGAAGGTAAACAAACATCGCCTTTTACAAAGTTTCCATTAGCCACCAACAAATAAAGCTATGGCTTCCTAATACTAGTCTTGAGCGCCTATTTCCCACCAATTTTGTACACCTTACAATGTCACAGACGCCTTGAATACTCTCAAGGATGTTTTCTATTGGCATTCCCGTTATTCAATGGCACTGAAGCCAAAATATCTTGAATCATACATCCTTTCTCTCTTCGTGGCTCTTAAAATAAGCTGAGAAGCTACGCTATGTACCGTTCCAGTAAAAAGACGGCTACATTTTTAACAATTTCTCTCATTTGGTTTAAGCCACGTCTGCATGTTAACAGTTCCCGTTGTGACGAGAGTTATTTCCAGTTTCCATTTGAATGCAGATTATATATAAAAAAACAAAGTTCCTCACAACTGAATCGCTCATTGTTTACATTGCGCTTTTATGTTTTTGTAAAGGGCGAAGACGGTGTATTTATTGATTCGTCCGTTATTCTAAAATGAATATAAATTAAAACGATTACATAGACGATTTGGTAGGGTCTTCTTTTGAATTCCATAGCAGTGACCAATGGCATCGTCTTCGAATTCGCATATCGACTTTGTCAGAGGAAAAATATTTTCTATTTTGCTTTCGTTACGGAAGACTGGAGTGCTTCAGTTTTTGAGAAAAACATCTGATTGTATGGCTGGAAGAGAATGCCCGTAGGCAAAGCTAATTTTATATCATAAAATTTGTACAGAGTATTCTACAGGTTTCAGTTGGTGACGGCACTGATGCACGAGGACACTGTTAACGACCGTGACCAAGCTAAATCGAACGGTGTCTGAAGCGTCTTCACAGGGCGAGTATTTCGCGAGGGCCATCGACACAGCGCAGGTAAATAAACAACTCACTTCTGTTTATCACGATTTGCTTGTTTTTCGACTCAAGGGCCTCATGTGCCAAAAATCACGCACACGGAATATCTAGTTAACGATGTCAAGGAGCTTGTCAGGGTGCGTAGGTGGAGGAACAATTTTAGTAATTACCTGCTTCCCTAGAAACGTAAAACCATTGCGTTGGAACATTCTGTTGTAAAAATAGCTTTCGCAACTTAACTGTTATTTTATATAACGCCAGTAATATGATTTACAAAGATTTTGATGTCCCATCTGAAGTTAACTAAAATATATACACGTCGCGGCAAATACTTAGAGTCTTAATGGGCAGAATAGCCTAAACTACTATCCTTGTAACGAGTAGTAAACGACAGAAATGGAAGAGGTACTCAATATTAAACTCAAATTAGTGTTCTTTCGCCTGCAATACACTTTACAATGTAAAACCTTTAAGACGGTTATTAGTCATTTTTCGTGACTTTTTGTGCGACTGTTTCAAGTTCTTTGTTTATCCTGTTGAATCGTCCTCTTTTTTAAACGGAAAGCGTGATTGTGATTTTCTGAATGTCCTGCTAAGAGAAAGTGACGAAGTAAACTAATTCTTCGAATTCGACGTCTTTCCAAAATCAGTTCTCAAAACTGGTTTGGGCAGATGCTGAAGCCATGTTTCTATGGCATCAAACTTAGCACCCCTGCTGAGTAACTCATCATCACCCAGTTGTCTTTGTTTTTCCGCATAGATCTACATTGGTAAAACCACTACAAGCAAATGACAAAACAGAATGGCAAACCGATATGTCATCATCATCCATTCCACAGTAAACTGAACGATCTTTTGGATTTGTTTCTTCGTTCACCTGACGAGGTCCTGCAGTTAAACTTTCAGAGTTGTTGTTTTTATCTTTCACTTCGTTCTTGCCCCCAATACTGTGAAACTCCTTGTATGCGTTGAATCCACCTCCATAAAAGGGCAAATTCTTAACAGTCTCTCGTCCACCCATCGTTAAATTCCTTTTTCTGAAGTCGTCATATTGGCCGTTATATGTACATGTGGGGATAAGAATAGACCGCGTTGCTTCAAGATCACTGAAAGCTCTTGGGCTCATTTTCCCCGTCAATGTTGTAGATCTTGCAACGTCACATAGATGTCTTGAATATTCCACAGAATGTTTCCTGTTGGCACTCCAGTCATTTCTTGACAAGCCAGAAGCTCTCTTATTCATTTTCTCCCTATTTGTTTCTCTTTGCGAGAAAAGAAGCTAACCAATGTGAAATTGCGTTTCAACATAAGGGCCTAATTTGTTGGCGGTATTTCTTTTCCTTTTGACTGAAGGCTGTGTTCCTGATCGGATGCAGACATAAACAAAGCTCGTGGGAACGGAATAAATCACACGAGACAAGTCCTAACTGCGTGAGCGATAAACCATTTACTGTATTGAGTCGTCGAGTCAAGAGTCCGCTTAACCGTCAGGATAATGCATTCAATTAGTTGATTATTCTTTGATTACCCGCGATGATTGCAACAGAAAGCGTTTTGCTTGGCGTCTTTTAAAATGCTTTTTCTGTTGGATGGAACGGCTGAGCATTTCGATTCCAGTGGTTTCCGAATATAGCGGCTAAGGTGTCACAAAGTTGTTTTGTTAATGTGCTGCTTTTGTTGTTTGAAATACAAGCGGATTTAAATTTCAAATACAATAGGTTTTTGCCGTACAGCTAAATCTTGCAAGCTTATGATCAAGAAAGTAGTCCAAGAAACAAACAATCTTGATACACGAACAATACATTTCTTGCGAGAAGTCTGTTTTTGGCGCAAACCGCAAATAGGCACGCTACTTACTGCTCACAAAGCCATTATATTGTTATAACACCATCGTAGAAGATGTCCTATTTGTTTATTATTTTAAGGAAGATTTTTTCCCAATCTTCGTTTCCGCCGATGATACCATTACACTAACGGCCAAATGTATCCATGACGGGACTGAGGTTCCCATATTGCGGCTCATTCCCGTGTGGTAACGAAAACACCTTACTTTATAGCTATGGTTTGACAAGTGGATACGCGCGTGTATTTTACGAGTTGCTTTGTAATTTGCCGAGAACTGGCGAGGCGAAGAAACATGCGAGTAATGAGTGATATGTCTGCGAGTATTAACTGTAAAACCAAAGAATAAGATATTTATTATTCCCGGTAAAAACCGGACACTACAGTGCAATAAGGGTTTCTATAGTGCTGTCGTATTTTGCGTGCTAGTAAAATTACGTGTGGGCGAATAATAACAAGAATAACAATAACAATATAATGGCTTTGTGGGCAGTAAGTAGCGTACCTTTTTGAGGTTTGCGGAAAAAAAACGGTGTTGGCGTAAGAAATATATTGTTCTAGTTTCGGAATTGTTTGCAACTTTGTTTAGTTGCTGGCCACGGTTTCTTTCTTAATACTTCTTTCCTATTTTCTTCATTTTAGGCAAGCTCGATTTAGCTATACAGGAAAAACTATTGTGTTTTTGGAATTTCGGTTTTGTTTTAAAAGACAAAAACAGGCCATTGACAAAACAAACTTGTCAGTACGTTTCGAAACTCTTCGCCTCAAAATGCTCAGCCCCTCGTCCATCCAACGAACAAAGTAATTTTAAAAGGTGCCAAGGAAAACGCTCTCTACTACAATCATTTGTGGTTAATCAAAGAATAATCAAAAGGTTTAAGACTCTTGACTGAACGGCTCAATACAGTAAATGGTTTTTCGCTCAGAGAGGCAGGACTTATCTCAAGTGATTTCGTCCATTCCAGAGAGGCTTGTTTATGTACCGCATTCAATCGGAATGAGCAAGTGCCATTGTTAAAACGCATTAGCTTCAGCGAAAAAAAAGTTAAGAAACTGTGCCGTAGCGATATCCTTTTTTCTGAAACACAGCTTCATATTCCTCAGGATCAAACAGAAAGAAAATGAATAATAGACATTTGGGCTTGTCAAGAAATAACTGGAGTGCCAACAGGAAACATTCTGTGGAATATTCAAGACATCTATGTGACGTTACGAGATCTACAACATTGACGGGGAAAACGCGCCCAAGAGCTTTCAGTGATTCTGAAGCAACGCGGTCTATTCTTATCCCCACAAGCACATATAACGGCCAATATGACGACTTTAGGAAAAGGAATTTAACGAAGGGTAGACGAGAGAGTGTCAAGAATTTGCCATTTCAGGGAAGTGTACTCAATACAAACAAGGAGTTTTATAGAATTGGGGGCAAGAACGAAGTGAAAGACACAAACAGCAACTCTGACAGTTTAGCAGCAATACCACAGCAAGTGAACGGCGAAGTAAGTCCAATGTATCACTCAATGTACTGTGGGATGGATGATGATGAAAGCTCTATTTGCGATTCTGTTTTGTCATTTGCTTGTAGTGGTTTTACCAACGTAGATACGGAAAAACAAAGACAACTGGGTGATGACGAGTTACTCAGCAGGGGTGCTAAGTTTGATGCCATAGAAACATGGCTTCAGCATTTACCCAAACCAGTTTTGAGAACCGATTTTGGAAAGACATCGAATTCGAAGAATTAGTTTACTTTGTCACTTTTCCTTGCCAAGACAATCTGGGAATCAGAGCCACGTTTTCCGTTTGAGCGAAGAAGACGATGATTCAACAGGATAAACAAAGAACTTGAAACAGTCGCACACACAAGAATTGTATAATTGCTCTCCCTCAAAAAGACATCCAAAACTTGGCAAATAGATTTAAAAGCACTTTGGGAGACAGTTACTATTATTACAATTCTTGCCTAACGAAAAAGGAAGCAAACAGTTTTCATTTGTTGTGTCGTGGTAAATATCAGACAAATAATAAATAATTTTTTTAATAATAAACGTTAATATTTTAAAATAAAGCCGAACACTCCTGGTACACTAAGCAACCCATTGCCAAAAAAAAAAAAAAAAAAAAAAAAAAAAGCCGCGTAACGTCCTGATCAGCGTTAAAGTATACGTAATTTTAACTATATAATGACGTAACATAAAGGAAGTTATCGCCTCATCAAAATGTACAGCAACCGCATTTTATCGAACATGACAAGTTTCAAGTAGCTTATGTGATTCGCCTGGATTTCATGTTTTAGTTAAAATCCCCATCTTCTTTATCCCGGTTTTTGTTGAAACATATAGTACAAGTGTTAATCAGTACTAAAGGCAAACATAAGGATGATTGCTTTCCGTTAAAAAAGGCAATTAAAGAGAATTAAATTTCAAAGTCTTCAAAAAGAAATAAAATAATATAATTGATAATGAATATTGGATTTGTCAAAGGAAAAAGAAGTCAACCACTCAGTCACGAAAAGTTAGTAATCACCGTCGGAACGATTGTACATTATAAAATGTATTTCATGCGAAAGAACAAAGCCTGATTTCAGTTTAATAGTGATAATGAGTTACATTTGTGTCGCTCAACCTTTGTTACAAGGATGAGAGTTAGGCTATTTTCACAATTTAAGGCTATAAATTTCTAAGTACCTGTTAAATGTTGGTTAGTGGCTCACGATAATGTAAAAATAGGCGACGTAACTGTTTACCGACTGTGCTACTTTTCAAGCAGTCGAATCAGGGAACTTTGTCGAGACTTTACTTCTTGTTTAACTTCAGATATAGGACACATAAATAATATCTTTGTAAATCATTTACGTTTGCAAAAGAGATTTTGACAATAAAATGTCCATCACAGTAGTTTGATGTTTCTAGGGAACCAGGGGCGGTCTCCATCCGTGATCGGCCAAACCCTCTAGTTTGTAGTGCCGAAAAATTGAAGTGATAAATGAAACTGCATTTTCAGGTTAACGGTAACGGACTTGAAAGCAAACCCTTTCCATTTACGATTTTTCTTCCGAAACGAAATGTCAACAACGAACTTTACGTCGGAGAAAGTGCACCCTAGCAGGAATGCCGCCAAATGGAACGGTATTTTCAGTCACTCCGATTTAAGGCAACGTTTGGACAACCTCACAAGGCAGTACCCATTTTTTTTCTCAGGAAAATTTCTCTCCCATTCGACCGTTCGATTTCTCAACAGAAATTTCCGAATTTTTGGTCGAATGGAAGAAAGAGCACCCAGATAAGCTACTAAAATTGCTGTTAACCCCTAACGACCATCACAAACTCCTCGACATCGATGACTAGGGTCTTTCGTGCGTCATTGCGGTTGAGGCCCTTGAGACGACAAACAGCCAAACCTTGAAAAAAGCATAAGTGCGTAGTTTATTTGCATGTAATATGTGGACGGTGCACGCGGGATACTTGCTCTGTGCACGTGATGTCAAACGGTAAGTTCAAGAATCATGCAAATGACACCCGATGTTTACTTTGTCAATCTTACAGTGTCCTCGTCCTGTCACCGATAAATCACTCAATGTACGATCATTTTATGACAAGAAATTAGTCTTAAGGCTCGGCCAAACGATTGCAACATCATCCATGCAACTTTGTTGAATCCAACACTATTGGACGATGTTGCACATTGTTGAACGAGTTGGCCAAACGAATGCAACATGTTTGATGGAATACTTGAACTTAAGGGTCTGGGACCAAAATCTACCCAGAATCCTTAGAAAATAAACCTGCGCCACATTCATTTGCCCAAAAAATGGCGCGAGAGTGATCGACCTCCTCGTCGGACCATCTTCTCGTTTTTTTCTGGCCTTACAGTTTCACTTAATCCTTTGCCCTTTCGCTTGTGTTTAAGCTTCTCTTTTCAGCATTGCTGTTCACATCTGAGAACAAAAGAAATGTTGGGCGACGTTGAAGACGATGTTTGATGGCAATCAAACTTCGTTCAAAATCACCCAAAATCGTGCAACATGGTAGCCAAACGAGAGCGACATGTTGGGTTCAACAATGTGGACGATGTTGAATGCAACATATTGCATCCGTTTGTCTTGGCCTTTACGTACTAGTGTTCCATTAACAAAAAAAAAAAAAAGAAAAATAGCCTTAGAAAGGGGTTCTTTCAGTCGATGCTTTCTTAAGAAGCTGAAGCGCTATTCCGCAGGATTTTGCTTCCGAAAAAAATTGATATGCCCGATGCCATTGTGACAGGTATGGCAATTTATGGTGAGTAAGCGCTCAAGAATAGTCAGTGTTTCCGAAGTCGTGACACAGACGACAACTTAAGGAAAAGACATTTCACGTTAGCAAGAAAGGAGAGCGCTAAAGAGGTGCTTCCATAGAAGAAATTTTACGCTCTGGACAAGGCATTTCATTGAAAATTCTGCCACAAAGGCAAACACGAAGAAACGCTCCACGGCAATGGTTTAGTATAAACATTAAACTGAGGAACAGAGAAACGACTCCAAGAAATCCAGTGTACAGTGGGATGGATGAAGATAAGAAGTCGTTCTGTAATTCTGTTTCATCTGATTCCGTTGCAGTGGCTATGTCAACGCTGATGTGGGAAAATAGCCAAGCCAAGGTGAGGTGGATGATAACTTAGTGAAAATGAATGAGCCAGCCGGTTTCAGGACGCGATTAGGATTCACGATTTTAATTTTTATATTATGTAATCAGTATTGTATTTTCTGATGTTTTGATACGGGACGCGACTAGTATTAGGATTTAGGATTAGGATCAATGATTAGGATTTATGACTCTATATTATATAATTAGTACAGCATCTTATACCATTTTATATGATTTTAGGCTTTAGATCTCCATACCAATAGATTAGATAAGTGTCCCCAATTAGCAAACTGCGTTATTGCAGCGAGCTAGAATAACTGACACATATTATTTTTATTTTTCTTCTTCTTCTTCTTCTTCTTCTTCTTCTTCTTCTTCTTCTTCTTCTTCTTCTTCTTCTTCTTCTTACGGTGATGATGATGATGATGATGATGATGATAGAAAAGTGGCCAGCCAGATGTTTACTCAAACCACCTTTTAGGCACATGCCAAGGATATTTATCGTGGTAATGTTACCAACTCAAGATTCTGGACTATTCTGAAACTAACAAAGAGCAACAACTGCAATTTGTTCTAGAAAGTGAGTTTATGCATGGTGCCGCCTACTTACACAGGACTGCAGCTTACAGAAAACACTAGACTTACTCAGGTTTGAGAGTGGTGCAAATGTGTAGCAATTTATACCATTTTAAACAGATATTCCGGGGCTCTGTTAGAGTTGCACGCGGGGTCGGTTACTAATAAATTGCACACGTGAGTAGGGTACGATCTTTTTCAAAGTTTCGTACTTCCCTGGCCATTTTAAGTCAAGCATTCTTTCCAGCTGAACGAATATTTACCAAGTACCACGCCACATATTAATGCATATGCCGGGAACATGTAGGCATTTCCACTATAGCTCACGAAAGCTCACAGGTCAGACGTAATTGCGACTAATTGCGGTTCAAACCGACACACGTTCTTGACCCCTTTTTATAGCCGAGACAAAGTCTCCGCATCAGTTCTTTATATGGCCTCTTTTGTTCTCTTTCTTTGGTCAATTTGCTAATTAAAAGACAAAAATTCCTTTTCACATTTAGAAAGCCAGAAACATTCTGGAGACATATCTGAAAACATATCCACCGCCCACTGGCCACAGTTGCTAGGGAGTCAGGCACACGCAAGGGTTCCAATTCGGTTTCTTCGACTCTTGCCTTGACTATTGGAGTCCTACTTTGTAATTAATCTGTAAATCGCAATGTATAATACAAATTCGGGAGATCTTTGGAAGACAAATACGAGACGTTCACTCACAGAGAATGGGTGGATTCTGCGCAAGAGGACATCTTGTTTGGACTATTCAAAACATCTATGTTGTGGTAAAAGACTAGCTATATCAATTGAGAAAAGACCATCAAAGTCCGTAAGCGATACCGATGCTGTTGCACTTATCAGGCATTTTGGAATAAACCGTGGTGACTACAACAGTGGAAATGTAACGTTGGACGCGAACGCGGAACGAAATCCGCAGAAGCAAGTGTATTACATAGACAAGAAATTTCACAGAAAATATAGCAACAAGAAAGAAGGTGAAGAAACGAACGCTTTACCGCCACCCAAACATCGAAGCTGGATAAACACCCCAACAAGTAAAGCTTACTTCAAAACAGATTATGACGACTGCGCTCGCTCTTTCTGTGATTCCGTCTCATCAGTTGCCTGCAGTAACTTGTCGAATTCTGTTGAAATGGAGAGACAGAGGAAACATATCCTATCGAACAAGGTTTCAAAGATTAGTGCCGTCGAGTCGTGGCTTCAGGGTTTAACCAAACCACTTCTCTGAGTACAGCCTACAGCAACCTTGTTTGTCTTGTACATCACTGGCCATGAAGAGGTTTGACGATAACAATAAGTAGCCGGTTGCATTGAACAGTTTGATTCCTAGACTGTGACGAAACTGCATTATGGATAGCTTTCTGCACGAAATTCTAACGTGCAACCATCCGGCAAACGAAAGCGATAGGAAATAGTGCCGTGCTGCCCCAGTTTTCCTGTACTTTTTTCTTTCTTGTTTCGAATTAGAACACGCCAGAGAATGAAAATGGTTAACGGCGTATCATGCATTTCACTAGCTAGCGAAGTGAACTATGACTAAGACCAAGACTGTCTGTAGCCAGATTTGTAAACTAACAAACTAAGAAGCGCGAATTATTCTACCTAGTTTAAAAGAAAAGTACAATACTCTAGTCAATTACTTTTAACAATGACTCGTCCAACTAATTTGCCGAGTTTGCCGAGGGATGTTTTCCAGTGGTTTATTGGAAAGAATCCAAGACACGTTTCAGTTTTATTTCATTCGGCAAAATGCAGCCACAATATATTCTTAGCTTGAGGCTCGAATAGGGTTCGAATAATTTATTTGGTGTATGTAAAAGGAGAGATTATAAGTCCATTTGACGAAAAACTGTGTCCTTGATATCTTACAAGCAAAATAAAGGTTCTTTGCTGTCTACGAATAACAATAGCTTTGAATTCTGCGGAACCATTTTTTTAAAATCTTAAGGTGTTACGATTTAGTTAGCCGGCACTGGGTAGACCACCCAGGTAGACCCTTAATGTTGTTTGTACAAATTGGTTCAAAAACAGGAAATATGTTTCCGGCCGGTATTGAACGTCCAGTGGTTAGTGCGTGGGACTTTCAAAGTGTGCGCGCGGACTTTAAGCATTCATACCTTTTTTAATATCTAAGCAAACACTCGTTTTTCCCACGCACAATAAGGGAATGGAACTCGTTACCCGAAGATATTGCCACCCTGCCAAACTTTGACTCTTTCAAAAAAACTATTATCCTGACCGCATCCGTTTGTGTGTTTTACTTATCTATTTATATTTATATTTATTTATTTATTTATTTATTTATTTGTTTATCTTATTTGTAATTTGCATATTGTTAGCCAATATATTTATTTACTTCTAACGACTCCTCCAAGAATCTTCATTTTTGAAGGAGGTGGAGTTTCTTGGAAGAAGAAGATAAACACCGCCAAACTTTGTGAAGACTAAATGACGTCATTCTCTCGTCATATGACATCACGGCTGCCTAGTTCCTAGGTCTCTCTCTGTCTTTCCTCGGTCAATCCATTTCAAGACCAAGAAGACAACAGGAGACAGGACGTTTTTTGCAGCTGCGCCGACCCTGTGGAACTCCCTTCCAGACAAGATGAGAGCTTTGGGCAGTCTCAAAACGTTTATGGCACGGTTGAAAACTCATTATTTTAAATTGGCCTTTAGCTTATGACCTGTAGTATTTTAACACAGATCTTTTGAATGCATATATATGTGAAATTATTTATTTAGTATCCATTTATTAACTATTTAGAAGCTGTAACATTGTAGTATTATAAGAATTGTAATGTAAAGCGCATTAGATCATATACCCCTCGCATTTTGCGCTATATAAATAATAAAGTTATGTTATGTTATGGATCACGTGGTCCAAGCGCAAAAGCGAGGCCAAGGGAAAAACCCAAAAAATGAGACAAATGTCTCAATTTTTGCCGAGGTCTTTGCAACTCGACTATATATACTAACGGACTGAATCAGACGAGTCAGGGCCTCAGAAGCGAAGAGGTAAGCACCTGTTCTCTATTTATGGCTCGTTCTGTTGTGAAAATTCAGTGATCGTGATTATCAGCGAGTTTCTTTAGCCTGGAATTTAATTTCTGTGTCAGTTGTGTCTGACTCGTCTGTACGTGTTGATTATGGATTTGTTTTAATCATGACAGTTGTAGCCGAAGTACGAAAACTTATACTTTCTACCGACATAAACCGTTTCATTCGATAAGATAGGTTTGTCAAAACAGCACCATAAGAGATGTAAAGAGAACTGAACTCTAAACCATAAACAAGCCTCAAACAGTTCGTTATTTTACCTTAAGCTTATAAACTAGCTCTCTGTTTCGTTGAAAATGTGATGTCGAAGGCCAACTACTTTCTTGTTCGGCTTGATGTCATTTCCCCATGCAATAATTGTCTCTTTGCAGATGGATTGCCACTATTTGGTTTTCAAGAACAAAGATCCCTATTTTGATCTATATTGATCGGTCATGTCCATCTGTCAAGAACTTTGCATTTGATTGAAGTTTTCATCATGCTATATAAAACGACAACAATGAATAAAATAACACTCGGTAGCAACACTCAGTCTGATTTATGAGAGGGAGAGAGGGCTGAATTCCTGTCAATTTGGGTGGTTACACCCCAGTGGAATTCCTGCTTTTTGCACCTTTGGGGATCATCATGTATCACTTCAAGTGGATGAGCTAATGGTGAGTGTCTTCGATAATCTGCAGATTGAAATATTATATTGCATTAATCTTGCAAAACTCACCACTGCTGTCCTGTTCTGTTGGCATTACTTTTGATATGACGAGCCTCCGGGTTGGGGGAAAACCTGATCGGAAGGTATCACAAAACATACAGGGTCATTCAATTTTCTCATCTGTTATCCTGGGTTTTGGAACACACACAAAGGGGTTAAAATTGTAATCTAAGTCTGGGGTATTACCAAAATTGGGTTTCAATTATGTCTCTACTTCCTTTAACATTCACATCTAGAGAGAAAGTAGCCAAAGGAACTTAAATAACTGTTATTATACCTGTAGATAATGAGAAGATAAAAGACATTCTAAATAAGAAACATCACGCCCATCCTTAGTACCTTCTGATGTCTAAACACACCCAAGGAGACAAAAGTAAATGGATTTTATTTTGACCAAATAAAAGCTTTTATGTTTCCGTCCCACATTTCATCTTCCATTAAGTTTATTACAGGGGACAGGGGTAAGTTGGTTGTGAGACAATAGCTCAGGTTCCTTGTTTGAACCTTGGATCTTTACTAAGACAGATCATCATCGTATGAGTATTACGAGACTCTCAGGACAATACTTTTTCGCAACACCACGAGACTTCTGGCTAAATGTTCACACACAGTAAAAATACTTAGCCTCGCTTTCATGATGAGGATAAAGACCCTTTATAAGAGGGTATCCATTAGTTCGCCCTCTCAGTTTTCAAGCCTTTAACCTCAGATTTCGGGAAAATCAAACAATAAAATAGAAATAGAATAAAGGAGAAGCCATGGGGAGCAAATTCTCATCACAAGCTATCCAATCCTAACCTAAACTGAATACTGAAAGGAAAATTTAAAGCTAGAAAATAACTCTACATTGTAAGTGAAGGATGGAGCAAAAAACCCAAATTGATTAAAATGACACACTTTTAAAATTGCCCGGAAGTACCATGCAACTACAGAACTAAGACAAAAAAATTAGAATTTTACAGTTTATTTGTTTTCCTTCATTGTCACTCCATGAGTGAGACATTACAAACTTTACATGTCAAAAGGCTAGGAGCTTCAAACATTCTAAATTTGCCTCAGAAAGCTGTTTTTAATTTTCCAGCAAATTCTGTAGAATACCATTTGGATTGCAATCTAGCTTTACATTTCCAGAAGTTAGTTCCATACGATGTTCTTTTGCACTAAAATAACAACAAATCTGCTACTCTGTAAGCTGAGAGGACTGTTCCCCGCGGTTAACATAATGAACAATCTTCTGCCGTATTCAATTCAAGTTGAATGTATTGAAAGTAAAGTCGATAAATTTTTTTTTTTTCATTCGAGTCGTATTTTGGTTGCTCATTCATGTTTCAACAAACTTTCTGTTACTTTCTGTAACTGTCTTGTCTTAATGTTGTAACTTTGTAACGAGTAAGAGTACTGTAAGAGTATAGAAGCATTGCTAAGTTTTGTTTAGTAGTGTTAAGCTTTAGTTATCTGTTGTGTCAACAGTTGTATAAGTTGTAAGTTACTGAAATATTGTATTATAAAGAGTCCTTTTTATTTGAATAAAGTATTTATATATTGAAAAAAAAAAAGGAAGAAAAAATATATACTAGAAATAAAGGCCAGGTGGTGGATTCGTGAAGGTAGGTTATCAATCCTATTAATATTTCCTTAATAACAGGCTGTTATGGTTAAGTAATAGGCCGGATATATCTTGCTGTAGGCGGGTTTCATGAGTTTGCCCACAGTTGGTGGTCGATCACTGACGTAATTAGAATGTCTAAGGTGGAGCAATACTAGAATGTTTGCCTTAGGTTGTGAAAACAAAATTTCCTGTTTTTGAACCGACTTGTTCAGCATAACAAATAACTGAAGGGGTTGTCTACACAGTGCCGCCTTAATTTAAATCGTTACACCTCAGGATTTCATCCCGCCACATAACGACAATGATAAATGGAACAAATAAAATAAAATAAAATAATACCGCAAAATTCACATTTATTGTGATTCGAGATGGCAAAGAAACCTTCATGTATTTGTTACATACCAAGGACACAATTTTTCGTCCAATTAACTTAAAATTTCCCTTTGCATACAAACAAATAACTTACTCGAACCTTGTTCAAGTCTTAAGCTAAGGGTATGTTAGTTTACAGTTGATTTAAGCCAAAAATCATGAAAATCGTTTCTTGAATTCTTACCAATGAGCGACTGGAAAACACCCTTTTGAAAGAAATATGCCCAATTAAATATTGTCAAAAGTTATGGGCTAGTATTTTTAAGCTAACTAGAATAATTTGCGATTAACAGTACAAGTGTACAAATCTCACTGCAGCTAGAATGAATTAAAAACGTTCCATCGTGGTTTGGATGAGCTTAGTCACAGTTCACTTCGCTAGTGAAATGCTTGATACGCTTTTAACCATTTTCACTCTCACAGAGTGTTCCAGCTCAATACAACACAAAACAAAAACTCAAACAAACAAAATATTTCATTTGAAAAAGAACTGGTACAACAGGAACGTAACACTCACTAGCTTCCGTTTGGATGGTCAAACGTTAGGATTTCATCCAAAAATCGAAATTTACACGAAATGAAGCGAGTTTCGCTACTCTTGGAGGCAAACTTTGGAATGCAACCCACTGTTTACTGTTATCAACAAACCTCTTGAGGCCCAGTGACGTACAAGACAAGACAAACAAGGTTGCTATAGGCTGCACTCTACATAAATGGTTTGGATAAACCCTGAAGCCACGACTCGACGGCATTAAAATTTGAAACCTCGTTCAATAAGAATTGTTCTCTTTTGTTCTGTCTTTCCAGTTCATCAGAGTCCGTCAAGTTACTGCAAGCAACCGATGAGACGGAATCACAGAAAGAGCGGGAGCGGTCGTCATCATCCGTTTCGAAGTAAGCTGAACTTGTTGGACTGTTCACCCACCTTCGACGATGAGCTGATGATAAAGTGTTCGTTTCTTCACCTTTATTCCTGTTGCCGTATTTTCTGTAAAATTTCTCGTCCATGTAATACACTTGCTTCTGTGGAGTTCGCTCCACGCTCGCGGCCAATGTTACATTACCATTATTGTGATCGCTATCGTTTGCTTTTAAATGCCTCATTAACGCCAAAGCATCGGTGTCGCTTAATGATTTGGATGGCCTTTTGTTTATGAATGTAACTTGTCTTGTACCACAACATAGATGTCTTGAATAGTCCAAGGAAGATGTCCTCTTGCGCTGAATCCACCCATTCTCTGTAAGCGAATGTCTCGTATTCCTCTTCCAAAGATCTCCTGAATTTGTATTATGCATTTCGATTTAAAAATTAGCAACAAAGAAGCAAGAGCAACAGGCAAGGCAGAAGTGAAAATTAAAAAAAAGGAATCGAAGAAGCCTGAACTGTTTGGAGAAGAAAGTGTCTCCAATGTCGTAACACAAACCGTTAGCGTCGAATATATTCTCAAGAATTCAATTGTAGGTGTCAAGAATAGAAATCTACGTTTTAATTAGGAAGTAGATTCCAGAAAGAGAACAAAGGAGGCGATATAAAGAACTGATGCGGAGACTTTGTCTCGGTTATTATAAAGTGTCAAGGTCGAACGTGTATCCGTTTGAACCGCAATTATTCATGTGAGGTGTGAACGTCTTTCAAGAGAATCTCTGCATGTTCCATATGCACCATGCAATATGGTACGTGGTAATATTTGTTCCCTTTTAAATAATGTTTAGCTATAGAGTGGCCAAGGAGTAATACTAGTTGAAATAGAAAACAATGAAAAATAATAATAACAATAAAAAAATTGTGCCCGATTCATATATCCAATTTTATGTAACTGACCTCCATGCACCGTTAGACACAAATTCTGTTTATAGATGGTTTAAATTCTGCATGGGAAAATGTGCTCTTCCATAGAGCTGTATGTCTGTGGCTAGAATAGCAACTGCTTCTAATACAATTATTGTTAATACCTCACTATTACTTTACAATAATACGTTGTATAGTAGAACATTTCAGGGAAAAGTATAATTTGGTGGGAAGGGGGGGGGGGGGGAGGGGAGGTGTGTGACAACCCTGTAGAATTCTTGCTTCTTACACCTATGGGATCATCATGTATTTGTGCAAGTGGACGAGATGTGATTACATTTACAGCTGATTTCTACTTTATGACCTGCAGCTTGAAATCACTTATTTTGTTAATCCATTTCACTGACACATAACAGTGTTTAACTGGGGGGAGGATTCCATGACACGTCAAAACGCACCACTACTGACCTGTTCTGTTGGCAGTACTTTTGACATGACGAGCCTCCGGGTTGGGGGAAAACCTGACCGGGAGTTATCACAAAACATACAGGGCCATTCAATTTTCTCATCTGTTATCGTGGGGTTTGGAACACACACAAAGGGGTTAAGACTCTAATCTAAGGATGGGGTATTACTTAAAATGGGTTTCAATTATGTCTCTACTTCCTTTTACATTCACATCTAGAGAGAAAGTAATCAAAGAAACTTGAACAACTGTTATTGTACCTTTAGACAATGAGAAGCCAACAGACATTCTAAACAAGAAACATCACGCCCATCCTTAGTACACCCTGATGTCTAAACACACTCAAGGAGACAAAAATAAAAATAGAATAAAGGTCATCACAAGCTATCCAATCTAAACCAAAACTGAATACTGAACAGAGAATTTAAAATTCTGATCTGAACTTTACAAAGTTAGAAAATGACTGTACATTCTGAGTGAGAGTTGAGCAAAAAACACCAATTGATTGATATTCCAGGAAGTACCATTCAACTGCAACAGAACTAAGACAAAAAATGCAGATTATTACAGTTTGTTTATTTTCCTTCATTGTCACCTCATGGGTGGGACATTACAAACCTTTACATGTCAAAACGCTGGGAGCTTCAAATTTTGTAGTTTAAGAATACGATGTTCTTTCGTACTAAAATAAAAACAAATCTGCTACTCTGTAAGCTGAAGGTTACTGTTTCTCTCGGTTAACATAATGAACAATCTTCTGCCGTATTCAATTCAAGTTGAATGTGTTGAAACTGAAAGTAAAGTCCACAAATATATATATTTTTTTAAAAATGAAATGGATAGTAACGCCGTTTAATTAAGTTGAGTCGTATATTTTTTTGTTGTTGCTCATTCATGTTTAACAAACTTTCTGTTACTGTTATTGTCTTTGTTCATTTGTAACTATGTCTTGTAACTTTGTAACGAGTAAGAGTATTGTAAGAGTATAGAAGCATTGCTAACTGGGTTTTGTTTAGTAGTGTTAAGCTTTAGTTATCTGTTGTGTCAACAGTTGTATAAGTCGTAAGTTACTGAGATATTGTATTGTAAAGAGTCCTTTTTATTTGAATAAAGTATTTATATGTATATATAAAAAAAAAATAATAAATAAATAAATAAAAAAAAAATGAAGAAAAAGTATATACTAGAAATAAAGGCCAGGTGGTGGATTCGTGAAGGTAGGTTATCAATCCTATTAATATTTCCTTAATAACAGGCTGTTATGGTTAAGTAATAGGCCGGATATATCTTGCTGTAGGCGGGTTTCATGAGTTTGCCCACAGTTGGTGGTCGATCACTGACGTAATTAGAATGTCTAAGGTGGGGCAATACTAGAATGTTTGCCTTAGGTTTGTGAAAACATAATTTCCTGTTTTTGAACCGACTTGTTCAGCATAACAAATAACTGAAGGGGTTGTCTACACAGTGCCGCCTTAATTTAAATCGTTACACCTCAGGATTTCATCCCGCCACATAACGACAATGATGAAAAAAATAAAATAAAAAAATAATACCGCGAAATTCACATTTATTGTGATTCGAGATGGCAAAGAAACCTTCATGTATTTGTTACATACCAAGGACACAATTTTTCGTCCAATTAACTTAAAATTTTCCTTTGCATACAAACAAATAACTTACTCGAACCTTGTTCAAGTCTTAAGCTAAGGGTGTGTTAGTTTACAGTTGATTTAAGCCGAAAATCATGAAAATCGTTTCTTGAAACCAATGAGCGACTGGAAAACACCCTTTTGAAAGAAATATGCCAAATTAAATATTGTCAAAAGTAATGGGCTAGTATTTTAAAGCTAACTAGAATAATTTGCAATTAATAGTACAAGTGTACAAATCTCACTGCAGCTAGACTGAATTAAAAACGTTCCATCGTGGTTTGGATGAGCTTAGTCACAGTTCACTTCGCTAGTGAAATGCATGATACGCTGTTCACCATTTTCACTGTCGAGAGTGTTCCAGCTCAATACAACATATAACAAAACAAAAAACAAAGAAAATATTTCATTTGAAAAAAGAACTGATGCAAAAGGAACGTATTACGCACTATCTTCCGTTTGGATGGTTAAATGATAGGATTTCATCCAAAAATCGAAATCTACACGTAATGAAACGAGTTTCGCTACTCTTAGAGGCAAACTTTGGAATGCAACCCACTGTTTACTGTTATCAACAAACCTCTTGAGACCCAGTTACGTACAAGACAAACAAGGTTGCTATAGGTTGCACTCTACGTAAGTGGTTTTGATAA
Source organism: Pavona decussata (assembly GCF_977016875.1). NCBI lineage: Eukaryota > Metazoa > Cnidaria > Anthozoa > Scleractinia > Agariciidae > Pavona > Pavona decussata. Next base: position 2,645,517 of record NW_028145568.1, read on the forward strand.
ACCCTGAAGCCACGACTCGACGGCATTAAAATTTGAAACCTTGTTCAATAAGAAATGTTCTCTTTTGTTCTGTCTCTCCAATTCATCAGAGTCCGTCAAGTTACTGCAAGCAACTGATGAGACGGAATCACAGAAAGAGCGGGAGCAGTCGTCATCATCCGTTTGGAAGTAAGCTGAACTTGTTGGACTGTTCACCCACCTTCGACGATGAGCTGATGATAAAGTGTTCGTTTCTTCACCTTTATTTCTGTTGCCGTATTTTCTGTAAAATTTCTCGTCCATGTAATACACTTGCTTCTGTGGAGTTCGTTCCACGCTCGCGGCCAATGTTACATTACCATTATTATGGTCACTACTGTTTGCTTTTAAATGCCTCATTAACACCACAGCATCGGTATCGCTTAATGATTTGGATGGCCTTTTGTTTATGAATGTAGCTTGTCTTGTACCACAACATAGATGTCTTGAATAGTCCAAGGAAGACGTCCTCTTGCGCTGAATCCACCCATTCTCTGTAAGTAAATGTCTCGTTTTCCTCTTCCAAGGATCTCCCGAATTTGTATTATGCATTCCGATTTATAAATTAGCAACAAAAATGCAGGACTAACAGGCGAGGCAGAAGTGAAATACGGAATCAAAAAAGCCTTAACTCTTTGGAAAAGAACCGTCTCCAACGTTATAACGCAAACCGTTGCATGTGTCTCCCCTGGCCACTGTGACCAGTGGGCGTGGAATATGTTCGGAAGAATTCGATTGTAGGTGTCAAGAATAGAAATGTTCGTTTTAATTAGGAAGTAGATTCTAGAAAGAGAACAAAGGAGGCTATATAAAGAACTGATGCGGAGACTTTGTCTCGGTTATGATGAAGGGTCACGGTCATACGTGTATCGGTTTGAACCGCAATTACTCAAGTGAGGTGTGAACGTCTTTCAAGAGAATCTCTGCATGTTCCATATGCACCATGCAATGTGGTACGTGGTGATATTTGTTCACTTGGAAATAATGTTTAGCTATAGAATGGCCAAGGAGTAATACTAGTTGAAATAGAATAAAATAATAATAACAATAAAAAAATCGTGCCCGATTCATATATCCAATTTTATGTAACTGACCCCCATGCACCGTTAGACACAAATTCTGTTTATAGATGGTTTAAATTCTTCATGGGAAAATGTGCTCTTCCATAGAGCTGTATGTCTGTGGCTAAAATAGTAACTACTGCTAATACAATAATTGTTAATACCTTACTATTACTTTACAATAATACGAATATGGTAGAAGATTTCAGGGAGAAGAGAAGTCTAAATCGGCAATCAAGTTTTCAGCTTGCTTAAAATAGATTGATAATGAACGCATGAGGACTCTTGAGTGCATTTTGTGTGAAGAGAAAAGAACAATTTCAGTAGAATAACTTGTTTATTTTCGTAATTTTACCATATAAGGACGGGAAAACACGCAAAACATGATAACTTGAAGGCTCATTTAAATGTGGGACTTTTGATCAAACTTTTGTTGTGCTTCGGTGCAGTCTTTCTCGCGTAAGCGGTTCAACTTTAAATCGCACGTGTAAACCAGTTGCGATTTCATGATAGGGACAACATTTACAGACTTTGGCCGAGGCCTCTCTGTTTGGTCTTTCAGTTTCACATATACACATTTATTTGGTCTCTCTATCACTTAAATTATAATTTGACCATAGTGCATTCCCTGCTGAAAGTTAGAGCTCGCCAGTTATTGAACATTGTATTTAAATTTTCACGCATTATCCTATGTACCACCTCGTTTGTCTGAATAGAGTACACCAACAAGACAACAGACAATTCAGCTAACAAGCATTCAATCAGTTAAAAAACGAGTGAAGTTTTCACCAACAAACGCTCAGGACATATAATCCGAAACCACAACAAAAGGTCAATTCTGTTGTCCAAAATGCTGAAGGAGAAATCGTTTCTCCATCTTAGAGTAATTCGAAACAAATGGCTTAAGCCTGTTAGTCGCATGTTTTGACCATAAACTAACAATCAGCCAAAATTGAATCATCGTTCAGACATTTTCAATTGCAGAGCCCCGTCTAACGTAAATTACTAAAAACTATTTCATTTGATAATGCGATTCCAGAGTTTTGATAGGCTTAGGGACCATGGGATATCAGCCATTGTCGCATGCCCAAGAAATAAATTGGCCGTAGAATCTTCTTCTTGTCGTTGTGCAGAATAATATCATTAAGATTAAACAATACATTTCTTGGAGTTGTTTTAACAAAAGTTAAGGAGGATGGAGTGATTAAAGCCAATGCGGCGAGCTATATATCATCTGATATACAACGAGCGCTCGTGGAATAAATGTTAACTGGGTAAGGATCATACAGTAACAGTACATTTAATGCACTCAGTTTCATTAGGGTTTTCTACAAGTAATAAAAGACTTTCTGAATATCGAATATTTGGTGTTATCAACTGAGTTGATAAGGTAATTTGGCCACCATAAAGCTATTCGAGAGCTGGCGTTTCGAGAGTAAGCGCTACGGCAGAGTGAATTGCGATATCTCAAGAACACCATACTCTTTTCGATACAAGATCAATATCTTTGCACCCATTGACGCATTTCAGCCTTCTTGCCCACGAGAGGTCCGCTTTGCACTCGAGGGATAGGAATGGCCGAAGTGGGTGACAAATAGACGCTTTGATTGCCCTGAACAGGGTCACAATTTGGACAACCTTGCGAATCCGGCCCATCTACCTTCAAAACAGGTAGGCTTATTCGTCTTTGTCGTCCTAAACGTCCTTGGTTCCCAGCAATTTTGTCTTCCATTTGGTCAAACATCCATCCATTATATTCGGTTTTTGCTAATGGACTAGCCGACTGCTTCTTATTGCTCCCCGCGGGTTCTTTAGTAAACGCAGGCATACACGCATCCAAATCAACTTCCCTTTTCGCTACTTCGACCTTCCCGCCCTCAAGAAATTGTTCAGGCTTTAACATTATCGTCGAAGGCAGGGAAGCTTTTCTTCGGCGATTTAACCCCACAAAAGCGTTACTTGTGTTCGTTGTGTCCCGACTAACAGGAGTTTCGCCACAGCCTTTCCTGCGACGATTCAACAATACAGAAGAAGTGGCCATGCTTGGTACATCCTGAGCACCTTGTTCAACGCTTAACGTTTCACTTCCAGAGTTAACGGCATGCCTTGGAACATAGCTGCAAGATGAATGTCTTCGAAAGCGAGGTGTCGTTGTATTGCTGACAGAATCCCCATTGGCACACGCTTCTTCATTTCGTTCCGAAGAGTCATTAAATGCTCCAAAAGTTGGAAGTGAATCGTCTTGTTTCGAGCACATTTCATTCAGCGTTGATTTCGCTTTTCTACGCATAATATGAATCCATTTGGTCACGGATAAGTTGTCTCATTCAGTATATTTTGCCTGCAGCTATTCAATCACAAATTAAATTTCCTCTAAAGTGCACAAACAAAATGTCAACTGCTGGGTTCTCTCAGTGTGTTTGGTAGCATTAAACATTCTTAATCCCAAAACAGTTCATACTGATTGCACACTGATTAAAAACATTGACAAAATCAATAACATGACCAAGAAACAGCAACACGGGAAAGAATTACAAAGTGTTTTTCACTGATTTGAATAATTTCTTTTGTTAAAAGCCCATTTTGTAAGTATTACGCATCGCTTCCCTTTCAAAAGTTAAAAGTTCATATATTTTGACAAGTGTTGTAATTTGATGTTTTAAACGTATAATTTTTATGGGTTTTTTTACGCACCGTGACTCAGCAAACATAGAAACATAAGGTACCCAAATTAGCGTGGCTCAAAACGGCTTGTAGACTTTTCCCCTTCAGGGATGAATCCATGCACTCCGGTAGCTAATTGATTGTGAAATTTCCATAATTTTATTTACAATATACCAGCCTAGCACTGCAAATTTACGTGCACCCTCAAGCGCGTGGTTGTAACAGGAAATTCTAACTGAAAAATGACAACGGTTAATCGTGCTGAGATATCCTGACACTGTTTCAAAGCATAAAAGCTGGTTAATAAAAGCGAATTTTGCAATATCCTCGACATGTACAGGTTTCCATGACAACAATATAGTCCTTTGAGAACTTGACCTTGAGCCTTTCGTCAACCTTTACGATGTCTGTGGATAAAATAACGAAGTCTGCCGCGATCGAACGGTGTACTTTTCCTGTAGCGTAGAAATGTATTCTTAAGTTCTTCAGTGCTTTTAAATTAGCTTGTTCTTTTTTTCGTTATTATGCGTGAAACAGAAGGTTTCCATTTTGCTGTGCATCAATAAGACAAGTACATTATATTTTGAAAGGTTTTTAAAACTTTCAAAATTCACTTGGCAATGCTAGCAGGAGGTCAGTACATCAAACAGTTAACGCTGTACAATAAAATAACCAGAGGCAGGACACTTTACAAAGAAACGACCTATCCGTGACAAAATTAATTCAATTTCAGTTATGAACTCCACCGGTATAAAAAATGCAGGTACGGAAAGCTCGAACGTTTGAGCGCCTGAACAAACTACAGAAATGCGAGTTGGCATATTCATAAACAATCAAATGTATATTTTTCCAAAAAATCAGGGAGCACGACTTTCTCGAGCTTAGCACTTTGTCGTCCACAGAGATGCAACCCTCTTCATCATTGCGTTAGACGAAAGGATCGCAGCTCTGGTGCTTGGCAACAGTTACATGACCAACAAACGAGATCGAAAATGATGCCAAGCATGATTTAGCCAACCATATGTAAGACCCTAACTAATTGCGGTATGACTCAGATGATAGAGCGGTTAATTTTCTATTGAATGTCGAAAGTTATTCGCGTTTGCTTTGGTTTCGCTTCACTCCGCTCTATGATTGGTTAACAAAACTCGCGCCACTTTCTCAACCAATGAGAGACAAACCAAAATCAATCGTGACTTACTCGCAGCGTCTTCCTGCGCTTGGCGCTGGTAACATGTATTTGCTTTGAGTTCTGATTGGCTCATTGCGCTGTTTATACCTCTTGTGATTGGTCAAAGCGATTTCTTTGGTCTTGGCTTTACGAGTCCACTCAATTGAAAAACCTTTCGAATTTTATATAATCCAAATTTTTCTCGTTTCAGTCGATCGAAGCGAGTTGTTTTCCACTTTAACAGTCAGTAGTCAGTGAAGCCAACGTTTCAATTAGTGACCTAGGATATAATTTCTTCTAACAGTGTCACTTACTTCTTCAAACATACAGGTTATGAGAATAAGGATATGATCACCACAGATAAAATGTTTTGATATTTAGACAGATTCTCTTAACTAGTGCCATTATGGAAAATAGTGAAGACAGCATGCACGTTAGAGCGCTTTCAATTGAGTGTCGAAAGTAATTTCGCGATGGTTTGATCTTGCATTACTACGCCCTGTGATTGGTTAACAAAACTCGAGCCACTTTCTCAACGAATGGGAATCCAAACCAAAACCAATCGTGTTTTCGCCGCACGCGTTCTTCCGCGCATGGCGCCAGTTACATGTTTTTGCTTCGAATTCTGATTGGCTTGTTGTGTTGTTTACATCTGTTGCGATTGGCCAGAGTAATTACTTGGGTTTTGGTTTTACGACACTCATTTGGAAACCGCTCTAATATTACGGAACGCCATGGGTCTTTGGGCCTCTTCATATGAGCGTGGTCGACCGGGCTGGCCCGGTTTCCGAGATCACGCCTCGCCACTCTTTTCTTTTCAAAAATTTCGATGTGTTCATATGAGAAGGCGGGCTGGCCCGGTTACCGGGCTCATTTGAACAGGACCTTACTTGTATTGCACAAAACAATCATTTGAAAGCCGGTTGTCGAGATACATTTATTAAAGGTTTGTATTCAAACAGTTCCGGTGCATTAGCTTTGACACTGACTCGCACGGTCTGTCATTTAGTCTTTCAAATCAGCGAAAACATTATTTTGAAATCAACACCCTGGGGATGAATATTTTTTAAAAGTGAAAGAAGCACAGCTTCAATTTTACGTGATTAATTTTTACAATGTTTGCCTCTCTGGAACTCCACCGAAGCCAATAACAAATACACAAAGCCTTTCACAAAAGGAGTTTGATCTAATTCTCCAGTTGTTGGTTGACAAATTTAAGACAAAAGTACTCAGGACTTACTTTCTCTATTACTGGTTTTAATTCATTATTCAAACGCAAAACAGTAGAGAATTGCTCAATAATGTCATGAAATATCAGAAAATTAAAACATTTCTACCAAAAACCAAAGCACAATGAGATCACTTAAGCGGCTCAAAGTCTGGGGAGGGCAACGCACGAGAGGTGTGGCATAAATTACTCCGGTTTTGAGAAGCTTATGAACATTAAACACGCTCTCAGTATTTCTGAAGGTCACCCAAGGAGAACATTGAAGCAAAATACTTAAAATGTTGTCTCCTGTGTTCCCAGATCGTTTAGTTCCCTTTTAAAGGCACATTTGCGTCAGCTAATACAGTGTGATCTCTTTGAATGCTTTAGCTGAGAAGTTAAGTCGCAGAACTTTAAGGAAACGAAATATTTTTTCTCGATTTACCAGCTGTTGTTGGTTCTACGAAAATGCTCACTGACCTTGTAACGCACTTTTAAAGGGATAATAGCCCATCCGAAAACGAAAGGAATTTGTTTTTCCATTGTTACGAAATTTTGAGCTAATATCTTGCCGGCAAAACTAGAGGTTTTCTTTTTCAAGTATTTCTGAGGCGATTTAGGCCTGCCGAGAGATATCCACCGAAATGAACAGTTGGTTGTCCCAGTTCTTAGGCTCGCTGGTCTTAAAACGTCTTGGCAAGTCTCGAGTGCACGACAAAATATGACAAGTTTTCCCCTGACAAGTCTCCAGGTTCAAAAACTTGCGTTCTAGTTTTGATAAATACTTGCTGACCCTTGACACACGAACAAGTCAAACTTGTCAAGGAGAAACTTGCTCGTGTGTAACCACCCTCCGAAGCTGTTTTAATTTTAGTTTTCTTTTGGATTTTCTAGAAAATCTTCTAAGTTTTCGTTAAGTTCAGTAATGCTGATGGACTTTTACCATCATACTCTTTCACTTTCAACGCGCACTAGGATTGCGTATATTTTATTGACTGTCGGTATTGTTTTATCTATCATAGTAAAATTACTTCTCTCTTGTTAGTTCTAACGCATCCTTACCAGAATAAATGGTGCACCAGTCTCTCATGTCCAAATTCTCGCAAAGCTTGTCGACGTTTCTCAGGTGAAAAGAATCTTTAATTTGAAGGATTAAGCGATTTATTCCACTTCGCTAAGCCAACGTTTTATGCTGTCGTTTTTATCATAGTATGACTGTCTGTCGTTATACTTTGCAGACGGTATTTCTGCACTTGAACACGTTATAGTTGAAACGGAGTCGCAGTATGATGGACTGTGACTCGCTCCTAAATGTTCTCGTTTAGAACTCTGTTTCCGAAACTCATCCGTGGGAAAAACATTTACCCCGTTCTTAAAAGCTGAATCGCTCCCTCTCACGTCGTGAACTGCTCTTTCAGTGGTCCTTTCATCATGATTCCCGACTAAGGTGCTTTGGAGAGGTGCCGAATATTTCCGAAGTCCCTTGGTTTCACGAGTGACGACCGAAGGTACGAAAACACCGGAAGAAGTTGAAGTTTTCTTCTGTCGAAAGGAAAAACTGTTGTGGAGTGAACTCTTGCAATCAGCACGTGGTTTCCACAGATTGTAAGACGGAACTTCCGCAAAATTGTTTTCTAGAGTTGTGCTCTTTTCGCGACGAAATGGTAAACCAGTTAAGCTGTTCACCCCGAGGTCTGGTGAAGAATCCCTTCGGGCAAAACTGACACTTCGCCTTGAGTCAGTGTCTTGAGCGTAGCTAACGTTTATAGCTGCAAATTTCCTTGATATTCCTGGCTTGTGAATCCTGGTCTTCAAAGGCTTGTTTCCGTTTGCATCCATCTATGATTTGTCTGGTCCGGCAAAACGCAGTGCTTCGGCGAAACGATCCAAAGCGGGCAATGCTGTTAGCTTTTTAATGCTATGTTCATAACGAAACCGGACAAGGCAAGTGAACGTCGTCCTTCAAATCTTCGACAATGTACGGAATGCATCAAGACTTTTGTCAGTAATTTACTCGCTGACACTTGATAAGAATCAATTATGTACGTGCTGTCAGCAGGTTATTTGCATTTCGCACTTTCCACAATCTCTTCAAGCAAAGCACACAAAGATTAGAAGGATTAGTTTTCTATAAATAAAATAATTTGCATTCGTTTTGACCGTCTTTCTCGCAACTGATTTTTTTTTTCAAAAAGTTTCCGGGCATACAATAGACAAAACGTGTTTGTGGGTTTCAGTCGAACTACTTCCGACCATACACTATGCAATAAGGTCCAAAACTAAACAAACTTTGCGAAACAAGTAAGACAGCACGATTTATGAAACTTTTGTTGTTAGATCCTTCAAGCAAACAAACATTTCTAGAATGAAAAACTGAGAGTTAATTAAAGGCAGTTTGGATGGAAACGCAGCCCATGCAGGCATTTGATAAAATCAGATCAAACATTTAGTGATGTTTTCACTGATGCAAACCAAGAAAACAGAAAATACTGCACGCTATTAAATTATTTGTCTCCTTGCTATGGTCTCTTTGTTCATGGTCGATACTAATAATACACGAGCACAATTAACAATTGTTGGCGCTATTTTTGGACAGTTTGGAAATTGGTTTCTAATCGGGTTCATTTTCTCCCGTGAAAACTAAGCTCACAATTACCGACAGGTCTAACAAGAACGTTACTGTCAGATAAAGTTGTCTGCATCTTTCAAGTATTCGATAATTTTATTCACTGCAATAGCGGAACGTGACAGTAATGCAGTTAATTGTCTAGCAAAACAGGCAGACAGGCAAACACCTTGTTTGTTTTTCACAGAAACCTTCACTTTTCTTTTTTTTAATCTAGAAGACCTAGTCAATACACCATTTTAACCATCAGACACGCTTCAAGTTCTTAGCAGATGATGGGAAATTTTGTAAAACTTTTCAACAGTTAGAATTGTTAAGTAAGAGTACTGTAGAAAGATAATGCTGAAGCTATGTGCTGTAGTAAAAAGTATTCCACTATTTTCTGTGTGAAGTAATTAAAGTCACAGCAATTAACATCCAATCTCTCTTTGCAGTGTCAATATGTGGCGAGGCAGAGAGATCAAGAGTAAATGATATTCATCGATTATTAAAACCCGCCGACAGAAAAGAAAAATCACTATCTCCTGAGCTATCTCATGCAATTATTCCATTATTTCCGATGTGAACTAATTAAAGTCACAGTAATTAAATATAATTTCGAGATGAAGAGTAAGTGATATCCATCGATTGGTAAAACCCGCCGGCAAAAAAAAAAAAAAAAAAAAAAAAAAAAGAAAAGAAAAAAAAATCATTTCCGGAAACTGCTATCTATTGTACTATCTTATTCAATTATTCTATTATTTCTTATGTGAACTAATTAAAGTGGCTGCAATGAAATCCAATTTCTCCTTTCCAGTGGATCAACATGTGGCGAAAGAGAGAGACAAAGAGTAAAGAATAAACAATAGCACAGGAGACAGAGACTGGAGCTGAAGAGACCCTGGCCGCTTTCCATTCGACCAAAATTTTGGGTTTAAGCTGTTAAAATGCAAATGGCACACGTGTATCACAACGGAAATTTCGGAACAAACGGAAGACTTTTGAAGTCAAATGGATAGGTCCGTTTCGATTCGGTCCGACCGGAATATTTGGGACCACTTCTGGAGGTGGTTTACTTTGATCGGTTGGAGCGAAATTTTCCCTTCAAAAAGACTTTTGCTCTTGGGCCATCGTAGCTTGATCAGAAATGTAATACAAGCAGCGGTGATAAACAACATGAAGTGGGATCATTTCGATATTTTAGCGTCGGGCAAAAGTGATTATCACTGTAAAATCATGGAAAATTTGTTTATTCAAGAACCAAGGCTAGCTTTTAATGTCAACGTCAGCAGTGAGAAGCCGATGCTTTATTAAGAGTGCCTGACTGTAACTTTCGAGAATCGCTGGCCAAGCTTGAAAAATCGAAACTCCTGACAATTTGCCTGAAGTTTACTTTTGGGGAACTATCTTCGAAAATATTATTTGAATGTTCTGGAAATTTTTAGTTTTCGAGGATTTTGGAGAAAACGAAATAACGTGTTTTGCCTCATTAATTATGCAAACATCTCACTCAAAATTAGCCAAGTTCAATACGCTTGTGTTGAAACAGTACGCAACGCTAGAAAGCGAGGTCGGTTTTGAATAAGAGCATAACTCACATACGTTCTATTAATGGGACCTATGTAAACTTTTGTAGAACTTTGGAGGGTTTTATGGCTCTTTGAAAAATTGACATTTTGAGGACTTCGCGATGAGGCGAAAATTGAGTAAGTTTGAAGGTTTAAAATGCATCTTGGTATGTCAGGTATCGACTCGAGAGGAACGTTGTGAAAAAGCTTGGGTCTTCGTCTTTAATAATACGAAATAAAAAATCTGGGCAATCAATGCACGCGCTGACGAAAACCAAAGTTAGCGAGGCTTCGTTAACAAATTTGCATAATTAGCAACTGTTGAGAAAATGCTATATTGTGGCGACTCGGTGAAAACCCAGGCTATCTTCAAATGGTTATTTTACCCCACATTGCATTTGTCTGTTTCTCTTTCTTGTTTAATAACGTGGTAGAAAAGGTCTGGAAAAAAATGCGTGATTGGAAAAGAAAATATTCGTCAAATTCTGGTGAGAAATTTGCACAATGCAAATCTTCCAATAAATCTTTCTGCAAAGGAATCTGATTGGGAAGGTTTCGTTAAGAGACCATTTGACCGAAACACCCCACATAAAAGGAGTCAAAACAACGTTTAATAATTCGATTTTAACCAATTATTGTCGAATCTTAACCTTTAAATTAATAGTGCCAAACTGATACTCGCTATTGCGTTACCTGCGTCACGTCAGTAGCTTTCGATATGTCTTACAATGTAATGGCCACAAACCAACTTGTGCTGCGAAATTGTCAATTACAACAACGAGAAAAAAGACCTTTATTTAATGGCACATGAGTGGCTTTGATAAAAATAAAACGTTTACACGACACTTGAATCACGTTTAAAAGATACATGCTTGTCAAATGAGATGCGAAAGTTGGACATAGGGTCGTTCAAAGTGAATATTTTTAATTAAATCATGTTTGTTTACTGGAATGCATGCTTTTTCAAATAGCTAGTCCAACCTTCTTCAGTGACCTTCCAAATAATGATCACCCAGAATTGGGTCAGTCAAAAAAACTCTCTGTTCGTGTTGTTTGATACTCAGGGCTGTCAACATCACACGTCTCTAAATATGGAGAATATGACTTCCCCGGCCAAATCGCATCAATGGCAAATTCACGGGTTCAGGGGGGGGGGGGGGGGGGAATTACATTCCACATTACCAGAAAAAACGCTACACATTTCAGCTTTTCTTGTCAGGAAGTCGAGTCTACGACAAATGGCAAACTTCGCCAATTATCCGGGAGATTACAGACATAAATCTGGAGAAATCTGGAGATTAACGACATAAATCTGGGTCAAAATCTGGAGACTCCCGGATTATCCGGGAGAGTTGACAGCCCTGGATACTGTACCTTCGCAAGTGACTGAAAACAATGTCAGCTGGTACGCCATATTTTAACGTAATTACTGGTATGAAATATCACACATGCATGGATACACGCTTCAAAGCCTGTGTGCCAATTTCCGTTTAACAAAAAATAACCTACCTACAGTCCACATAATGGTTGTAGGGCATGCATTTACCTTTGTGGAATGTCAACAACAGAAACACGGGTATCTCATCGACACTGTAGACACACAATGTCTACCGCATACATCACAGGTAACCGAAGCTCTATGACCTTTGTTTGACCTTTATATTTTGATGTCACGATGAGTGTTACGCAATGGCGTAAATCATTACGGTTTGTAAACATACGTGTTCCAAACGTGTTAAGGAGTCGAAAATAAAGGGCATAAATTGAACAAAAATTGCTTACCTTGTCTCCTTGATCTCTTGCCAGTGTTTGTGCGCCATATTTTGGCCATTTTAGTACGATTCCAGTGGGTTTTTAAAGGTTTGCTGAACAATTTCCTCGCTCTATATCCTGCTATATATGTCCCCAAAAGGTTGGTCACTTCAATAGCAATAGTTTTCGTTGCAACGTCAACAATGAGGTCAGTATAAAGTCTGAGTCGCAGACAAAGGACTGCGGACCACGGACTGGGTATAAAGTAAGCCGACGACTTCGGACTACAGACTACGGACTGGGTTTAAAGGAGAACTGAAGTCTGAAAATCATATCTTTTTTGTATTCATTCTCAGTAAGTTTAATATGTATCAAATCAAGTTTCGGTAGTTGTTTTTGTCCTTTTATTTTTATTAATTTTTTTTAGAAACAAAACAAGGACTTGGAATAAAATAGTGAGGATCGACAGTGCAAACATAAAATCTTGCTTTATCTCAGCGAAACAGCTGGATTTTTAATACGCGCTGAAGAGAGCCGTCATTTTAGTTTTTAGCATTCATCTCAGGGCTCGATATGGTGAAAACTGGCGTGATTAAGGTTACTTCCATGTTTCGCGAGTGCCTTCAGGGAAATCTAGCGTACGCGCGCTGCTTTTGATAAAACCACGGAAAACTATATATCACTGTAAAGCTGATAAATTGAAGTTTGCGAAAATATCAATGTTTTTTTATTTTGTTGGATACATAAGCGCTCAGAGGCCTGCAAACTCAATACTAGCGACGTGTACTTAACTGAATTACCCACTCTCACGTAAAGGCGCAAAACCAAACAGACTGCACAATATAAATCAGGAGATAATAGGCTAACAAAGGTTGAGGTCACACTGGAGAAAGTTAACCATGGTAAACTCAAGTTTACCATGGTTAACGGCACCGCAAGTGTGACCCCCAATTTTCAGTTTACCATGGTAAACCTAACTCTGGTAAGTTGCCCTGACAACAGCGGCAAGAACAAAGTTGACTTGACCCCAGATAAGAATCTAGTTACCAAAAAAAAAAAGGTGGGTACATCTCTTGTCTATCTAAACCATGCATATTTTGTTGACAGTTTGTCATCTTTTTGGACAAACGCAGTAATTACAATACATTTGTGGATTCATATTTTATAAACATGAAATTTATTTTCCCGCTCATTGGCGCGTGTGTTTGAGCGAACAGCGCTAATTCTTCGTCCTTCACAACTTTTAAAATGAAGTCGAATGTTTCCCGTGTTACCCTGAAATGGTCTTTTCAAAGGGCTCGAAGGAGCCGGTTATCATACATTTCCTCAAGCCATCCCTGTGGTCGAGGGTAAACCCAGGCTTGCCTGCGCGCTCTTCTTTGCCTGTGTCTTTGCCGTCTACAAACCGCTGCACTTTCTTTGGTCCCAAGATCTAAATAGTTGTATGTAAGAAGGAAGCGAATTCTACATGCTCGTCTAAGCAGCAGAATTAAAAGCAAAATGGGAACAATTGAAAATACAACTCTCTCTTGTTGATCCATAATTTTATTACACGCCAGGTCACAGATCGGTGACTTACAGCCGATATGAGCTCACGCGACATGTCAACATTTAGTGTACTCGTCAGGTATAAGTTTACTGATCATGCGAAAGAGTGCACATGGAAAGCGTCAAATCTTTTTTGACAGCTTTACTATGGTAAATAGGTGGTTGCGCAATTTACCTTGGTAAAGCAATTTTTACCATGGTAAAGCCTCTAGTGTGACCTCAGCCAAAGTGTGTCAGGCTTTTTCTTTATTCCTATTGGTTTGTGAGAAAACCCATCCAAAAGATGGACAATGGAAAATTTTTGTAGTCCCGTCAGATGTTAACACGTCACGGGAAAAATATTTTGAATTTCGTAAAAGCCTGACACACTTTGATGCATTAATATCTGATGACCATTTTGGTCAAATTTCGTTGAAATCTGGCAAATCTACATACCCTATTAATTCATTTGAAGATGGGGAATTCGCGCAAAAACAAAAGCCGTGTTGTTTTCGCACCTCGTTAAAATACTTGTCAACACGCTCACGCTGCCGGCCAATCAAACACAAAGAAGCATTCCCTGGGGAGTTCTGTAAGCATTTAGTGTTACTGTAATATTATATAAGAGCGATTTCGTTATGGGAAAAGTTAAGTCTGGCGAGAGAAAGCCACCGGCTAAACCAAAACAAAGAAGAAAACGGCAGATAGACGCAGAACATGAAACTGGCAGCCCCAGCGGAGCTGACACGAGACACACACTTCTCACCGCTATCAGTACACGAGGCTGCGTGCTGAGGTTCGCTGCTTAATATTTTCAGCCGGTCAACAACGGCGTAAGTGGCTGGATTGTCGTCGGCATCTTCGATTTCGGACTCCGAACTGATGTTCGACTCTCCACTATCCGATTTTTCGTCCTTGAATTTCTCTACTGCCGAGGCAGTTATAGAAAATCTGACTGGTTGTACCAAGAACCCTTGTCGTTCTCCGACAGCTGAAGTTTTTTGGTTTCGTCAAATGATTTTTCGACCTTCTTTGGGGCGGGTTTTTTCTTTACTGTCACCCAAGGTGAGACTTTTCTAGTTTCGCTTTCTTCATAACAACCTTTTACGCAATGCTTCAATCCAAAAAGGAACGCTGTTTCACAGGAAAATTTTACATACAACGTCGTGACATGCGATGAACACGATGCAATCTCGTACCCAGAGTCTTCAGGCTTTTTGGTCAGCGGGGCAACGCCGGGAAGACTCTGGGGACATCGAATTTTATTACCGCAGGATTTCTGCGGTGAAACAATGGAAACCGTTACGGAACAGCCAATCAAAAAAATTGAATTTTTTCGATGTCCCCAGAGTCTTCCCGGCGTTGCCCCGCTGACCAAAAAGCCTGAAGACTCTGGGTACGAGATTGAACACGATGTAGACAAAAATATGCAAATTTGCCGGTAATTCAAGATCGCGGGTAAATTTTGCCGCGTAATATCTCAACACAGTCCCGCATAAATTGGATTATGACACCTTCGCTTGCTCACCGCTTTTCCTACAAAACTTTGTTTTTCAGATAGCTCGCGTTCATTTTTTAAGATTTCTAACGGCTGTTTTCACGAAACTTTGCATCCCTTTCTTGTTTTAACAATTATCTAAAAATATATATTTGAGAAAAATTCGACCTTTCTTCCCCATAAGTAACCTTAAATGCGCAAAAGGATGTTTGATGATCATGATCGTGATCAGCCAATGAGCCCACGTGCACAACCATCTAGATGTCGTACATAGACATATATGCAGTAGACATTTCGTGTATACAGTGTCACTGAGATACCCGTGTTTCTGTTGTTGACATTCGACAAAGATAAATGCATGCCCTACAGCCAATGTAAACTGTAGGGCGTGCAGTCAGTCCATAGTCCGTAGTCCATAGTCCTCCTATCCTAATACGAACTTTATGCCCACCCCGTGGTCTGCAGTTCTTCGTCTGTGACTCGTGTTTTATAATGACCGCGTTGTTAACGTCGCAATTTATTTCAAAGAACACTATTGCTACCAAAGTGACCACGATTTGGGGGATATATATCTATAGTGGGATACCGTATAGAGAGAGGAAAATTTTCAGCAAACCTTTAAAAACCCACTGGAATCGTACTAAAATGGCCAAAATATGGCGCACAAAACCTTGGCGAGAGATCAAGGAGACAAGGTAAGCAATTTTTGTTCAATTCATGCCCTTTACTTTCGACTCCAAAACACATTCGTAAATTCCCATGCAAACCCTTATAAATTTACGCCATTGCGTAACACTCGTCGTGACATCAAAATATAAAGGTCAAACAAAGGTCATGGAGCTTCGGCTACCTGTGATGTATGCAGTAGACATTGCGTGTATACAGTGCCGATGAGATACCCGTACCGCATGTATCTTTTAAACGTGATTCAAGTGTCATGGGAACGTTTTATTTTTATCAAAACCACTCATATGCCAGTAAATAAAGGTCTTTTCTCTAGTTGTTGTAATTGACAATTTCGCAGCACAAGTTGGTTTGTGGGCATTATATTCTAAGACTCATCGACAGCTACTGACGTGACGCAGGTAACGCAATAGCGAGTATCAGTTTGGCACTATTAATTTAAGGATACTTCCTGGGTTCGCGGGTGTCCTTTCGAAAAAAATTCTATGCGCGCAAGTTTTGATAAACCTCTAACAAACTATATGTCATTATAAAGCTTAATAAATGTAGTTTCCTGTAAAAAATATAATCTAGCGATCTTTTCCTTTTTTAAGTGCCAGGAGCCAGTAGAACCTCGAATCGACCGATGGTCGTTCCATTGAATTAATCGGTTATCGAACGTCGCGCGAAGAACGAAATCGCTGCACAGTGTTATTCACAAGGCATCAATCAACAAAAAGGTGTCAGGCTTTTTCGAAATTCTGATTGGTTATTTAGATATCCACGTCTAAAGTTTGAGTAGCAAAAAATATTTGAGGCGTGTTGCGTAAACGGTCGCCACGGGAAAAATATTTTGAAAATCAAAATTCCCTGACACCTTTTTGTTTGTCATTATTCCTCGAATCTTCTGACCAAATTTCACGACAATCCGTCAAAACTACATACCCTATTAATTCGTTCAAAGTCGATATACTCTGCCAAAATTCAAGTCCGAGTTTTCGCTCGAAAAAGGTTTGCAAGGAAAACAAGCCTCCACAGGAGATTATGACACCTCATTACGTGGCGAGCCAATCGAGCAACAGGACCCCATGGCGTCAACAACAATAGCACAGAATTTCGCGGAAAAAGTATCGCGTTGCAGACACGTTTTAGACTCCGCTGTTGTGATCGAGCGAGATGGGGAAAGTGGCGAAAGGAAAACGTAAAAATCAACCAGGAAAACGGGGAAAAACCAAGGCTAACGAAACCGAAAGCGCATAAGCGGAGGGTTTGAGGAGTGCACTGATATCAGAGATGAAATCTATTGGATAGGTCGTTCGTTTTGATTGCGTGTAATGTAATTTACGCTTCAAGCTAAAGCGATTATTCATTTCGTATCAAAGGAAATGTATAATGAGAGAAAATCGCATTTTTACTGTTATTTAGGTACGATGGTGATTTCCTCGTAAGAAATCTTCAAGATAGCGTGGAGCGGAGCAAAAAGCGAGAGAAAGGGCCACGCAGAACGCGCTATCTCCAGTGTTACACGTGGGCTCATGCGCTTCTGGTGAGTTCTATTTCATCGGTCTAATTCTTGCTGATTTTATGCCAGTGTTTCATTACAAACGCGCAGTAAAACGTTATTTGGTTTTATCTCGCTGCAGAAGAAAGAAATCGGCCCAGAGGATGCAGAATATGATATTTGATATTATCACAGGACGCTTCCAAAGTCTAATAGTAATACCCTGCAGGACTTTTGCACGGCAATCGACCTCTGTGTACTTGATCCAATAACAGTGGATAAATTTGAAGGCCGCTGCTCCAGTTCTTCGTGATCACCTTCGACAGAACCTTCAACGTCGACTAGAGTTTCTTGGTCGAACCAAGAGCCTTTGTTGCAAGATCATGTTTTCGATCTTCGCTGAAACCTATCTTTCCCTTTTTACTTAGGCCCTGGCTTCTTCCGGGATTTTATCCACAGGCTCTTTTCGTTTTTTGATGACTTTTCCATGTGGGAAGCGCGAAGAATATAAAATTCGAAGTGAGAAATTTTCTGCAGGCGAGATGTAAACAAAATATGCTTATTTTGAAATAAGAGCTCCCGGATGAAGCGTTTTGCCGCGAAAATTCCTCTGGGGCGTCTCGCACTAAGAAGATTATGACACCTTTTTCATTTATTTACCTTTATATGGAAATACGTTTTCCTAAATATCTCGCGCTTTTTTAAATATTTTTCAATTTTTTTTTCAGTAAATGTTAGATAAAATCCCCAAATTCTATATGGTCGAAAAAAATGTTTTTTCACTTTTTCACCCTATCGAACCCAGGAAGTACCCTTAAAGGTTAAGATTCGACAATAATTGGTTAAAATCGAATTATTAAACGTTGTTTTGACTCCTTTTATGTGGGGTGTTTCGGTCAAATGGTCTCTTAACGAAACCTTCCCAATCAGATTCCTTTGCAGAAAGATTTATTGGAAGATTTGCATTGTGCAAATTTCTCACCAGAATTTGACGAATATTTTCTTTTCCAATCACGCATTTTTTTCCAGACCTTTTCTACCACGTTATTAAACAAGAAAGAGAAACAGACAAATGCAATGTGGGGTAAAATAACCATTTGAAGATAGCCTGGGTTTTCACCGAGTCGCCACAATATAGCATTTTCTCAACAGTTGCTAATTATGCAAATTTGTTAACGAAGCCTCGCTAACTTTGGTTTTCGTCAGCGCGTGCATTGATTGCCCAGATTTTTTATTTCGTATTATTAAAGACGAAGACCCAAGCTTTTTCACAACGTTCCTCTCGAGTCGATACCTGACATACCAAGATGCATTTTAAACCTTCAAACTTACTCAATTTTCGCCTCATCGCGAAGTCCTCAAAATGTCAATTTTTCAAAGAGCCATAAAACCCTCCAAAGTTCTACAAAAGTTTACATAGGTCCCATTAATAGAAAGTAGGTGAGTTATGCCCTTATTCAAAAACGACCACGCTTTCTAGCGTTGCGTACTGTTTCAACACAAGCGTATTGAACTTGGCTAATTTTGAGTGAGATGTTTGCATAATTAATGAGGCAAAACACGTTATTTCGTTTTCTCCAAAATCCTCGAAAACTAAAAATTTCCAGAACATTCAAATAATATTTTCGAAGATAGTTCCCCAAAAGTAAACTTCAGGCAAATTGTCAGGAGTTTCGATTTTTCAAGCTTGGCCAGCGATTCTCGAAAGTTACAGTCAGGCACTCTTAATTAGCTGTATTATTTTATAGATTCGTTGTTAAGATTGTTTTTCTTAATCTCGGTTCCAGACCCCCGGCCCTTTTCACTATTATATATATATTTACCGTAGTTGTAAAAGAATTTCAACGGTCACTCTTGAAAATGTATGTTGACTAGCATACGAAACGTCAAGTTATATAAAATGCGCAAGTTTATTATGTTTGTCACCGCTGTTTGTATTTTATTTCCTTTCAATTTTCGATTCTTCGTTCCCTATACCGCTCTTCTGTCTCATGCTGGACTTAATCCATATGGTAGACACGGCGAACGACAGTGAGCCTGTTTATGTACCAATGTTCAATTATTTGCGAGCATAGAGCAAGTGATTTATCAGTCTTACTGATGCACCCACGTTCGACGATTTCCTGCAAGTGTGTATATTAGAGAAACATGTTGAATTTTTTTTGTTTTGTGATTATTCTTGAAACATTGTTTACAAACTAAACAAGGGAAGTGTAGCCTCAAAATAGCCAAACGCGATTTAAATCTCTTCGCAAAAAGCAGGAACCGGCACCTAAAATTGGCAAGTCTTCACATTCGTCGGCAAGCTCATTAAGGATCTCATATTCCTCAGAATCTTCACAGAGCATCGTAACATTTACATCTTGTTCACTAGGTAGTGATTCAATGACGTAATTCAACCCTTGAGTTGCAGTCTTGCAGGGTTGTCTGAAATGGTTGAGAAAAGATAACATCGACCTAAGGGAGGTGACGTCATCGGGTTATTCTTCGGAGCAGCTACGAACCGAGATCCGATTATACCGGAAATTGACCCGCATTCACTCTCTTTCAGTAGTAATGGCGGACGACGTCGGAGAAATAAAGACTTCGAACGTTTGTTAGGATTCGTTATGGTAGAATACAGAGTTCTTTCTACTTTCGTTTCTCAGCGTCTGAACACTGACCTCAAGGATTTTACGTTCGATTTGTGGAAGAAACGTGGAACTATGAAAATAGTCAAGATTTGCTCAGGTAACATCGACCTACGGGAGGTTAACATCGACCTAAAGGAGGTTAACATCGGCCTACGGGAGGTTAACATCGACCTAAGGGAGGTACGTTTTATAGCACCACGTTTGTATCGTATGTGTTATACTGGCACAATCGTACACATGGAAAACTTACAATCTTGCAGGAGCTTTTCTAATCATTGACCTGAGTGTCATTTCATTTATTACCAACTCATAACATCCACCTACAGGAGGTTAACATCTACCTAAGGGAGGTACAGTGGCTCACAGTGTACATTTTATAACTTATGTATTATAAAAGTCAATTCATAGGCATAGAAGCTTACTCTCTAGCAGGGAAAATTGGGATCATAAGGAGCTTTTCTATCATTGACTTGAATTTCATAAATATTTTCATTTTTACCAACTCATAACATCCGCCTATAGGAGGTAAACATCTACCTAAGGGAGGTTATGGTATTATAATAAGGAAGGATGGACTTGAAGAAAGCTTACGAATCTTAAGGGGCTTTTGCATTTCTTGTACATGCCATTTTAGAATAAATTTATTTATAAATAATAATAATAATAATAATAATAATAATAATAATTATTATTATTATTATTATTATTATTATTATTATTATTATTTGAAAAGCCTTTTAATCTCACTAGAATGAGATTTTTATTTACACTCATAACGTGGAATACAGTGAAAGGCAATTGTTCTCTTGTTGTTGTTGTCGTTTTTTTCTTGGTTGACCCCATCAACCTGTAATTTCCACATTAAATTTTGCTAGAAGTGACTGTTTATGACTGTAGAAATGATAGATCATTTTTAAAAAATATAACCCTTAATATGTCAGAATTTATTTTAATTTAATTTGTGATCTGACTTACAAGAGGTTTGACTGTTTGACTGCTTCATTTTTTATTTGCCATTAACCAAAAAATACAACATAAATACATTAAAGATGATACACAATATTCCTACTAAACTATTTACAAGATGAAATGTGTTAAAGGCTAGGAAGCCTATATAGAAGCTGCCTGGGGCTTATTAACTATAGGCGTCCTGGAACTATAGGATAAACCATAGAAGTTAATGGCACTGAATGAAAATTCCAATTAATTTTTTTTTAAAAGAAGA
Source organism: Pavona decussata (assembly GCF_977016875.1). Lineage (NCBI taxonomy): Eukaryota > Metazoa > Cnidaria > Anthozoa > Scleractinia > Agariciidae > Pavona > Pavona decussata. The sequence continues at coordinate 2,666,610 of NW_028145568.1, forward strand.
AAAAAAAAAAAGAAAAAAAAGAAAAAAAAAAAAAGAAAAAGGTGTGTAGCTCAACAAAGAGTCAATTTAACTTAGAAAGAAGGAATTTTCCAAGTCTTTTGCCAAACTGATACTTTCACTGTTTTGAATTTCACGACTGAGCGAGTTGAAAAGCGTAGGACCTTGAAACCGAATTGAGAATTTTCGAAGATTAGTTCGACAATAAGGTATATAGAAGGTATAAGGTATATGTGGGAGCAGGGATGGCGCAGTGGTGAGAGCACTCGCCTCCCACCAATGTGGCCCGGGTTCGATTCCCGGTCTTGGCGTCATATGTGGGTTTAGTTTGTTGTTGGTTCTCGTCCCTGCTCCGAGGGTTTTTCTCCGGGTACTCCGGTTTTTCCTCCCTCCACAAAAACCAACATTTCCAAATTCCAATTCTACCTGGAAACAGTGGATGGAAGAGCCACCCCGTGGATTCCACTGAAATTCCTATTCTATCCTATTTATAGAAAAGGTTGAAATTTCTTGTATTATAAGGATGTATCTGGCTTGCAAGAGTAAACATATCGTGAAAATAATTTGGAAGTAAGCTTCTTTTAAAAAGATACATAAATTTACCTATTTGGTATAAAGAAATGTCAGAGAATTTTAAAATTCTCCTGTTCTTTAAAAAGAACACCAGTATGAGCATCAAAAGAAACTTTAGATATTATTCTGATTATCTTCTTTTGCAGAACAATAATCCGATTTAAATTAGACTGATATGTCGATCCCCACACAGAAACACAATTACCAATAAATTAAGTAAGGGTAAACTAGACTATAGTACAAGGAGCGTAAGGAGGTTTTGGGAAGGCAAAAACTAGACTTATAAATAATACCTATTGATTTTGATATTTCTCTAGAAACACTAAGAATGTGAGGCTTCCATGACAAATGCTCATTGAGGATAACACCTAAAAATACTGTCTCTTTCACACGTTCAATTGCATTGTTGTCAATTTGAATAGATATATCAAGTGTTTTCCTCCTTTGGGGTGGTCTAAAAACCATAAAATTTGATTTTTTAAAGTTAATGGACAGGTTGTTTGCTCGACACCATTAAGTTAATTTAAGCATTTCAGAATTCAAGATTCCAGGAAGCAAGTTAAAATCTTTGTGGGAGAAAAATATGTTTGTATCATCTGCAAAAAGAATAAAATCCACGACCTTTGACACGTTACACAGATCATTTAAATAGAGTAGAAAGAGTAGGGGACCTAGTATTAAGAACCCTGAGGGACCCCACACTTAATTTTGCAAGACTCCGAACTGACACCATTAAATTCCACATATTGTTGTCTATTGCTTAGATAGCTTTCGAACCCTCTAAGTGAAGTGCCACGAACACCATAATGCTCTAATTTTGAAATCAAAATGTTATGATCAACGGTGTCAAAGGCCTTGGACAAGTCTATAAAAATACCAACTGTGCATTCCTTATTGTCAATGGCGGAAGAGATTTTGTCATATAAACAAGTAAGAGCATAAGCGCTAGCCGTGGAGTGATGCTTGCGAAAACCATACTGATTGTCAGAGAGAATGTTATGATTATTAAGAAACCTTAAAAGACGATTGTACATTACTCTCTCATTGCTTACTACAGTACATTAACAATATTGGTTTTATTTTATTTCTTTTCAGAATGCAATACTTAAACTGCACAGACCGCTGAAGAAACAGCTACTTCAAAGACACCTATGACTCATTAATTCCACAAAAGACATTGTGTACTCAATTCATACGCATAGAAGCTTACTCTTCAGCAGGGAAACTTGGGATCATAAGGAGCTTTTTTATCATTGACTTGAATTTCATTTTATTTTTACCAAGTGATAACAATTCCACCTGCGTATACAGGAGGTAAACATCTACCTGAGGGAGGTCATGATGTTTATAGCACCATGCAAGTATGTATTATAATAGGGAAGAATTGACTTGAAGAAAGCTTATGAATTTTAAGGGGCTTTTGCACTTCATGCACAAGGCCCTCACAACCCTCTTGATTTAGGTAATTCACTTACTATCTCGAATTGTAGGCAAAAACTTAGAGATTACTTCCAATCAAATTGTGAATTCATGTCCTTTTGAACTCTCGTATACACGGCTTAGCTTAATTTAATATTTTATTTGTTATTTATTTAATTATTATTTATTATTATTATTATTATTATTATTATTATTATCACCACTATTATTAACATTAATATTTATCTATTTATTTATTTATTTATTTGTAAACTGTAAAGTAATTGCACCATTTTGACCAATCTCCTGTATGAATTGTGCCATATAAGCCCCTGGCTTCGGCATCTCAATATCGATTTACAGGTATTACTTATTACCATGCACTCTCTTGTATTATCATTATGAATAAAGAGCATTATATATTATATTGTCTCGGTTGTTCAATAATTATTGTATTCAAACAGAAGAAAAAAAAAGAGAAAAGTTCAAACTCTCCAATGCCAAAGGTACAGTGTAAATTCAGTTCAATTTCTCTACCTCAGCCAAATTCAATTCCCTTCTTCCCAGGCATGGTACATGGTCAAATGCCATGTGGGAGGGGGGGGGGGGGGGGGCAAGGCATTTATTTTTTGTTCAAATTTGACTTGTTCTCCTACTCATGACAAAGTTCCACCCATATTTAGAAGCATAGAGCTTACTTGATAACAAATGACATGTCATGAGCTTGAAACATGAAAATGAAAACATTTAGGGGTGGTCATTTGGATCTTTCGAAAAGCACACTCAAAGGTTCATGGCATGGCTCAATTTCATTTTGACCTTTACTTGAGGTACAGATTTGTTGACTTACAAAATAATAGCTCTTTATGTCATATCATTTTGACTCAATAGCCATAAAGGTTAGCAACCATAACCTGTCATTGAACATGGATATTTGAAAGATACATTTCGATATCAGGTGAAAGATTAAGTAGAAGAAAGACCCTCAGTTATTTTTTGGGATTTCTTTTCACAACTGCTTAAGGACGGTGCCTACTTATAGCGAAGTATTTTTGCACGGTTTATCACTATGCGGGAAAAGCAGATCTTGTTAGTGGGTATTGAAAGCCAAATTTAAGGAAATTGGGGGTAACCACGCATTTTTTAGAGATAACCAAGCAACAATATTATTCTAAAAAGCAGCAAAATACAAAGCAATATATGGTGCTTTTTTCCAAATTGAAGCTTTACTATCTCTGAAAAATGCATGATTTCCCCCCAATTTTCTTTTTGGATACCAAAATCACTTGCTAAGTTCTGCTTTCTCCACATAGTTTTAAAGTGCGCAAAAATATCCCTGTAATAGTAGGCACCACCCATAGGAAACCCGAGTATCTCCAGATGCACAGAACGTATGCGCAGTAATAATAGTAGGCACCGTCCTTAAGTTCTAGAAAGGACTAAGAATCTTTCTTCCAATTAAACATTACTTAAAAATGTTGGTCATTTTGTATCTTTGCACTCTAAGTGGTACATATATACCAATCTACACCATTTCCTGCCAAAGAGGAACAAAATTATGACCATTTGCATCCAATCCATCATTATATGGGAGATCCTCCGTCAATTAACCCTACAAACTTGAATATCAAATTTTACATAATTTTGCCACATGACGAGAGGTCAAGCTTGACAATAACAGTTCAACAACATCTGTTGTACACAATGTCTTTTGAGTAATTGATGAGTCATAGGTGTCTTTGAAGTAGCAGTTTCTTCAGCGGTCTGCACAGTTTAAGTATTGCATTCTGAAAAGAAATAAAATAAAAACCAATATTAATGTACTGTAGTAAGCAGTCAAACAGTCAAACCTCTTGTAAGTGATCACAAATTAAATTAAAATAAATTCTGACATATTAAGGGTTATATTTTTAAAAATGATCTATCATTTCAACAGTCATTAACAGTCACTTCTAGCAAAATTTAATGTGGAAATTACAGGTTGATGGAGTCAACCAAGAAAAAACGACAACAACAAGAAAACAATTACCTTTAATCATCATAACAGCTATTATGCTATTTTAATGCACCTTCATTTTTTCTATTTAAACCCATAACACCTCTCACAGCAAATCTTTATGGCTGTAAAATTGTTTCATTAGATGAATATAAATGGCCCAGCATAGGTCAGTGTGTTGCCAAAAAATAATATTGATAATAATATATTATATTCCATGTTATGAGTGTAAATAAAAAAAAGAGAAAACTCTCATTAATCTCATTCTAGTGAGATTAAAAGGCTTTTCAAATAATAATAATAATAATAATAATAATAATAATAATAATAATAATTTATTATTATTATTATTCTTTATAAATAAATTTATTCTAAAACGGCATGTACACGAAATGCAAAAGCCCCTTAAGATTCGTAAGCTTTCTTCAAGTCCATCCTTCCTTATTATAATACCATAACCTCCCTTAGGTAGATGTTTACCTCCTATAGGCGGATGTTATGAGTTGGTAAAAATGAAAATATTTATGAAATTCAAGTCAATGATAGAAAAGCTCCTTATGATCCCAAGTTTCCCTGCTAGAGAGTAAGCTTCTATGCCTATGAATTGACTTTTATGATACATAAGTTATAAAATATACACTGTAAGCCACTGTACCCCCCTTAGGTAGATGTTAACCTCCTGTAGGTGGATGTTATGAGTTGATAATAAAATTAATGAAATCACACTCAGGTCAATGATTAGAAAAGCTCCTGCAAGATTGTAAGTTTTCATGCTTGCAAATAAGCTTTCCATGTGTACGATTGTGCCAGTATAACACATACGATACAAACGTGGTGCTATAAAACGTACCTCCCTTAGGTCGATGTTAACCTCCCGTAGGCCGATGTTAACCTCCTTTAGGTCGATGTTAACCTCCCGTAGGTCGATGTTACCTGAGCAAATCTTGACTATTTTCATAGTTCCACGTTTCTTCCACAAATCGAACGTAAAATCCTTGAGGTCAGTGTTCAGACGCCGAGAAACGAAAGTAGAAAGAACTCTGTATTCTACCATAACGAATCCTAACAAACGTTCGAAGTCTTTATTTCCCCGACGTCGTCCGCCATTACCACTGAAAGAGAGTGAATGCAGGTCAATTTCCGGTATAATCGGATCTCGGTTCGTAGCTGCTCCGAAGAATAACCCGATGACGTCACCTCCCTTAGGTCGATGTTATCTTTTCTCAACCGTCTGAAATGAACTCTAACTGAGCGGGAGAATGGGGAGGAGATAACCGGCATTCAGTTCGATCGCTTCAATCGGAAAATATCGTTCGATTGTTCACCGGTTGGTGTGGGCAGTCTCTGACCGGTCGGTCTCATATAATGGAACGCACCCTTACAGGGACGCAACTTTTTCCGTTCAAACCAGTTGTTAAGGAAATTAACGGGCCATTTGCACAAAATTTCCATTTTCACTTTGTTGTCTTCTTGTGCCATCATAGACAAATTCGGCTAACGCGCGGTAATTTGTCACGTGACCTGAATTGGGTATAACATGTAAACAACCTCCACGTGTTGATGAAGAAATTAATCGCCATGCCTCACTACTGTTGCGCTGGAGGGTGCTATAATAGTTCCGATCGAAAGGATATTTCCTGGCATAATTTACCACTTGATTCACCGACCATGCTATCTGTTTGGATTACGAAAATGAGACGCGATCCTCGATATTTCAAGGTAAATCGGCATACTAAGATATGCGGCGAACACTTTGTGACTGAAGACTTCGTGAATCCATACTCTGTAAAAAAGCGACTTAAAGATGGTGTAGTGCCTTCTATCTTTGCATGGAACAAAGATAAGGTTGTTCAAAAACGGCGTTCTGTTACGGAAAAGCTGGAGGCAATCAGGGCCGAGGAAGAGGAAGAAACCGACACTGCATCCGAAGGAGAAGGAGACGTTGTCACAAACACAAACAGTGACATAATTTTAGTTTCCAGAAAAACACAGACGTTTGAGGATGACATCTGCACTACCTCTGACGACTATGAGCGAATTCCCTGCTCACATAAGTTTTCTGTAGCTCATTTGCTTTCAAAGTGCATCACACCTAAGATAGAGGAAAAATTGTTTACTCACTTTACTGGATTCTGTTCTCATGGTGAGTTTATGAACACGCTGCGGTTTGTACTACCGAACCTAGATAGAAAACTGTTAATCTACTGGGATAGTGAGGCTAGAAAAAACAGTGTCATTGATACAGAAAGATTGTTTGATGGTGATCTTGATGACCCAGATGATATGAACGATCAAGAAGAACAAAATGAGTCTACTTTCACGCGTCCTACAGCACATAAACTGACAGTCGAGGATGAGTACCTTCTTGTTTTAATGAGACTTCGAATGGGTTTGACCATCATTGATCTAGGAGAAAGATTTGGTATCAGTGATAGTACGGTTAATAATATATTCCTTACCTGGATTAACTACCTATATGTGACACTTGGAAGCCTCAAAATATGGCCACACAGGGATATTATTTTGCAAAACGCACCTGTGGAATTCTTGGAAAAGTATCCGAATAACATTTGCATTATTGATGCAACTGAACTTAAGATTGAAGTTCCGAGTGCACTTCAGAAGCACAGTGAAAGTTACAGTACATACAAATCTCACACAACATTGAAATGCCTTCTTGGTGTTGATCCCAAAGGTGGAATCATGTTTGTATCTCAACTTTATGAGGGATCCATCAGTGATAAACAAATAGTCGAGAGGTCTGGTTTCTTAGATATTCTTCGTAAGAAACTAACAGTTAGTGAAATAAAGAAGGGGGATTCTTTAATGGCTGACAAAGGTTTTGATATCCAGGATGAATTAAAAAAGCTTGACTTACAGTTGAACATTCCCCCCTTTCTTAAAGATAAAGTTGGATTTGAAGAAGATGATGTTGTCAAGACTCAAACAATTGCAAGGCATCGCATACATGTGGAGAGGGCGATATGTAAGGTCCGTAGATTTCGAATATTTCACTCAGTCATTCCTGTCTCTATGTTTGGATGCATTAACCAAATATGGACTGTGGCTTGCTTACTTTCAAATTTTCAGAACCCGGTTCTTGCTTGATAACACAACAATTGCAGTTCAATTTTAAAACTCCTTTTTCTTAAGGTGCAGAAAATAAAGACAGCACTCCTTTTCTATTTAACACATTTTCACTAGTGTGTAATTGACTACCTTTTTTTAGACACTAGTCATTATTCATGTAGAGGAGGGAGGGAAAAAAGACAAGTGGGCAAAAGTATTTTTAGAAGAATGGTTAGAGTAGGGACCCTATTATTCTAATAAAGAAATGGGGGGTCATCTTTTTTCGGCTCTGCCATGGGACTTGGGCTTGCAGTTTTTTATCTTCCAAAAAAGGGAACCTCCTTTCCCCTGTTCAAAAGTAATGACCAGTTCCTTACCAACAGAGAAACCGTTCTTGTAATAATTACTAGTTTTGTGAGTTATAACCACTTTCAGCAAATGACTGTTACTATTTACTTCTTACATTAAAATCAAAGTGTACTTAAGTGTCAGGTGTGGTTAACTACAAAAACTAATGGTTCATTGTTTCGTGAACAGCTTTCAACAGTCTTTGCTTGCACAACAATAAAAGGAAGGGCATAATTGAAAAAGAAATTCTTCAATTTAGGAAGAAGCTTGTTTTCCCAGTAGTCAGGATCAAACTGGATTCTGTCTACACACATTTCATTCGAGTCAGACAAGTAAACACAAAAGTCACACCAAGGTAAACCAGTAAGGGCCAACTGTCCTTGTACTTGGGCAAAATATGAATGACTTTTCTTAAGGTAAAAATTAGCCCCAATTTTTTCAATATAAAAGGCTGGGTCTTCTGCTGCTTGATCAATAGTATCTCCTCGTTTGGAAAAAGGACACTTGACCTCCAGCAATCCATATTTACTGTTTGATGATGGATCAAACACTTTCCCATCTGGGGTGGCACCAAGGAAAGGAAATTTTGGATGTACAGAAATCCCAGCATCAAATACTGCAAAACCTGGCACTTTTTGTTGCATGTTTTTGGAATATATTGTTCGTGCAATCCTCTCCTTTCCCTTGCCATGTGCAATAGCCCTCACATTTGACAAATCTTTCGCACAAAAAATACTTTTCAACATTGAATCTGAGGGCCTGTGGATTCTTGAATATACTTTCCCAAAATTCGATGCAGTGAGCCTGGTCTTATGCTGATTCAGCCATTCAGATGATTCTCCTTGCAGGACTGTTCCCCTCTCTAAGGCATGAGATTCCCTTTCATTTATGATTAAATTGTCAACAAAAAAAGCAGACAGTTCAGGTTGATTCAGCACATCCAGGTCAGACAAATCAAACACATTATTGTGATCAATGCCAGTGGGAAGAGCAGGAAATTCAGAACACTGTACTGAAGTACTGTCTGTGATACAATTTTCCCTTGTGTGGTTACAAACAAAGGTTGTGTTTGGTCGACCAAAGTCTTGTAATTGGTATGTCAGACAAGCACCAAGGGGAACATTCCCAAATATTGTATTCATTAATAAACCTGGTTCTTGATCGCTTAATAGATAAGAAAACGGAGGAGGTGTTTCCTTTCCTTTTAAAAAGCTAACTTGGTCCATCAAATGGTGCATTGGAAGTCCTTTTCTTAGAGCGGGACCTCTTGCATCATACAACTTACATCTGACAGGGGCTCTTTTCCGTTCTTCTTCCCGATCGGTTTCAGCACGTGCATAGTGAGTCGCCATCACAGGTAAAGGACAGATGGAAGTAGCTCTTGGGATATGCCAAGACTGAGGTCGACTGGTGCAACTAACATCGCTTGGTATATCTTTAACTTCTAAGCAACAATAATCATTCAACTGATACAACAATGCCAATATGTGGTTACAGTGTCCACCGCTCCCTCCCTTACAAGAACAATGAGCTCGGCAAACTGCAGCCCTATTATCTTGCTCCTTTAACATCAATACTAAATAGTGCGGGTCTTCACTCTTTCGAAGCGATCGATAGCAGCGAGCTTTTACGTAAAATACACCAGATCCCTCACACGTGTAGATATCATAGACATATCCTTCACGAAAGAACTTGTAGCTTTTTTCTCCTGCGTTTTTCTTTCCTCCCTGACCAAGCCAGTCAGAACAAGTCAAAAGACTAATTTTCGGGAAATTTGTCAAAGTTTTTGACCAATTTCTAGTCTCATAATAAAAACACGAACAACACTGAACATGGCTGCGACAACAAACGCATGCGGCCGCCATCTTGAATATGATGTAAACACCCAATTCAAATCACGTGACTTTTTAGCCAAATGGGTCTATTGCATGACCACGTACGTTTTTTAGAAAAATCCTGCCATACGGCGCTTGAGCCCGCAGTACGAGCGGCAGTCAAAACTGGTTATCTACGTCATTAGCAAGTGACACTTCACTGTGGACTAAATGACACTACTATCGAATTATTTTGTTGTTCGACCACCGCTCCAGCCGCTTTAGAGTTGTCGAGAATGACCTATTTCTCCAACCAAAAGCAAACGGAAACCACTACATACCTTTCCCCAACATTCTGGAGCTTTCCACACAGCCACTTAGCTTCACTTAGTGAATAACACCTCACAGCGTTAAAAAGAAGCAGAGCGAAAAACCTTGACAACCGCGGCCGTCCGACGCGGCGGGCAGTGCGTTTAAATGAGGTATTCAATGCGTTTAAATATAAAATATAGCACTAAATAAATTAATAAATATGTATACAAGGATACAGAATAAATTTATTTACACGACTGTATACGCATGATTTTTATTAAATTTAGTTTGCGGCTTTATGATGTATCCGCGAAAAAGTTTCAATTTCTATTTTTCATTTGGTTGTAATGGTTGATAGCATGCATTACTCACTTTTTTCGAGTCACCGCCCCGAGCTTGTTGTGAGTTATCAGCGAGTGAGCCGTCAGTATCTTTTTTAGCTGAGAATCTGAGTCTCAAAACAGACATTTCCAGGCCAGATTTGGGAACTGAGTTCGCACAACATGTACTTCTAATATTTGCTAAAATATTATAAATATCTACCTCTTGCTCTGAGTTTCAAGTTCGGATTCAAAAATCCAACCAAGAAGCACAATTAGATAGTGAACTGGCCTGCAAGTAGCGAGTGCTAATCGAGGCGGGCCAGACTTTCAAATCACTCTCTTGCTAGTTGATAGTAATTAGTAGCTAGTTGTTAAAATTTCAGCTATTTACATTTAGACATTCAGTTTCACCTATAAATTTAGACATAATTCCTATTCTTGTTATTCAGATTTATGAAGATAATCCAAACCCTGACTCAAAACAGTAATAAGTTTAAGCCCCAAATTCGCATTATTTCCCTTATTATTAAAACTTTACGCACCTGTCAGACAAGTAGACTTCATAAAACTGCAGATTGTTCAAAAATCAAGAATAATAAATTTAAAAATTCTAAATCCCATCAATTATTATATGTTCCTCTTGACCCAGAGTTTTTGAACGGTTTTTGTTGTTCCTCATTATTAAGCCAACACTAAAGAAAACCATATTATATTAACTGATATTAGTATAAGTGTTCAGCAATTGTTATCAATCTTACATGTCCAGACAACTCTTGGCACTTCATTATTTTTTTATCATGTTTGAAACTCAATGCACAAGGAACAATCCAAACTACAATTGTGGATGTGATGAGCTAATGCCAAATTTCTGACAATGGCTACATCATGATGCCCAATCCTTGATGGGATTTAGCAAGGATATATCCTTCAATACTTATTCACAAATTAAAAGCTACTTAGAAACAGCTATGACAGCTTACACATTCATCTCATAGCCAGTATTCCCATCAACCTCATTATCGGCCTCCCGACTGATTGTAGCTTTCTCCACATGCTCCTGTTTACCATCCCTCATTCAATAAAACGTACTGTAGATGTTATCAATCACATGGGATCTTATGTTTGGCTATTTAATGTGTTGCATCTACTGTTTCGAGTCTCTTGTAATTGCCAAAGTCCCCAGGGGCCCCACTCACATATTTTAATGATGGGGGGGGGGGGGGGGGGGGTTCGAAGGATTTTTTTGGGTCTGACATTTTGACCAAAAGGGATTTTTTTGGGCCTATGAAACACGCTGGTATTTTTTTGGGTCGCGAAAACAACATGGATTTTTTTGGGTATTGTATTTCTCATCAGCTCAAATCAACAATAACAAAAGCGCATTTTACTGCTTGTGTGGTATTACGGGATATTTCTGAGATTGTAATCTATTTGAAAAGTAATTACCGGTACTCCACCAAAGTTAAAGTTGGCATGTTTTAGCTTTCCAGAACATAAATAATAAAATTTGCTGATGCAAAAACACTGAGGGATTTTTTTGGGTATGCTAAAAAAAAGTAGGGATTTTTTTGGGTAGACAAATTCTGAAGTTGGGATTTTTTTGGGTATAAAATATGAACCTCCGTCGGAGCCCCCCGTCATTAAAATATGTGAGTGGGGCCCCTGGGCCAAAGTCATTCTTCTTTTATTTAGTTTTGCTTATTTTTATTGAATTGCCACAAAGCCAACAAAATATGCTGAAGAAAACAACAACAGATACTAACAATTACAAAAGAAGGAGGGGTATGGCAGGGGAAAGTAACGGGGCTGGGTCCCAATTGACAACTGCTCCATATAACTAAGAAAGAGAAAAAACACCCTAAAAACAAAGTCAACAATAACCAAGAAAAAATAACTATAATAAAAATTTAATAGGTTATTCAGGGCATTTTTTCATTATTTAATCGGTTAATAAAAATTGAATTTTTACAAGAGTGCATTTCCTTCTAATATTTTGTCTGGCTTTTTACTTTTGCTGTTTCTTTTTTACCCAATCTCAAACTCACCCTACATGTACCTTCCACCTCTAGCTCTTGGCATTTACTAACTTGATAAAAATGTCTGATGTTTGGCATCCATAAATTCTTACTCTAGCTCAAATGTAAGGGGGGGGGGGGGGTCTATTTCCCCCCTTTCAATCTCCTGTTTGGGATTCCACCAATTGTAAACATTTTATTTTAAATGCAATGGGATACCAAGAGCACTTGCTAAGTTCTGTTTTCTCCACATAGTTTTAAACTGCGCAAAAATATTCCTGTATTAGTGAGCACTACCCATAGGAAGCCGGAGTATCTTAGTGCCTACTATTGTTTGCGCAGTAACAATAGTAGGCACCGTCCTTAAAGACATTTAACATTTGACACTCTCCCACCCACGCACCCTGTCTAAGGGGTGATGGATCTGGCTGGCAATACATTTACCAATGCTATTCAATTTATATAATTTCTTTATTTATAACAATTTAATAACACAACTCGGTAAATAAAAAGTAAAAAATATTTAAAATAGCCATAAGGATATAAATCTGTAAAATTTTAGGGTAAAAGAACCTCATACTGAGACAGATCACCAATTACCAAAACAAAAAATGAAGGGACAATAAATGACAATAAAACTAGCCATAAAGTTAGTAAGTTAATTAATGAAATTATTTAAATTATAATGAAATCACATATGTTGGTCGGTGAGCGAAGAGTCCAGTCCACAGTTGATCGATATAGCCTTTTTATTCCGTTCCGAGCTATTGCTGGGCTGCGTTTCAACATTTTACAGAAACTGAAAATAGCCGCACACTTCACGTGTCTTTTTGAGCTTTAAAATACAATTGCTGCAGGATGATTGCAGGCAGAGGACGTGGAAAACTCTCAAAGATTTATAGTCGTTGTTACCTAGCAGAGAAACAGGTCGGGAATTTGTATCCCTAAACACTACAGTTCCCACCTGGCGAGATCAGTCTCTCCGAAATGTAAGAACAATTTGAAAAGCATATCTCACAACCAGAATGTAAACAACAGCTGTCCATAAATTGCACGATTTCCAGAGTAGTAATGGATCCAATGCTGGTCCAAGTTGCGCAAATCGAGAGAGGGAATTCGAGTCCAGTCGGCCAAAGCGTCGGAGTCTTCAATGTGAACCTCACGCGGCGAAGATCACTATATACTGGTCATTCAACCGAAAACAAAACGACGCAGTAAATCGATCAATACTTATAGTCACCGTGCTACGTCGTGAACTTGGTAAAATCAAAAGGACGAAACAGAAAACAACACTAAAATTTTTCTTGCGCTTTCAATTAGCACCTCATGTAATTTCTCTTGCTTGGCACAACCAATCACCGAGCGCAGATATCAATGACGTATGAAAACTCAGTTTTCACCCGTTGCTGAAATCTGATTGGTTGATTTAAATTTCAGACGCGCGGGATGAGATTGCAAGTTTGGAACGACTGGAAAAAAAGCGTTTGCATTTGACAAGGACTGAACCAGTCAAGCCAAAGGCGCTGGGGTCAAGAATGTTTTATTTATTTATTAATTTATTTTTTAATGTTTGTGAACTTGATTGGAATTTGTTTTAGAGAAGGCACTTTACAGACTACAAGCAATATTTCGAGGCCGGAGACAAGTGGTCGAATTTTCTTCAATTTATTGCGAGAGAAGGAACTTCCCATTACCCAAACCGATCAGCATTAGGGATTGGAAGCCTGTCTAAGCGAAAATTCTCGTTTGCAAACTTTTAATGCAAGACAGAATCAAGGTGTTCACAGTCAAATTTTTTTATTTTTGTCATTCATGTTTACTATACTAATTTATTACCAAAACCGAAAAACAAGTCTAGAGAAATAAGTTAACAATTCCCTTAACGCACAATAACTCTCTCTGAAAAATAATTCAACTATTTATGAAATAACTTAGGGCGCATTATTAATATTATCTCGCTATTTTTTTCCCCAGCGCTTTCTTCTCCGTTCTCGCAATTTCGTATACAAATTACCGTGGAATCTCTTTCAGCGGTAACTTAGGTAAGTGATCACCCCCGTTAATATCTGGTCGGTGTAAATCAGTTGTTATTGTAACACTACATGTGTTTAGAATTACTGACGATGACTTCCTCTCGTAATTATAAGTGACTACCTTTGTTTAAACCAAGGGTCGGCGTTTATACGAACTATTCAAGGAGATCCGCCATTTTAAAATTAATTGGTTTTCGTCCCGAAAGACTGAAAAGCGTTTGACTTGAAAAGGAGTCAAGTAAGGTCGATAGGTAAGAGAGATCATCGCTTACCAAAATGCTCGCTCAGAGAGATTCGGCTGTACAGTGAAAATAGAAATACTTTGACTCGATCACCACAGGGGATGACAAACTTGCACAGCACTAATCTAAACGAAAATGTCTTAACCGTGCAGACTCTTGCAAATTTTATCTGTCGGTTCAAATTGTTTAATGCTCGGCCATTTATTCTTGCTGTCGAGCAATATGCTACGTACACTTCCACTAAGCCTAACTTTTAAGTTGGATTCAAATCGCCTCAAACACAGTTTGTGGCTAATTTAAACGTACCAATTTTTTTATCAGCCCAATTTTTCAATCAAATAGGCCAATTTACAATTACAATTTGTCGGCCCTTTCTTTGATAGGGCCAATTTTCGTCCATTCACCATTTTCTTTGTCAAATTTGGCCAAATCGGCCATATTAATCGGTATGTGTAAATAAGCCTTTCAAAAATTACATACAAGACTTGAATCCTCCCTCTGTTCGATCTTTAGGTCATTCTCCTCTCAAAGTACAGTGTATTACTTGCCAATTGTGTGATTAGGGCGGTTTTCAATTGAGTGTCGAAAGTAATCTCGCGTTTGCGTTACTGTGCACTGTGATTGGTTGGCAAAGTTCGCGCCAATTTCTCAACCAATGGGAAGCTAAACCAAAACCAGCCGTGACTTGTTCGCACGCGTTTTCCCGCGCTTGACGACGGTTACACGTTTGCTTCGAATTCTGATTGGTTCTTTGTGCTGTTCGCGCCTCAAGTGATTGGTCAGAGTGATTAGTCTCGTTCTGGTCTTACGGCACTCAATTGAAAACGAATTTAGTGGAGTGATTTACTGTGCGTCTACCATTTGTTTTGCTCCAATCTCATTTGACGTAACTGAAGTGCAACATATCAATTGGGCTCAATTCCAAAAGCCCTTATAATAATATGTCCCGAAAGACCAAATACTTACAAGCACCTGCTCATTCTGAAGTAAGGACATCCCCACAATGAAGCACACACTTTCGTGCCTTAAGAGGGGGGCTTATGATTAGTAAGACAAAGAAAAACGCAAACTGGCCAAGGGAGGGATTTAGCCAAATCAAGATGAATTTGAATTCATTTTACAAGCTAAGTGGTAGTTTTCCTTCTACTTAAACGGAGCCAAACGTAGCTGTGAACAATGATCTGAAAGCATGCGGATTAAAGCCTAAAACTTGTGATACTGGGGCAACTTTCCCCAGGTTCGCGAACGTTCTTCTCAAACACCGATTGTTTACCAGACCGTGTTGCAACGACTTCAAATATCACGCACACTCAGACAGCACGTGAACCAATGTATTAATCCGTGCTGTGTCCTTTGGTCTCTTAGCGACCAGAGAATAAATTACTTGAAGTTCATTTCTTCATTTCTCCAAAGCCTCGACTTAAAAGGCCTCAATATCAGTGTCATACTCCTCCGCCTGATCTCCAGTCAGGTCGATCCTGGCGTAATCATCCGAGTCAATGGACTTGCAAAAATGGATGGCGTATTTAAGCTTCTCGCAGAGCACCCGCTGACACGAGTATCGCGGCATCTTCAGGAGGAAGAAGCAAGTGTAGGATTCCGGTAGGTAGTGATCTGGGGGAGAGTATTTGTCAAGCACCTGAAAAGAAATCATTTAACAGTAAGGATAAGCTACAACGCTTGCTCTTGGCTGTGCAGCTGAACTGAGGCCACCATTAGGATATAATCCAGTTACAATCAATAATACTCACTGTCAGTGTGATTGAGGTGACCTCACCTTGAATTATCTTGTTTCTAGTCACAGTGCTGTATGCAGTTGTTTTACGAGAGAGGTGATCTCAAGTGTTGACAGTGTTTTCAATCTTCCGAGTGACAAAAGCGCTCGATTCTCAGCAGTGTGGACCAGGCTCGAATCCCAGACCCACACTGATAAGCGGATTGAATTTGTCTTGCATCTTCAGAGGGTTTTTCGCTGGGATCACAAAACTCGACATTTGTTCCAATTCAATCTAGGATCGGAAGACAACTAAGAACCTATCAAGGAATTTGCCCTTGATCGTGAATCTAGCACAACCTAAAATTTGTCGGTGAGCTATTTTACAAATTTAAAACAAAAGCGAAGCAAGAAATTCCCGGAAATCCATAAACACACAAAGATTGAAGTGTGACGTACGTGTAGCGATATCGGTGCTGTGATACTTTAACGAACTGGTGAATTATTAAACATTAAATGAGAAACTTATTAATTGCACACTTTGGCTGTCAAAAGATACATCGCCAGAATGAAACGTATATTTCGTTGATATGTTTAGGGAAGCAGGAACTTACAAAACATAAATTGTTTCCTCGCCTCTTAATCTAAAACGGCGGCAGACTCTTATTCCGGATTTCCCTCTCTGCCTTGTAACAAAAGAAGAAAATTCGGTATTCTAAGTATTCTAACCCTTAGACAAATGGCTTACTTGAAATACGAAGTCCCTGCCACGGAAATCCACGATAGTCCTCGGGAGTCGGGTTCGCCCCCAAACAAACCGAAGGAACAATGATCGCTCGGCGTTGGAGAAGCTCTCGAGTGTCTCCCAGAACCAACGAACCAATGGCGCGCTGGCGTCCACTCCCTTATACGTCACCACGGACTTCAGCAAGTCCAGAGGAATGTCAGGGCTGCCACACACCATCGTCTCCAGTTCAGGGCCAGTAAATAATGACAGCAAGGGGACTGGGACTACTCGAGCCATGCCTTCTCGGACTGCAGATACCTAATGAGATGAAAAATCCCACATATAACAAGGCAAGAACTCGCAAACAGTACAGTGCCCCACCGACTGAGCTATCAAACTAACTGGGAGCTGGTCATTTTGTAGATTTGTATTACACTTGTAGAAATGAAGGGATGGGAGTAAAATATACCATTTTCATATATTTGAATTGCGGGTGAAAGAATTAACAAATGATTGGCCATTGCAAATATATAGGCAACTTAAGCAGCTGCGAAAAGAAGGCCTGAAAATTTTTACGCTAAGAAACACCTACCTGTACATCAAACTCGTGCAAGCGATAATGTAGCGCCAAACGTACGTACTCTTCCCTATTATCCAGGGTGATGCTTTTGATCTTGTTATGCAGCTGTACCTCCTGACCGCTGGCGCTTGGAGTACTGAATGGCATCTCCATGGCTTCAAACGCCTCACGCTCCATGTCCCGGATGCACATCAGACCGGGCACGTAATCCTTGTCGATTTCAGCCAGGTCGGTCACTCGCAAAGACATCCCTGGAGACACAATTTAAGAGATCAGCATTCCTTTGAGAAAATTCAATGTAGGTTCGTAAATCCTTTCTTTAGCTTTCCCTTTGCAGCCGACTTCCAGCAATGCCTCCCACTTCTTTATTACCTAATCCCCAACCTCGCTTCACCTTTTCTTAAGGAAGAGAAGGTTGAAAAAGGGCGCAGGTACCAACTGAATTCGAGTTGCTTCTACTCGTCATCGATGAGAGATTTCTTATAGGACTAAGTCTAACAAACTAGCATAAAAAACAAACAAACAAAAAAAAAAACACGCAAACAAATACAAAACAAAACAAACACACTTGCACGTGCTACCATAGATTGAATAAGACTTAACGGTGAACGTTAGAACCTCATTAAGCGAGTCACAGTTTAAATTTTGGGGTTCCGAGTGATGGTGGCATCTTGTCAGCACTGAACTCTGTTGAAAGCGAAAACAACAAAACCAAACAGCACGCACAATACTGTCTTACCCGCCAGCTGCTGCCAGACAGGTTCAGCGAGATTCAAGCTGAGCGGGCTGCCCGTCCGGATGGCGATCCCGATCAACACCCCCAAAAACTTGAACATGCTGAGATGAACAGGTGAACAGGCGTCTGGGCTGAGAATGAAGCAGTCTCGATTAGCTCCCGACTCGTCTCTTCCGTTAGGCGTCACAATCAGCAAAGGAAGAGAGCCGTTCTGCAGCTCGTCACACATCTCAGCGATGGATTCGGAGTAGCCCCCTCCGCAGTCGTCTACACTCTCGCCTATGAACTTGACCTTCCAGACACGATGCGGTAAGAACAGGCTATCAGGTCCGAAGTTACTCATCTTGGAACAAGCTTGACCGAATACTGACTTGGCGCCGTCTGGGCCAGTTAGGCCGCCTTTGGAGCGGTACTTCTTGATCTGAAATGAAGAATTCAGTGGATGAAGAGCGAAACAAAGTATGTAATACCAAGTAACAACAACAGCGCTGTCTTGCAACTCCAAAAATATTGAAAATAAAACTAAAACTTTAATTTCAATATTCGATGAAAGTAACAACGGGGCACCACGCAGCCCTTGGAGCGGCGTTCAGGACTGGCTGAAAAAACAACCAACCAACAAAGAAACAAACAAAAACAACAGCAAGAACAACAAAAACAAACAAAACAACAGTGGGGCAATGAACTAACTAAAGAAACGATGGACCTTGGCCCTGAAACAATAGAGAGGTACGGTATACAGGTCCAACGAAATTAGGGATTCTAACGAGCTACCTGATCTGAAAACCACAATACCTTTTGAAGCACAAAAGTGATAAACAAAGATCGATGAGAAACTCGTAACGTTTTCTGTTTCACAGGACTGACGAAATATTGCCCACTCAGTCCAGAAACTACGAGTGAGAGTGCGAGTGAGGGATTGCGGGATCAACAAGGACGTCATGGAAAATTCATGGCACTTTAGAGAATGGCGTAGCAGTCAGTTGTGAACGAAATCTTGATTTAAAAGAAGAAGATTCAACAAGAGCTACGCCTCCCCAAGGAAACCCCGAAAAATACACTAGCTCGTCGGCGCGAAATCCTTCAATTGCAAACCCCATCAATCGTACAAGTCTCCCCATAGTTTCTCAAGCGAGGAATTAACTCTTCGCAAAATGTTCTTTTTCATGGCAAAACTTTGTATTCACCTGTATTCGGTTAAGTTCAATCACCGGGCCGTGCTGCCGGTCGCGAACCATTGTCGTCTGAACAACTTTACGGAAGGCTGCTTCCTGCAACACAGTGACGAAATGAACACAGATCAATAAACGACAAGTATGTGTGACAATTTTCGGTCTTACCCCAACTGTAATGAACACCATTGGAAAAACAGAATAAAGGACAGACATAAACAACAACGAAACGTTCTCCAGGGATTAAGACTACATGCATTACCACACTAAGACATAAGCTACAATCAAAGGAAGCATCACTGAAGTAAAGATGTAAATTCCCAGTGGATAAAACAGAAGTTTTCATTTTTTTAGAATTCATGGAACATTAGAGACTTAGTTTACGGCAAACGGGAGAAATGGCCACGTGACCATGTTTATCCTCTATTTGCCGCTCGCTATTTTCAGTTTCTCACTAAAATTGAGTAGTTTCCCGTTGGCATGAATTAGAATTATTTTCCAGTATTCTCATCTATTTACTCAGTTTTTCAAGAAAACATTAAAGCAAATCTCACGTTTGGTGTTTGTCGTATACGCGATTCCAAATCTCTCTATTGTCACAATGTTCAGCCGTAAGAGGCAAAGTTAGCAAAACTCGAGTTGGCAAATCATGAGTGACTATGCCTGGTGCTTACCTTTCCAGACGGGATCAGTATTCCCCTTAACGCGTCCAGAGCTACCAGAGGTGCCTGCCCAACATGCTCTTTAACTCGCGGCTGAAGATCAAACATAGGAAGCGAAGAACACACAAGCTCGGAGAAATGATGGAGGAGCATCAGACGGTTCCGCAGAGAATCCAAAGGGATAAGCTGTAGGTGATTAAATTCCATAGGAACTTCCCTTGGAAGACGACCGGCATTGGCTGGTTTGGTGGTGGACCAAGCGATAGTATGAGCTGAGCCACAAGCCACACGGTTTGTCTTCTTCCCCTGCAAAGGTGAGGATACGTTAAGATGTTTGAAGCTAAGTGGATACTTAAACCACAGCCGGATCAGATGCAGGTGCAGATCTTTGTAAACGGGTCATGTGACGTAACTTTTATAGCGGACATGCATTCGTCCAAATGAGTCTTACCGACAATAAAACAACAAAACATGTTAAAATCCACCCTCACTTGTCATCAACCTTATTAAAGTTGTGCAAGATGATGGCAATAGAATGAGACTTCCTTTCTGTGCGTTTAAATTTTGCAATGGTGATGACACGGGAAAATACATGTACAAGGCATCAGTACACAATCATTACCAGCGCTTCGCTTGTGTTTCTAACATTTCGTGCTAAACGAGCAAGAGAGCAAACGCGAAAGAGGGAAAATCATCCATTTCCTTGCGTTTACATTTCTCTGTTTTACAGCTTCTTGTGCTGCAGTTTGAAATTGCATCGTACAGAATATTGCAAACTCCAGAGGTAATATCAGTGTCGGAAGAACAACAGAAGTATTATGTTCACACATTTAAAAAGCCATTTTAGTTTGTGCACGGTCACGTTCAAAAAACGCAACAACAATACAACCAGAAGAAGCTTACAAGGTTTCATATCCATTGCATTGCGTTGCGAACCAGCTTACAGCGCTAAACAAACTCACCTGCAATGCTGTGACCAGTCTTGGTCTTTGTATGGCACTTGTTGACCCATCTCCCAGCTGTCCCTCGTCGTTATCACCCCACGTGTACACCTCACCCGTGTCAGTACATGCCACGCAGTGCAGAGAGCCAGTTGCTATGGCGACCACCTTCTTGTTTTGCAGGGCGGCAACTCTCTTGGGACGTCTCACGTGATCATCTGAGCCGTGACCGAGGCGATAGTAATCTCCTTTGCCCCTGCAAAATAAAGCGGTGGAACGCACGTTAGCCTATGGGGTGTCAACAGTCTAATTTGTCTTGCTGTGTACCATCAAGAAAGGAACGTTCACGAATAAGAGAAAACGCCATCCCATACTCGGTATGAAAGAAATGTGTCTGCTTATAAGGAGTGTTAAATTTTTTTGTCTCTGTGTGACTTGGTCCTACCAAGAATTAACAGATGGTAACATTTTGCTCTGCACCTTTTGTTACACTATGAAGAAAATAAGTTGAATGTTTTAGCTGTCTGCTTCTTTGGCGTTTTCTTTTCGCGTCTTTTCACGCTTTGCCCTTTAAACAAAATTCGGTGAAATATGCTAGCATACTCAGCTAGTATTAACCCTTAAAACCCCAATAGTCACCAGTATTAAAATTCTCCGTACAATATCACTACACGATCATGCAGGCCATGCGAAATGGAAATGACAATCAGTCTTGATTTTTAAACAAATTCTCTCAACTAATACCACACAAAAGGAATGGATAACGGTGAGAACAATATGTATGCCGATCTCAGGGCTTAAATGTTTAACAGTCACAATACTGTCTTGCACTTACCAAGTATAAACGGCCCCAGACTTGGTCAGTGCTACAGAGAACTGCGAACCACACTCCACCTTACACACACCAGCCCTCATGAGTGACTCCACCTTCATCGGAATCTTACACCCGTCACTTCCTCCACGCCCAAGCTTGCCGTAATCCCCGTCACCCCAAGACCACACGCAGTCGTTATCAGTCAAACACAGCGTCTGGGCGTCACCGCTCCCGCAGGCCACGTCTATGACACGCTGTCCACGAAGCGCTTCCACCAGTTTTGGCAGCAATTGGTCTTCACTATCACCGTGCCCCAGCCGTCCATATCGTCCCTTACCCCACGTGTATAACTCGCCACTGGTTGTTATGCATGCGCTGTGTGAACCGCCGCACGCGATGTCCACGAGAGATTTTCCACGAAGGGCTTCGATGACACGCGGACGATCACAGGAGCTGAAAATAAACCGAAAAAGTCTTATATTCCTACTTCTTCCAAGTGTTAAACTAATGACAATTGACAACCAAAATTCAAAAGTAAAATAGCCTTGTCGCAAACAATACGTTGAACCACACAAGTGTCGAGTAGGGCTTTCGTGTGGTGTGCGATTGGTTGGAAAAAAGCAAGTAAACAAACAAACAAACAAACAAACAAACAGGGAAATAAGGTAATATTTCAGCAAGTTGAATCATCCCCCTTCACTGCAGAACGGTCAGCTATTCGGTAGAAAGAAACAAAGAAATGTACTCCGCGTGCTAAACGAAACAGAGGGAGAAACAATTGTACTCATTGTTCTATAAAGGCTGTGCTGAGCGAAAAAGAAATTGGGGTAAATTGGTTACTGAAAACAGTGTCCCATAGTTCCTTGGATATTCTATAAAATAAAACCTTTTTTTTTCATGCACTGCAAGTCGGGCAGCTACAGTTTCATTAACGTGCTAATTTAAGGAGGCAGATTATCCTGCAACAACTACATTTCAAAATTGATTTCGAGCCGCAACAGCAAACAAAAATGAAACAAACACACTTCTACTTTTACCGAACTTCAGTATTACAAAACTAAAATATTTGGTTTACAAATCTAAATTTCATGTCGCACAAGACGATAAACTTCAACCGATATACCCACTTGCGGCTTCCATGTCCGAGTTTGCCATCATCACCTTCACCCCAAGAGTATACGTCACCATCCATCGAGAGTGCCATAGCGTGTTTACCACCAGAATGCACAGCGACCTTCCTGATGACCACGTGCTGCAATGACTCAATCAGTCGTACTGACGTCACAGTCTCTGTTCCTCCTAGTCCCAGGCGACCGCCGTGCCCGTATCCGGTGGCGTACACCTGTACACAAACCCAAAACTGAGTCAAGAAGGATTTCTTGTAGGGGAATAAGGCGATTTCATATTGGTTTCACAACTTTTACAAACATCATTAAAAATGCGTATGGATACTTCCTTTGTTATTTAATTAAGAAGTCCGGCGTCATTTAGTTTTCTCCGTGTGGAACTGGTCTTCCTCTTAGCATCGTACAAGAAAAGATAAAAGTGCTTGCGGGTTTTGGATCCTTACAAGTTCAGAAACAAAAGGTACCTAGTCTGCCTTCTTACAGAGGAACGTGGTGAATAATGTCCGAGCAGCTTTGAGATTTGAAGTTTTTCAGTTGTTACTGCGGTAAAAAATGCATGCTATTCAAGATGTAGCCTCGGTAAACGTAATCTGGTTCAAAACAGCTCACTTCACGGTGGTTTTGCACACGGGAGCGCTGATTAAAATCAGTTACGATAGTCACGTTAGAATTTCTTGGGTCTAGTTTAGACTGTCCACAAACGATGACAATCCTGATCACGTGTTTCGCGACTACCTATTTTTAAGAACTTAAAAGCAAACTTGCAAACTGCCTGAGGCCAACTTTGGAAAAGTGTCAAATAGAATACAACAAGGAAATAATCCAAGAGAGTAAGAAAGGTGAAAAGGCACGCACATATTCTCTGGGGAACATACCTTTCCCTCAGACGTGACTGCAAATAGAGTCTGTTCTCCTCCAACTATCTGCACAGGCCTGATAGCGCTGAGAGCCTCGCACGGCTGAGGGAACTTCACTTTCCCGCCTTCAATCCCGCCCAGCTGGCCGCGGTGGTTATGTCCCCAGCCGTAAATTGTTCCACTTCCGCCCCAGGTTACCGTCCAATCAGAGGGGCGCCTGAAAACGAGGCATGCTAAAATTATTATCAATATCCAACAGCCTTTCGGTTATCATTAAACAATAGACAATAAGCCTTGGGTTGTAACTCCAAACTGGACTTTTAGGCCAGATTACGTTTTCCCAAAAGCGCACCAAAACGTCGTGAGCACTATCGTTTTCGCAGCGTTCTTCCCCGTCCAACCGGAGACGCTCAAGTGCTCTGATTTGCCACGAGGAAAGGTTACCACAGTCGTCTGCACATGCGATAAATAGACGTGACCGCGACGGGATGACGACGCATTTTCCTCGTCAGCGTTTTCAAATGCTTCCGTTCTCGCTGTTACATACATTAATACAAAGCGATCCGTTTTCAAATGCGTCCACTCTGCAAAGCGTTTTGAGATACATGGGTTTTCGATGAAAACCATAACCGTTTTTAATGGTTTTAGTGCGGTCGCAAGGCCAAAACGCAACGAAATGAACGCGTATTCAAACGAAAACGCTTTAGTTTAGGTTTGCTATCTTATCCCTTATCTGGAATTAAACTCACTGGTTCAGCCACAGTAGAAGCTGTTCGTCATGTTCCCGTTTAAACTCCTTGTGATCACTGTAGTCTACCGTGCCGTCATCGCTGTCCTGCACCATTTCCGAGATTTTCTCTTTGACTTCCGCCAAGAAGTCGTGTGGCAGAGGAAGCCTGAGCTCCAGTGATTGCGCAACTCGTGAGGCCACGCAGAAACGTCGGAACCAGGCCCACTCGTGCCCGTCAGAGCAACATGGTAGAACATCTAGAGCAAGGTCACAAGCGAAAGCGACAAGAACCTGGTGACGAGAGAGAGAGAAAGACAATCAACTATATTTACGTGCAGCAAATTAACTTAACGTTAAAAAAAGCAAACTTTACGCTAATTTTATGGACAATCTTGCAAAAACCGGTCGGTTATAATTCATTGGGAAGAACTCTCGCGACACGTTCTAAATCAGAAACAAATAATCAATTTGTGTTGATTGGTTTGTACTTACTTTAAAGAAGTCACTGTGGAAAAGATGCTTGCCTCCGCGGACAAGCTGTTCCTCGTACTCGTACTGTCTTCGTAGAGTGTCGGGAAGTCCTCGGATTAGCTTCCCCAGCGCCGAGGAAGCTACGGCCTGGTGAAAAAAAGAGAATCGTGACATTTAAGACACTTCTGTGGCCAGCTCAAAACAAAGGCAAAATTAAACAGTAATAATATACTTATACTTAGAGGAAGTTATTGAATATTTAACGAACGATAGAAAGAGTGAACTAAATTTGCTGTAACTGAAGTAAATAAAGAAAATTTAAAAGTTCCTGCGGTAGTTTTGTAAGAACATGGTTCTTCGTTCTTGGTGACTTAAAACATACTTTTTAGGCATCCTGAAGGAGGATGTATTAAATGATCCACTTATCACACAGACATAAGACACTGTAAATCTACGCACCATGCAAAATCGTTTACCCAGAATGACAAACCTGTTGATTGATAAAGATAGTAACCCATTTTACTGTGTAAAATGTAAGAGTTGAAAGTGTCTTGTTCAAAATTCTACTGAAGACCTAACATTTCTAGGCAAGCTTCCTTAGTCGTGCTTCCTTTTCGCTAGCTCGAAACCTACATACGTATAACACCGTAGCGTATAAATCCAACGAAAGGAGTATGGGCGCTAGACTGCGAGCAGTCTTTTTCTTCTCTCAATCGAGACGCTCACACGTATAATCTGAGGAAAATAGAACGACTGCTCGCAGTCCTTATTATGTTTTAGCACATACCGGGCTCACTCTCTGGTTACCCAACTGCTTTAGTTTATGGAGTGGTTGGTCGTACATCAGATTGTACCCAAACAGGGCAGGCACGTCAATTGCTGGACCAACCTCTGACATCACAAGCTTCCTCAATCGATGAAGAGCCCACGTTCTTTGACCAGCGGAAAGAGTGTTCAGTTGTGCGCATGCTGATAAAGACGAGGCCAAACGAGGGATATGGGCCGAGTCCCCTAGCGTTTCCAGTTTAAAGTCTGCAACAATAAAACAAGAATTCCATATCTCAGGGGGCTTACCGCAAGGAAAAAAAAAAAAAAAATCTTAAGGGGGTTTCATTTGTCAGAATCTCACAAAGTGAAAATTATTACCAAAACTTGTATAGACTAAGTCGGCAAGACTTACTTGCTATCTGCTACATCGTTGTGCACTCTACTATAAATCGAATCATTGTAAGTAATTAAGCTCTTTATGATTTCCGTAACCGTATAAAATCAAAAACATTTTTCAAAGCACTCACCCAACAGACAGCGCACCAAATCAATAGAAGGCCTTGACTGCAGTGCTCGGTCAGACAACACGTCACACGGAGCCGCGGCCGGGGGGATTGGGTACACAGTGAAACGCCAGCCCCATCCATTCACCGAGCTGTCACTCATAAATTTCCAGCGAAGTTCATCTCCGCTCATGCGCAGTTCGCTTGACCAATCAGACCACTCACGGCCGGAACGGACAGACACTACACGACCAGTACTGTCCATGATGGTCAGCGGATCATGTCTAGAGAAATACATTCCGTCATGAAAAAGTCAAAAATAAACAATGATAACAATAATTTGACATCTTTGAAATTAAACCTCAGTGATAAAGACAAGAAGTCAGCAGTGACGTTAACTATTTGTCTTGTCTGTTACACGTCCTCAAGCATAGTAATTGGAGGCGTTTAAGATACCACTTACGTAATGAAAAGAATAGGCCATTTCCGAGTTGATTTGAACCTCATTATGAAAGCGAGACTTCGTGAAAAGTTGTTGTTATGAAATCTAGTTTAATTCAAATGCAAACAAAGGTAATTTTCACGTGAAAAGCTCCCTTTCGTAATGAGGTCCAAAACCACACGGAAGTGGCCTACTTAACCCCCGGTGAGTGGTACAATCTTTCCTCGGGGTGGGAAGGGGGCTGGAGATAGTGGGAAATACAGTGACGCAAGCTGTTGTAGTGTCTCTACCAAGCCTGGCAAAACAAACAACCAAAACAAAACAACAACAACAAAACAGAAACATCAAAGGGTTAATGTTTTCCTAGGGGCTCTCCCAAGACGAATGGAAGGTATGATCCTGAACGGTCCGAGAGAATCCTGTACCGAGGAGCTACAGAAGACCCGTAGGATATCAGCCACTAAAATGGCAAGGTAAGGTTCCTTTTTGTTTCCAACATGAACAAAATAAAATAGTCAGTGTACAAACTATGCAGATACTGTTTTTTTTTTTTAAATGCATCCTACCCTCCCACAGACCGATGAGATCAGGAACTTTACGAAAACACTACGGCAATGGCAACGATATAAGCTCGCGTTACTTGTACTACTTCACAGATATTAAAATTCGTTCAACTTGTATAACGTGACCGAGCTATCCAGTAACAGAATAGGTTGGAATGGTCTACAGGTTGAGACAGAGAATGAACAATTTATTATTCATGTGCTCACGTTCTCCACAAAACCTTGAATTTGATCATTTCACGTTGTTTGGCCGACTACGGCGAAAAAAATTAGCAAAATTTATAACGCACGTGCAGGGTCCTTGTTTTTCTCAATAAATCCTATTGTTTGGTGAAGTCCCCGATGCCGTCATAGTAGCAGCTTCTTAAACACCCTATTGTCTATAATTCAACTACAACAGGCTACATGTTTTATCTGCTAGTCACCTTCTCTCAGTAGAACTCTGCTTGTCAAACTCCACTCTGAGTCCCTCTGCCCCTGGGATCTTCACCACACCCGTAGTGTTGGTATCATCTGTGTAGGGGTGAGTGCTCTCTTGTACCACTGGTTGGAAGTTGCTGTGTACGCTGCTGTTGTCTGTGGCCACGTCTTCCAGCTCTGTGATACACAGCTCCAGAAGCATGGACGCTATCTAAAAGTCAAAATTAATAATAAGCAATTTTTTTATCCAACTTAACGTTTTCCGATAAGTAGTAAATAAAATATGATGTAATACGGAGCTAAGTGAGTGCGCGCACGTAAACAAACCCTCTTTTTTTTTACTTAACGAATATTTAACAATTATTGTGCAAAATCGTGCGAATATCACCTGATACTTAGCCGACGAGGCCGTAGGCCGAGTTGGCTAAAACCAGGAGATATTCTGCGCGATTGAGCAGGATAATTGTTTTATTATTCAACACAATGATAACAAAGCATAGTTTTGATTGAAGAAAATCTGGGGACGATCTTTATTTTTTCATTCTTCTCCCCGAAACACGAAATTTCGTATGTTTAACAATCATCCTGCGAAATCGCGGAGAATATCGCCCGATACTGAGCCGGCGAAGCCAAAAAGGCTAAAATCAGGGGATATTCTGCAAGATTGAGCAGGATATATTTTTTTTTATTCAACACATTGATAACAAAGCACAGTACGTTTTAAAGTATTGCAGAAGAGCTAGAGACGGTCTTTATTCTACCATTTTTCTTCCCAACACACGAAATAACGTATATCGCAGGATATCTGTTGGCTACGGACGACGAAGATTCAACGCACCATGACCATATTTGGGCAGTGTTACAATGTGCTGAATAATAGCGGTATATCCGTATTCGTTTCGCGTATTATTCGAACAGTACTGCACGAAGTCTCGATAATAAGGACACTCACTTCCGGTTTGGTTTGTGCCAAAGCCCTTAACACTTCAGACAACACTTCTCTTCCGTTATCACCCGCTCTACCAGCCACAGCAAGCTTTAACAGCTCAACTAGAAGCCTCGAGTCATCGTGTCCAAGGCTGCTGGTGAAGTCATCCATTCCTTCTAGAAGCGACTTCCGGGAACCATTCGCCACTTCCGTTAGGGTGCCGTCATCGATGGAGATGTCCGAAACGGAAACCAGCGACACCACCTCGTCGTCCTCCGTTTCCGGCTTGGAGTCGCCGCGAATAAACGAATGAGGATCCATAAGAGCCCGCACTACTGCATCACGGGAGTAAATGATTTGAAGCGCACTGAGAATATGGCTCAATGCCTGCTGACGTTCGTAGTTGGAATTAAGCGAAAGCACGATTTTGGCCAAAGAAGGTCTATGCCGATGCTCGCCATACTCATTGCTTTCAGCTTCGGCGCAGACACTCTGCTCTTGGGAGTCTGGACTGAGACATGATGCCCCCAGAGGATCACGGGACGCAGGAAACATGACGGGCTCATGCGTGGTGGGTGCAGGGAAATCAGACTCGGCCCAGGCTACGCTGTGAGAAGAGCCGCAAGCCACACGAGTGATTTTGAACTCTTCTAGTCCCAGGACCATCTGCGGCCGGCGATTGACCGTGGTCGTACCATTCCCCTGTTGACCGTGATCGTTGTCACCCCAGGCAAAAACCTGACAAAAAGGTGTTAAAATGTAAGCCAACGAGAACAAGCTGAGTTTTAATTTTTCCTTCCCCAAGCCATTTTAGTACAAAAGTATTTGAAATGTTTATGATTAAAGAACAAACCAAAAGCTAGAACATCATCATCAACAACAACAACAAACAAACAAACACCCCCCCCCCCCCAAAAAAAAAAAAAAATAATAAATAAATAAATGAAAGCTAGCCAGAACAATCTTATGCATTTTTAATTCATTTTAAGCTACTTTTAATACAAAAGTATCTGAGCTTGTTTACGGTAAAAATCGAAAACTTAATATTAGTACTTGCTAAGGTATTCCTCCTTTCAACATCGCAATATTTGATAGATCCTTGATAGAAGACAGAGAGTCAAAGTAAGTGACGATAGTCACTTTTACACGTTCGGAAACGTCACGTTAGGGATCGGCATCCTCAGGATTTTATGGAATAAGAAACATAAATCTCTGCCACTAATTGCTTCTGTGACTTTCAATTTCACCAAAATCTAATGACCGAGGATGGTCTTCTTCAAATTAGAAGGACGAACAACATTTCGGGGCTAAACGTTTACTGATTTGCCTCACCTGGCCTTGTTCTGTGACAGCCAAACAGTGCAAGGCTCCAACAGCAACATCCACCACTTGCTTTCCCTTGAGTCCCTCGACAATCTGGGGTTTGCGAACATGGGAGTCATTGCCATGGCCAAGCCGAAAATAATCGCCTTTGCCCCTGAAAAACAACACGAAGCACGTGAAACACTGAATAAACACGAAACACAAAACAAATCCCGAAGAAATAAAAATCGCACAAAATACAAAGTCTACATGACATTGGTCATAGCATTCATGGCTATGTTCTTCTTTGTTTAACAAACCTAATAAACTGTTCTGGAGTAGGTCACACGAAGGATTATCGAAACAACAACAACAACAGCAACAACAACAACAACAGCAACAACAACAACAACAGCAACAACAACAACAACAACAACAACAACAACAACAACAACAGCAACAACAACAACAACAACAACCACAACAACAACAACAAAAACAAGGAACAAAAAAAACATGATGTCGATAAAGTTAAAGAAGCCTTGTTTCGTCCAGTTCCTGGACAGATAACAAGTACAAATACTTTACTTGATTCATTTTCAAAACAAAAACAAAACGTTTAAGGAAATAAATAAATAAAAAAAAAACAAACAAAAACAGTTCACATCAATAAAAACCCAAGGGAGGACAAAAGTCATTCTTCGTAACAAACAAAGGAAAAAGACAATGATCATTCGATAAAGAATGCCAACACATTTGTACTCCTTACCAGGTCCACACTTGTCCCGATTTTGTAAGAGCGAGTGAGAACTGGGCTCCACACAGCACCTTGCACACACCCTGCCCTTTGAGTTTCTCTACTACGTGCGGCACACTGCAACCTTCACTTCCGCCTCGCCCCAGCTTCCCAAAGTCTCCATCACCCCACGACCAAACACAACCGTCGTTGGTGAGTGCGAGGGTCTGGGCATCGCGACTGCCGCAGGCGACGTCTATCGCATGATGACTTGACAAAGTACGGACCTAAATTAACCACAATGCAACAGCGTAGTTACAGTCAAGCTACGGAATTGCTTACTGGTTCATATAGTATACAGTATTGTATCTCACTTGTTTGTTTAGCATCATGGTCAGAGAAAGGAACTCTAAGGACCTGTTCAGACTGAGTGCACGTACCAGGGCCTAGTGCCCGAGTACTGAAAATAATGTTGTTCAGACTCCTAGGTGTTCAAGAAGAAATCGTGTTCTCGTTCGTCCTTTTAAGGAGGGATATATGGGGAAAGTGCGGGAACTTGCAAAATCCTGTTTAGACCAGTGCCTGTGCCGAGAGTACTTCACTTGGAGGTAGTGCTCGTGCCCGGGTACTGTGCCCAGAGTTTTGTTCGGGCTTTGTTTAGACTGGCGCCCGTGTTGTTGTGAGCATGGAGTTTCCACAGTATGAGGAAATCGTCAAATACCAAATGCCATTTTCAAGGACTCTAAAGGCCTTTGAATACGATCTTTAAATTGAAGAAAATTTTAGGTTACTTGAAGTTCCAAAGTTTCATATTTCCCACTGAATTTTTTTTCTTAACTTTTTGTCCGGCGTTCTCTGGATAAAACAAATAAACAAACAAACAAACAAACAAACAAACGAAAAAGACAACAAGAGAAGTATACACGCGTGATATACAATAATGATGCATGCCAAAATCAAACTTAACGGAACACCTCATTGTGCAACACGTCAGAATGGTCAACCACCGGCAGACGAAACAGTTTGCACCCAACGATATTGCAGGTTGTTGCATAAAATGATAACTCGGTTTGACCTGGCATTAGGGACCTTTAGACGTAAGTACGAGTACGAGAGTGAGTGTGAATACGAGCGTGCCACGAACTCTCGCTCTTTCCTGATGCTTACCAGCACGAAAGGAAACTTTTGCTGTAACAAGTGGTTATCTAAAGTATGTAAAACTAGATCGTACTTGTACTCATATTTACAGGTCGCTGATTATACCTGTTTGGGTCTGAGTTGGGTCTGGTTGTCTCCATGCCCCAGCCGGCCATACTCTCCCAGGCCCCAGGTAAAGAGCTCGCCCGTGGATAAGACTGCGGCACTGTGTGAGCTACCGCAGGAGATCTCTTGTACAAACTTGCTTTTAAACGCTTCAACCAACTGGGGGCGGTCGTAGTTCCTAAATTTCAAGCAAAAATGCCAATGCTAATGAGATTGGTATGCGATGTACAACCCATTAAAATTCGAGAAAACTGTTCAAGTAACTTGATAAAACTCAACGGTTAAAAAAAAAAAAAAACCTAACTGTTTCGCAAATGAAAATGCTTGAAAAACTCCTGTGAAATAAGCTTTCAAGCCAAGCCGTGTAAGCTAACGGATTTCGTCCACAGAATTAGCAGTTGGTCCTGCATGACACCAATCATGAAGCTGCTTTACAACAAGGACAAAAACCTTCGCATACCACAATTGAAAGCATTTTGTGCTATCTGCTTAGCTTTTCCCCTTACAACAAGTAGACTTTGATTTTATAAATAATTTTTTAAGTGACTTCCATTGTTGTCAACTGTCTAAAGCGTTTAGCCCTTTCACTTCCAGGAGTGATCAATATGTAATTTCTCCTAACATTCTCAATACATTGTCAACCAGACAGGTGATGGAAATAAAGAAAATCATCAACTAGGTGATATTGTCCAATGATGTAACACCAAATTCTGTGAACTAACTTATAAAAGAAATGTATGGCAGTCAGTCAGGAGAATTAACATTCAGATCATGCGATTGAAAGGGTTAAAGTAAAACGCCAAAGATATGAATAAATTTCTACCTATGTCTATGCACAAAACTTACATTTTATTCCCGTGTCCAAGTTTTCCATCTTCCCCTTCCCCCCACGAGAACAATTTGCCCTCGATTGTGATAGCCATCGCATGCCGTCCCCCAGAATGCACGGCAACCTTCTTCACCACAAACTGACTCAAGGCGTCAATCTGGCGGGGCACAAGCACGTTCCCGGACATGGGTCCCAGTCCCAAACGGCCATTAGTGGATTCTCCACAGGCGAAGACTCTCCCTTCCATTGTGACAGCAAACAAACTCTTGGAGCCACCGCAGATTTGCTGAGCTTTGAGGCTAGATAACACATCAGAGGCTGATGGCATCTTAATCTGAAAGTAAGGTGCGCGGTGTTGAGGAACATAATGCTTACATAGGCAATTAATTATTATTGGTAGAGCGGTTTTCAATTGAGTGTCGAAAGTAATTACGTTTTTGCTTTGGTTTTGCATTACTACGCTCTGTGATTGGTTGATAAAACTCTTGCCACTTTCTCAACTAATAAGATGTAAAAACAAAACCAATCGTGCCTCGCTCGCACGTGTTTTTCCGCGCTTGGCGTCGGTTACATGTATTTGCTTGGAGTTCGATTCTGATTAGCTCATTGCGCTGTTTACGTCTGTTGTAATTGGCTAGCGTAATTACTTTGGTTTTGGTTTTACGACACTCAATCGAAAGCTGCTCTATTGTTAAGTACAACTGGAGAGGTACCAACATTTTTTACCTAAGCTGTTGACAACTACTTAAGGCATACACTCCTTTAAATACTGTACTGCTAAATTAAGGAACTTCCTTCCAGAAGACATCAGAACACTTTTTACTTTGAATGACTTTAAGCAGCAACTACGACACCTTAACATTAACAGTATTACCAGTTGTCGATTTGGATTTGTAGTAATTTCAATGTAACCTTTTTTTTTTCGAAGATATCAGCAAACAGGCTAAATGAGGGGAAATGTATGAGGGTCGGTAATGTTCAAGTTTGAAAATTTTGTGCCTTCAAAATGACCCATTCCCTTGACCGACTGACTGGTTTGGCTAGCCAGTTCTGACAAATGGAAAGCACCCTACGTAATTTATCCATGAATCGAGAACTAGTGCTTCATTCGCTCTGAGACGTGACGGTGTTCTACGCCTCGGTATTATTTTGTGGAAGACTACAAAAACGTCATTCGAAACAGACAGTTTTGCGAGCCCGAGATCCATCATTCTCGGCTCCGGAGCCGTACATCGCTTTCCTAACGAAAGAACAAAGTTCATTTTCATTACAATAATTAAATTCGATCTGGATTATTTTCAAGCACTTTATCATGAGCCTCTGGTTCGGAAGATTGCACAAGCACTCCCCGTGCTATTGATCTTAAATTTCGAATTTATTTTGTTTTCAAGACATTGTGGAAGCTGATGGTCTTCAGCTTTTTTAATCTAAACACAAATTGTACCTAAATGTTTGATCAAGGATCTTATTTTTTTTTTCAGGGTGTTTTTACGTAGGGCTAACCTCATAACTTCTTTTTTAAGATGTCTTCTTATGTTTTATTTGTACATAAAGTACTGTGATATGTGCATCTTGAATAAAGCATATATGTAAGTTTGTTACTCTACCCAGCATTGCCTCACCTTGGATCCCTTCAGCCCTCCCAGCTGATCTTTATCATTTAGACCCCACACAAACACTTTCACTTGCCCTTCAGGGGTGGGCTTAGCAGAGGAAGGTTTCTTTCTCAGCGCCCTCCTTTGTCTGGCTGCTTCGTCCTCTTCGTCTAACGCCAGGAAAGAAAAGCTGGCTGCCATGTCGTCCTCGTCCGCTTTAGCGCGGGCTGTCAGACCGATTCCGTGGATTTTACAATCGATACCGCTGCTCTTGCACTGACGGATACCAATTTCCAGGAAGCGATATTCCTGTAACGTAACAACAGCTTCCTTAGCAATGGAATTATGAGAAAATCGGAGGTGCAAAGCCGGATGATAAATCCTCCTTTCACAAGGCATCCAGTGGCTAAGAATGGCTCAACCCCGAGATGGTCTTTGCTTTTTAGCATCATGACGCGGTTTTGACATACTGGCCTATTGCTTCAAGTACTTCTCAGTATAAGTATATGCCTCTGTTTCGTATCTAGAAATGTTTAAGGACGTTCGTCCTAATACAGAGATATTTTTGCGCAGTTCAGTTCATTCTATGCGCGAAAGCAGATCTTTGCAACGGCTATGGAAATCCAAAAAAGAAAATTAGGGTCAACCACACATTTTTCAGAGATAATTAAGCAACAATATTTCTAAAAACCAGCTTAAAATACATAGCAATGTACAGAATTTCTCTTCCAAATTGAAGCTTAATTATCTCTAAAATATTTGGTTACCCTTTCCCCATTTTGTTTATGGATTTCAATAGCTCTTGCTAAGATCTTCTTTTCCTGTTTAGTTATAAACCGCGTAAAAATACCAGGGAATTAAGAAGCACCTTCCTTCAAATATTAGATTTTCTCGGAGCACCCCGAGATGCACAGAACGTATGCACAGCCGCAAAAGAAGGCCCCGTCCTTGAAAACAATTTTTCCGTAACAACGCTGTATACTTGCAGCACAAAAACATTCAAACAACAAACAAACAAACAAACAAAAAAAGTTATCATCAAGGAAAGGTAACACAATCTTAAAGACAAAAAGTTACCCACATCTTGAGCGTCTTCCAGTAGTGTGACGAGGGAATCAGTGGCGCTGATATGCACGGTTTTAATTTCCTTCAGGGTCTGCATGCTGTCTCCGGCTGAAATGACAACAACTGACGGCATGTAACTGCTGTCTGACGGGTCCACTGTCATGGTTAACCGCTGGATCAAAAGATCGGGGTACAGCTCGATACGAATCCAGTGCTGTGAGGGAGGAAACAGCGAATTGAAAACACGAGATGGACAAAAGAAGTGACTCTTTTTTATTAATTTCTTTCTCGTGAAATGATTGACGTTCTACGAAATGTGAACTACCAAACCTAAGCTAATACAAAAATCAATAAATTTGGAAAATTTAAGACAGCGTTTGTTCTAAGAAATTATGATATACTGCCTTGAAAATATACTGCCTCGAAAAGATTTAGCGGTCAACTATAACAGGGGATAGAGTCCATTCCGTATGTAAATACCCAGATGAATGTAAATGATATTTGTGTCAGAACCATCAAATTTCCGACTACCAACCGAGTTTCCATCGACAGAAATAGTCGCCGAAATACTTTAATAGACTTTCTCCAAAATGGCGGCCGAAAATTCAAATAAGTTGAAATTAAAAACGTATACCAGCACTAGAAAGAGCACTTTTACTTTAGTAACCCTGCAAAGTTTCAGGTGCTCTTTCCAGTGCTGGTATCAGTTTTTCATTCAGTTCAATTTTAACTCATTCAAATCTATTGCCGCCATTTTGAAGAAGAGTCTATTACGATGCATTTACCTTTCCCTGGGATCCCGCCGACTGCCAATAAGATTCCGTGCCATCAATCAACCTTCCTGCCTGACTCTCCCGAGATGACACTATCAGGCTCTTTACCACCCGGTCCCATTCCTTGACTATATGCTCCCGTCCCCCTAAACCCCCGGACATTATCTTCCTCTTCCCCCTCCCCGCCTTTCCAGCGTTCACGGGGATACTGCTCGGCTCTTCAAAGCGGTGGAAGGAGTGACGGTGATTGCGGCGCAGTCTGAAGCAAGTCTCGCAGTAGTTGAAATCAGGACATGATTTGCATTTGTAACGAGGACCTTCGATAGGTTCCATGTGACAGCCATCACATCTGGGAAATAAACAACAACAATTCTTGTCGCTTATTTCTGTGTGCATCGAATACAGGGCAATCTCTATTTATGTTGGTGGTCTTTGATCTTCCTTTCGCATAAATAAACGTAATTTACAGTCCTTGAAAGATAACGTTAAATTAAAAGACAGTAACAGCAGTCTAGCAAATGAAGCAAACAACTATTTTAAGAGGAATAAGTTGGAAATTGACGGAGATATTCCCTTCGACAAAAGTCATATTTCAAACGTTTGCATGGATATGTGGGGATGCTTCGAGCTTGATCCTTGGAGTCGCGTTATTTGCTCATACGTTAGGTTTTCGCGATTAAAATGTTGTAAACTTCTGGGCAAACACTGTGATGAAATACCAACCCAACCAGAAATTCTTCTAATTGGTAAATTCTCTATTTTAAAAGGTCATAAGCGCATGAATTCTGACCTGATACGTGGATGAGTAGCAGGTACCACCTCCATTTCCGAAATAAGCCCAGTCCAGTTAGTTTGCTGAGGGAAGTCCACCTTGACATCTTTACCGTTTGGACTGATTGACACCACGGTACCCACACTAGCATGGTTCACGGATCCCCACTTGTACTTTGGCGTGGTCACGGTGGGTTTCACCCTCACCCTGTCGCCAACTTTGATGAGCTCTCGCCGGGCTGAAAACAACGAAACAATAAACAACTCATCATCTCGTCATCGGTAGATTTAACTTTGAGATAAGATGGTGCTCTTACTGATCGTAATCACACGCGTTAAAAATTAGGCGTGATATTTATCGACCGTCGCGTGTTTCAGTAGAAAATGGCACAATCCAATCTGAAAATGGTGGGAAACTGGCTTATTGCCACCCTTTTAA
The DNA here is from genome assembly GCF_977016875.1 of Pavona decussata. Taxonomy (NCBI): domain Eukaryota; kingdom Metazoa; phylum Cnidaria; class Anthozoa; order Scleractinia; family Agariciidae; genus Pavona; species Pavona decussata. The sequence continues at coordinate 2,703,679 of NW_028145568.1, forward strand.
AATGGCGGCTTTTGTTTGCGATCTGATCTGTCTGGCCGGCCAGAAGCGCCCTCAGACCACGGTTTAAGGTTGCCGAACACAGTTTGCGCGCGCTTTACAGATTCTGTTAGTGATGCTATTAAGCGCGCGCTAGGGTTGTGGTAAGCAAACACTATCGATCCCTCGATTTTATACCAAATGGATCACAAAGGTGAGTTTTGCTCTTAAAAATAACTCAGTTTCTCGTTTGTGAATCCTTCTTCATTTATCACCGAACAAAGAAAGTGAGTTCACGAAGAACTAAGCCTTTTTGCACGCTTTTCATCTTTGCTAAGAAAACCTAATTAAAAGCCACGCATGCGCATTTGACCAAAAAATTGTGACTGGTTGTTTTAATGGAAAAGAACTGTTTTCTAAGGAACCGCTCGTTACAATTTTTTTAAAAATTTGACAAAACACTAGTTCTCTAAAAGCGTAACTCGCCTACAAAAAAACAATAAAAACAAAATCTAACAGACGGTATCTTCAAAAAACATTAAAGTGGAAAACCAACATTTACAGGAGATCTCTCTGTTAAAATTATATGAAAGCAGCGTCACTATGCCAATATTTTGTGAGTTTTTATGGATACAAAAAATGGAAAAAATCTAACGAGTGCATTTTCTAAAAATTAAGGAAAACCATTATTTGTGGACGGTTAATAGCTTGCTGTGTTTGCCATGGCAACGACACCTTGCTCAACAAGAAGTATCAAAATTTATTCCTTCTTAGTTAATCTTGCACCGTGCTAATTTCGGGAACTCAGAAGTACGTAGTTTTCAAGTAACGTTTACTAACACCTGTATACTGCAAAACTGCAGTATACAGGGCCACCTTAAGGCAATCAATATTAGGTCACCAACAGTATCTGCTATTAAAGGGAATATGTCACCTTGGACACAGGCGCAGAAGAGTCTTGTTGAGACTAATTTACATATAACTCGTCGCGGGATTTTTGCTTTTCCGCCATTGCAAAAGCTTTCAAAAATATCGCAACAGACAACTTTTGTAATAATAAAGAACGTTTGTAAATAAAAAAATGCAGCTAACTTTCCGAAGATGAATGAACGCGATTCAAACAGATGAAAATAGCTTCCTCAACTCTCCGACGGTATTTGAAAAGTCGGGCCAACGATTTCAAAGTTTCTCATCAACGCGCGCATGCGCCTGGGGTGACATAGTCCCTTTAAGGGAGTCATTTTAAACAGATAAATCTGTGTCTAGTGACTGCTATATGCCAATAATTACATAAAACAACATTAAACTAGTAAATACGATTTATTATCTTACCGTAAGAGTCGTGTCCGAACAGTTCCACATGCACATATCTGACCCAGTAGGTTCCATTCTTCTTCTGCCAGTCACCCTGTACATTAAGGTCGTGAAGACCATCACGGTCGAGCTGAAAAGAATTGATAACGATTTATACCAATTTACAAACACGACAAAAGCACGTGATAGTACTCTAGTGGTTATGGCTTAGAACCTGAGACAAAGAAGGGGAAAAACAACAACTGCATTAGGAAAACCGCCCCAAAATTATTCAAGTGGGAAGAGAGAGGATCTGGGAGCCCCATGTACAGTATTTAATTTATTTTACAGTTCTTCGGTGCGCATTTTGCCGAGCCTCAATGCGCGTACATTTGAAAAACATCTACTTATGGCTTTAAGCTAACAATGTTACAAGTTCACTCGATTTGTAAAATTCGGACAAACTATTAAGGCTGTAAAAATAAAATTGCGTCCTGAAAAAGGTAGGTCTTGAACTTGGATTTGAATGAACTTAAAAAACTTACTGTCCTTAAACTTGCGGGTACATGTAGGTTGTTCCATAATATCGGTGCAGCTACTGAAAATGCCCTGTCCCCATTGGTACAGGTGAAAGATTTGGGGGCAGTTAAAATGCTTTGTGCTGTAGAACGTAGAGAGCGCTTGGGAACATAGATTTCAAGCAAATCCTTTAGCTATGCTGGAGCACTGCCATTAATGATCTTAAAAGCACCTACCTTAATGACCCGGCCGATATCTCCTTCATGCACCTCTTCATAAGTCCTACAGCAGCGCACCATCATGCCCACCTGAATGTTGTCCCTCACGTATCTGGCGTAGTCGTCGTTACTGGAGAGGTCACTCCGCCTCTTGAACTCCGTTGGCATAGCAACGGTCTCGCATTCACTTGAGCTGCTGTCACTATCGCTGCTGGACAGAGCGTCACTGTCATCATCATCGACATCGGAGGAGTCTTCACTGGATGTCAGTTCGGGTGGCGCTACTTGTCGGTCTTGACCTTCGGGAACCTGTCAAGGACAATACTGTGCTTATATACCTCTTACTAACCGACTTCGGGGTCCGTACTGTACGTTACAGACCGAGTTTTTTCCTGCTGCTTTATGGCTCAAGCGCCAAGCGCGCAGGCCATAAATCAACGGGAGAAACGAGGATCCGTAACTTACAGTATGGACAGAAAAAACGAGCTCAGTAAGATATTTATTATATCTCTGAGGTTAATCGGGCCCGCTGGAAAGGAAACTAGAGGGTCGTACAGTTAAATACGGCCTGCAAAATTGACCAATCACGCCGCGCGTACTAACTGGGAGAAATAATAAAAATATTTATCGCCTACGGTGGCTTTCATTTTGTTCAATTTTGGTGACCTACAACTCAGCTCGAAAAACAAATGAAATAACGACTTTATTCGTATTCAATTTTATGTTACTGGCAGTAAGAAGTGAAAACCCACGCAAGAGGAGAGTCGAAGAAAGAGGACGGCAAAATGTCGCTGTGTGACCAACATGACCACTAGTTATCAACCCATTTTGAGCAGAATGTCGTCCTCTGATCATTTACGAATGATACGACAATAACGACAAGCAGCCAAGTTGAAATCGGGCATCTTGTAGAACTACTGTACAATTGTAGCTGATCACAAATGGGCAATGTGTTGTCGCCTTTTTTCAGCGCCCCATTTGTGTAAGCGGGTGAATATCACGCCCTTTGCAACACACATATGCCGCGCATTTCACCTAATATATTCGGATCTGGCACCATGAATGTGGTACTTGTTAGCTAAAAGGGCCAAATTGTACGGCAGCATTTCACAATAACATACTGTTGATAGTCTAAGGCTACCAACAACAACAACCATCCTCATGCTTGCAGAAACAATGTAAAATTATTCACCATTCCTTTCCAAGGACTAAACGTTTGGAATTCTCTACCCAATGACGTTACGTAAGTTCTGAGACTCTATTGAGCTTCAAAAGAAAAACGTTCAACTTTCTTCTTGACTTTTAAATTAGGTAATGCTACTCTTGGTTCCCCAAATGTACACTGTGTACGTATGTGAGGAGACCTCCCTCGTATAAGCCTGGAGGCCTGCTCGCAATTCAATGTTTGTATTTATTATAACTGAATTGTGTTACACTTTTCATGTTTCTATTCATGTACCTTGTAATAATATACCATTGTATTTTCACTTCTTGGCGAACAATAAACAAATAAAAAATAAATAAATAACAAAAACAAAAGCAACAAAACAAGAACAATAACAACATTATCTTCTACCTCGATATCAGGATGGTCTATTAGCCAAGCCACAACTAACTCGGCCCTAGGCTCCTCCTCATCTGCCAGCTCCTTCAGCGCATACTCTGCTCGGCTTCTAGAGAATCCCATCTCCACCAGTTGTTGTACTAACGGTGGGGGAGGGGGTGGTGTCGGTTTTCGCGTACGAGCCTTCTTTTTCTGTAGATGTTTTGATTTAGCAATCTTTCTGGTGGAGGATTGTGGTGGAGGTTTCTCCTGCTCCGGCCCAATCTCTTGCGCGACTGATGTGGGAGGCTCGGCTGGGCGGCTCGCTTCGTTGGCAAGGAACTGACAAGCAGCGAGGGCAGCGGCCTGGTTAAACACGTTAAACAGGTAAGATGAAAACAAATAGCGTACAGTGCAAATAGGGGAAAGAGACCCTTCAGATAACTAGTCTGTGTCTTTGGACGATTGTTCGTCAAAAAGGAAACGTTTGTTTGGCGGTCTGCAAAAGAACTGGAGAAAGCGGTGAGCGTATTTTCCATCATCGCGGCTCCGTCGCCAAACCGTGTTTAACGCCAGCTATTCAGTCTACGAGATAATCAAAAGTTGTGAAATCGAAATTTCGAACTGTATTTCGTTGCGTGTAACATACAAAGCTATCACTCTGCATACAACACGAAGACAACTTCCACGGAAGTTGTGTTGATACGAAAACACACAGTTTACACGAATCTAATGCCGAAGACTAAAACTATAGGTGCAGTTTGATGATCAGGAAAATGTCAATTTTCTATGTCACCATTTTTTTATTTCAGGGAAAAATTGGACAGTACAGACATATTTCTTAACCCTTTTTCTCCTAGAGCCAACCCTGTAAATAAACTGTCCTGAAGTGGACGTTTTGTGTTTGGTTTTCAGCATTTAACAAAATTGAAATGAAATTAGGCATTTTTTTTTTTTTTTGGGGGGGGGGAAGGGGGGGGGGGGGGGTTCTGGGAGTGAAATAGCTAAACACGGACGCACCTCTAACTCTTCTCTGTCAAAGAGGGCTTTGATAGGCGAGGGTTTGATAGCAGAACACATAAGCTGCTGAAGGGAAAATGTGCTGCCTCCATCTGAGCTCTCAGCTTGATGATTCAGTATCTGTCTCAAATTATCCTGCCTGCTGCACAGAACACGGGCAGCCTTTAAAAGGCCTAGGGTGATCTGCTGCTGCCTCAACAGCGACTTGTCCACATCTTCACCTGCACAAGACAAGCAAGAAAGGAAACGGCGGGAGATGCGTTTTATATTAAACTTGGTTCGTGTCAACAACGTGGCTTCAATACGGATTTCCAGTTTAATCGAGACTACGCGTGCGTGCGTACACGCGTGCGCACGCGTGTGCGAAAAATAAAACAGAACTACTTTGTAAACTTCAATGTCGTCTCGCATATTAAGACAGAAATCCACTGAAGGGCAAAACCATGAAAATTTTGGAATTATTTTGAAAACTTTTATTCCATCTAACTTTCAGATGAATTCCCTTGACTGTATTATTGTATCTTACCCATTGGTCGAACTTGGTTTGGATCCACGGAAGGACCAACAAAACAGTTAGTAAGCTAATAAAACCAACCGAGTAGAGCCCTAAATAACTAGCGCTTGAGCAACTTCAGTGATCTCCCTCGTGTTATTCATGATCAAGATATTTTCACTGACCAACCGATGAGAATGTCGCAGTCAAATATAAGTTTAAACGGAAAGATATCGATACCCACCTCCTGCTTTGGGGGGCAACAGTGGCCTAACGGGGGGACACCTGACAGACTCCACCCCCTCCTCCCCTGGTACTGCTGGAAGTTGGAAATTCTCCTGATCTTTGTCAGCGGTTTTCTTGCCAGTTCCTGCCAGTCGCACGAGTGAGGCCCAGATCCCTAGCGACGCGTCCGACATTGGAAGGTTGTCCACTGAAAATGGGACGACTGGTACCTAGATGAAGGTAGAACAATAGTACAGATAACTCGATGTTTATTCAGCTACGTGAAACAACTTTCACGTCTTTAACTTCAAGAAAATAGAGAGATTTAGAATTGCATTTATAGCAAATGACAAACGGCAGAAATGACCACATGAGTATGTTTATCCTACTAATTACATCCATTTTGAATCACTGGTGATCCTTGGAATCTGATTGGTCCAAAATGGTGCAATTTATTCCCTAATTGCACCATTTTTTGCTCTAAATCGCATCCTTTCTTTAGCCCATCAAAATGGAAATGAAGTAACACAAATAGAATATTAATATTGACAATGATACTCTGTGATTTCATAGTGGATGTAATTAAGTGGTAATTGAACTTCGTGTCGTGCAATTTTGGTCTGAAATCATACATGTGATTTCAAATCAAACTCGCGCTGCGCGCTCGTTTGATTTTGAAATCACGCGTATTATTTCAGACCAAATTGTACTCCACTCAGTTCAATTACCAATACATATGCCGCTCGTTGTTTTCTGTTTCTCAGCAAAATTGTGTAGTTTTGCGTTAGCATCAAAGGCCATAATTATTTTGCGCTATTTTATAATAATAATAATAATAATAATAATAATAATAATAATAATAATAATAATAATAATAATAATAATAATAATTTTTATACAGGGAGCCCACATCACGAAAGTGATATCAGTGGGGCCCTGTAAACTGAGAAAAAAAAACTACGTTATGTTTTAAAAACTTACAAATGATTTAAAAATTTAAAAATTACAATTATTTAAAAGTAGAAAATACAAAGACAGCAATAAGAAAAAAAAATTAATAAAAAAAGTTAAAAAATAAAAAAAAAGGAAATTATTTTTTTCAAGAATCTGACGTTTAAAATTTGCCGTAGACTAGACGCGATTCTAAATCTTCATTATGGGTTTCTGGAATTGGCGGGAAAAGATAAGGCAAAACTCAAAAGATAGTAACGTGCAGCGTGCCTAAATTATTAAAGTTTTGTTATCAAAATGTTTGCGTTTCATTTATGGCAGTGATGCAACTACGAATTTCTAACATTTTTAAATCTGGAAAACTTCAGTATCAGTCTTCTCACCGAAAGTTTACTCTTTTTCTGTCTGTTCGTTCGTTCATTCGTTTTGTTTTCTTTTGCTGATTAAAGTATTCAAGGTTACACTTTGACCTAAAGCAAACTTAGATGGGAATATATTTTTTATTTCCCTTCCGATTATAAGAGGCAGTTACTGAAGCGCACACTTTTACAAACTTTTTTCCCCAAATTGCGAGCTTGTCCTTTCTGGTTTTGTATTGGTTACATGTATATCTAAAAGTGTATCTTGTCGTTTCTGGTTTCTTACCGGTTTGATTTGTGATATAGAGCATATTTTAGCCTTCTGCTGTCCCTCACACTGCACAGTTACTTTCCCATTGGGAGCGATTCTACACACTGTCCCCAGTCCCCACTCCTTATGCTGCACCAGGCCCCCAAGTCTGGGTCTGCTGTCCACACCACCAATAACCGCCAACACAGCCATCACTGGGCCCTGGTCTACAGACTCCTCTGCAGTGTCACGGGGTTCCTACGTTGGGAATAATAAGTGCACTGTTAGGTTTTCTGAGAAAAGACCTGTGTAAGGTAGCGACACCGTAGGTAACGATAAAATTTGACGGTTGATAGTTTTACTTGACGGGCCGTCTCAAACGTCACCCGATTCACCTCCAATACAGTACAAGAGAATATGATGCCGGTGCAGTAAATATTTGTAAATAGGCTGTTTTCGAGTTGCTTTGAACCTCATTACTAAAGCGAGGCTAAGTGCATAGCTCTTCATGGGAAAAGTAGTTTTGTTTGCATCTTAATGAAACTAATTTTCATAATAAAAACAATACAAGAAGACTCGTTTTCATGAGGATCAAAGCAACTCGAAAATGGCCTATCGTGTTTCGGCGAATAAAAATACCGACAGACTACAGACTGAAAAAAAGGTTAAAGCGGGAAAAAGTCAGATTGTCATAAGTGTGAAATTAAAAGGGTAGGTTTTTTAGCTTTTTCATCGTGAGAAGCGAAAAGTGGGCCCTATCTCGATGTATCAACAGCTAGCGTTCTATGAATATGTCATACACCTATAAATTAGTGGAACATATCAGGCTGACATAACGAACAAAAAAAAATAACGTAATAATGGGGGAAAGATAAGTGGTTTGCCGAAAAGCGACATCGTTTGCGATATTCACTGCACATTCGCGAACAAATTTCAAAAAAAAAAAAAACTTTCATTAAGCTGACTCGACCCAGTTATTATTTTTGGCGGTACCATCCTACTTTGAAGCTCTCTGGTATCCCACCTTTACTTTTATCGTAAGTCTAACACATAGAATGGATAACATATAGATTTTTGGCGATCGGAGTAAATGTCACGTGGTTATAGTGCCAAGTCCCTTGAGGTCTGAGTCGAAATTCTGCTGTTGCCGGCTTTTCTTCGTGAAAATCTCTCGGCTACACATAGTGCGCATTAGTACCTTGCGCTGAACAGAGTTTCAACAAAATTGCAAAGACCCAATTCGAGAAATTCAGCGCTTTCCAAATTTAGGTCATAATTTATGTAAAAATGATAAGCAAACTTTACACGATAAACTATGAGATTTATTCCTTTATTTTGGGGATCTTTATAACAGATGGGTCCTTGCAAGTCAGCAAAAAACTTTAGGTAAATGCGCGCGATTTCGAGCAATGCAAATTATAGTTTTAGCTATTTGTTGACGTTTGTTAGCGTTTCAGAGTCCTTCTCACAAAAAAGCATTTTCCTAAAAATTCGTAGTTTTTTCCTTCAAATTTTTTCAGGGAAACAATTGATTAACTAACTACCCGGATTCTAAATTTCATGGTCATTGAAAAACTGTGACATTATCTTCTATAATCCCAAACTTGAGTAAACATTGAAGATTTTTAGCGTTTTGGCGGAGTTGGTGCTTTGGGAGTTTTCTATTGTTTCGAGTTTGTCACGATACAGCATTCTTGTTCAGCACGCGCGAAATGAGCTTCAAAGTAGGATGGTACCGCCAAAAAAAAACTGGGTCGAGTCACCTTAAAATGATAAAATATCCTTTTTTACGCAACAAAAATGTAAAGCAACGAGAAAACAGAACCATAGTTTTGTTGAAAGCGAACATGTGAAAATTCATATATTTAATCTGCCGATGAAAGATCGAATAAGTGAGTAACCATCACGACCTCTGCGATGCCGGTGCAGTGGTCTACCAACTGAGCTGTCAAGCCAACTGGGAGCTGGTTAAATTGTGAGTTCGTAATATACCCGTAAAGGTGATGAGACGAAAGTAAAATATATGAAATTAGTATTTTGAACTGCGGATAAAGGAATTAATAACAAGATTTTCAGGCTTTCTTCTACCAAATTCTGAAGTTGCGTACATAACTACGAGGGACATTCTAGACTTTCTCAAAGTCGCTCGCTCGCTTCTCATTGAATGGACGCTAGAGCTCTGACAAAGGTGCACGATCGCGCTTCGCGCTCTCTAAGCTCGACTTGTAAGCAAGTCTAGGGTCATTCATATATTCGTAAATTTATAACAACGAATCTAACAAAACAAAACAGGCTGAAGAACAAACCTGATCGACGCGTTCTCCTTGAACGGGACCGACAGTCGTTACCATGGTAACAATACTCTTAAGTTGAGCACTGATGAACTCGTTAACGAGTGGGTTCCAGGCCTCTAAGGTATGGAGCTTTCGTATGAGAGCCAGTAACTCCTCGGCCACAGTGCTGCTGTATGTGGCTGACACTGAAGCTGGGATCCTCGGCTTCCGTTTACTTCTACGGCTTCTCTCAACTGAAAATCGCGTGTTTTAAACAAAACAGAACAAAACAATGATGTATTATTCGGTAAGTGACGCAACCATACTTTGAAAAAGGAAATCCGAGTGCTCCTATCAGGAGTCGAACCTAAGACCTTCCAATTACTAATTCGGATGCTCCACCACTGAGCTACAGGAGACTCGTGGGAGCTAAGGCCATTAAACTAGGTTCATGGGACAAAAATCCCGCATACTGCTAGGATTGGAATGTCGATATATTCCAATTCAAGATGATGGAAACGTTGCCTCTCCTTTTGATGGTCCGAGTCTTGAACTCTAAGTGTGACCTGTTAAATTATCTAACGCATTAATTAAACACCTTTTGTCGGTGGTCTTGTTGCAGAAATAATACTCTTTCAGTGCCTTCATCTTTTATTGAATGGTTAATTGCTTTAAATCAGGTAGTTTGTGAATCAGGATGAATTCCCAAGAGTAACTGCTGAGTGATACTTTCACGTGATTCTGTTTATGATGTAACAGGTGTTGTAAGTTTTGAGTCTGTGGATCAAGTCTAGTGTGAGCATGAGTGCTTTCGTGCGGGGCCGTTTGTTATGCTGTACGATATGGGTCTATTAATTAAGCTACTAGTACTTTTTGCAGTGTTGTTCTTTGTTGACGTTTTGCACAAATCAGCAGAGTTTTGAGATTAATAATAAGTTCAAATTAACACGTGACTAGCTCCACCGTGGGGAATAAGGTGCATGAAAAATCGGCAGTTGCATAAAGCAGGAAGAGCGCGTTCCATGGAGCAGTACAGGAGGAGCTCTATAGCCTTTCCTTTTGCCCTTTCCCGGTAGAGATCCTGTTTACAAGAGCAGCTAGGATCTGTTCACTATAGGCTATCCTCGGGCCATAAATGGTTAACAAACCTGATGGTGTTTGAACTGGTAGACTTCCATGACAGGTCATCAAAACTCTGCCTAGCAAAGCGAATAGTTTGGCCACTACTTCAGACATCCTGGAGGATTCCTTTGTCACATCCCAAGACGGCAAAACGGCTCTTAACAATCGCAAGGCCAGGATCTATTAGTGGAAACAGAGAAGAAAATAAGCCGTCACTAATCTTGCGGCTTTACAGTATTCGCTTGTAAAGGGGTATTGGAATTTGTTTTTCAACAAAGTTAAATTCAACGCTAAGAAAATGACAGAAATGCTTCGCAGTTGTTCACGCACCAGCCACCTTGCTTTCTTGTACATAACATCATGACATACAATCACAACATATATGAACTTTGCTGTATAGCTATAGTTAAAGGTGTTATTACACCAGCAATGTTTCGTGGCAATTGCCTGGTAATGGCAAGCATACCTTGGACAATGGCAACAGAAAGCAGAATCTAGTTCTACTTTCTGCAACATCGTTCAGCGCAATACACCTTCTGTATCTTGCCTTGCGATTTTTCTCTTTGTAGTGAACATAAGTGCACGGATTCTTTACGGTCAACATTGTAAGCCAAAGTGAACGAAACCAGACCTAGTGCACTGCAACACCCTTTTTTGTCACAACCACTGCATAGCTGGTTGACCTGCAACAAACGTTCAACAATATTGCTATTGCAAAGGCTAACACTGTCTAAAATATTACCTGTCGCGGTAGATGCACAGCAGACACTGTGGGGGGTACTGTGTCGTCATCTGGAAGTGATCCCTTCACCACCCTGAGCAGAAGATTCACCCAGTGGGGGGTACTGAGGGAGCAACACATGACAGGCGATATTGCAATACCCCGGATGAAGCCTAACTTGGCCCAGTCTCTGTGCTGCTGGGCCATCTCAATGGTACGGATTTGACCTGTTGGATGGAGAGAAAATATGCGAAGTCATAATAAGTAGTTTTGTGTAATTGAAGCTGCATACATTAATAAACAGAAATACCATAGAGTGCTTTCAATTTGTCAGAAATAGCCGGCCAGTCTGTAAATTGGATGTGTCATTTTGAAGGGATGGTGCTGCAAAATCTTGAAAAATAATCACTCAAAAAATGGTACGCGCTATTTTGAAGAAATTCGAAGGACTAGGATAAAACTTATCCTTCAAATTGGTACATTCCGTTTACGAACTGACTTGTCTGACCGGCCAGTTCTAACAAATCGAAAGCGCCGCTAGTAAACCTTAGACGTCACCTAACCTGCAAGAGCAGACGCCTTTCGGCATTTGCTTCATCCGCCACGAAAAAAAGCCGCGAAAGGTGTCTGTTCTCGCAGGCTAAGACGTCACCATGTATCTCAACGAATGACCAATCTTTGAGTGCTAAGCTGCTTCCAAATTGCAAGCGAATTGGAGAGGATTTGACAGGAACAAACTGCTTATTGAAGTGTAACAGCTACATTTGAATGAATACGCTTTGTGGATGTACATAATGTTCTAAGCACTTGACACGCTACGCAGTTTACCAATATGCTAATTAAAGGCAAGAATCCACGCTTTGTTTCAACTTTGTTACTGAAACCAGTCTGTTAACCATGTCAAACAATCGCTGAAGCCTTAAGGTATCAGCCACCCTTCAGGACCGTCCGCGCGCGTTAGTTAGTTAGCGTTAGTTGTTTTTATAAAAACCCCCATAAACCACATATTTTTTAAAAGCTTAATAATTCCAGATTATGGATTTGAACTAACAAAAACTATTTACTTAAATGTGTTTCGAAATTGGAACGCTTTGTGTAAAAGTACACGTCTCTATAAATCATGTTCCACTCCCGCCGGAAATAAACGGAAGAAAACAATTAACACCGCATTCGCTTCTCAACACGTTCCACTAAAACACCGTGTCTCAGATTTTTGACAAGTGCGTTTGTTTCTCTTTTATTAGCAAATGAAGTTGGGGGAGGCAATTAGTCAACACTCCCTGTGGAAAAAAGGCTCTAGCTTTAAAATCAAAAGGAGTATTAAAATTCGCAGACACGGTTTTGTAGAAGAGATATATGGCATCACTCTGGCCAAATTTGAGCCAAATTGATTGAAAGGCTGCCGACTTGGAGTTCAAAACGTACGAGTCGATCGGCAAAATTTGCGTTCGGAGATAAAATAGAAAATACATTTTTGGCGGCATCCTACCTGGAATGAGATTATAACACCTAAATGTTTATTCTGATTGATATCAGAGAGGGCTCAATTTTCTCTAACAATAGGACTTTGACAGGTAACATGCAACAGGAACAAACTTTTGCGGCAAGCAGCGGGAAATAACTATTTTGCTTCCAGTCAGTTCGTGTGGACAAAAGACAAACTTTTTGTTGAGGTTAGTGAATGTACATGCATAGTAATCGTTTAATTTACAAACAGCAATGCGCTTTTCATGTAACAATAAAAATATATTGTGTTTATTTCTTGAAAGGTTGGCTAAGTTGGTAAAGATGCCGAAAACCAGTGCGAAATCAACACGAACGAAAGCGAAGCCGCCGAATGTCCACCACCGATTGCTCGAAGGTCAAGAACTGAGGCCCGGTTTATTTCAAACGCTCTGCTCTTCTCGGAAGAATTAAAAACAGAATTTGTCGTGTGCGACGGACAGCTTTCATTCTCGCACTGGATTCTCCAGGTAGAACCAAGTCCATGCTTAGTCGCTACATTTTCCACGACTTGGACACTTCCCTTGCAAAATCGACAAGATACAGACTCGTCCCGTTTCTGAAGGAGAATTTCACTCGATACGATAGCTCGACCGCTTATTGTTTTCCACGTTCCATCAGCAGATGGGGTCGATGAGCTTAATTGGCTTTCTTCTTCTGGTTCTTCAAGCTAAATTTTGGAGCGGCTTGCACTCTCAGCAACTGTAGCATTTTCGCTTTTCTGAATATCCAACTCCTCCAGCCACTTCTCTTGCCGATAAAATGAGCCTTTGTCGCTCTCTGCCAATTTTGCAGCCCATTCTTTGTCAAACTCGCTCTTCGATTTCTTTTTCGCTCTCGGTTTCGATGAGGAAGACGGACACGATCTTTCCTTTTTTTTTGGCGGCATTTTCACCGAAACAAACGCTAAATATCGAGGTAAAGGCTATAAACAACACGAAGACAATTCGCACGTGTTGTGTCGTTCGAAGCACGCACTCGGTATCACGTTACTAGTTCAATGACAGATCTTGTCAACGATCAATTAAGATAATTAACGAGAAAAAATCTTTTACCCCCGATATCTTTCGACAGAAATAACATTTTCTTCTGATTTTTTTTTTTAAAAGAAAGCTCTCAAGCATATCTATTTGAAAACGTTGAAACCTCAAATATGGCAGCGATCCGCGCGCGGACGGTCCTGAAGGGTGGCTGATACCTTAAGTTAGCCGCGTCTAAAATCGTTTTGTGGTTTAGCTCCATTTTCTTCAGAAACATTTTATAGACACTGTATAACTTTAACCAGCTCCCAGTTGGCTTGATAGCTCAACTGGTAGAGCACTGCACCGGCATCGCAGAGGTCATGGGTTCGAATCCCGTTCAAGCCTGGATTTTTTTCAGGTTTTCTTTTCGCAACTGCTTAAGTTGCGTGTATACAGCTATTTCGACAAAGGTTGTCCAAACGAAGCGTACAAGCGTACGCGACAATGCTGAAAGGTAGTCCGGGAAATACTCAATAAATTTCAATAAAAGCTCAGAATCCATATTGCCCGCCATCTCAAGTCTTCGCTGTACGGTCGAGGCGTTATGGATTCTGAGCTTTTATTGTAATTTATTTGGTATTTCTCAGACTACCTTTCGGCATTGTCGCGTGCGCTTTTACGCTTTTTTGGACAACCTTTGTCGAAACAGCTGTATAACTGCGATGGTCACTCAAACCCTTTAACCCCTAACATCAAAGAACAAATTCTCGTATCTTGTCCCCATACTTTTCTTATAAAAGTACTGTGGAGAAGTTATTAAAGTATCAAGAAAATTCACCTTGGGTGATCACATCCATAATCCTCATAACCTCAGGGGTTGAATAAACAGTGATATCACAAGGAGAAATTTGATGCTGATCATTGTTAGGAACACAACACTATAAATACCGCTACAGATAGGCTATACTGAGACACTAACCAATCGTGCCCGCATCCAGGAGATTATGTAGAAGACTGCTGACTGTTCGGACGCTCTCGATCTGTAGACTGTTGCCATGGAGACCACATCCTATTGCGAGTGCTTGCAACAGACAGACACATGAGTGGCGTATCAGAGCTGTGGGGTGTATCGACTGGATTTCTGTTTTTTCTTTCTTTGAATCGTCTGTAAAATCATCAGACAAGACACAGCAATTTCTTAGACTACTTACAATTGAGCAAACTATGGTAGGTTCGTCCAAATCTATCCTGAATTTCAATACGAATATATGAAAACATATATTTGAACTACGGGTTGAAGAAGACCCTCGCAGTTCAGTATTTAGAAGCACGATAGCTCAGTTGATAGAGCACTGCAACGGCATCGCAGAGGTCATGGGTTCCAATCCCGTTCAAGTTTGAATTTTTTTCAACTGGATAAGTTGCGTAAACAACTGCGAGATTCTTATTAAGTATCCCGAATTTGCCACTTCAAGTGTAAACTGGATACCGTGGCGGGTTCTGGCTCGGTCAAGTTGGAACGGAATCCTGGAGAGTTCGGCTTAGTCAGTGTAAACGTGGTCTCAAGCAGTTGCTTTCAAATTTCCAACAAAATACTGCCAAAACTTGTAACCATACGTTACAGAAATACAAAAGCATTATACAGTAAATCGATAGGAAATACCGTTACAGTGTTCTAACATTTTCTGCCTCGGTTTTTATGGCCATTCTTCCCACTGTGGGCTTTTTACATGTTAAGCGTACGCGACAAGCAGTTGGAAACAGTGGTGATCATTATTTCAGGCCTGCATACAAACGATCGTTTATGAAAACTTCGGTCCTTTCCTCTTACTTATGAACATGACCCATGTGCACTTTCGTAAGAACAACCCTCCCTACCTTTCATGTCTTCCTCCTCCTCCTCGCTGCTTTCTGGTATAGGTGGAGGCCCTGCAAGCTTTAGGTCATACTTTCCTTCCTTGCCCATGCGATATGAGTTGGTGCTGCCAGTGTCCCACTGTATACGCACCCAGCCATCCTCTCCGAGCTCCCCTATAACACGGCCCTCGCTGGGTGGAGGCCCATCCTGAAGGCAACATGGAGAGAGAATCAACAACGTTGAAAAATGGAAGTTGTTGAGCAGAACTTTGTTGCGGTGTAATTTGTTTTTCCACACAAAAGGCAATTTCAAACCAGTGCGAGTTTATAACTGGAGATTCATACGAGTTTGAGGGTTAAGAACATTGCGTAACAACGTACTGTAAAAAAAGTAAGCTTGCAGACAACGCTGCTTTATGTGAACAGTGCTTGCGTTTCTAAACAACGAGCTCCAAACATGAAAATGAAAAAGAACACTCATTCCTTAACACCTCATTCCTTTACAACTCCACTAAGAAACCTAAACTGAACCAGAAGAATTTCTGAGTATTGCAAACTGAGAGCTTGTGCAATTTTCTGGTTTCATTGAATTTCTTATTAGACCAGTTTCAATGCAGTAGAACCACATGAGTTGCCATAGTCGATGGTAACAAAATAAAATAAAATAAAATAAAATAAAATAAAAATAACAACAACAACAACAACAAAGCATAACAACAAAAAAAAAGCAAGTGATAAACTGTCCACAATCCACTATTTCCCCGTGTACTGGCCAAGCTTGATCGCTGAATTCATCGAGCTTCCCTTTTCAATTAATCGCTGAGCAAAGCTTTGGAGGGAGGGGGGAGGGGGGAGGGGGGGGGGGGTATGTATATTTTTCTATTCCAAATGTTCGATCTCCAAAACAGGAAAGCGGAAGACTGTTAAAAGTCCAAACAAAACAAGCGCGCATTGTATCTAGCAAGCTGCGAGTCCTCCTCTATTTCTCTTCCAATTTCAGTTGCATACTGAATTTGACAGTCCCTTACGCGCGAGTGATTTGAGGTAAAATGTACGACTGGTCGCAGTCTAACAGAACATGTTGTGGTACCTGATCTCCCCATTTCCAGTCTGGACCCCGCACCACCCGAGTGCCAATCTTCATTCTTTTGGCCATATCCGGCCCCGTGATGGGTAGACTGGGGGTCTTCTTTGCGGCCTTAGCCTCGTCAATGATAGCAGCCAGGTTTGATTCCTCTTCCTCAGTAGCCTCACAGGGTCCAGCCAAACGCATAATGGTCTGAGTCAAACCAATAGTACCTGAGTTAAGTATCAGACTCGTATCACTCGCGTTATGTTCCGCTGTCAAGATCCCCAGGGTGGCCAACAGAAACCGTGCCACAGGGAGTGCACCCAGACACAGACCACCGTGAAAATCGTCTGGGGCGGTGTTAGGTCTTGATTCAGCTTTCTTGAAGGTAATGTCGGCGTAGATGATTGCTTCCCTTAACGTGTTGACAGCCCAGTTGTTTATCCTGCGGAAAGCTGTTTCTAAAATTACGCGATCGTATGGTGGGATGAGTCCGACGTCGGCTGTGCAATGTGGAACAGCGTTGCTGCAATTGACAACAGAAAAATAACAACTACTCTGATCAATGCGAACCAATCCTTTGGCAACTCTCCAAGTCAATATTAAATAGTTTCAAGACAATTGATTGTTTGCCTGGAAATATGGTACCAGTAACAGTTCAGCTGAACACTGAATGAAAAAGAGATGAGAGACAAAATCAAATCAAATCTCCAACACTCAATTACTAAAAAGGGGGCTATTGTAGAAAAGAAGTACGCAAAAGAAGTAATTTCCATTAGATATTTTACAACAACTGTCAAAATTATCGCGCGATGATTGGCTCGTAGCTGTTGTCTATAAGAGTGCAGTGCAATAACAATGACATCAGATGTAACGCCAACGCTTTCTCAACTGAAAAATAAAGCCGATTCCGCACGTATTGTTTCCGTGTTGTTGTGAAAAACAAATCGATGGCAGTTTTTTTTTTTGGCCTATACTCTTATACACCATAAAGTGTTCAAAACTTGGCAGTGAAAAACTTGGCACTTGAGTTTTTAACATTTTACTTATGACATCATTTTAGGGTCTATAAGAGACAAACCACACAAGAAAAAACAAAACAAAGAAAAAAACAAACAAAAACAAAAAAATAGAACATTACACTTACTGAGCTTGGGAATGAGCGGAAAGAAGACCTTGCCAGCCGCACAAGATCGAGTATCGTACAGACGGAATAAGATATTCCTTGGACACAAGAGACAGTAGAGTTTCTGCTCCTTCCAGCCTTCGCCGGCCCCTCTCAAGCTGCAATAATGTTTACATAGAGTTACGTTGGGTGATAAAACAACACCAAGCATTTGTAGAAAAATAAAAATGCAGTGCATTGCTAGAAATTTAGGGCACTTTCCATTTCTCAGAACTGGCAGACCAGATAGGTCAGTTCTTAAACGGAATATACCAATTTGAAGGATAAGTTTCGTCTTAGTCCTTCAAATTTCTTCAAAATAGCGCATACCATTTTCGGAGTGATTACTTTTAAAGATTTTGCAGCACCACCACTTCAAAATGACGCATTGGATTTACAGACTGGCTGGCCTGATCGGCCAGTTCTGACAAATAGAAAGCAATTTTAGTTCTCCAACAATTTGCAACCGAGATATTTGTTAACTCTTCGTTCTTCGGTCATTTTTTTTGGAAAATAAATTGCAGTGTAGCAGCCACATTCCAAACCGTTCTTTTTGCCCAACTAGCCTTTACAGTAGAAATCTCAAATAGAAGAAAGATCCTCGCAGTTAGTACGCAACTTAAGCAGTTGCGAAAAGAAAGCAAGAAAAAAATCTGTAGAAATCATCTCAAAATTTAGCCATGCTGGGCGCATACCTGTCTGTGAAGACATTTCCTAATTTTTTCCACATCTATCAGCTCATCATGGAGGACAAACTCCTTGATGTGGTTCATCAACAGAGTCTCTGCAGAGGAGCCGATCATTCGCTCACGGAGCCACTTCACTTTGCGAGCACTGGTCAGAGAGGTATTCAAAGCTGTGTGGTTAACCTGTGACATACAGAGCAAACGAAACGAAAGCGAGTGAATTCACCAACAACAAATAGATTATGCATGAACTGATTTGTACACGCGAACAGCAGACGAGAAAGTGAACGATAACGCTTTTTATTTACTTAGTACACAGAACGTGAAAGAAGTCTTAAAGTTAGTTAGTTGCTTGGAGTGCAACATTTTCATGTACAGAATGGCATCTACAGTTGCAATACGTGGCCACTTGCTAGATGGGCTTGCACATTAAAACAAAGCATGTCCAAATTTGGACGTGGTGGTTGGGATTGGGATAATTTGATACTTGATGCTTGCTTGTTGCTGGATTTATTTAAACAATCGGCTTCTCTGTGATCCCACAAGCCGCACTCTAGAGTGAACCCTGCTGTTGTTTAACAGAAAGGAGTCGGTGGTTTGACTTACCTTCTGTTTACTCTTGTGTTCGACATTTTCCTTCTCCTTCAAAGCCTTTTCCTCCAAATGATCAGCATCAGAAATGACAGCTTCTTCTCTCACAGTAGGCTTCTCTCTACCTTCCGCATTCTTCTTCTCGCTGATCATCTGCCGAATAATCCGCGCCCAACGAGGACGAGTGTTCCGTATCCTCAGCCGGGAGAGGGTGACCACCTCACTGGACATAGCTGGGTGCAGCTCTGTAAACAGGAACTGGCATCTCTCCAGCGCTGGGCAGCAGACTTCTTCATAAGAGCGAGATGATTCTTGCCGTGCCTACAGTGCAAAGAGATTCAAAACGTGAAGCTCCGCGCGAAAACAGGTACTTTCATGGGAATTATTTTGCGCTCTTTAACCTTTTTTGTGAAACATTTTGTATACTCTTTTTAAAATTATTTTATAAAATACTTTTGGAAACATTAATAGAGCCAAAATGGCCCACGCTGCCAGAGCTTAACCCAGTTTTTGTACCATGAAGCAGCTAGGGATATTATCACTCCCCCCCTGGATGGGTTGCAAATCCCTGGCTGGTTTGTCCCCAGCAGTATGACGCTGGTGAAAAAACACAGATATGAAAAGACCAACCTACCCTCGAATCACCGACCCTCCGACCGTCTGATCAAAAGTCCGACGCGCTAACCACTACACCACCGCTCTTCCAAAACGTTTACTAAACTTTTACAAATATTCCTGAATGGAAAATGTTTCAGACCCTTTCGAAAAAAACCATTCCCGACTTTTGAATGTATTAATCTGTATATCTCGGTATGCCATTTTTTTAGTATTTTTTTCACAGTGAACAATATGCTGACGGGAAACATTGCCAAAGGCCAACATGCCACCGATGGAAAATACAAGTAGTAAACTTGCATAATGCCAAGACAGCAGACGTAGATCTACACAAAATTATTCAATATAAAGTATGTATATTTATGATTGCCATTAGCCCGAAAAGTAGCATGGCCAGTAGGTAAATTGACTTGTACCTGTACACAACTTAAAGGACTGGTCAAAAAGTATGGGGGGGGGGGGGGGGGGCACATGGCCCACCCCTGTCTTTTGACACAAAACACATGGCCCACCCCTTCTTTTTGGCACAAAACTGACTGAACCAACCCTAAATGAAGGTTGAAAAATTACATGACCCACCCCCTATTAAACATGGATTATTTGGTTTCATAATCCAAGGAAACCACATCTTGTGTATGCCAAAATTATAAACCTACCCTCAAAAGCGCACACTTTGTCTGATACACAACTTTAAGGACCTCACTGACAGGTTTGGGGACTGATACAGGAGGCAAGTGGGATGATGAACTCTGAGGAGCAGAGGTTGTAACATCCAGAGATGATCCTGACCCCGGAGAGATGGGTGAGTAAGGTTCACCATCTAATATGCTTAGGGCTGCATTGCCTGTCAGAGAAAAAACAAACAACATTTTACGAGGGAGTATAGAGGTTTGTGTTAGTCAAAGTTAAGGCAAAAATTCTTATTTGTAGACATTACGATGTACTGGATGTATTCCGAATAGCTCATCTTCATAGAGACTGTTGAATACCTATTAAAACCACAGTGAGCTCAAGGAACAGGATAGCTGAAGCAATTGACGGCAAACTGCCCCTGTAACCAGCATGACTGTTAGCTGATCATGACTGTCGCTTATTGTATCCGATCTAACTCTCAAAAAATCCATATTCTAAACGATCAAAGAACCGAGGTTTGTTGTTGTTGTTGTTGTTTTTTTGTTTGTTTTTCACACGAAAATGCGTTTGGAAAGAAATGCCACGTTGTCCACACCACGATAATGATTTTGCCATCCAGCTAATTAAGCCCCCCATTGCCTATTGTCAGTAACAAGCCATTTGAAACTGCCTTCTATATTTGGTTGAGGCTTAGATCAAACCAAAAGAACGTCATTTACTGCACTATTGCATGTTATGTGAATTTGTCCCCTGCTACTAAATGCAGGAACTCCCTCATTGGCAGTCTAACTATCACACATTATTATTCAACAAATTGTAACACTGCCCAAATATGATCATGGTGCAATCGATATTTGTCGTCCGTAGTCAACAGATACTGTATCCTGCGATATACGTAATTTCGTGTGACGGGCAGAGAAATGGCAAAACAAATACCGTCTTTAGCTTTTCTGTAATAAAACTGCGCTTTGTTATCAATGTGTTGAATAAAAAAACAATTATCCTGCTCAATCTTGCGGAATTTCCCCTGATTTTAGCTAAGTATCAGGCGACAACCCACGCGATTTCGCACGATAATTGTTAAATGCCAGCCACTGTTCAACTGAACACAATTCTTCCACTTTACCCAATTCCTGGTGTTTCAATAGGCAAGCCATGAGCATCCTTCCAACTTTCTCCACTGGGTGATCAGCAGGGAATTCTATCGGCAAAACAAACCGCTTCTGTTTACAGAACCGTTCAACAGCAGCTAGAAATTTCAAGGCAATTTCATCCTCGACCTTGCTCTCAGCAAGAGCCTGAAGGAATGGTTTAGCAGGATCACCATGTGAAATCTGACGTGTGAATGGTTCACTCTTGTCTTCTGAAGAATCCTTCTCTTTTCTGTAGATAAAATAACAATCATTCCCTGAAATACTCATAAACTGCAAGTGGTTTCTTACCCAAAGAATAATATACAACTGGTTCACGTACAAAGTAAACATTTCGATAACATGCCTGATCAGATCCGAAGTAGACTGTCAAAAGATTCTAAACTCTAAACCATACACCCAAAACTCTATTAATGTTAGACTCCAGACACAACCCTTGACTCTAAAGACTTTAGAGTTGAGAAGACTCTTGACGCTACACTCAATAGTCAAGCCCACTGTAGATTCTAGACTATAAACTGAGGCAGAGTGACACCAAGTGATGTTCCATGGGATGCAACTCGGCTTGCAAATTGCGAACTGCGACATGTTTGGGCCAAATAAATTTACTTCAGTAGTGTATACCACTAGATAATGGACATACCCTCTTTCCCCTCCCCCCCCCCCCCCCTGGCTAGTTACTGATTCTACTTTTTGCAGTGCATCGTAGGACGCCAATGTAAGACTTGGCATTTGCCCATTGCCGCCGGAAATGTAACTGGGGTAATCATTTTTAGTCCAAAAAATCTATACCCACTGACCTTCCAACATTATCATCAGGTACAGCAGATGTCTCCATTCCACCAGAGAAGAAATCTGAAGCCAACCACCTCTCATTTTCATCCTCCTCAGCCATGACGGGAGTACTGTGAGCCAGATGACAGGCATACAGACCCAGCAACAGGCCCAGGGTACGCTCACAGTCAATCAGTGGAGAAGAGACTGACAAAGCACTGTCCAGGGCTTGCTCTTGATTGGGCTGCAACAAAACAGATGCTTGGTAAAAACGTAGGCCACTGTACGCCATACAGTATGTTAGTTTTTCTCATTCTATCTCTGGCCCTGAAAAAGACTAACTGTACTAGTTGAAATATTGGCCCAAATAAATAAGCCCTTTACCGTAGTGTCAGTCCTGATGGAGGGGGTGGGGACTAGCAATACCCCTAGTTAGTGGGCCTTCTTCCTCCGTTTGGACATGGCAGTCTCCAACAGACAACATCTCGGATAACTTGATTGAAGAGATGACTTGACTTCACAGACACTTCAAACTACAAGACATCTTTAAGCCCAAGACCCACAAAGGCATCTGGCGTATTCGATCCGTTGATTGTTTCTTGGTAAACTTCGTAACTGTGAAATGTTATGGTCTTTAAGATACTTGTTTAAAACTGCTAAGGTAACCCTTGCATAAAGGCATCGATTTCTCTTACTAACCTCTACAAAAATTCCAACAAAGAAAGCCTGCATCATTTCTCTTACTTCTACAGAATGTTTGGTTTCCTCGAAAATTTGAGTGGCATCAGACGCTGTTTAAAATGAATAAAACAAATCACAAGAAAACGTAAGTTTAACCCTTATCAAAAGTAGTTGCACATTTTAATGATTCTATTCACGCAGGGAAATCTTATTAAAAAAAAAAAAAACTACTTGATATTTGTAATGTACGTTTTAATAGCGCTTCAAAATGTAACAGCACGACACACATGGATATGTAGAAGACACTTTAGCTCGTAACTGAAATTATACTGCACGGACTGTATTCACTCCAAAAGTTGCTTACCTGCATATGATTGCAGCAGTTCTTTGCCACAAGGAGCCTAAAACATGTTACATGTAAATGAATGTTAACAAGTAGAAATCACAAGTGAAAAACCCCTCGGGGAGTATTAGTAATAAAGTATTGTATTGTACAGGGCACCCGTAAACTGTAAGACTGTTTGTAGTTTCCACAGTTTCTCACGATTGTGTAGCATAGGTGTTGGTCACGGCATTTCGACCGCTATATCATGTAGCACCGTCATTGTTGTTGACAGCCGGGCACGTTTCGATCCTCGCTTAGCACCAAGATCCATGATCAAACAGACCTCTGCAGTTTCAGAACATGGCAATGAGATCGCACACTATCAACTCTGGGACAAGGTTAAGACAAACATCACAACATCACAACAGCCAATCGGGCCACAGTGGACACCAGAGGAAACAGCGTGCAGTCTCAATAAGGAGACCAGCTGTAAATATTGCGGT
Organism: Pavona decussata; assembly: GCF_977016875.1. NCBI lineage: Eukaryota > Metazoa > Cnidaria > Anthozoa > Scleractinia > Agariciidae > Pavona > Pavona decussata. The sequence continues at coordinate 2,727,157 of NW_028145568.1, forward strand.
AGAAACGTCGCGATCAACACCAATGCTTCACAATCATAAGACAACCCATGAACGTTAAAATTGAAGAACAGCTCCCCCCAAAAAATCTGCCGGCCGACTGTCGCTGAGCTGTCATTCGACAGTTCGCCAGTGTGGCTGTTTCCTCGAGAAATACAGTGAGCCATTTTCTCGAAACTTGAATCACGTCCTCGTGTGAATAATCAAGACTGTTTCGGTTCAGTGATCGTCGCAAGAATCGAGTATCGAGTCGAGTTTCGAGTGAGTCGAGTCTCAATTCTCGACTCCTATTCTTGAATACGCGATTCTCGTGAGGACGGTGTCAAGACTGTCAGTTTTCTCTTAACCGGAACTGTACATGTAAACAAACCTGATCTTTGAAATCTTGAAGATCATAAACTTTCCCATGAATAACAACCCAGAGTCCTCCATCTTTGTTGTGGTTTTCCAAATCCTCGGGCCTTATAAATGTCACATCACCATCAGCCCTCCGCCGAGCTGGAGTGGGGCTACCTATCCCACCAGGCCAGGCCAAATCCTCTTCGTCTTCCTTCTGCACCCCAGGGGCGAGCCTGTTAAACTTGTCTAACAAGTCTAGAAGGCCACTAATGAGAGGAACAGTTCGAGATGAGTCCATTACACTTGGCATGCAGGTCTGCAACAGAACCATGGCGCTCAGGAATTCAGGCAGCAAAACACCGGTTAGCTCGCGTTGGATGATCTGGGAAGACACTACAAAGTGGCGCGGACCATTTGATGCCAAGGAGGAGGCGACGGGAAGGATTTCACCAACATGGGCACAAACCAGCGTGGTGTATTTATGCAGAAGCAATGCAGCACCATGTTGTTTGGTACTTAAGACCCTCTCTTCACCTTTGAAAACAATGAAAGTATTTAATTCTTCGAATGAACATCCAGTAGTAACTAGCCTTAAGCTCGCTATGAGTTTGCAGTAGTACATTTAGTAGTGTGCGGAGTGCCATATTCATGACAGCATGAACATTTATGTATTATTTTATTTCAATTTCTGTTTATGTTAGATTGTATCAGTACCATGGGAAGTGTTGTCGGTAGGTGGCATTTAAAACGAGTCTTCCAGTTAAGCAGTTTCTTCACTAAATAACTGACCTTAATAGCAACAAGGCGTCTGCATTACAGTAAGTTGGTGTTCATTACGCAGAATTCGAGCACATTTACATACAGTAGCACTTGAAAGTTGGTTACGGATACTAGAACCATTTGGGTTCATGGCGAATGAGTGTAGTGAAAGTTAACTTGGCTGTACTTCGGTATGTTTACTGGTCGCACGGTGACACAGCAAACCTGGCCTCACAGTCTAACTGTTGAAGAAACTATTACTTACATGTACATGCATGTACATGTATTTCCATTGTGTAACCACTTGATGTTATGAACCATACAGTCATTACAACGATTACACTCTGTTTTTATTATTATTATTATTATTATTATTATTATTATTATTAGAACGTCTAATTTTGGAGCTGAGGCTGAACGTTCTTATATTTTTTGCGATTTGAGGCTGAAAACGTTCTTAAGATGTTCTTAAATTACATAGTATACACTACATGTATTTCAGTAAATCAATGCGGACGTGACCAGGAAACCTATCAAAGTGCATTGCCTGCTGAGATATGGTATCAAGAACTGCTGCTTATGACAAACCGAGATGTGTGTCACCGTCGTTAATGTTATACAAAACATGCCCTTGAGTATTTTGGTTAATTTACATTTGTTACCTTGATTTTATATACAGATTAGCAAAATAAAAACGTTCTTAATCGACTCTCAGCCTAAGGAATGTTCTTGATACGTTCTTAAAATCTTGGTTAATCCCAGCCTCAACGTTCTTATAAAAAAAGGTTCTTAAAAAAAAAAAACACACACAGTGTATCCACAAACTAATTTTACAGTAAAGAGATTCAAGTGCTGACGTTTCGAGCATTAGCTCTTCGTCAAAGGGACTCGCTCTGACGAAGGGCAAACGTTCGAAACCTCAGCACTTGAATCTCTTTACGGTGACCAATTTACCTTTAACTATCGACACTGTTGATAAAACCATTTGTCTCTACTCCCCTAGGCCTAGGGTTTCCAGCTAACCTTTCAAGGACTAATACCAACACTGCATCTCCTCACTGTCTTTTCTGTATCTATTATGGTACCTGTCGAGCACTGCACCCCCTTATCCATTTATTAATTTTACGGTACATTAATACTAGTAATAATCATGGCTTAGTAAAGTGCGTTCGATCTCATGGCATCCAGAGCGAAGCGAGTCAACCCGCGGGACTTCACTTAGCCAGCGGGATTCAAAGCTCTCGCATCAGTGTGAAATCAAGGCGAGTGGTCAGCCAGTCCAAGATGGCGCCCAAACCCTGAAATCGCACAGCATCCAAAACGAAGCGACACGAATAGTTTGCGTTCTTCTAACATCGAACACAATTAATATATAGTTCTTAAGACTGACCTTTAATTAAATACCAAGGCCTGTCATCTTCGTGGTGCAAGAAAAAACTCCCGATGAGAAGCCTCTGTAGCTTCAACAGTAGCTCCACTGTCATGGGTCGGGGCGGGGGAATGTACGGCCACTGAAGAAAAGGAGGCTTGAGAAACAACTGCTGGAATTCCTCCAACACTTGTGTGGACGATGTCTTCAAAAGCTGCTGTGTTAGATGGAGTAAGGGCACATCAATACCTTTGTCCTTACTTTCGGATGTCTTTTCCTTTTCATTTTCACCTGCACCCGCCTTTATTTCACTGTCGATGGCAGTCTCCAAGGCTGATTCAAGGCTTCCTTCCGCCATTAAGCTGCTGATTAGAAGGTCTGACATGAATCTCTTCCCAGCTGGTGAAGATGTTGGCTTGTCACAAGCTGTTGAAAGTTAATATAAGAGGGGCGGTGGAGGGTCTTTCTGTGAGTTGTGAATTGTCATCATTAAGATCATTTTGGCGTGAAAATGTACTGTGATTGTTTCTTTTCATGTTAAACATGATCTACTACTGCACATGTTTATGCAACTTACTTTAATTTCCATAAATTTCAGGAGGGCAGACTTGCTTTGAGATGCTACCCAAGTTTTTAGGTCATTTACAATTTAATTTTTAATTTTGATCAATAATTGTTATTATTGATCGATCAAATGATATAATTATAATTATTGATTAATCGTCCAATTGATTAATATTGTTGGATTAGTCAAGATAGATTGGTAGATTGATTGATTAATTGATTATTAAACGTGTAATTGGTAAGTCAATTGTAAAAACAGTGTAATATCCGTTGATAATGATGAGGACCGCCTCTGTAAACTTGAGATACTGTACATTTAAGAAACGAACTTTTAAAGGAACACATTAACGCCGAATGTTACATGTATCAGTGACCGCTGCATCAACTCACTTTCAATCAACAGCTCTGTTAAGGCCCTAGCGCGCTCCTCTGGTGTCGGCAGTAACAGCACCCAGCCACTTCTCAGTGCCCCTTGTGCCGCAGACTGTACAGTCTTCAGGACACCTTTGTTACTTGCTAGTGTAACAACCTGTTGTTTGAGCGACTGAAGCAGTTTGCTTCCAACTCCAAGTCCTAAATCCTCTGCTTCTACATTGCCAGTAATGGCTGCATGGAGCTGCAGATAAATGAACAAATAAATAAAAGATAATAAATACAGCTGTAAATGGGAATTTCAGTGGAATCCACGGAGTCGCTCTTCTCCCCACTGTTTCCAGGTCGAATTGGAATTTGGAAATGTTGGTTTTTGTGGAGGGAGGAAAACTGGAGAACCCGGAGAAAAGCCCTCAAGGCAGGGATGAGAACCAACAACAAACTAAACCCACATACGGTGTCAACTCCGGGAATCAAACCCAGGCCACATTGGTGCTCCCATATATCAAAGTTGGAAGTGGACGTTAGTAGAGTGTTTTCCAAAGTTTGATTTAAAATGTATATTTTTATGATATTAAAGTAGGGGTTAGTACATTGTATTGGTGTAGATTGCTTTAAGCCATTTCCAAACTCTTCGAACGCTTTTCATTCAACTAATTTATTCTTGTTACCATCATGCTTCCACCAATAGTGTACAATGTAGCTCCACTGCTCACTATATAAAGCACAAAGTCATACAACCAACAAACTCTAGTTGCTGCCTTAATAACTGGCTGCACGGTCATGTTGTCTCACTTGCGCTTTAATGTACTTCTAATTATTGCACCCTTGGACTTACAAAGTCATGTAAATGCTCATGTTTCCATCATACACTGTATAGTTATGTAAACCAGCATGGGTGCTACAGTTTGTAAGGCCATTAAACTAGGTTCATGAGACAAACATCCTGCACACTGCTAAATTTGAATACACAATCATACTTACAGTATTCCATTGCACATGCCACACACTGGTTGGATTTGAATACACAATCACACTCATTCCATTGCGCATGCCACACACTGACATTCAAATCCTAGCAGTGTGTAGGACATTTACACTTGATATACAGTTTATGGTATGCTAAAAACAAAGATTAAATATAAAGATCCAATTGAAAAAAGTTTAAGGTGGCCGAATACAGTTTTTTAGTGTACAGATGTTATAAGATTGTTATTTGAAAACTATGTATTTCTGGACGCCCAAAATTGGTATGGTGTAAGACCAACTAAGAAAGAATGTATTTTCGTACGTCTTGTTGAGCTAAGTATCGTTTCCATGGCAATGCAGCGAACTATTAAACGTCCATAAATAGTAGGTTTCCATTATTTTTAGAAAATGTACTCATTAGATTTTTTTCCATTTTTTGTATCCAGAACAACTCACAAAACACTGACACAGTTGCACTATTTTCATGTAATTTTAACAGAGAGATCTCCTGTAAATATTGATTTTGCATTTTAATGTTTTGTGAAGATACCCTCTGTTAGATTTAGGTTTCTCTTTGTAGGTGCATTACGCTTTTAGGGACCTATTTTCATGCCAAATTTCAGGGAATTCTAATGAGCTGTTCCTTAGAAAACAGTTCATTTCCACGAAAACAACCAGTCACAAATTTTTGGTCAAATGCGCATGGCTTTAATTAGGTTTCATGGCACAGATGAAAAGCATTCCAAAGGTCGTGGTGAATGACTTTTTTGCTCGGAAAGAAAAGAAAAAGAGTCCAGAAACGAGAAACCTAGTTATTTATGATCAAAACTTAACTTTATTAACCATTTCATGTGAAATTGAGGGATCACTTTATCGACCGCCGTATTTGCTTACCACAATCCTAGCGCGCGCTTAATAGCATCACTTACAGAATCTGTAAAGCACGCGCAAACTGCGTTCAGCCACCTTAAGGGACACTGAATAAAAATTCAGGACATATAATGTCTATAGTAATTAAGGAAGGTGCCTACTAATACCCAAGTATTTTTTTGCAATTTATGACTATGCGGAAAAAGCAGATCTTAGCAAGGGCTATTGGAATCCAAAAAGAAAATTGGGGGTTACCCTAAATTTTTAAGAGATAACTGAGCAATATCTCTAAAAAGCGCCTAAATATGAAGCAATGTATGGGATTTGCTTCCATAATTGAAGCTTAATTATCTCTGAAAAATGCATGGTTACCCCCAATTTTCTTTTGAGATACCAAAAGCATTTGCTAAGTTCTACTTTCTCCGTATAGTTTTAAACTGCACAAAAATATTCCTGTACTAGTAGGCACCACCCATAGGAAACCCGAGTATCTCGAGATGCGCAGAACATATGTGCAGTAACAATAGTAGGCACTGTCCTTAAAGATCTGTTCCCTTCTCCTTCCACATTCTTGCTTTTAATGTAGTATGTCCTACTGTAACACTGTAATATACCAAGTACATTGCTGGCGAACTCATTAGACTAAGTCGCTAAAGCAATAATAATAATAATGATGATGATGATGATGATGATGATGATGATAAATTATAATTCAAATGAAATTTTTTAATTCTTAACTCACCTGAAGTCTGAGCAAGTTCAATGTTGCCACAGCAATACATTCCTTCTCCTGTGGGGGAGGGGGCCAGTCCAAAGCTCCTGTCAGGTCCTCACTCACACGCCGCAGAAGGGCATCGAGATGTTCAAATGTCTTCTTGCACACATCAAGACAAAAAGGAAGCCGCAGTCCGACATTCCAGTGACCAGCAGATGACCATGCAAAACTCTACAGAGAAAGTAATTAGTAAATAAACCCCTTCAGATGGCTGGTATATTGGATGACGATGTCCAAGGCTGAATGATTGTCCAAAAAATGAACAGTTACCCGGGAAGAGAAGCTTCAGGGCAACTGTGAAATTTTGAGGACAATCATTAAGTCGTAGCATTATCATCATTCGATACAGAACAGCAAGCCAATAAGGGCTTATTTATTTTATAACCTTCTGATTAATTTCTGCAACGTAAGCGCATTACTATTGAAACACACAGAAGAGACAGTGATGGTCAAGGCATGATTGCCAGCAGGCAAAACCCATTTGTCTGGCTTTCTCCATTTTATTGCACTGACTCTAACTAGATTTGAACAGCCTAAAAGTGAACTTTTTCTTTGTTGTTGTTGTTTTTTGTCGAAAAAATCGGGTGATGGATATCAACTCAGACAACCAGTTGCTATCGTCGGTTATTATTCAACACAGTAATAATAATTATTGTAACCTGCCTGAATATGGTCAATAAAATGTATATGTGATTTCATGTGTGGGGGAGAAAAATGACAAAATAAAAATTGTCTTCAGCTTTTCTGCAATAAAACTGCCCTTTGTTGTCAATGTGTTGAATAATAAAAAAATCCTGCCCAATCTGGCAGAATATACCAATTTTAGCTAACTCATTGGCTAAGTACAGTGGATCAGGTGATATCCACATGATTTTGCATGATAATTACTGTACCATGTGATGCATTCACAAGGTGATACTACAGTTTTTCAATTTAAGGACGGTGCCTACTAAAAACGAAGTATTTTGTGCGGTTTATGACTTAGCGGGAAAAGTAGATCTTAGCAAGGGCTATTGGAATCCAAAAACGAAAATTGGGGTAACCATGCACTTTTTAGAGATAATTAAGCAACAAGAATTCCAAAAAGCGGCAAAATACAAAACATTGTATGGAATTTTTTTCCCAAATTGAAGAGTTTTGAAGCTTATTTAATTACATTGTATCTCTGAAAAATGCATGGTTACCCCTAATTATTATCTTTTTGGATTCTAATAACCCTTGCCAAGACCTGCTTTTCCATTGTAGTTATTAACCGCGGAAAAATATCTCTGTTTTAGCAGGCATCGCCGTTAAGAAACCCGACTTTCTAGGACCATTATGAGGTGCGCAGAACATATGTGCAGTAGCAAAGAAGGCACCATCCTTAAAAAACTTGAGAACAAAGCATTCCATTCATGAGTTTCCTGCCCAGCTGTCTCTCAGAATCAGCTCTACTAATCACCCACCTGTGCAGGACCACAGGCCACCCCACTGATCTCCTTGCTGTCTAACGTAGATATAACAGTAGGTGTTGTCCTAGCGATGCTAGAGGTGTCACCAAGCTGCCCTTGTTCATTCCTACCCCAGCTGTACACTTCACCATCTTCTGTCGCTGCCAGACAATGGACTGAACCTACAGACACGTCAACTATCTTCTTGCCAGAAAAGGCTTCAATGACTTTGGGAAAACGGACATGATCTTCAGAGGCATGACCAAGACGACCCCCATCTCCCTTACCCCTACAAAAACAAAATGTTAAAAAAATGTTTTAATTCAATGCCATGGCACAGTAGATAGTGTAGCCTAAGTGTATGTTGAATTGTATTTTTTTTCCTCTTTTCTTTGGATTGCCCTCATTTTTGGCAAACCGCTTAGAAGTACACTGTACTGAACTTTATTCAAGAAATCTAACATTGTTATTACTGCAGAGCTCGGTAAATTTTTGCAATTTTCAGGGTGGTCATTAAGTTTTTAGCCGTATGCTACATTGAGTTTCACACATCCCGTGAAATCTTGTTACTTCCTGAGTAAAATGACCCTTCAACCATCCCGATCACCTGTATACATCAAGGTTCTTTCAAGGACATTCAGCCTTACAGGTGTTACAGCCCTTAATGGTAGCTCTGGTTTTAACATGGTCTCTCGCCATCCATTAGAATCAAACATGATTTTATACATACCGGTAAACTTCCAAGGAAACAAAACAAATGTAATCATTTCTTGGAATTTTTATTTTAAAAAAAGGACTGGTTTAATACCATGTTAACACTTGTCCATCTCTTGTCAATGCCACAGAAAACTGAGATCCACAGAACACACGAGCGACACCAAGGCTCTGGACTTTGTCAATGGCCTTCGGAGATTTAAAGCCATCACTGCCGCCATGCCCAAGTTTGCCATAATCACCATCTCCCCATGACCACACTGTCCCTAAAATGCACAGAAAATTGCAAACAAAAAAGTCACTATAGGGTTAATACAGAGTACAGTGTATATACAAACACAAAATCCTTAACCAGGCAGTAAATCACTTAACAAAGCAAGCTCAATTTCGTTTACAACCTGGTTCACGATCGACAAGCTTGCGATAAACTCCATAAATTCAGCTTGCTGCATGACAAGGGTGTTGTGCTGTATCAACAACACTGACACTCAACTTGATATTCTCGTGAAACTCTCGCAAAAAAGTCAAGCCTTAGTACTTACAGTTTTTTCACCCTTTTGTGAGACAAGTGTCTCATCTCTTGAGATGTGACTCTCATTTCTTGAGATGAGAATCGCATCTCGCGAGAGGGTGCTAACTTACTTTTGAGCGGTACTGTAGTTTACATCCATGGCAGAGTGAGTAGAACAAAATAAACAAATTACCGGTACACTATATACTTACCATCATCAGCTACAGCAAGACTATGTGCATCCCCACTGCCGCATGCCACATCAATAACATGGTACCCTCGTAAACCACTCACCAGCATCGGAACAAGGTGATCTTCACTACTCCCTGGAGAGAAAATTTCAGGATAATAATGGACTGTTGCACTGATCAAAATGTATTCTAACTTTTCATCAGAGAGGGGAGAGAAGGAGTTAATGTATAATGTACATGTATGTGTATATATTACTCATGTCAAATAATCAAAGGAGAAGGAGAAATTCATTGTTTTTCCTCATTAATTATAATTCAAGACTCACAGACTCACAGCTAGTCTCCACGTTTTCTTTTTACATTCAGATGCACTGCATGTTCACGACATAAGCTTTCTTATATTGTGTAGTTCCAGAAAATATCCATACCCCCACCACGGAGGGAATTGGAAATTCCAGAAGGGTGGGGGGGTCAATGGCCCAGGAAATTCCAGAGGGGAGGGGGGGTGAATGGTTGGATAAGTTTCCAGGGTCAACTTCACGTTCATGTCAGACATAAATGTTCAAAATTGTAACTTACCAACTTTACAACTTCGTAAATCTTTCTTGAAGACATTACTTTGTTTAACTGTTTTAAAGAAACCCTTGTTACATTAAAAACATGTTTCCCCTATCCGAAAAGCCTTTGTAAGCGAAGTACTCCAACTGAGACAAGAAATCTATGTCTGCGTTGCGTGACTCAGTTATAATAAAACTGTTTTTTGTGAAACTTTCTTGCGTAGAAAATATTGTTTACTGGCAACAATTGAATTTGTATTAATGTTTAAAAGGGAAAATTTTGTATGGCTGTAAAGTGAAAGCCCCAAATTTACATAAAACATTAAAATATTTGTTTGTTATTTTTGTATGTTGTGCGGGCAAAGGTCAATTCCCGGGGTCAATTATAGCTGGTTTGTCAAAACTGACCCGTGTTAAAACTTATTTTGTCCAAAGTATTTCAACTTAAAGTCCAAAACTATTAACTTAATTTCTATGCCAAAATTGAACAAAATAGAGCCAATTCAACATTCTTTTAATGCGTTATTCATCTCATACAAAATTTGCATAAGAACGTGAACATGCTAATTTCGCTTTGCGGCTCCATTTCGTCTGCGGTTTCAAGTTACGATCTGAAAGCTCTATTTGTCTCCCTGCCCTGCTAATGCTTATTTTGTCCATGCTATTCCGATTCAATAGGAAAACTATTGACTAAAATAACTAGACTGAATGATTACCAGGAGAAAAATCATCAACTGAGTAGAACTAAAGCGATAATCTTTTTGATCTCTTATAATTCGCATAGGAACGTAAACATGACATATGCAAATTAAATGAAAACACATTTTTGCATTGCCGGACTTTTTTATTCCAACAATTTAGATTTAAAATCTTTAGCGAAGCTAATGGTAAAGTTTGATGTCAATGACCACAGGTAAATACACAACACAACAATTATTTCAGTATCAAGAGCTTTTTGGCAAAGTCTACCGGTGAAATTGAACGGCGCGCGCGCTCTTCGATAACGCATATTTTCTCCTCGTGTAGGCAGTTCTTGATATTTCTGAAATGTTCACATCAAACTGATTTTTGAGGCGTTCTTTTGAAATGAAACTTTTCCAGAGGGGGGTAGGGGTGTATTCTGTATTTAAGGAATTTCCGAAGGGGTGGGGGGGTTAAAAAAATACCTCGAAAATGGAAAATCCTGGGGGGTGGGGGGGTCCTATGTGAAATTCCCTCCGTGGTGGGGGTATGGATATTTTCTGGAACCACACATTTAGTACACAGTACATGTAAGATGGAAAGCTTTTACAAACCTGGCCTTCAACTCCTTCTTAATCATTGCAATACAAATTCTACCATAATGACGTAATGTACGAAACTGAAAGGCTTGCATACGCAGTAATAAGAATTTTCCGATATTTCAGAAACCCAAGAAAATACTTAAAATTACACAGCTTACATGTAATACACTGTTATTTTTTAAATTGTAATAAAATTTATATTTTTAACTTACTACCATATGTTTTACTTTTTTAATGTGATCTTGTTAATACATTTGCTGAATTTTTGATAGCCGCCATCCATCTTATTTGAAAAGGTTTCAAAGTTCATTTAATTTGCTTGCATTGATTTTTACATCCTTCAATTCAGTGTTACCCACACATACGTTAGAACATCTAAAAAGCCGTGAGCTATCCGTTAGTTTTCTACCTTTTACCAGATTATCGTTAGTGTACGCTAAACCAAAGAAGGTCACATATGTATCGTCAATTAAAAGACACTTTTACTGCTGAATATGTTGTGGTTAAAAAATTTTTGGGTTTAAAATTTCTCAAACCAGTTTTCCTTTGTGCAGTATTTGTACGATAATCTGAGACAAAGTGAAATAAAAATCAAACTGGTTTGAAACTTTTTAAACCAAAAAAATTTTGAACCACAACGTATATACATGTACAATTATTTACCATGTCCCAGTCTGCCATAGTTCCCTCTGCCCCAAGTGTACAGCTCTCCCTCAGATGTCACCGCAGCACTGTGAGTACTTCCACAAGCAATCTGAACAACTTGCTTTCCAGCGAGACCAGTGATCAATGTTGGTTCATCACAGAAGCTAGCAGGTAAACCAGTAACAACAATTACACAAGGTAAAGCCTGTTTTTATTGTCATTTATTTTTTGTAATCTTTGACTTGAACTACATGTACACTGACATCACTATCGCAGAACAGTTAAATGTTTCTTCTACATTACACTCTAAGTTACTTTCAGTTATTTCTATCTAATTCATGTGCTTGTGTTGACAGGTACATGGATAACGTTGTAGATTCTATCCATATTTAAAATTTAGCCCAAATACTGTACAGTTCCAGTTCTTCATGGGAAGAAAAACTTATACTATGGCCTTTTACCAGTCATTGAACTTTACATGAGTAACAAGATGATCAACCAACTGCCTCAGACTTACTTGACATCTCCATGTCCTAATTTGCCGCCATCCCCAGACCCCCAGGAATAGACCTCGCCCTCTCGGCTCAAGGCCATATAATGTTTACATTCTGGGCTTGTAGCAATCTTGATGATCTCACACCTTCTAGCGAGTGATTCAATCAGCAATGGACCCTGTAAATAGGAAACAGACAAGTTTAGTTCATCATCACGATGATTTAAAAGGAAATGCGACCCGTGAACAGTCAGTGATACATCAGTAATATGTACATGTACATGTAGATGTTTCTTTTTTTTCTGTTTTTGTTTTCCATTTTCTGTTTCCACGGTTGTTGTCATTTAATTAAAATGTCTTATTATAGTAATAATTATAATTAATCTTGTAATTAACTGGAGTCTTTTTCCAATGCATTTTGTACTGAAAAGGAAAACGAGAGTAGCGAATCCCACAGATTCAAAGTAGATTCACGAGAACATTACTCATGCAGAAACTCCATGTAGAACTTATAGTTTAAGGGCTGTGAATCAGGAAAATAAAAATTTTTGAAGAACAGCTCCCCCATAAACCTGACGGCTGACTGTCAGTGAACGGTCAGTTGACAAGCGGCCAACAAACTGCCAACAGACAGCTGGAAAATGGCAGACAATCGGCTGACAATTGGGCAACAAACAACCAACAGGCAGACAGATGGCCAACATAACATGTTCTATAGGCTGAATACCCTTGATGGATCTTGATGTTATGGGTGATGTTCATTGCTGTAAATTAATTTTCTTTTAAGCACAAAGCAACAAGTTTATAACTAGTAGTAATCAAAGATTAAAGAGTGCGATTGTACGGCCTGCTGCGTGACTTTTTTTAGGTAGCTCTTTCGTCCTTTTATATCTGTACGTAATGTGTAAATACCAAGGTGAAATATTTGCAATAAACGAAGCTGAGTTTAAAATTTCAGTGGCTACGTTGTTGAACTTTAAAAAAAAAATAGAAAGTATTTTCGGTCCGCCTGTTGCGTGACACCGTCGAACTTTAAAATAATGCACATCATTTTCGGTATAACGCTTATAATCTTTGAGAAAAACGAAACTTACAGGCCAGCATACTATTTTGGTCTTCTACTCAAAAGGTATTTTACCAAAATGCCGCGAAACTTACGCGACTATAAAGCCGTAAAAATGTCGAACTGAAGCGAGCTAATTTGCATACAGTTTTGAAAGACATCTCAGGGCCAAGGTTTATATTAATTCAAAGAGCGGATAACTCTATCCAGTGGATAAAATGTTCTCCAACCAATAGATTTTATCCGCTGGATAGCGAATTATCCGCTGGATAAAATAATCCGCTCTTTAAACAACCGGGGCCTGATGTCAGTTTCTGATGTGTGTATATTTCAGATATTTTTGTATTTTTGATTTTATACTAACGTAATACGTGACTCGCAAAACCTCGCGAACCTAGGGCTGGGTGAAAAGCCCTCTTTACCCGTATTGTAGCATCAAATGAGGAGATTAAAAGGTTTCTGAACATAGCAACGATTTTGATGAGCATGGTCTTGTCGTAGTTCCACAGGCTAGTTTGCGGTTGAAATCTATTTCTGACCCGACGAAATGTACAACAGGCGGTGTGCAACGCTGTCGTGTTCGATGAATTTATTTCCCACGGAAAATTATTTTACCGCGGCCACAAAACATGTAATTTCTTCAATGCAATCTTTCACAAAAAAGATTTCTGGAAGAAAGGGAAAAGATTCTGTAGAGATATTTCCATCCAGTGAATATTGATGAACATTGTAGTTGAAATGTGATCCCGTACACTGAATGTAAAACTTTCCCGATGTATGCAAATTTAGTCAATAGCGCGAAAACAAGGGGGCGACTCTTATACGAAAACGAGACTAAAAAGATGGCTTCAGCACGAAAACGAGGTCAAATGTCGTCATAAGTTCGCACCAGTTTCCCGGCCGACACATGCCCCTGCAAAACTCAAGCGGGGGCGCCATTTGGGTGTCCTTACAGCAATCTCGAAAAATTCTGCATAGCCGTACGCAGGTACACCATCTCGAAAGACACAGGACGCAAAAACGAAATTAGGCTTGCATTCTCCTTCGTCGAACGCAATAATTACAATGTATGTTCTGGCTAAATTACATGTACTTCTATCCAGTTGAGATTGAAAGTGGAACAAGTTCATTAAATGTAAGCACAGTAACAATGTTATAACAGCAAAGGTGGAGATCACTTTCACCACAACATATAGTTTTCCAGGATTTACATGTACAGTCTCAGAGCATAATACTAGGGTAATAATGTTAGCCTAGTGTTTAACAATCGAGTCCCACTGAAAAATATTCAGTTTCTAAAACAAAAAATATTTTTGTCTCACCTGGTTTTCTGAGGTGTACTGGCAAGTATAAACCTTGCCATTTTTTGTCAGTGCCAGAAAACACTTCTCAGCACAGCAAATCTGAGCAATACCAATTTCCACAAGGCTGCCCAAGGTGGTAGGACCTAAAGTATGGCCGGCATTTCCCCAGGAAAGCCAGCCCCACCCATACACCTCTTGAACAAGGGCTATACTGGGTGTCTGAAATAGAAAACAAAATAAAACTACATGTACATGTATAATCAAATTGACATGGCTGGTTTACAATTGAAGGGATATGTGGAATAAGGCCCTAAATGACTTTTGATGTAAGGTCAAATTCTCCTTTTATTTCACAAGCGAAAACAAGAAATTTGGAAGGAGATTCAAGCAGTTTATCAGAAGTCACTAAGGGCTTTTTTCCAGGCACCCCTGCAATTGCCCATTCCAAGTGGAGACTGGGAACAAATAGAAAATCCATGGAGTCCACCACAAGATCACAACAATATTTATTGTTAGTCAGCTTACCGAGTTTGAGGTTCTGTCATTAGATTGCAACCATTTAGGAGGCTTTCAAAAAATTTATAGGAAAAAAGAGAGACTTTGCATGGATTTGGGGGATGCCATCTCAGAATAAGAGACATTTGTGTGGAATTTGGGCGACCTTTGACGAATCACAGCCTGGTTACTATACGCAATAATACATAACCAAATGCAGGCAACTTACTAATTTTTATGTGATCCTTCTGGCGATGGGGTTTATTTCTTCATCATGATACAATTTGAACAATGTGTAAACTACAAGTAGGGCCCAGTCCCTTTATGAACTTCAGAATGGGCAATACAGTGTCAAAAATCATTCTTGACGAAATGTGGTTGCCATCATGGAGTACAAGATTGAGTTTGAGTATGACTTTTCAAATCTAGTTTGTGTGGTTTAGATAATCACTTACAAGTCAGTCATCAATCTTGTTCCTAGAGTCTCCTAATATCTGCTAAAGTAAACAAGGGAAGGAACAAGAGCTCTAGGGACATGAGATGATGCTCATGCGAAGTGTAAGAATACGGTATTTTCAGATTGGAGAGAAGCCTTAATTCCCAAAAATGTAGAAGGTATACATGTACTGTACTACAGTGTGTTACATGTATGTTATGTGTCTGGTTTTGTTGGCAGGGCTGATTTATTTGACTGATAAATAAATTGCTTTAATCTGTAAATTTTTGTATTATTAATTTTTCAGTTTAACCCTTACTCCCTCTCAAGTACCAAAAAATCCCTGCACATGATGTTATGGATAAAAAGTGTCGTTTAGATACATGAGGTACACAGTTAAGATTTTCTGGAAGAAAAGTCATTAGTCTATGACAAAGCAAATTTCGTCAATTATCCGGGATATTTCAGACATAAATTTGGAGAACAGAAAATACAGCTCAAAATCTGGAGATTACAGACATAAATCTGGAGACCGGGAGATACGGTTCAAAATCTGGACACTCCCGGATTATACGGGAAAGTTAACAGTCCTGGTACATGTACACCTGTACATTCACAGAGCTCCCAGGTGAGGTTTGGGACCTTGTTTTTGTGTCTGAAGTTTTTTATTTATTTATTTAGTTATTTATTTATTATTTATAGCAGTTACAAGCATGCTAGAAACTATTGTAAAAAATTGAGTCTTTTGAAATTTTTTCACCAAACTCGTGACATTTTTCATCAAATTTAATCTTATATTCTTTTCTTCAAACCTTTGATTTTTATGTCCTGAAGGGTATTTATAAATGACTTACTAATGGATAAAACTTGCTTTGTGTTAGAGGCTAACAGTACAGTTCAGTAATTTTTTTGGTCAAATTTGGAAAAACCTTCGATAAGCAATTCCAACTTGGTGGTGAGGCAACAAAGTTTAATTGCAGAGGAAGTTGCCAGGACTGCCTAAAGTTGTAGATGTTTCTGAGGATCAGCAGCGTTTCAATATCATTTTCAAACCATCTCAAGATACCTAGAGTGTATGTGCAGTAGAAAAAGGAGGCACCGACATTAATAAGAGCAGAGTGCTTGGCCTTGCACAGTATATCAAGGTTGCACTGGATGTAAATTAAAACTGAGAATGCCACTTTGTACATGGTTACTTTTGATTTGAGGAGAGTGGCAGATTTACAGCAATTAATAATTATCAGTATAATTTTAGTACATGTACTACTAACTGTACCTCATGTCAATGTATACAAAATATAAATTAATCTCACATGTGAAATGCATGACTTGGTACCTTTTGGTTTGTGGAGAATGGCAAGTAAGGAGCAGCTAGTCGATCCAAGTGTGAAATTAAAACAACACCACAGTGTTGCAGCTCTACAAACTCTGATTCATCTTCTGGGAGCGCCAAGTAGCGCAGGAATGACTCTGTTGGACTCACTTTTGGCATGCTGGATGACAATACCTGAGGATCACAAACATAATTGTACAGTAAAAGAATAACAAACTACAGTATGAGAAAGCATTAATTACAAATTATGCATGACAATTCAAAATTAACCACTGTCAACATACTTAAGGCTATTCCAAAGATCTGCTGGGTAACTCTTATGAAAAAATACTTTTTGCAGCCAAATTAAAGTTCATTTGTTCATTTAAATTTTAGGATGCCAGGTGCCTCAGAGATGTCCAGATTTCCAGATGAATTCTATAGTTTATTAGCTTTACAGTGGTATTAACAAAACATGCATAGTTTTCTAGGGTTTCTATAAAAACAGCATGCACACATGTACAATTTTTTTCTGAGGAAACCCACAAAGGTTTGGAATAACCTTTAGTTAATTTTTCTGCTTTTTTTTTTACATTGCTCTGATGTGTTTCAAGCCAATGTAAAATTACTCCAGATTCAATCAGTTTGTACATGTAGCAAGGAAACTTTACTAGCTCTTTGATGTTTCTAGGTGTTGTTAGTTTAGGTGTTGTAGGTTAAAATGAATTTCAGGTTAAAATGATTTGAAAGTAAAATTCAAACTAGGTTGAAGTCATTTTAACCTGGAATTCATTTTAAACTACAACATACATGTTATGGAAGTTGGAATTAGTCTTTTTTTTTTTTGTTAAAGTCATAATTTACATTATAATTATTTCAAAGTAATTTTATTTTACCTCCTCAGCAAGCTTATTAGGTTCCAAAGTTCTCTGTGATACACCAGTTATTTCCTCAAATCTCCTCAGCAAGTGAATAAGAGGTGCAGATGTAAAACAAGAATCTGTATCATTATCCTGTCCACTGTCCCACAGTTCTAACAGCAGTAAGATAACTTCAAGCATGTAATGAAGGGAGCCTCGCTGCACACTCAGCTCCAGTAAGATTCCTAAGGCCACATGTTGGTCAGAAACAGGCACTGAATCAAGAGGCTTGCAGTAAACTCGGTCTTCGTTGCCTTTGCTATTTGAACAAAAAATCAATAAAAGAGGCAGTGCATTTTATCAATGTCATGTCAGTTTAAACATGTACAAATCTGTATTTCTATATGTAACATGTTTTTCGAACTGTCTCTTATTTAAGTACAATCATTGAAATACAGTGTGGAGCTTTGTCATAAAAAAAGAACTTTATAAAGATATCAGCAGAACTTAAATCTACACAGTGCTACAGTCTACATGTACAGCTGTACATGTATGTACATGCATGTGACTGTATTATAAAAAAAAAGACATGTACTGTAGGTTTGAGGCCAAGTTGTTTGAGATGATCACTAGCTACAGCTACTTTACATGGAACTCAAAGTCACAGATTCATGAAACATGTACTGTACAGTACCCCTGTACCCCTCCACGGCTCCTCAATGGATTCATACATTGCACATGTATACATAAAATAATATGCAATCGCCATATACATGTACATGTACAGTGTAGCACAGTATTGAGTAGTCTTAAGTTCAAATCTGCTGCCACATTTTGTAGTCTAATAATAATATTACATGATTTGCAGTGTCCTTTCAACTAGTAATGCAATGCTGCAATACTCTGACATTTGCCACAAGGGCAAATGGGTTCTATGGATACTAAGATATTTGCCAAAAGGGTGTACATGAATCCTATTGGACACCCACTTTTAGAAAAAAGAAATCAGTCAAATTTCATTGAAGCCTTTATAAATTATACCACACAAATGCATGTCTGAAGCTTTACAGATGCCCATTTTATTATGATGATGATAATGATGACGATGATTACAGTGTACATGTATTTTATTTGTTTATCGTGTTCGACGTAGAAACAATGCACTTCTAATTATGTTTTGAGTCGAGATTGTATATGACAATATCGATGAATGGATCTTGGGATGCATACCTGGCATAGCCCACAGATTTTGCAGGGGCAGACGACATCATCACCAACTTGGCAAAGGAGAGAGAGTCTGGGATTGGGTAAGTTCATTGAATGCACTCCCTAATCTTTGTTTATTACTAGTTTACTTATTTATTTATTTATTTTTATTGGAAGAACTGCTTCCAGGAAGTCCATTTTTTAGTTCATGGCTAGCAAGGTTTGACTAGCCACAATGATTCAGGAATGAAACAAATTTCTGCCCATTCACCCACATCTATACATCTATACTGCTGAAGGTGAGATCAAACAGAACCCTTTGTGGTTCATCTGGCATGTGAAACAAGAACCCCAAAATAATGACATCTGCTCTCAAAAGCTACATGTATAGAAAACAACAGCCTTACATGTAGAAGCAGTTAACTTACCCTGCTACCACTGATCGGAGAAACTTTGTGGCACGTTCCACCACCTCTAGCCATACAGGTGAAACTGATCCTTCATCAAAAAGAGTTGCTTCTGGAAGATATTGCAAAGCTTCTAATGCTTCATCAAGAAGTTCTCGACACAAGTCTGCATCTTCTCCTGATCTCCATGCACGACGTAAAAAGGCAAACGCAAATGACAATGCTGCCCTGGCACCAATTCTAGCTAAACCCAAGGATGCTTGCTCAGCATCAGCGCGATTCTTACGCTTTTTAGCAACACCTTGCTTTTCTCTGTTTGTTGTGCCTTGGATTTTGATAGCCTTCGGCTTGGTGGCCTCTCTTTCCCGTGACAAAGCAACAAAGTAGCGACCTAAAACAGCTAAACGCTGCTGCAGTCTCATTACAGACAGTGTGGTGCCCGCTGCTTGACTTGCAAGTTCCCTTTGCTCAAAAATAAGTCCCTGAAGCACCTCTCTCAGTTGCTCAGGGTTAGGCTGGTCACCCCAGGTCCACACATCCATCAAGGGCCCTGCTGCTGGAGGTGCTCTCTCATCTTCTTCTTTTTGTTCCCTATCTTCATGGTCCAGTTTTTGACATGATTCACAGTTGCAGCCATTATCAGGTCCACAATTGCCATCACAGCATGAACATTTGAGAATGTGGCGGCCACAGTAGAACTTTCCCGTTTCACCCTTTTGGGAAGGGACCCCTTCACAGTTGATCTTCACATCAGAAGGTTTGCTAGGAATTTCTCCATCTTTTACTAGCTCATTCCACAGTCTTTTAAGACCATCATGTGAAAATGCAGCCTGGGAAAACAAAAACAAAAATGCACGTACTATACATTAATCACTTATTAAAAGACTGGTCTTTTTTAATTAACAGCATAAGCATAGGAATATCCAAATCATTCCAAGGGAGATTGCAATGCCAAAAGCTTAAATTTTTAATTATTTTTCCTAATTATGGAATAATCATAGCTGGCAAGATTTAGACAATCATTACTATGCAATGTACACTTCCTGCCTTTTGCCACTTTTAATACAATGTAACATTAATATTACAGAGGGCCAAATCCGTTTACTGTTTGCCAGATCAATAAGAGCCGATCTTACTTGTTACAAGCTTATTTAGCACCAGCAAAATGTTGGAAGTTTGAGGGAGATTCTTCATCACCTAATCGCAAACACTATGCATATGACGACTGAATTAAATCAACAAGCGTATCCATAAGATGTACATTGCCGTCACGTAAGCTCCTATTCGGAGCCCGATGCAACGTAAAGAAAGTTAGATAGCATTTCGAAGATGCAAACTTAATAATCGTCGCCCATAACTCTCAATAAAAAGTATCCAACGTGACAGAGCGAAAGAAAAAGTCCATGAACTGCAGCTATAATGCAAGGGCGCTGCTTACAAACCTATAGCTTACCACTTCCTCAGGAAATTGAAATTTATGCTTGCCTAAAATATCGAGAAAGTAATTGAAAGATACGGTCTGGCACTCTATTTATGATTTCACCTTGTCAAAACGTAACATTGCATTTGATTTTTCGCTCACCTGCACGTCAGTCTTTAGCCATTTTGCGTCTAGTCTTGGTTGAGGCCGAAGCGAAGACACCGGATTAGCGAGATTCGGCATCGAGGCGCGCGGTAAATCTCGATTTTTTTCAGCTCCAAAAAATACAATATTGGAAAACTATTCTTAGCATCTTTTGATTGATTAGCCAGATCCCTCTCCTAAGAGGTATCAAAGGAAAATGAGAAGCATTCACGAATCTGGCAAGCACAGAAAAGCGTGTGTTGTCACTCGGTTGCCTAAAAATATACATGAACCAGGCATATGAAAGATAGGGATAACCGCTGAAACGAAAAATCGCCTCGCCCAACTGCCGCGCGCGCGAAAATTTGAAATGCATTTGTGATTTTTGTCTGTCTGTCTGTTTGTTTGTTTGTTTGAGATCCTGAGAAAGAGGATCCCACTAATTTTAAAATAAATGTCGGACTGTTAACACGTTGCTCGCAATTTCTGAAGAAGTAAGCCAGAAGAGTTCGCTGAAGTTGCTTCAAATTTCTTTAAAAAGATTCTAACAAGGAGAAGGAGAAGAAGAAGTCGCTTTTTGACTGTGCAAAAGAGTTCGCTCTAGTCCCAACTTTCTTGCGGCAAGAATGCGCGGAGAATAAGGAAAATGGCTACACGGGTACCTAAGCAAGAAAGAATAGAAATAGGGGCAAATCCAAGAGAATTCAGGTTTGAGTTCAAGATATCTAGACATTGGCTCAACTGTATCTCTGTCGACCCAGGATCGTGAAATTCGTTAAAAAAGGGTGCAGTCGCAAATCCCTATTTTTTCACCACACTGCGGCCCATATCAGTGTGTGTCATATAGCCCAGTTCCTGTAGCAAGCAACCAGAAGTATTGTTGACACTCCCCGATAGGATTCTGAGCCATCTCAGGGTTGCTGTCGGTATTTTTTCCCTGGTACTGATTGCACCAGCAAGGTGGTTGAGAGAGTAAGAGAGTTGCTCGGGAAACAAAGGGATTATGGAGTCACCAGTCTCCCACAAACGCCGTAGGGCTTCGTGATGATGACGAAATAACATACACTTTGCAACCTAGCCTCGAGCCTCTCCATGCTTCCGATCTTCTGACCAAAAGTCTAATCGAAAGTCCTACGCGCTAACGTCTATACCACCCCACCAGCCTCACTCCCCCTCGCCCTCAAATTGACCCAGATTTAGAATTAGTTTAGTTCCAAGTTCTATAACCCACATAACCACTTAGTCTGTTTTGTTGTCCCGTTGTCAACCGGTATTACATTCCCTCGGTAGAGTCTATTGTGTTGTTGTTCAATGTTGCCTTTCCGGTTGTGCCCAGCACGGTAACTCGGGATTTAATATATAGCACACGACCCCTTTCTACGTATTAAACATGAACTCCAAATCTGTGAATCGAAAACGAGCCTATAACGGTAGGCTGTAGCGGCCAACCTCCCCACCCCCACCCCCAGATAGTCTATTTTGTCATCCGAGATGGCGGCAGGTGTGCCATGAGTCCGAAAACTTTTTATTAGATTTACATTACTTTTTATTTTTTTTTTAAAGTCACGTTATCTACTTCTTTCCGAAGTGTTGTCTCATCTACGCGCGTACTTTCTGTCTCATCAGACACTAAAAGCCCCTTTTCGGTGACTCGGAAGGGCGGCTGAGGAATACCGTGGCGTGATAAGAGCAATGTCAGTAAGGCATGGTTTTTACTGTTTCACCTTGGCTTCTCGCGAACTATTATAGTGGCTGTATGAAATAAATGCGATGATATATTTCAAGCCTGGTGAATGGATGAGAATGATGTATTATTCTTGAAAGTGACACAGGCATACTTGGAAAAAAGGAAATCTGAGTGCTCCTATCAGGAGTCGAACCTAAGACCTTCCGATTACTTTTTCGGATGTTCTACCATTGAGCTACAGGAGACTTGTGGGAGCTAAGGCCATTAAAGTAGGTTCATAGCACAAATATCCTGCATACTGCTAGGATTTGAATGTCGAACGTGTGGGATATGAAATAAATGTGATGGTATATTTCAAGCCTGGTGAATGAATGAGAATGATGTATTATAGTGGTCGTCAGCTTTGACGGGATGGTCATTTCCAGTTCACGTGCAGTGTTTAATTTTGTGTCTATAGCAACGTGTCAGTAGTTTCAGGAAATACATGAAAATGGACGGGGATATTCCCTGCGCTCAGTCGAAGGAAGTAATCTATTGAAACTGCAAATTTACACGTGGGACCACCGCAAAAATGAAATAAAACTGGTGGGAAACTTGGCAAACTTGAATTGGCAATTGTAAGTTGCGGGTAACAAGGCGGCCAGCAAATGTAACTAATCGCTAATTTCGGCAACTCTCCTAAGCAACAATCGTCACTGCTGGTGAACGTTTTCAGGTGCGGTTAACTTCACACACCAAATCGGAAGAATTTATGGGACGTATCGCCGTCAAACTCAGATTTAAGTAAGTACTTGAAGTTTTTAAGGTTCTGAGGTTTTGCCGTGTAAAAGCACAAGTTTGATATTTTTCAATAATAGTTTAAAGACTTGTAAGTTTGCTCAGAAGGCATCTTCAGGCTGGTTCACACGTGCAACGCAAACGCAAACGCAAGCGCAAGAGACGTTCACACGTCGAACGCAAACGCAAACACAATGAGATAAGCACGCGCATTTCAGTACCTTAAGATGGCGGCAATCTTGTTCCCAGAGTCCGCGCTACCCTAGAATAGCGGTCGGGAAGCGAGGACTCTGGAAACGAGATAAAAGATAGCGGACGAAGGCGATGTTTTAGGATTGTTTTTCTTTCTCGTCCTCGGCCGTCGTCTGTTAAGGCAAAGGCGCCAAATGCAAAGGTATACCGTTTTCTAGCCCCACCTCTCTTACTACATCACTCCATGCAAGTTGCTTCTTGTTTTTTTCTTTGAATTCGCTGCAACCTTTTTCTTAAAGCACAGGATATTTTCTGACACTCTCTGCTAGTTTTTCATCGCACGAGGACGCCATCTTGGTTTAAACTTAAACCACAGAGGCATGGAACCAGTGTTGTTCATCTTGTGTTTGCGTTTGTGTTGCCCCGGTTCACACGTGTGAAATGCAAGCGCAAGCGCAAATGCAAGCGCAAGGAAATGAGAAATTTTCCATTTCTTGCGTTGGCGCTAGCGTTTGCGTTTGCGTTTGCGTTGTGGTAGTTCACGCGTATGTTTGCTTGCGCTTGCGCTTGCATTTGCGTTTGCGTTTACGTTGCTCGTGAGAACCAGCCTTTTGTCTGCATCTGTTCCAAGAAATGAATGAACAATGAAGAGTTTGCACGCTCTAAATTCGACCAGCGCTCTCAAATTTTGATCCCCGTTGGTGAAACCATTTCCAATTAACTTATATGACACACAATCTAAACTGGATTCAGCGTTTAGTGCCTAGTTTATTCATACCCATTACATGTAACAAGGGCATTTTAAGACCTTATTCTAGCTCCAGGTTTACATTTCTCCATTAAGATATGTATTACGATTCGTTGGTTTCTGGAAGATAAAACTTATTTTCCGACAATAATTTGGTATTTTTTGATCGTCGCCTTGAATCCCGCCTCGGTGCGAAGATAGTTAGATGTAAATTTCAAATACATCACACCACCAGGGAATTGAATAGGCTGCAGGGCGAACCTTTCACCGTCAAAATCGAATTCAAGATCAGCATCTGTGAAAAACAGAGAGGAACAATTAATCAGAATGATAAACGCAATTTACATTTATTACAGGGATTACGCCAGCTGGGGCACATGCGCAGTAGAGTCCAGTTGAGACTAATTAGCATACAACTCGTCACGGTTTTTTGCTTTTACGCCATTGCAAAAGCTTTCAAAAAATCGCAACAAACAGCTTCTGTAATTACTAAAGAACATTTGTAAATAAAAAAAATGCAGCTAACTTTTGGAAGATGAATGCTATTCAAACAGATTAAAAAGGCTTTCTGGACTCTCCGACGGTATTTGAAAAAGTTTGGCCAACGATTTCAAAGTACTTCTCGTCAACGCGCGCATGCAACTGGGGTAACATGGTCCCTTTTAACGCCGTCGGATTTCAAAGTCTAAAGGCTTATGGAACAACACAGCAACGTAGCATGGGTAGCTGTGAATCTTGTACTTTGGCTGTAATGTTACTGTTGCCATCGTCATAGGATGCGAGAAAACAGCCATGGATGTCTGCCTCCGTGATTTATTTTCTGTAGTAGTGAGCCATACCTGAGTTTGGTAAGGTCATAAATTACCCTACCACCATGCAGTCTTGTCGCGAAGATATTCCGAAAGCGATAATTGAGATAGCTTTCGGTATAAATAAATAGGAACCTTAAAGAGGTAGTGTCACCTATTTTTTGTGTCACTTTGAATAGCCAAAAACCATATTTGAACCCATGGAATCGTCAAAACAATGGTTCAATTTTGTTAACAATAACCCTTCTAGTGCACAGAAACTACTATTAATTATGTTTGGCTGCGGATGGCTTGGATGGAAATGGATTGCCAATTTTTTCAAGTTCTTCCTGTGTATTGCAGAGAAGTCGCTAAAACTTGATTATAGCTTGTTCTTTCTTGGAGAAATTCCCTAATATCAGGAGCCTAATATTTTCTTCCTGGTGCTCTAATAGCAATTTCATGTTAGAAAAAAGGTTCTTTGTCAAAAATTTGAGAAGTTTTGACCAAAATACGGCAAAATCGCTGTGACGGTGCCCCTTTAATGAGCAAAAACAATCGCTCTGCACGTGGGTTTTACAGTTTGGTACATTTCTTTGCCGTCCTCTGCAAAACAACGACGTAAAATGACCACATTTAAGGTTTTGTGGAGAACATGAACGCACGACGGTGAATTTTTCATTTTCTTTCTTAACTGGTACGCCACTCCTACGAATTTGGTTCCTGGATAGTTCGCCATTTTTGTAAAAGTTGAGGGAGTTGAACTAATCGCGAACTAGCACAATTGAAATAAAGATATATTTTCAGGTGACGTTTTCGTTGCCGTTGCCGTCGTCGTTGCTTAAGCTCCCTAATAAATTCCATGATGCACGCGGCGGGTGTGCCTGCATGTTTGATCACTGGAAGTGTCAGAATAAGGATCAATTGGATGTTAGCGATGATCCCTATTGTCGCTGAAAAGGTTCAATTTGTAGGATCCATTGCCTTAAGGCTTTTAAGCTTCAACGCTCAAACTTGTTGGAAAATCATAATATATTATGATTTTCTCATTACCGCGTATTGATTTCTTTGCATGCCGAGCTCAAAACTGATTACATAGAACAGTATGCATTTGTATCAATTCTATTAAGCTCTTATTTACTTACTGTTAAAAGAGCTAAGTGATGAATAGCCCTGCAGCAGATCATAACCAGATTCGGTGTGGAACTTCTCAAACTCGAGCTGGAATGCCTGACCAGGCTTCACCACCCACACACACGTCGCACTGTTTGGATAGTTGCTGGGGTAATTGGGTGACATAATGTCTTGATCTAGCTGTGTGATAAGACCACCGCAGGCTGAAAGGTTTGAAAAAAGAGGATTGCAAATTAATAACCAGCAATGCAATTGGTATACAACAAAACGGCACAAATTAATTCCATGCCAAAGTATGCGTTTAACTGGGAGAAGCGATTTTGGCGGATGTTGGCACATTGAGGCGTTGTCGATCGAATCATGCTCGCACCCTTCCAACCCAATCCACAAATAAATATATAATGACCTTGCATAAGACTTTAAATCTGTGTACGTCTTTTAACCTTTTATAAAAGTAACGGTGGGCTTTTTTGAAGTCTCGCTATCCTACCACCATGTAGTTTAGTTCACGAATGCGTGCGAGACAAAGGTTAGCGGCTTTAATAGTCCCTGCCCAAAGCACTTAAGGGATTGACCACGGCCAGCATCATAGTTGACAAATATCCACTGAATTGGAGGTGGATAGTGCTGTTTACAACCCGCCGATAATATTTTTCGCACGTTCTCATTGGACGAAACGAGTGACGTGTACAAAATCAGACTACGGTTATCAGACGATAACAGTCATCCGATTTTGTACGCATGATTTTTTTGGACAATCACCGGCTGTTCTGTATTCTCCCCAATAAAGAGCCCGCGTTTCAGAAATTAACTAAAATAAACCCCTTTCCGGCTTGCTGCTTTATCGGATGACATTACCCGAAAGATTGCCCTCAAAATTTCACAGTTGCCCTCGAACCTTCGCTTCTTGGCCAACTGTTCATTTTGCAGACGATCTTTCAGCCTTGGGCATTTGATCATCCGATATACCAGCAATTCAGTCCAAGACTTTTTCAACCGTTACAACAACTAAGTTGCATCATATCGCGTTGGAGCATCATAATTTAGCAACTTTTTTTTTCATAAAAAGTAGACATTGGGCGTCTACACGCCACGCGTTGCACTTACTGACTGACTGGAAGGAAGCGGAGAATCCTTCAGAATTGCCGCTAGCGTCGGAGATAAATCGAATATCAATCACATTACTCTCTGAAGTGATCGGGATGGCCTTGGTGTAAACTCCGGAAAGCGTAGTAATGAGCAGTTTAGAAGTTCCGTCGTAGATCTCAACCACGTCTTTGTTTTTCTCCGTCTTGAAGGTGTTGAACGTTACCATGACTTTTTTGCCAGCGGGCATACTAATCTTCCAACGACAGTAGAGGTTATCTGGATAGCTGTTGGGATTGTTTTGCGAGCTGAAGCTTCCCGATGGACCAACGAGGGAAGCTCCGCATAGCGAAGCTGGGAAAAAGAAGAGTGAATGTTACTAGTTAACATAACATAAGTCTTTCCATAAAACTTCCACAGTAACATAATCCTGCTCCACCGGCAGAAAGCTGAGGCAAATCGATTCGAGTCGCGCTTACACTCACTCGATGCCGTTCTGTGTCTCGTCACGCAACTAGGAGCGTTGCGTGACGAGACACAGAACGGCTGCGAGGGAGACTACGCTTGAGGATGCACAATTTTAGTTTTGAGGTAGTGGGGGAGGGGGGTTGGGCAATTTTGTCTTGTTAAGAATTTTCTTTTTTCGCCTTTGGGCTTTAGTACCTTAAGGTTGTGCACGAAATTTTTTCCCATCGGTTTTCAGTCTTGTTACCAAAAGTGAGCATTTTGTGAGGTATGCATATACAAGTATAGCCTGATACAAGCTGCATTTAGTCTATTCAGTGTTACATGTTGGGTTACAAAAATAAATGATAAAATTCTATTCAGCTGAATTTAAAACCGTCTAGAAATGCCTGGATCTTTTATCCAATACCAAGAAATCAGTATTGAATATCTTATTTGAAACGGAAATGTCTTCTTCAGAAAACACCTAGCCATTTACTTCCCACCCTCTTACAGTAACAAAACCTTGACATAAATGCAGCCTGACAGCATAAGGCCATGTGGTGTAGCTGTGCCCCTTTCAGTCTTAAACCGCTTCCTGGCTGGTGGCAGAAGCGGAAGCAGGGACAGAAACATGGTTTATAGTGGGCACTATCAGACACTATTTGGTTGTTTTCGTTTGATTCAATTTGACAGTCTATTACATAGCAACTGTTCTATAGTGTTTAATGGGTTTAAGTACAACCACTCTACCAATTGCCTTTTATGTAATGTTTAAAACACGAGCAGTGTTTTATCGGGATTTAAAACCACGAGACACAGCCGAGTGGTTTCAGGCCCGATAAAACACGTGCTGCGAGTTTTTTGAACGGCCTCAAAAACATTTCTGGAAAAGCGTGTGTCAAGAGAGTTCATAACAATGATGCTTTTGTGAACATGGAAATTAGCATACGAGAAAAACATTAAACACCCCATACCAATGAGGAGGAGGTTTTATCGAATATCCTCAAACTCATTAACAATTCATCAAGCCAAAACAAAGCAAATCACTACCGTGAAGGAGGTTTAGAAACTTGATCTTAACTATATTATATCATAAAATTTGGTGAACTTTTGCTTCGAATTTCTTCAAGAATTATCAGTAGCTTGAGAAGCTATATCAAACACTCGAAAGAGTGTTTCCTCCTGTTTCCAAACACCTCGAAGTTGGTTAAAAAAAAACTCGGCAGTGCCTCGTTTTTCCAACCTACTTCTCGGTGTTTGGAAATTGGAGGAAACACTCTTCCTTGTTTTGAGCTATTACTAAAACCACTACACGTGATGTTTTATCAACGATTTGATAGGTCAATGGGCTTATGAATTATCAATGAGGTTTTGAAAAGGCCTTGCATTGCATGAAGCTCGAGAGAATCGAAGAGTTCTGACAGCGCTTTAGATTCCAATCCAACTCACCGACACATGTGGCAACTGACCCAGACCAGGAGCCGTCCAGTTGACAAGTGCGAGTCCTGTCGCCTGACATCTGGAAACCCGGCAGACAGTCAAAGACAATGGTCTTGCCATAGGTGAATTCATCACCAACACGCTCGCCATTAACCGGAATGCCGGGATCACCACAGTTGATAACTGCAAAGCAAAGAAACAAACGGCTATTAGGAAACTGACTGGGTGCTCACGAGCTAGCCCTTGTTAAGTATGGAATCATTTCGGGTCTGGTTCAGCGTGGTACGTTTTCATTCCGAGAGTGAATAGTGATTTTACAATAACTGTCCAAATTCTCGCGCACTGATTGGCTCGTAGCTATTGTCTATAAGAGTACAGACAATAAAATTGACGTCAGATGTAACGCGCGCGCTTTCTCAACGAAAAAAAAAAATAGCCAATTCCGCTCGTACTTTTTCCATGTTATTGTAAAAAACAAATCGACGGCAGTTTTCTATGGTCTATACTCTTATAGACCATAAAATGACGCCATAAAATGTCCAAAACTTGGCAGTGAAACCACTCGCCTGCGGCTCGTGGTTTCACTTAAGTTTTGAACATTTTTTGACGTCATTTTATGGTCTATAAGAGTATAGACCATAAAAAACTGCCGTCGATTTGTTAAATAGTAAATAGTGAACAGAAGACTAACTATGTGTAAAGATAACGTCACTTTCAGTTTAACTGCGGGGTGTTACTGCCACGCTTTCCATCCTCCACAACTTTGCTGCCTTCAGTTTAAAACTAACCAGTTTATTCCCCATATTAGCATTTTATGCCTTATTTTGTGAATTTCAGATTGCTTGGCAAGCAGGTCGAAATGTTGAATCAGAGCACGACTCCCTTCCCCCCCCCCCCCCCCACTCCCCCGCCATTTTTGAATATTTTCTGCCTGCCAAGTGAAATCCTGGGGGAAGGGGGTGAATACTCAAAAAAAGAGGGAACGGCTACACGGGGAAGCTCCGCCCGACTGGGGTACCTTTTCACCCACATGGTATGGGAAAAAGGAGCAAAATTTTAACGTTAATTTAGTATTTTAAAAGGTCGCTAAAATATATTCGCCTGTGAACCGAAAGGGCAACATTCAAATCCAGTATTAGAAAGGGCAGCAAAATGTGAACAGAGATTGCTGGCAGAAATAGCAAAGCAAAAATTATACTTGGTGCGGACAAAAAGAATGACGAAGTACAGTGTTTGCCGTCTCTCCTCGAGGTGTAAGATAGCGATAAGATTTTTTGTTTCACGCTTGTCAAATAGTTACAATTTTGGCAGAAGTTGGTATGTGTTAGACTGAGTCGTTGAACTTAGACTCCAAGCCTGCCGCATGAAACTTTATTGAGTAATCCACCAGAAGTAGAACATGTAAAATGTCCTAGATTTAAGACTATATTTTTAAATATATAGCAGCAGTAAAATATACATACGATCACAAGTTGGTTGAGTTCCGTCCCAGTTGCCGTCTGTTTGGCATGTGCGAGAGCTGGAGCCGACAAGTTGGTATCCTTGATCGCACTCGAAAGTAACTACATCGTGGTACTTGTAGTTGTTCCCGGTCTTCTGTCCATTCGTTGGTGTACCAGGGTTACCGCAGGAATTTTCTGTCAAGAAAGCCGGAGAAACCATATTTTAATTACGGAATCAAACGAAATTAAGGTGCTTAAAAAACAGAGTTATTAGCCAACCCAAAATATGAGTGACTTCGCTTTGAGTTATTCCTTAGTCTGCATAGCTTGGCGTTTCTCAACTTAGTTTGTTAGATTCTCAGAACCCCTCATTAAAAAAAATGAACAAACTAACTAACTGGCTGACTGACTGACTAACTGACTGACAAACTGACTGACTGACTGACTGACTGACTGACTGACTGACTGACTGACTGACTGACTGACTGACTAACTAACTAACTAACTATCTGACTGACTGACTGACTGACTGACTAACTAACTGACTGACTGACTGACTGACTGACTGACTGACTGACTGACTGACTGACTGACTGACTAACTAACTGACTGACTGACTGACAAACAAACTGACTGACTGACAGATTGGCTGATTGATTGACTGACTGTCAAACTCAGACCAACGCACTAACTATCTACTTAAATATCATTGATCAAGAATTAATCTCACTAGGAAAATACACATTTCTCCTAATGCTTGCATATTTCAAAAGAACTCGTACTTTGTATTACCCACTAACAATTTCAGGAGTTATTAAATTCAGGCGTCATGAAAGTTTGGTCATGCACCTTCCGCGAAGGAGATGCATGGGAGAAATATACAGACGTAAAATGTTGAAAGGCGCCTTCTCTTCTGTAAATAGTTATTACGTGAAGCAAACGGAAATTGAATGACGTCATTATTTTGTCAAATGACGTGCAAATTACGTCACCCCTTCCGAAAATTTAATTATTTAGCTGTCACCATAAATTACAAAAGATCTTGGCTAAATCAATAAAATGAATTTTTCAAAATTGTCAAGGCTGATATATACTTGGAACTGCAGTTAAAAAAGAGTCAACCAGAATAACCGTAAACGACAGGTATAAAAGCTTGATAGAAGATTACGGTTTCCACTAACAAGCAAATCATCTAACAAAACACAAGATTGAAATGTGTCTGAAATCTTTTGAAAAAGTTGAAAATAGTGTAGGGGAATTCCTTGCTTCTGCCCTGCTCCGGCCATCTTCCGGTGCAGAATAAGTTAAAAAAAAAATGAAAGAAAGCGACGAGGATTAAATTGTACCTTACCGAGACAAGCGGGTGAAGTTTCACTCCATGTTCCATCAGTTTGGCAAGTCCTCTCTTGTGGACCATCTAGCTTGAAGTTGGCCGCGACGCAAGAATATGTTATCTTGGCGCTGTAGGTGTAGTCTGAACCATGGATGACTCCATTAGCTACCGCGGGAGGTGCACCACAGTTTACCACTAAAAGACATTATTGTTACACACGATTAGAGCACAACATACCTTATTTTTGGAAAAAATAAAATAAACAGATAGATAAATAAATAATTAATTACTTATATAATTAAATTAACAAGTAAATGGATAAGTTAGATAAGCTAAAGAGTGATCAATAAGTAAATAAATAATAAAAATCCTTTTGGTTCAATGCAGAGAATTTCAATTAAGTATCGAATGACATTCTTATTTGCTTAGGTTTCGCACCACTGCGTTGTGCAGTTATAAAAAAAAAAAAAAAAAAAAACAAAGCAAAAAAAACCTGTGCACTTTCTTAACCACGCAGTTTGAAGTGAAAACAAATCGCGAGTTGTTTACATCCTTTTCCCACGCTTGTATCTCTTTACATGTATATGCTTCCAGTTTAGATAGATTGGTTGACTATTTTCCTTGCTACTGCTAGTTATTAGTTCGAGTGATTACTTTGGCGTTGATTTTTTTCAATTAAGTGAATTAATAATATTACGAATTGTTTTCAGGGGCAACCAACTAGAACATTTAAGTAAAACACGTAAGATTGTCTCTAGTGCTGGTGCTGTGGGTCCTTTTAGAGACATGTTTGTGTATAAGCTTATACTGATTGATTAGTACGGACGCTTTAGTTGACAATCTAAGTTGCAGAAAGTTTTAGGAAACGTAATCGTATTCCCCGAATTTAGTAGCTGTTATTGGTTAAAATTACGAAAATGCTAGGTTTATTACTATTTGTACTTTTAAAGTGCCACTACGATCAAAATTTTGCATCCCTTTTTTTCTTTAGCTTTGGAAAGTAGAAGTGATAAATACTTATCACGCCAAATTTTACATCGAAATTCCAAAGGGGAGACCAGTTATTTTACACGCGAAGTTCAGCTTCGCTGTGCCGCCATTACTCGAACGACAAATGTCCGTGAAGAGCTGGATCTAGTTGCACCGACAGGAATATGACGTCATACGCGCACAAAAACATGGCCTGCTTTCGAATGTGCGATCTCGCTGAGAGAAGCCACTTCTTTTTATTTTAGTGGCTCAAGGGCCGTCTTTACAACGCACACGTATTCTGGGCACCCGAAAGAGACCTAGTGGTGGTTGTTTGAACATTTATGGTTCTGAAATACGTCAAAAGGGGGTAAATTTCTTCAGACAAATCGTCTTTTTGTACATCGCACCGAAGTACTAAAGACATATCCTCTCGACGACTTCGACAGCTGCTTCGAGGGAAACTCAAACGCAAGAACTGCCATACAATGCTACTGCCTCGATGCTTACTTTTCCAGGGTAAAGCGAGGGACTAAGTGAAGCTATTAGACCAAGGTAACTGATCGGAAATGAACTGTTTTCGTGAATGCGTGCAATGAAAGCAAGTGGCGCGGAGTGGTGGTGTGTATATTTTGTTTATAGCTCATTGTAATGCTTTGTTTGTCTGGTGTTCATTACGTCTACTTTCTTTGGTAAAATAAAAGTGCATAGATACTCCATTTTATTCAAAAAATAATAATAATAATTGCTTGTGGTATAATAAATATAATTTGACAATCAACTGCCTCGAGTTTTTCGAATGCTCTCTTCATACAAAGCACCCAACACATTTCTGAAATACTTGTATGCCGACTGTAGAATACACAGCAAGGCGAGATTTTTGATCTGTATTAAATGAGCAATTGTAATTAAACTGATTGTGAAATTGACATGAAAAATTCATCTCTATTTATTGAAACAATCACATGATATGTGAAAGTACAGGTCAGAAGGAATTTGCAGGCAACTTTCCAGCTGATGTGGACCTGCTGACACTCCAACTTGCAAAATTTTCTATTGTAACCATCACTGATTACTGTGAGTCAAGAAGGTCTTGTGGCAATCCTATTTGGTCTGTGTTATTAACTAATTATAATACTATTATTGAGCAATTTTTTTAAACATCACTTGTAAATATGCTTTGACTGCACCTTTGTGCAGACTTGCAGTGAATATTATGCAGAAAGTTATCTTCTGGGACAAGTCAAGATAATATCTACAATTTAATCATATTAGTTTGTACTAAAGAGAACAAATGAACCAAACTGACAAAATTATGAGACAGTATTTTGTCCAAACCCTTTTCTAAATAGTGTGGAAAACTACCAGTGCTTGGTAAATTCCATCTTTGTGTTTGCATTAGTAATTTTGTATTTGTGCCTTCTTTTGTTTTCTTGGCAAAGTCTGTTATATGGACAGCCAATTTTACAGCGTTTTTTGTACAACATAATAAATTTCTGACAAACGTATTGCACTGTTTTGGTATATACCAGAGACAGTGCAAAGGCGTCAACAAGGTCACCTAAGCACACCATGGTAAATAGGACTACCCATGGTAACTAATGCCATAGTAAATCTCACTTAGCTTTTAGTTTAGATCTGTCAACGACACTTCCTGAACCTTAAAATATTGGGATCTGTATTATTAGGGTTAGTTTAGGGAAGCATGAAGGCATTTTTCACAGTTACAGAAGATACCTTGTCCAGAAGAATGGGCCAGGATCTTACACGAAGGTTTACATTGTACATAATGTGCAAATTTATAAATGGAAGGGAGAAGACTGAGAGCTACCAGCAAATTTTTGCAATATTTAGCATTGCTATCATATCAATATGACAATTAGGTACTGGTAATGCAGACTATGTGTGTGGTTTTTTTAAAAGTTGCTGTCATACCCATGTCATCAAGAACCACTCTGCTGCAGGCATGGTGAGAGTAGACAGCAAGACTGGCTTCTGACTTCAAGGGTAAACTTGTCTTTATACAGGCAAGGTTTTTGGCCAGTGGGATCATGGCATGCATTCGTGTGCTCTGAGTATTCTCATTGTTGAAAATGGATATCAGAGAGGGCCACAGCAAAAGGCATACCTTTAAATTTGATCTTAGAAACTGTCAACATAGCTGATAGGAGAGTCTTCAAAAAAAATCTCCTGGATATAGGTCAAGCACATTAACAAAAACAGTAAAGGGATTATGGAAATTGTTTACTGATGGCCAATTATTTTGTTGGCTTGTTCATGGTGAGGGAGATTTGATTGTTATGTCATAACAGCAACAACAAAAACAAAACAAAAAAGCCCCCTCCCCCCCCCCCCAAAAAAAAAAAATAGAAAATATGTGGTATCATTGGCATAAAAAATGGCTTTGATATTTAAAGCTGGCCCTGTTCTTGGTTCTGGTTATTTTCTGAAGGTCAAAGTTAAAACCCACAGATATCAACATCCAACATAAGAAAGCCAGGCTATTTGACAGAAGCAAAAAAGCTAAACAGAAAAGAAATCAACAAACACATAGTATAAGTATAAAGCATGAAAATGTTTGTGGGGTCATGTAAGATGAAGATGAAGTTCATGTCGCAGAACAAAAACAAAAAATAAGCTGTGGTTTGTGTGAAAATTTAGGTTAAAATTTTGGCTCTTTATTTAAAACACCAAAGAAAAAAGACATTAAATCTCATTTCTGGTAGAATCTCCAAGAATAATTAAGGTATATCTGTGGAAAGGATGATCATTCTTTCATAACTATAATATTTCAATTTTATGTCTGTGAACATTGTGTGATTTTGTGGGAAAATACACAATACTGTTACAGCACAGTATTATGCTGGGTCTTCACACTCAACATGTAAAATGATTACAATTATAGTGTCAGTCAGTTAAATGAGATCAAGAGGCTGGTTTGCTTGTTTCACTCAGATTCACACATCCTCATTGACCAAGGAACAAACATCATTGAAATAACAAAAATGGGTAAGATATGTTGCAAGCCTACTAAGGTTTCCTCCTTAGCTGTCCTCCTTAACTTTCTTATTAATCTTTAGTTTTCCAGCTGCATTTGAGGGCTTTACAACAATTTATTGATGACTGTTACTTGGATTGTGGCTTTAAAATATTAGGCCCCTCGTGATTACTTCATTTACTGGTTGAAAGTTGTTGTAGAATGAAGAAGGGATCTAACCAGGTAATACCTGGTAGATTACAGCCCTGTAGTATTGTAATATTGCAAATATTCTGTAGATTACAGCTATAGCTACCCACTTTTCAACTGAAGTTAATTATACATCATTTTAGTTTTGTCAAAGCTTTATTGAACTATAAAAAACGAGGTTAATAGTTCTTTTTTTCTTGACTCATTATGCAGCTTTGATTGATACTTGCGAACACCATACACGCCACCAACATAACATCAACATGTATTGGTCTGAAGTTATCCATCCTATTCAATAATTTGTTGCTCAAGTGCTTCTGCGAATAGTGATTAGGTTCTGTTTACTAATCCCAAATAGAAAACATACCCAGAATATTAAATAACCATATGTCTACCTCCAATATAGTTGCTGAGTAAATGCCGGAGTGAATTCGTTTCTTCTTCGGCTCCCAGGCTTGAATGTGCTGTTCGTGTGTCTTCGAAGCGTATTCTTTGCAGTCATACGACTCCAAATCCACCGCCAAAGAAATTATAATCCAAGATATTTAGTAAAATTGTCCTTTAGATCGCTTTTCACCAAACTGGATGGCGAATCTTACAAATAATCTTGCCTATTCACTTACTTTAGGACTTTCGATTACAGAGGCAGGGCTTCTGATATTTCGCGCGGTCGCGGAGCCGCGAAATTCAGGTATATCCGCGGAATCCCGCGAAATTCACCAAAAAACGCGTAATACCGCGAAATTCGTTAAAAATCCTACCAAATACATGTCGGTACAACATATTTAAAACTTATCTTGGCTACTGGGGCTATTTACTTTCCATAAATGCAAATTTATCTTGAAATTTCGTCACTGCGACGAGCAAACATAACGTACCATAACTACCAGGCGTTCTTAGATTAATGTTGCAAAAAAACTGGGCACAAGAAATGAGAAGACTTTTCGGTGACACTATACAGAGTGGGAAAGGACACTGCTGTCTATAGTAATGCAGGCACATGTTTAATCGTACGTGACACGATCGAAGACACAATGTTTTGACTTTGAACCTTCGATCACGAACAATCTTGCCTTATAAACTGCAAAGCAACACAAGAGACCAAGGAGAGAAAAGAAATTTATTGCGTTGCGGTGTTCGGCTCTAAATTGCAGCTGAAAAAGGAGGTTAACCGGCCGGGCGTTTCGGTAAAGCCTATGTTTTCCTTGTAGCTCGAAACAAGTACAATTGCCTTGAGAACTGTGTTGGATGAACTTTTGCGTTTTCTTTCTTGCCCTGAATCTGACATCCTTCCAATATATCTTTTTTTTTTTTCTGGAATCTTTCTTCTTGGCCTTCTTTTTTGTTTTTCGGCGAAAATTTGCCCTGAAAATTCCCGCGAAATTCCCGCGAAATCGGCCGATTTCTCCGCGAATTTGTCTCCAAAAATCCCGCGAAATTTGACTTTTTTTCCCGCGAATTATCAGAAGCCCTGCAGAGGTTTACTGAGTTCTTGCAAGGAACGCACGATGTTCGATGCGCGTATGACGTCACACAAAGATCTCATACAAGCAACCGCAGTTTAGAATCACCACGGGCGTCACTTTGCCGTCGGAGTAATGGCGGACGGGTTTTCGACGGTTTTCGGCCACTTATTCCCAGGATCAGTAAGCTTGTATAAAGCTAATTTATAGCTATTTTTGCAATTACGAACTCATTAAATGGATTGGAACACGAAAAGGGCGAAAATAGAAGTAAAAATTTTCGTCGTAGTGGCACTTTAACGAAATATTTGCCTCATAGAAAACGAAGAAGTTGGGTTTTCAGCGTAACGATATTTCGAGCAAAATTTTACAAAAGAAAACTGTGAATTTTCCTTACGACTAAATCGGTATTTATGAGGCGATTAAGGTTATCCGAAGAGATATCCACCGAAATGAACCGTTAGTGCCCCGGTGTTCTTCTCAAACGTCGCTGCATTGCTTTCTTTTCAGTTATCTCTGACTCTTTTTGTGTGTTTGTACACGGTGTGTTACATGCGTGCTTGAGAGTTGGTGCCATCTTGCTAACAGGCAAACATTTTAACTTAGTATTACGAGCACATTCGCTCCCAGTTTGACAAGGTAACCCCTATAGTTATTCAAGCCAGCTTTCTTTGCTGTTACAGTTTTTTTGAAACTATCATTTGATTTAACTATTGATTTACAATTTATCAATTTCTTCCTAACGTTTTTGTCATGTCAAGGGTAAAAAGAGTTGCTGATGAGAATGACGTATTATTCGGTAAATGACACAGGTATACTTGAAGAAAAGGAAATCCGAGTGCTCCTAACAGGAGTCGAACCTAAGACCTTCCGATTACTAGTCTGGATGTTCTACCACTGAGCTACAGGAAACTAGCGGGAGCTAAGGCCATTAGTTACTAGTTACTAGTTAGTAACTAGCCATTAGTTACACGTTAATAAAGTGTATGTATGTTCTAGTTTGATGTGGTCGGTGATTTTACCAGGTAATAACATACGTACAGTTGCAAGATGGTGTTGGCGCGCTCCAGGCGTTACTTTGACAAATGGCGTAAGACTGTCCGACCATCTTGTAGCCAATATCACATTCAAATCTGATTGTGTCGCCATTTTTCCTCTGAAGGCCGATCAGCTTACCATTACTTGGTTCTGAAGGCTCAGGACAGTCAGCGCCTGTGTATAAAATGGAACAAGCTAAGCAAACGCGAATCCATATCGTCATAACCAATAATTTGTCAAGGGAATAAGGAAATAAGGCGAAAAAAAAAAAGGTACGCGGGTTGTACTTGTGCGAATGCCGTTCGGCATTGTTTCCCAATCTATTATACACAACCAAAGGAAGAAAAATGTCAGCCCTACGTACAAGTTACAACGTGAACTGATGGACAATTTACTGGACACAGTGACAAAAAAATCTGGCAAAATGAGAAAGTCATGCCAGCTGACCAGCCCAGAAGAACGTCTTGGGTCGAGAATCTCAAAACGTTTTTCTCTTAAGGTTTTAAATATAAATTGTGTGTATTTTGTGTTATTTTCAAGATTTTAGATGGTGTAAAACTCCTTTTCTACCATCACCAGGATGAACATCGCTCTTCAAGAGTCCCAGGTATGCTTATCTTGTCCCAATAAACACTCCTTGTCACGTTCTTTACCCAAACAAAGACAAAAACAAACAAACAAACAAACACACAAACAGAAAAAAACATCCCTTTAATAACTAGCTAACGCCGTGCTTAACTTTTAGCTTTTTAAGGATCGTGCGTACTTTTGTTACTGCGCAGACGTTCTGCGCATCTCGAGATACTCGGGTTTCCTGTGGCTGATGTCTACTAATACAGGGATATTTTTTGCGCGGTTTAAAACTATTCGGAGAAAGCAGAACTTAGCAAGTGCTCTTGGTATCCAGAAAGAAAACTTGAGGGTAACCATACATTTTTCAGAGGTAATAAAGCTTCAATTTAGAAAAAAACGCCATACATCACTTTGTATTTTACTGCTTTTTAAAATAATTGTTGCGTGATTATCTCTAAAAAAAATGCCTCTCTACCCTCAATTTCCCAATTTTCTTTCTGGATTCCAGTAACCCATACTAAGGTCTAATTTTCCCTGTACAAAAATACTTCTGTATTAGGAGGCACAGTCCTTAAGGTCTTTAATACTAATTTTGCATTTTACGTTATTCTTAAGATTTGAGATGGTGCAAAACACCTTTTCTACCCTCTTCAGAATGAAAGTTGCTGTTCAAGAGTCCCAAGTATGCTTATCTCGTCACCGAAATCACTATTGCCACGATCTTTACCCAAACAAAGAAAAAAGACAAACAAACAAACAAACAAACAAACAAACAGAAATATCTCCCTCAACTATCTAACCCCGTGTTAAACTATTAGCTTTAACTCGGCAATTGAAAAAATCTTAGAAATGTTATTCCAAAATACTTGTTTATATGTTCTTTAGGGCAAAGTTACCATACCTATACAGCGAGGATGTTCTCCACTCCACGTTCCATCAGCCTGACATGTTCGTGTCCCTGAACCAACCAATCGAAATCCTGAATTACACGTGTAAGAGACTACAGTGTTGTAAGAATTCGATGCAGTGCTTCGAGTGCCGTCCTTCAATTCACCAGGAATTATGCAGTTTACAACTTAAAAGAAGAGAAAGGTTAGCTGTATACGAAGAAATTCAAGGGGTACAGTTATTTAACAATTATCATGCGAAATAGCGCGGAATATCGGCTGATACTTAGCTGCTAAAATCAGGGGATATTCCGCAAGATTGAGCCGGATAATTGTTTTAATAATCGATAACAAAGCACAGTTTTAGTGCGGAAAAGCAGGAGACGATCTTCCGAGGTCGTTACTTAAAGCGCTCCGCCATTTTTCACTCAGGCAAGCAAAATTACGTATATCGCAGAATATCTGTTTGACCATGACCATTTTTGCGCAGTGTTAGAATGTGTTAAATAGTGCAAACAAGTTGTCCGCCAGGAAGAAAACAATACATTGCCGAGTGATTTGCTTGAATTTTGGATACGCAAATAAAATCCAGATGTTCTAAACTGCCATGCTCCAAATTTACCGGCTCTATTAATTAATGTTCGTAATTCATAGATCCCGCTTATGATTAGGACAAGTCTTACGTTTGACGGTTCACGTACAGACTGGAGTAATTAATCGTAAAAACAGTCTTAATATAACTGGAGAATCTGGCAACCCTGCGTTTTTCATTTGCATTGAACCCATAAGTTTCATATATAGGGAAAATATCTTGAAATCTAGACGATTCTTTTCAGTTTTACAAACACAATAAACTCAGAGCTTGCCATCACAACGTGGCAGCGTTTTAAAGGTCAAGATATATATTGGTAATTATAACTTGAAACCTAGACGCTGCTTTGCAGTTTTAAGTGGCACTTTCCCTAAGAACGGTCCACTGCGTTTCGGGTCGAAAAAAAGTTTGCCCTCAAACTTTGCCCACTAAATCATCTTGGGTCATAAGTAAATGAAATGACTTTAGTTTTCGGAAATACGTTAAAATATATTTTTTACAGGCCACAACAGTCACAGCGTTCGAGGACCTAAATTTGAGCGTGGCGAAAGTAGGAAGTTGCATACAATTGAAGAGCTCGCTGCTCGAAAACCAGGAAACGCCACAAAAATTCATTATAATGCTTGAGTCAAGTGTTCCTTCAAAGGTATGAAATGCATGTTTATTTTGATTTGTTTTAATTATTACGGTCACAAAAACTAATATTATTAACCCTCGTTAGAACGCTTTCTGAAAACCGGTGAAAGTACCCTGTCTTTGCCGGCATTTATTTCACAAGTCCAGACCGACCCATTCTAAATTCCAACTGAACTTTGCTAAACAGATGTTAGGAAGCATAGAAATATAAAAATACGTTGCACTTTTTATCTTCCTTGACCACAGCGACTTCACACTTTTGGTGCTTTTTCGAATGTGAAACCCGCATTATGCAAATGAGGTTGTCGATCAAATTCAAATTGTTCTAAATTAAGACATTCTTAATCGCTAAATTTCACCATTCTAAATTCACTACACCAAAAAGCACACAAACATGAAAGCAAAAACGGTTTTACCCGTTTAAAAATGCCTAAAACCTGATGAATTATTTAGTCCTGATCTCTGAATGCTATGTAAAAAAATTGAAAACATTGAATATGCTAATTGCGTTGTGTGGGACACTTAGTCCTATATAAAGAAATCTTTCTTCTCGCTGTTTTCTACTGTCGATTTTCATTTTTTTGAAAAGTGCTATTGAAAATTCGTACACGTGTTTAGTATCAAAAACTTGAAGAAATAATTCAGCTTTAAATGGATGAGCACACGCTGTGACATGACCTGCATTGAAATCGACAACACTTGACTGTTTTTTTCAATCAATGTTGTGTTACACTCTTGGTTATTTCTTGATTGCCTTTTTGTTTGGTAAATGGCTACTAAAAGGACAATGCTAACAAGACCCTCTTATTTTTCCCTGATCTACGACCAACGTACAGAATGATTTGATGAAGAAAGTTTTGTTTTGCCGGATATGGCATTTTAACGACATAACTCCCGCACCGAAGTAGGTCATAGGTCAAGGTCTTTTAAACCTCTCAGTTTACTTCCTAATTTTCTCTAAAATTATTCCATTCACCTCCGCTTTGAATACATTGTTACATTTATTCTCATAAAAGATAAGCAATATTCAACACCTTACAATTAAAGCTTACTAGCGTGTAACTATTAACTTCTGGAATCTGAGATCTGAATTTGACTTGCTCAACTTATATGAGCAATGACGCCGCCCAAGAATTACACAATCCTACCTTTTAACAGTGAAAAAGCGAGAGATATAAGCAAATAAAATATCTTTGGTTTCTGTTCTTGTCGAGGTTAAAATATGGACATCTTATGAAGTAG
Source organism: Pavona decussata (assembly GCF_977016875.1). NCBI lineage: Eukaryota > Metazoa > Cnidaria > Anthozoa > Scleractinia > Agariciidae > Pavona > Pavona decussata. Next base: position 2,769,303 of record NW_028145568.1, read on the forward strand.
ATGGCTTTTTTCGGTATTTTCGGGCTCAAATTACCTCATTAATGAGAAGTTGTTCTCTTTCACTTTCGAAGCTTTATTTATGAACAGTCATATTGATAGTCAATTTATATTTGGCCTGGCGAATACAAGGACCTACAAACTTGTACAAAATAACGGAAAATTTAGTCTCCCATCCTCCCCTCTAAATCAATCAGTACGAATTCGCGTACAAAGCAAAACGCGCCATGTTTCCATTACTGGAAAAAAAAAAAAAAAAGGAGAGAAAGGCCGGTTGCCCAAGAATGTAGCTATCAATATGTTTGTTGAGACTCGCAATGCGTGCCAAACAAAAACCCCCAAACGCAGACACTGAAAATGCCGCTCAATTTGATGCAATAGCCATTTTTTCTAACCTGATACCCATTTGTACAGAGACCGGCGTAAATGGTGCCCCAGTATGGAGTAAAAAATTCTTGACACTAATGGCAGGGCCGTCCCTTGTGTTGTTATTATGATTTATCTCATGACGAATATCATCAGACATGGTAATGTTCATCTTATTGCGGGTATTGCTTTCCTGTAACAAATTATAAACCAGGTTGCATTCATAGTTATCGAGATTTTAACAGGTGCGCGCGCCAAGTTCTTTTCTCTATAGGAAAGCTATAGGAAAGATTAAAAACGATCTTATAGTCCGGTCGTTCTCTATATACCTACATTTGTTAGTAGATATTTCACAAAATAACTCACCTCGCGCCTGAATTGGATGTTTGTACAGATTCCTTTTCCGAGGTTGCATGTAAGATCTAAGGCGTATCTTTCACAGAAGCAAATATCGTATTTGGTCAAAAAGAAAGTCAAATTACTCAAGGAAAGTTCTAGAACTGACTTCGGACTTATTTCTCATGTTCGGGCTACTGCGCTACGCAGTCTAAGAAGCATATGTGAAAATACCTCATAAACATTCTTATCGGGGGATTTTGCATTACAATTTCGTTTTGATACGCAATTTTTTTTTGGGGGGGGGGGGAGGAAAGACGATAAAATTGGACAATTTTTATTATAATCACAGAGAACTTCGCGTATTCGAGAGGGGGCACTTATTCGAGGATTTATGGCATTTTAGTGGACTGCCTGTCAACTAGCTTGGAGTAGTTTTAAAATTACACTTACACAAAAACAACGCAGCAACAATATACTTTACTGATGCTCCTTAATGTGGGATTTGATTCTCCTTCACTAGGAGGAGAGCTCGTGTTGAATTTTCAATAATAATGACTTTAAAGTAATTACAGAAACAATGAGGCATTAAACTAGAAATATCATCTACAACAAAAAGTGCAAGTTAGAAGCTTTGGCATTTGCGGCGAAGGGCCTCAAGTGAAACTCTCAGAGCAAGCTAACAGCTAACTCTACCTATGACCCTAGTCCGCCAGGGTTGCAACCGGAAGGCATCGCGACGTACGGATTCTCCTTCCCTCGCTTCCTATAAAATCTTTCTTTTTCTGTACAGTTTTTTCCTTCCGACTTTCATGCAGAAGTTCCTATCAATTCATTTTGAGCAACATATTGACAATGCCCAGCTTTTGAAAATTAATAAATCACATGTTTTACAAAAGCGAATTCAAGTTTTTCTCATTACTTCATGGGATTATTTTTTTTCGAACTGTAATAAAATAACAACTTGCACTTCAACAGTCGACCTATCATTTTTTTCGTGGTTCTGAAGTTTATATTTTCTATTTATTGAGAAAGGCACTTTATGTAGAGGGATGTACAGGCATCCTCCTTCTAGTCGGCTTGTGAATTTCAGTGTTTTGTGATTTCAGATGGCAGTATGCCAAACTCAGCGAAATATTTTTAATTATTTCTTAAAGGACCTTCAAGCTATGAATACCAACTGAATGGCGTAAAAAAAAAGGGAAATGTAATAATAAACGAAAAACTTAGTAATGAAAATAGGTTTCTTAAAACCTAAATACTGTTTAGCAGACAGACTAATTTGCATAAAAATTCGCCGCAAAGTATCTAAAAATCGGGACCGAACAAGTTTTAGGCATTTTAAAACTATAAAACCGTTTATGCGTTTTATTCTGTGTGATTTTAGGCGTAGTTAATTTAGAATGGTGAAGTTTAGCGATTAAGAATGTTTTGATTCGTAACGGAATGGAATAATTTAGAGAAAATTAGGAAGTAAACTGAGAGGTTTAAAAGACCTTGACCTATGACCTACTTCGGTGCGGGAGTTATGTCGTTAAAATGCCATATCCGGCAAAACAAAACTTTCTTCATCAAATCATTCTGTACGTTGGTCGTAGATCAGGGAAAAATAAGAGGGTCTTGTTAGCATTGTCCTTTTAGTAGCCATTTACCAAACAAAAAGGCAATCAAGAAATAACCAAGAGTGTAACACAACATTGATTGAAAAAAACAGTCAAGTGTTGTCGATTTCAATGCAGGTCATGTCACAGCGTGTGCTCATCCATTTAAAGCTGAATTATTTCTTCAAGTTTTTGATACTAAACACGTGTACGAATTTTCAATAGCACTTTTCAAAAAAATGAAAATCGACAGTAGAAAACAGCGAGAAGAAAGATTTCTTTATATAGGACTAAGTGTCCCACACAACGCAATTAGCATATTCAATGTTTTCAATTTTTTTACATAGCATTCAGAGATCAGGACTAAATAATTCATCAGGTTTTAGGCATTTTTAAACGGGTAAAACCGTTTTTGCTTTCATGTTTGTGTGCTTTTTGGTGTAGTGAATTTAGAATGGTGAGATTTAGCGATTAAGAATGTCTTAATTTAGAACAATTTGAATTTGATCGACAACCTCATTTGCATAATGCGGGTTTCACATTCGAATAAGCACCAAAAGTGTGAAGTCGCTGTGGTCAAGGAAGATAAAAAGTGCAACGTATTTTTATATTTCTATGCTTCCTAACATCTGTTTAGCAAAGTTCAGTTGGAATTTAGAATGGGTCGGTCTGGACTTGTGAAATAAATGCCGGCAAAGACAGGGTACTTTCACCGGTTTTCAGAAAGCGTTCTAACGAGGGTTAATAATATTAGTTTTTGTGACCGTAATAATTAAAACAAATCAAAATAAACATGCATTTCATACCTTTGAAGGAACACTTGACTCAAGCATTATAATGAATTTTTGTGGCGTTTCCTGGTTTTCGAGCAGCGAGCTCTTCAATTGTATGCAACTTCCTACTTTCGCCACGCTCAAATTTAGGTCCTCGAACGCTGTGACTGTTGTGGCCTGTAAAAAATATATTTTAACGTATTTCCGAAAACTAAAGTCATTTCATTTACTTATGACCCAAGATGATTTAGTGGGCAAAGCTTGAGGGCAAACTTTTTTTCGACCCGAAACGCAGTGGACCGTTCTTAGGGAAAGTGCCACTTAAATACGAGTTAACTCAGAGCTTACCTTCGCAACGGGGCTCTTTGCCAGACCACGTTTCATCAGCCAAACAAGTTCTTGATGATGCTCCTTTGAGGACGTAACCAGTGTTGCACTGAAATCGCACTTTGCTGTCGACAGTTGTTGCTGGGTTGGCAGGATCAAGATTTCCGTTCGTAAAACTTGATATGGCTGGACACGAACTCGCTGTTGATTAACAAAATTAGTCTTTTTTAACACTTCATTGACAAGCAAAACAGATCAGAGTAACACAGGATTACAACAAGAGGCTAGTACGAGAAGAATAATCCTTTGTACAAAAAGGGACTAAACTGGAAGTATTTTTTACAAAAGTAAAGTTATTAGGCTTACTATACATTGAGCAATAAAGTCAAGTCAATGAGTGGTGTATACATCGTGGTACCGATGTATTACAAAAATAATGCATGATAACTACAATAGCTTGCCTCACACAGAAAGAAATTTATGCCATTGTTTATTTGCTATGAAACCTAATTATAGTTATATGACATTACAGCAAAGCAGTATCGGAGAGTATCGGATCTATCCTGAAATGCACCGGAGCTATCATACCGCTGTTGTCTCCAACACGCGGTATTCAACACGTTGGAATTCTTTGGAGGAACGATAGCGAATTTTTCGACATTTTGGCTTCGCTTGACTAAAGGAGTAATCAGTTACTATGCTGGCATGGTGATTCCTAGTACGCAGCGTGGCAACTTTGTTTCGACCTACAGGGGAACTTTACTGCCCATTCTACTATCCGCTCCAGTTAATGAGTTTGTCAGTGGTCCACTGATGAAGTCTAAAGAGACCGCGCGTATGACAAGCGTACAGATCAATTAACTAAGGAGTTTGAGTGTTTACATTGGAGTGGAGTGGCATACAACAGAGCCGAGGAGAGTAAAATTTAAATATAGTTAAATAGAGAAAATTTGATGAGGCGTAACCGATCGTAGAGCCCAGAGTAGAGTAGAGTAGAGTAGAGTAGCATAGAGTAGAGTAGTGAAGCATAGAGCCTAGAGTAGAGTAAAAGGGAACAGTAGAGTAGAATGGAGCAGTATGGCGTCGAGGCTAGAGTAGAGTAGAATAGAGTAGTTTAGCTTGGAGTAGAGTAGAGTAGAGTAGAGTAGAGTAGAGAAAAATCAATGGAGTACAATAAAAGGCACACGTCAGGGACTTAATTAACGACCGCAAGCCTTTTGACAAAGTAAAAATGGAAAGAACATATGTTTGAGTAAATGAAGAAATTTATCAAGAGACAACGACTTAAGCTATGTAATATTGGACGAATCAAGGGCAATGTGTGACTCACAGTAGTCTAAAATCTCTAAGCGTACCGTTAGTTCACTTTAAAAGAGACAAGCAAAGGCGCCAAAATTAGGAAATCTGTTCAAATTTTCTGACCTGCACATGTTGCTCCATCGTTGTTTAAGGTGTAGCCAGGATTGCATAGACACTGGTGTGATAGCAACGTGTTGACGCAAATTTGGTCGCAGGGTCCCAGTCCACCATTAGTGGAGCATTCGTTGGTATCTGTATCCGGGAAAAGAAAATGTCCTTGTAAGGCTAAATAGGCCATTTCCGAGTTGCTGTGAACCTCACTATGAAAGCGAGGCTAAGTGCAAAACCTTTCATTTGAATTTTGTTTGCATATTAATGAAAACTAATTTTCATAACAAAAACTTTGCACTTAGCCTCGCTTTCATAATGAGGTTCAAAGCAACTCGGAAATGGTCTATTACTACCATAGCCATTGCTACGTTACAGGCTCCTTCTTCCAAATTCAATTCCTCGTGGCCGACGACGAGAGGAATACCCCACTTACCATTTCAGCATTCCTCGAGCAGGTTTAACTGGATTATCAGGAAATATCCTTGGTGGCTGAAACGTCACTAGAGAGAAAACAGCCGAGGAAGGACCGAAAATGTTCCTTTTAAAGACCGAAAACAAGACAAAAATTGAGCGTGTCTTTTCTTTCTTTTACTATTAATTGGAGATTATTATACAACCTATAGTAAAGCCTTAGACATAGACCTAGTTTAATGGCCTAACAATTCTTTCTAAATCGAAGCTTAATTATCCCTGGAAAATTCGTAGTTCACCCCCAATTTCTTTTTGGATTTTGATAGGCCTTGCTATTAGATCTTCTTTTACCGCACAGTTCTTATCCTCGCAAAACTACCTCTGAATTAGAAGGCACCATCCTGAAGAATCAGAGTTTCTTAGCCTGCAGATGAGACTGAGATGAGCAGGATCCACCCCCCTTAAGTTAACTGTAAATGAGATGTATATCAGGCCAAAACTTGAAAACACAGTTATTATACTATAGAAAGACCTAGTGAACTTTATTCTCGTACCCAGAGCCGCAATCGTTCTGGCAGGGGCCTCGTGATCTGTGGCGCTGGCCAAAATAATAGCGGCTCCGGAAACGAGAATGTGTTGAAATTACCTGCGCATGATTTGCCATCAGAATTTAGTGTGTAACCTGAAGCGCATGTACAGCGGTAGCTCCCCACACTGTTATGACAGCTTTGCTGACAGTGTCCGTTGCTGGATGCGCATTCATTGATGTCTAAAAGAAAACCACAATATCTTGTCTTTCATTAATGTACTGGTATGCCTTGCGATGATGAATTTATGTCACGATCTACGATGTTAAAATGCGTGGTTTATAGATTTACTTCTATGTTGTGAAACCGAGCCAAATGAGTCCATTTACTCCTCGTGCAAATGTGAATAAACTAAACGGAAATTTGTAGTTTTGCATCGTGGTTAATTTGTTTAATGGTAAGGCAAACATGGGATTTGTGCAGTGTTTTCCGGCATTTACCATGCTTTAAAATATTCAACTTTGGTATGGTAAGCGAACCTGATGCAAATATGTATGGCATTCGTATATTTACCTATGTTGTAAAACTGACTCAAATTCCAAGCAAATATCAGATTTAGGCCACATTTGCACACAGATTAAGCAGAACCAAATTTGTTTACTTGCGTAAGATTTGAATCAAAGGCAAATTTGTGTCAAATTTAGAGCCCTAAATTTGCTACAGATTTGCCACTGTTGCAAAGTTGAGTAAATCCGTTTTTTGGTCAGTGTTAAGGAAAACTGTAAACGCGAAAGCTAAGAACCTATCACATGCAACTCACCACTCACTCACTGAAACCAAAAGGGTAGACGTTAATGCGTGCATGAGATGTCGGGTCGCTGTAGTGATAATTTTTGTGATAGCTTATTTCCTTGTAGTTACTACATTTGCGCGGGTTGGATGGGGCTGCCGTGGACTACGGGATATAAAGGTGAACTAAAGGGGGCTAATATCATGTCATTGCCTTTACCAGCAGGTCAGTTATTCACCTGAACAGGTTTTTCCGTCCCCATTGAGTGAATATCCTGCGTTACACTTGCACATGTAACTGCCATAAGTGTTGACGCAATTCTGCCCACAGCCTGATGATCCATCGCTACACTCGTCCACATCTGGTAAAAGAAACAAATGAGGTACTTCAAAGAAATGATGTGCTCAATGTAAAATGAACCAAGATAAGAAAATTCTGAGTCCTTCTAATAGGAGTCGAAGCCTATTGAGCAAAACTCATTACACTACTATTTACGTTAGTTGTCTTTCGCTGAAGATGCAATAATTTATTTTCTCAGGTTTTGTAGTTAAAACTTTGTTTCGAGGAAAGAAACTATAAATCGTTTTTCTAAACTTTGCAACTTTTCCGTATGTGATTGAAAGTCTAATCTTTAACATTTCAAATGGGATCATCTAAAAAAGAAATGTTAGTTTTGTATGAAGGTACTGTTTTTAATCTTTTCAAGGTTGTTCTTACTCTTGAATTCGTGGATTAAATGCTGAAGTGCGATTGTTTAAACGATATCTTCCGAAACACTACTTTTCTTTTGTTCCTGTTTCTTATTTGTTTGTACCTCATTGTAACGGTTATTAAGCTATAATAATTCAAACAAAGGTTACTTTGTAGTCCTTCCCGCATTAAAATGCTGTACAAGCCTTGTTTTTCTAATTTTCCGTCCTGTCGATGAAATCATAAAGTGCGACTCCAAACTGCACACCTCTTACTAACCGAGTTCGAGGTCCATTCTGTAAGGAACAGACCGAGCTTTTCCCCGGGAAAAAACGAAGGTCCGTAACTTACAGTACGGTCCAAGGAAACGATGTTAGTAATTAAGATATTTGTGATATCTCTTTGGTTAATCGGGCGCGCGGGAAAGGAAACTTCCATATTTAGCGGACAGTACAGTGAAAAAAAGCGCGCAAAATTGACCAATCACACCGCGCGTACTAACTGAGAGATATAATAAAAACAAGTAACGAATCATTCCTGAATGAAATCCAACCCATGTCAACTCACCAATGCATTGCGGTACTGGTGAATCCCATTTGCCGTTAACACAGTTCAAAGTTGCTGTTCCGCTGACTTTGAATCCAGCATTACACGTGATAGTTTTCGTTCCTCCCAATGCTCGGCTGCCCCTGTGTACGCCATTCGCTATCTTACCAGTACAAGGGCACTTCACAGCTTTTGAGGAGAAAAATAGATTAATAATATTATGCAATCGGTTGATGCGTGTTTTCTTAACAACCTTTACATTTCTTCGCTAAAATTAAACCTGACCAGATTTAAAAAGACACCCCCACAGCTGACAACCAAGTTTCTACGTTGAGATACACTACTACCCCCTTCTCTGTGAATCCCAGAGGGAATAGGGCTTCCCCAGTGGACCATATGGCTACAAGACCCCCGAGTGTGGCAGGCCACCCGATGTAGACTGCTTAGACAGAGGGCTGCGTTATCGCGGACCAGAGATATCAGGTCAGTGCAAAAAACTACTCTTCTTAGAATAAGGAGCCCATTTTGGTCGTCAATACTTCTCTGGTTTATTGTTTTGGCCCCTAAAAGACCAAGGGGTATAAAAGAGTAGTTATTTATCACCTTCAGGGCCAACCTCTCACCTTCAGGGCCAACCTCGCTCCCAGGATCTCTCTTCTTAGTTACGCTCCCTGTTACACCAAGAAGAGAGACCCTGGGGACGAGCATATCTGTTGACAGAGCACACGGCCTATTTCATTTATAATTTTGTCAGGCGCGGAAGTTGGAAGCTAGGGAAAAACGCTGTGGATTCCGTCAATCCCTTATTGATTTTTTTAAAATTACTTCAACCTCTAGAAAAGACCAGCTTCTTTAGTGCGACAGTCAAAATAAAGAAATAAATAAATAAAAATAAAAAAGGAAAATCATATGTTTCATGTTGTTTTTATTTTCCTAGCTGTGCGTTAAATAAGAGTTTAGAAGACCGCAGCAAGTTCATTGCGAATAGACACACGCTGCTAGCACTGTCTTCCTTTTTCTAGTTATTTTGATAAATAAATACACGGCATAAATAAATAAAGAAAGAAATGAATAGACTGTTTGTTAACTACATTGCAGTCAGCTATAACTGAATAAAATTGTTTCATGCATGTTTCTAAGATTACATTATCGTAACAGCTAAAACTATGTAATAATATATCATGAATAATGCCCCTTGACAACGACCTAATATTACATTAAATTCCTAATATTTAAAATATTTAATAATATTTAATCAGTATTAATCATATGATAATCATTTAAGCTCCTCGCATTCGTACAGTAAAGAATATCTTCAGGATTCCTTTACCTGTATCGCAGTTTTGTCCCTCGTATCCCTCGTTACAGACACACTTATAACCAACCGGAAGAGTTTGACATGTGCCGTGGGCTCCACAAGGGTTACTTGCGCATGCGGTGTTTGCTGTAAAAGTACAAGACATTAATTCAGACATTTCAAAAACACGACACAAAATTTAACTTTCGTCAGTTCAAGGATATTTTCAAATTTTTGGACTATACATATATAAACAAGACGACAAAGAAGTGTTGGTCATAAATTGTATTGTATTATTTCTGCAATTTTGAATCAACACTTCTTTGTTATCTGCTTTATATGTCGTCAATTTTAAAGCCGTCAAAAAAAAAAATGGAAAGAACCTTGAACTGGCGAAGAAATTGAAGAATCCGAAACGTGTCTTCAAATTTAGGTGTTGTGTCGTGTTTTTGAAATGTCTAATATATATTCTGCTGCTATGAAAATTCTGTAACAAGACATTTAGTATTCATCATCCACTTCCCGGTATGATTCTGGGTTTCACTGCTGCGTATATATAAGTAATACATCATCATTATGACTATTATTATTATTATTATTATTATTATTATTATTATTATTATTATTATTATTATTGTTATGCTGCTGCAAAGCGACTAACTGACGCTGGCTATCGACAGCTTCGCTATATAATAAAACAATGGTTCACCTCAGTGTCGGCCAATATTAGCAGAAAGCTACCTTACCGCTTCGCTACTCGGTAAATGTCCACCACGATCCACCATCACTTCGGTTAGAAGTTTCTTTTTAAAAGTATCCGTTTAAAAACACAGTGAGAAATGTGAAGTGACATGGGCATTTTACTTTTACTATTACTTTTACGTTAAGATATATATGCGATAAGCAAACAAAAAACAGAAAAAAAAAGCGAAAACCAAAATCTTACCTGGACAGGTGCAGACATAACGCACTTTAAAATCAGGGCAACTTCGATCAGCTCGTTGTTCGCTATTCAAACACGTGATCCCGCTACTTGAACACGTGGTCTTATTCAATTCAACATCAGGCATTGAAAGTCCGTCAACAGTTTGGCAGTCATAATAAGTTGGATTTGCACATGCGCCAGCATTGGTTTCAGTATCCCCAGTACCGGTTAATGGTGAATCATTGTTGATCCAGTTAGTCCAACATTTGTTTTCTGGTAAATGTAACAGAAGATAAGTTAATACGAAATAGCTACTGATTCAAATTACCTCTGTCGCCCACTTCCTTCACTCTGGTCTCGCAAACTAAATCAAGTTGGAATCTTTCAGATTTAACTTTAGGCTTCTTGAAGAGAGAAGTTGATTTTCTCTTGCACTAATTGGACAGATTTAAGCGTTATGTTTTGTTTTCCGATAAAACGAAATATGAAGTTGTTCTCAGCGTTCAGTTTTGGACTATTTCTATTGTTGCATGACCACCTTGATCATATCAGTTTATGGTCAGCCTATCTTTAAACGCTCCTTACATGACACTAAAACAATTATGGACTGAAATGTAGTATTCGTTCCAAGCGTGACTTACCTGTCCTGGCTGCAGATGGCGAGATTTTGTTAATGCCTTGGTCAGCAGGATCATAGAAGTCTGACCACGCCACAACATTTCCAATGTTGTTGTCAGAATGCCGAGCCATGTCTGCAATGTCTTGTGCATCTAGTTCGTAGCTCCAAACGTTCATTTGGCTCATTTTACCGATGAAGGCTTCATTGGCGCTGAAGTTTTGAGCAACTTCGTCTTGCTCTTGTCCAAGCACAAAGGAACCTCCAGATGCAATGACCTAAAATGTTCAAAGGATGAAATTCAGGTTCAGACCATTTGTGTAGCCCGGACTACATAATTTGAAGCACGTCATCTTCATCAGTTTTGTCAGGTACGTCTTGACACAATGCCGTCCGAGGCAAATGGAGGATTTCGATGTCCAGAAACGATTTCCAGGCGCAACAGCTCATTTACACACCAAACAAACATTTTACGGTAAATCAGAAGTCGAACAATTTGTTGGAGATAAATACCACTTCGTGAAATTGTTCATATAGAGGCTCAAAACACTTCAAGTCTGTTTCTTTGCGCTGACCCCTTATATACAAAAGCCATTCATGGTAGGTAATATGAGAAAAGAGCAATTCGGTCGTAAATTCAGCAAAAACCACGCGCTGTTGGCCGTTTTCCGGTCATTTTCTCTATTGCCTGACCGTCCAGAGTCCTGATTGACTTTCAAATGGCGCGCCAGACACATGAACATGAATCGGTTCCGAATGAATTGCTGAGTTCCGGAATATCTTTCAAAACTGACTCTAATTCGCACTTTCTGGCTTTGCCCAAACTAGAAAATTACGAACATTCAAACACGATGTTTTTTTAGGAGACGGGGACGAGCAAAAAAACTTGTCGATTTCAACGTTCATGGAAACATCATTCTTCAGTCCAAAAAAAGAACAGAAAAAAAATGAAAAGAAAAGAAAGAAAGAAAGAAAGAAAGAAAGAGAGCGACAGGAATAGTATTTCTTTGAATAGTTTGGCGTCGGAGCCTTTTCTAGAAGAGAAAAGACTAACAGAGTCGTTTTAAGTGTAGTTGGTTCCCTAAAATGTTCCTTTGAGAAGGAGGCACTCACAAATTCCTAGAAACAAAGCATTTTTAAACTTATGGAGTAGAAAAACAGAGATAAAAGATACGTCACGAAATGGAGGCCTATCTCCTTGTTAAATGTTGATGTTAAGACCGCATCTAAAGCAATGGCATTAAAGCTGAAAATAGAATAGAAAACTGATCGACTACCACTGTATGTTTGGTCCTTCTGAGCCCCTCAAAAGTGTTCCTGTATAAATTACCTGTCCTTTTTGCAGAGGCTCAGCAATGTCACTTTGCCTGACGTTACTTCCATCCTTGTACACTTTCCATGCACCTGTTGAGCTCTGCCAGGTGAATGCCATATGATGCCACTTGCCATCATTAGCCGGCACGTTGGTTAATGCCTTTTGACCCATGACCCAGATGTTAAAACCATTGTAGTCGTGAATTACAAGAGCATTGTCCACAACGTTAGCTAAGAGCACAGAAGAAAAAATATATAAATTTACAGTTCACGATCACTTCGCAGACGAATTTAAAACGACCTTGAACTGTTCATGAACTTTATAAATAAAGCAAAATTATTTGCAGATTTATTAAATCTCGTATACATTGCTGTACGGTCTGAAGAAACATTCTGCAAATAATTTAACAAGATGAATGTTTTGTGCAGACTAGAGGTTCAAAGATCGTTTGGAATCACGTAATTCGAAAACAATGTCAAGAAGTTATTAGACATGGTTATAAGGAAAATTAGAGCATACGCCTGTTTCCAATCTCCATTAGTCTTCTATTGAGTATTCATCATGGTTTATTCCAATTACTGAGAGGCGAATCTATGGTCCATGTTTTTGCTAGACGAGTACAATCCACACGTTGCAGTTCTTGGGAAGTGGAATTTCTTATTAATTGAGTTACTTTCGGATTATACTCATTTAACTGTGTACTCAATCTTTTATCACTTTTCATCCTCTTGGTGGCACACTGCGCCTCTGCAAGGTTTATGAGAAAGGCCATTGTAAAACTATACTATTATACATTTTAAACAGGTTTCTTCTAGTACTCAATCTGACCCACATTCGATGAGTCTTGTTGGGATGCGTTTTAGCAGCCAGGGTAAAGGCTCGTTTTTCCAGCAGTGGTTTCCCAGTTGGCTGGATTTCACTCTCGCTTTTAAAACTAGAATTGCTATGCCTCATGTCTTGCAAACGTTTCTTGCGTAGTCTAAAGAACAGTAGTCAACTCAGATGGGCCTCCGGAAAGGCCTCGTTGACTACCAGTTATTGCAGCTATATATCGACCTAATGTAATACGTGCAGATTACCTCCAACTTGAACAGCATACGATAAAGGAGTTCCTGGGTCAAGCTCACTGTTAGCGACCTTCATCCAGAAGGCAACCGTAAAAGCTCTTAATTCCTGACGCATTTCCACGATTGATAGCCCACGACCCAGTGATCTACTAAATTCCATGTCAAAGTCAGTGGAAATCTCTGAAATTAAATACATAAACAATTTAGTAAATATTTAAATATGAATAATATAAATACGATTTTAGGGCTTAAAAACATGTCAACGTAGCTACGAATTGAAATAGAAGAAAGATCCTGGCAGTTGGTACGCAACTTAAGCAGTTGCGAAAAGAAAACCTGGAAAAAAAAATGCTACGAATTGTTGCTCTATAGAGTGTGTGCACGGCGGCCATGTTGGAGGACTAAAACAATAGAAGATGTTTGCATAAAAATAGAATATATTTCCCAAAGGAAAATCATTGTATTGTTTCGGTCCTCCAACATGGCCGTCGTGCACACACTCTATAACTTTAAGCTCCTAGGCTTACTGAAAATAACAAATGTGGCCCTACTGCTGTACCAGGAATAAACTGATGTAATATGCATAAACGCACACACGCAAAGAAATATAGATAGAGACGAAGAACTCTTAGTCTGAAACAATGCTTCTTCGGCTTCAAACCGATTAATGAACCAAAAATATATAATTGTCAAACGATGAAAAGTCAACGCTACAAGCACCATAGTGATTGAAGGCCTGAGAAGGCGACATCACAGAAACGTACATCTTTGTAATTACAGTGTTAGATTTGGGTGTGGGCAGTACTACGCTCTGACAAACCGATATAACGATACAAACCCCTGCACTGGGTCTAAAGTCTAACCGTTTAGAACCAAATAAGAAGGGTTTCTTTGGAGTTATCAGAGCATAAAAATGACAATATCTGATACCTAGATTACAACAGCATGCAGTTGTTTTGGCAAGTAGTAGTTTTCATCACGTTCGATTCGAACGTCACACTTTAGGAATCTACAGGAATCCATGCACCAAATAAATACACGTAGATTTTTTTCAAGTGTACTCTATGTTTAGGGTTCATACCTGTCTCGCAGTTTGTTCCTTTAAACGAAGGCTTACAGGTGCATTTGTAGCCATTGACCTGGTCAGCACAAAGTCCGTTGTTCTGACACGGTCGACTCGAGCACTCGTTTATGTTAACTTCGCACGTTGAGCCAGCATAGCCTGCTGCACATTTGCATATGTGGCCATAGCTGGTGTCCTCGCAGGTAGCACCATTCTGGCAGGAGTCTGGAAGACAGCCATTGTCGTTCTTTTCGCACTGACTACCACTGAATCCTGTAGGACAGGAGCATTTGAAGGAAAGATTCACGATTGAACAGGTCCCGCCATTTTGGCAAGGAGAAGTCTTGCATTCCTGTTAAATGTAAACAGATGGAAGGCATAATTCAAATCTTACAGCAGTATTGAAATTTGAACTAGATGTCTGAAAACACGTGAATTAACAATAAGCCATCATTTTCCGGCGTTTAAAGCAAATTAACTGGAACATCTTAACGTATAAAACGATGGAAAACATTCGTCCAGGGAAAGTTTTATTTGGCGTATACGTTTTCGTAGCAGCATTCTAGTTTCGTTTGGCTTCAGTAGAAGCCTCTGCCTCCCACTCTGATTAATTCACGTACTCACGAAGTCAGTTTTCGTTTATTGTCTGTGGCATTTTAAGTGCATGTGAGTGCTTTACATAAACACTTTTCAAAGACAATAACTTTAAGCAAATGGTTTCATTCTTACATTGGATTTTGTCTCACAGAACGTCCCTTCGAATCCCTCAGGACAGATGCAGTTATGTCCTTGTGGTGTACTTGCACAGGTAGATCCACTGGCACATTTGCTGCTGGTACAACTGCTCGACTTCACATCGCAATGCACGCCACTGTAGTCTGGTGGACACAAGCAAGCGTAGCCATTCACCTGTCAAAACAAATCAAGTGTAGTGGTTTGCGTAGCATCATACCAGACTCGTAAAGGTAATCTACTGTAGGCTTAATCGCGGTCAAAAGTAAAATATAAGAAAATGCCAATAAAGATAAGCTTTTTTCTTTAAGAGCTCTAAGTTAAGTCTGTGTGTTTACTAAATCATGTTAGTTTGGAATTGGACTTTCGGATTTTACACATTCAAAGCAGATAACAAAAACACACAGTGCCGACCATACCGGCACCACTTAAACATGAAGTCTCTGGAAATTCTTTAGTTAACATAAAATGCTTTAGTAAACTCAGACTCACCAAGACTTATCTTTTTTGAGGTCTTAAAATAAAAGTCTTTTCTTCAAAGGACTTTCTTATTGATGGCACACATTCAAAGCCGTAAACAAAGACACACAGAGCGGATCATTCTCCACATAAAAGTCTTGAAACCTTTTTTTAGTAAATCGTAAAATAATTCAATAAACTCACAGACTCACAAAAGGTTATCATTTTTGAGCACTCAAAGTAAAAGACTTGCCGGGACGCTTTTTTTATTTTTTACGTTTGACCTTGGTCAAAGTCTAGGCATTTAACTCCCATCGTAGTCTTCATACTTTGTCGACGCAAGTTGATCCCTTGGCGCATGGGCTTGCAACGCATTCGTCTTCATCCACCTCACAGTTCGTCCCAGTAAACCCAGGCAGACAGACGCACTGGTAACCTTCAGCGACCTCAACACATATGCCATCGTTGTTGCATGGATTAGAGGCACAGTCTTGAATATCTAGAAAAGTCAAAGCAAAAAACAATAGAAAGCATTTGCAAAGATCATTTAACGAGCAAATGGATCCTTAACGTCAGGTTAAAATCCTCTCGAGAAGTACTCCTCTTTTTTTATTTGGAATTGAATAACGTAAGGTGTTTGTCTTCCATAAAGTATTTCTTGTAAAGAGCGTCATGGGCAACATTGAAGGATCCACTTTAAAGCCCACCCTAATTGCCAATTTCATGTTAGTTTCTTTTGAACAATTGTTAAATGAACATTTTCATTGAACGATGCTTACCGATACATTGATTCGAGGACGACGCACCAACACCGTAAGTCGACTTTCCACCTCCGCAAAGGAGACAGGAAGTTTGTTTTACGGCAGATTGGTAGTAACCTTTGGCACAAGGCAGACAGGGCTCCACACCAGTCTTGGAATATGTGCCAGGGGCACATGGCACTGAAAAAAATCAAAGCAAAATGTAAATCGTATGAGTTCTCGGTGTCATGGCGTATGCATAATTAGCTTCACAATAACAGTGAATAAATTTTCCCTGTTGACTTTGAAGCTGTATTTATTAAAAGACTATTCTTCAGTCACCCGAGTCAGAGTCATAGATACACTCTGTTTTTTTGAAAAGAACCTTTTTTATAAGAACGTTAAGGCTGAGATCAACCAAAATGTTAAGAACGTAACAAGAACATTCCTCAGGCTGAGAGTCGATTAAGAACGTTTTTAGTTTGCTAATCTGTATATAAAATCAATGTAACAAATGTAAATTAGCCAAAATACTTTTAAAGGGCATGTTTTGTATAACATTAACAATGGTGACACACATCTCGGTTTGTCATAAGCAGCAGTTCTTGATACCATATCTCAGCACGTCCGCATTGATTTACTGAAATACATGTAGTGTATACCATGTAATTTAAGAACATCTTGAGAACGTTTTCAACCTCAAATCGCAAAAAAATGTAAGAACGTTCAGCCTCATCTCCAAACTTAGACGTTCTTATTAAAAAAAAAAACAGAGTGTATAGACACAATTTCTGGAAGAAAATAAATATTAATGCCATTAGGTGCAAAGAGGATTTCTTTGAGTAAGCTGAGTTGATATTGTGACATATATCAAATGTTATTGATTTTTTTTTCTCAGCGGGGACATATATTTAATCTCATCAAACAGCAGCAACTGGCGCAATCATCACTTTGAAAAATTTGAAGAGATATTTGCACACAAAAAGGCTGTGTTTTGCATTTGTACTTTATGTTTTTGGCGATTCTCTTCATTTTGCCGCCATTTTTTTTCACAATATTAACAATACTTACTTTGTCTGAATACAAATTATATTTACAATAAGCGGATTATAGCACACACAGTAGTACCTGGTACAGTCTAAAAATAATTTCATAAATAAATAAATAAATAAATGCATATTTGGCTAAACAGATATATTAGGTACTTTCACCATAAGTTAAAGTAAGTTGACGTCTTATAGTAAGGTGTGTGAGAGAGGACATAAACAAAGAAGTGAGAGCTGTTTTTAGGGTCTATATCCATTTATTCAAAGGTTCTCATATTTTTTTTATTTGTTGATGCTGGCTTATTCGTTTCAAGATCTAGGTCTTTGTATCTTTTTTAACTTAAAGTAGGCTAAAGTATCTTCTTAGATGTGGAGTGCGTTGATTTTTGCTGTCATCTTTTTACTTTTTCGTTAAATCTATTTTCCTAAAACTCTTAGTGTTCTCCAAGGGAAGGGTGTAACGAGAGTATAAAGTATGCAAAAAACAAGAATAGCCACCTTACGAAACAAAACAACAACAACAGCTTACTTCCACATTCGCTGATAGATTTGGAGCCTGCTGCAAGGGTTACCGATGATCCAGGACAAGAATAGCAATCTGTTTGACGTGCTAGAGGCTGATACTTATTGACAGCACATGTCTCACAGTTGGCAAGGCCAGTGGATGAGAACTCTCCAGGCTGACAAGCGGCTAAAAGACAATGAAGAAATACAGTCATGTATGCTGAACGGAATCTTACATGCCTTTTGTAACGAGTCTAAATGTAAAGAACTGAGAATATCTTTCTCTAGATCAGGAAGTTCTGTAGATCATATCACTATCAATGATAAGCAAATCGAAGTTGCTCCGTCCGCAAAGCTGTTAGGAGTGGTAGTTTCTGACAACCTCAGGTGGAACGCACATATAGAATCTATATGCAAAAAGGCTGCGACGCGCCTGTACTTCCTAAAACAGCTAAGGCGCGCTGAAGTTTCATCCAGGGATATTTTACTTTTGTATACAACATGTATACGGCCTGTTTTAGAATATGCGTGTCCGGTCTTTCATCATTCTTTGCCGCAATGTCTGTCTAATGAAGTGGAAAGGTTGCGCGTTGCGGATAATACAACCCGACCTATCCTATGCTGAGGCCCTAGTAGCTCTGGACATCATGTCACTACGACAGGGGGAAGGCCTTGAGCAATGCTCTATTTGACCAAATTGTAAGGGACCAAAGCCACAAGCTCCATGATCTGCTGCCACCACGCAGTGACTCTACTCATTGCACCCGTAGCCAGAGATACTTTAAACTACCGATTTGTAAGACAAATAGGTTTAAAAACACTTTTATTATGGCGAACAGTTTTGATTATTAGTAGTAATCCTAATTATTAGTAGTTAAGGTTTTTATAATATTTGTCATATATTTATAGATAATTTTTATTTCCCTTGTAAAGTAAGTCGTATTTCAGCCGGCCTGGGGGCTGCGTGACTTTACTTCTTAATGAAGCTATCTATCTGTTCAACCAAACATGACGCCGCGTCAAATTAACGCAAACTGATATAATTGCTACAAGGGGAATATAAGTGAGATTGTAGTTAAACAGGCTACTCTCTACACATACCAGAATTTCACTTTGACAAAACAAAATGTGACAAGAATACAAACCTGCATTTCTACAAATGCTACGTTTTAAAGGAAACCTCCACTCTCGAAACATATTAACGTTAAATTGTTGAAAATACAATCTACTTTGAAATTTCGTTGGAAAACATGGAAATAATATTTCAGTGTCGGAAAAAAACATGATTTGATCATCGCCTATTTTCGCTTTTAAATTTCCCGAGCGTCGCCATCTTTGATTTCATTGTTCATGGCATAAAACGGTTGCTCAATTGTTTCACACAAAAGAACTTCTGCTGAATAACAATAGCGGCAACCGTTACACTTGGTATGTGCTTAGACCTTCCTTGACGGTTTGCCAACGGTCACAAGTTCCATGTTGCAAGCGTTTTTCTCTACATTGTCTAAATTTTTCGGGTGTTCATTTGCGTCAACTTTGAAATCAATCTTAGAGTTTATCGATACGGAGTCCAGCTGACTTTATTGGGTCCCATATCGTGACCTTGGCGACCTTCAAACCGTCCCCGTAAATAAGCATTGAAATTAAAAGCAGTACCAGACAGGAACAGACGTTCGGGCCTGTACATATCTTGTAATTTAGCGAGGTTAGCTAAAAATGACGCAAGAGTAATTGATGTGTATGTACGTGTAAGAAACTGGAAAATACTATGGCAGGAACTCGGCAGTGACTGTATAGTTAACATAGTCCATTTATCGGGTACCCACTGAGTAAAATTGTTCCTTGTCTTAACATAATAAATAAATAAATAAATAAATAAATAAATAAATAAATAAATAAATAAATAAATAAATAAATAAATAGATAAATAAATAAATAAATAAATGAATAAAAAAAAATAAATAAATAAATAAATAAATAAATAAATAAATGGAAATTTCAGTGGATTATCCACAGAGTGGCTATTCATACACTGTTTCCAGGTCGAATTGGAATTCGGAAATGTTGGTTTTTGTGCAGGGAGAAAAACCGGAGAACCCGGAGAAAAACCCTCGGAGCAGCAACAAACTCAACAAACTCAACCCAGATATGGTGTCAACTACGGGGATGGAACCCGGGCCACATTAATGGGACGCGAGTGCTCTCACTACTGCACAATCGCTGCACTCACCACTGCGCCATCACTGCGCCATCCCTGCTCCCCGTGTGTAAGATAACTGTAAGATTTATACTGATTCTTTACATAATATGTGTCTAGATCACGTGTAAGTCATATTTACCTAAACATTGTGAAATGTTTTTGCTCCCGACGTTCACGGTGTAAGTGTCCTCTGGACAACCTCTGCAAAGACCTACATTGCCAGTTTGTGAGTTGAATGTATCCTTTGGGCAATCTGTGCAGTTTGCGGTGTTGAGGTCGTAGAACGTTCCGGGTGGGCAGTTTTCTAACAAGAAAGAACATAAAACAAAGTTACGTCCAAGGAAGAGAAAACTAGGAATTAATGCTTCCTCTTCTTGAACAAATCTATTTTTAAAAGGCCTGGGGCCGGATTTACAAAGCCTTCCTAACTGTAAGATTTATCTTATGGTGCTGCTTCTTAACAATAGCTAATTGTTATTCTAAAGATAGGATATAGTTAAGAAACAACACTTTGGATATGTCTCAAGAAAGTCTTCTTGAATCCGCCCCTGTTTCCTATATTTTATTTCCCGGTGATTCGAGATTAACTTGCCTTTCTATTGCTGTGTCCCCTGACAATTTGAACATCAAAGATTTCAAGTTATTTGAATTTGAATATATCCCATGTCGGTGTGGTGGGGAGTTTCGGCGGGACAGAGGCAGAAATATTTTGCTTTTTTTCCGTTTCTAGTAAATATCAAATTGTGACCAGTTACCTCGTTGTTTTTCCCCTTTAATTTTGTTTTCGTATCTTTTTCGGCTGGGCTCTGGCTATGGTAGCTTACAGCAGACTATCTCGTTGAAATGCCTTTTAAGAAACACTATACATAAAACTACTACTACTACTACTACTACCACTACTACTACTACTACTACTACTACTACTACTACTACTGCTACTGCTACTACTGCTGCTGTTGCTGCTGCTGTCTGGAAAATAAATTCCTTAAATAAAGGGGTCAGAAACCTGTAAGGCATCTAAATACTGTTAGGCATATACGAAAATTCTAGCAGTCAATAAGAGAAATCCAGCCTAGTTCTCTAAACAGTTGTTCTGAGCGTTCTTCTCTGATCTTTTTTCTGAATATTATCCTGAATCGCCTCTTCGATCCGCAATCTCAGTAGTCTATCAAGGCATGTCTTATCTGAGTTTGACCATATAATATCACAATATTCATAGAGTGGTTGCACAAGAGTGTCATGTAGGTGTTTACAAGTATCTACGCTGAGATATTTCCTTATCCCGCCAAGGAGGCCTAATCTTTCAGATGCTTTTGATGCAACAGCATTAATGTGGTCATGCCATGTCATACAACTGTCAAACGATCCCGTAGTAGATCTAACATCCACATGCCTAAAATATCATCTAAATCTGGTTTTAGGTCATTAGCCTATTCAGCTGCCAAACTTTAAAATAGTCTTAGTCCAGCAATCAAGACCTCAAATAACATTCCTGCCTTCACCACCAATCATTGGTTGGAGACAAAATATTAATGTAAACTATATTCGTAACCTTTTTTTTCATCATGAATTTATCTATTTTAATTGATTCATTGTAACTATATGTATAACGTAGTAGTTTCTGATGTTATCCAGTTTATTGTGGATATCTGCACAGCTTCAATGTAAATAAGTGTTAGCTTTTAGAATTTCGTGCTTAATAAAGTTTTATTAGTATTTATTATTATGGTTCCAGGCCCTGGCCTCAGGGTGCGTTTTCAATTACCGCCAATTAGTCTGGATAGCGTCACAAATTAGCACTCCACAAGAATTACTGTTGAAACTCAATTGTTTATATAATAATAATAATAATAATAATAATAATAATAATAATAATAATAATAATAATAATAATAATAAAAACATGTCTTTATTCAAATGGTGATAAATCAATCAATCAATCAATCAATCAATCAATCAATCAATCAATCAATCAAGCAATCAATTAATCAATTAGCCAACCAATCAACCGACCGACCGTTACTCGACACATTTTCAATACTTACGGCATCTTTGGCTATGGTCCACGTTATTAGAGTAGCCTGTGTTAAGTCCATACACGCTGCCGTCGATACACACTCCATAGATTGGAGTTTCAGTGACGTTATTCAATTGCATGTCGTCCGAGTCGGAAACTTTGATTGACTGCATTGAAGGGTCACTTTTCGCCTTGTTCACATTGTTCTCTAAATCGGTCTTGGCCTGAGCATAGTCGTCGTTTTTAGTTATGAACGACACATCCACTTTGATGGTGAGGGTATTAGTCTGCAAAAGATTAACAAAACAGGTAATTAAAGGAGCACTATCACGGAGATTTTTCTGTTTTTTGGTCAAAACTGCTCGAATACTTGACAAGATACCTTTTTTCTCACATCGCATTGCTCTTAGAGCATCGAGAATATAACAATAACCGATTTCTCTTGGGGAGAACAAACTATGATCGCTTTTCGGCGATTTCTGCAATATACACAGGAAAAGCCAATTTTTTAAGTCTCAAAGATAATAAATACTAGTTTCTCTTCACTTGAAGGGCAATTGTTAACAAGACTGAACCATCATTTTAACGTTTCCATCGATACAGATATGATTTTTGGTTATAGAAAATGACACTAAAAATAGGTGACAATACCCCTTTAAGTCTATATGAAGTGCTTCCTCACCACTTTCTTAAGAAACAAATGCTACAATTGAAGGAACGTTACCACAGTTTTGTAGTCGACTTACCTGAGATGAACTTCTCCGTCTTCTTTGAACTTTTCCGCAAGTAACTTCGATGTTGTCGAGAGAACATGCATTCTGAGTCTGACACCAAGTTTTATCGTTACCGCCAAAGACTGCGTTGATTCCGTCCTGAAAATTCTTTTTGGCTGCTTCCTGAACACTTGCGTTTGAACAGTCACCGGAAAAGTATTGCCACTCCATACCCAAACGTGCAGCATTTGGAATATACTCCTCTGAAAGAAAATTTCAGAATTATTCAGTGAGTAAACCCCTTCAGTCGACTGGTATATCAGATCACAATACCCGAGACCGAAAGATTGTCCGAAAATGAACAGCTGGCCTACAAGCATAGCTTGTGTAATGTAATGTACTGTAATGTGATGTGATGTGATGTGATGTGATGTAATGAAAAAACTTTATTCTAACGTCAAAGAAAAAAAAAATAAGTTGAGGCAATAGGTCTGGAAATTATTCTTTTTTCTAATCGAAAGGAAATGTGAATAGGTTTTTAATAGCTCTTTTTTATATACTTTTAACTTGTAAATAGCAATTTGTGTGGAATATTTTAATAAAGAATTATTTTTATTTATTATTTAAAAAAAACAATAATAATAATAATAATGATAATAATAATAATAATAATAGTAATAATAATAAGTAAAAAATAGTCATGATTATTTAATAGAGTAAGTATTGTTAAAAATGTAAGCAAAAGTATTGTTAGTATTGCATTCATTGTAAGTAGTCTATTTCAAGTACTTTTCACCTTGTATTGGCTAGTTTGTGATTGTACGAACAATACGTTACTTGAATGTGTAATTAGATAAGCAGGTGTTTATTGTACGCTCAAATAGTTTAGAGTAGTTAGACGCCAGTGTTATACTGGTCTTAAAGTAAGCATGTTACACAATTATATATCCGCTTAAATATTGTAACAATAAGCTCAAGTGATTTAGAAATTACTGTTGTAAAAGTAGTTTATTACTAACAGCAAAGATTGTAAAAAGAAAAGGAAATTTCAACAGGTGACCCTAATGGAAAATAAATAAATAAATAAATAAATAAATAAATAAATAAATAAATAAATGTATAGATGGATGGATGGAATCTGTTATTTTAGCACGGGGTTCAATGAAATTAAAAGATACAACAGTTAAAACTTCCATAAAATCCGTAGATAGATATATAGATAGATAGATAGATAGATAGATAGATAGATAGATAGATACACAGACAGACAGACAGACAGACAGACAGACAAACAGATAGACAGACAAACAGATAGATAGATAGATAGATGATAGATAGATAGATAGATAGATAGATACACAGACAGACAGACAGACAGACAGACAGACAAACAGATAGACAGACAAACAGAAAGATAGATAGATAGATAGATAGATAGATAGATAGATAGATAGATAGATAGATAGATAGATAGATAGATAGATTTTTTTGATTGGTCTACCTGTACAGTCCGGCCAGGGCATTTCAATTGATACGTCTATATCCCAAGCCCAGACGTCCCATATACCAGTCGCCAAGCAAATGTAAAGCAAGGCAGGGACGCGAGAAAATTCTTTCTTTTCATTACACTGGGGAATGCACGAATCTCCATTCCAGATGCTAGAATAGCTGCAAGCTACAAGGCCGTTGATTGGCGGATCGTAAGGCTTGCAGTTTACAGCTGAGAAATGAACAAGTAAATAAGAAAATACATAATAAACAACGGATTAATTAACTGATATGGAATGAATGGAAAAAAATGATATTGTTTAGCATACACAATTTTCATTTTACCGCATTTCAAAATATTTCAATTGAACATACTAATAATGCTATAAATGCTAATAAAGCTGTACATTATCACATACTGCAAATATCATCCACTCCCGTCAAACGTTAACGCCAATGGCAGGTGCTTTCTCCCAAGAATCATAAGGACATAGAACCTACGTCCCTAGGAATGTGGTGATGGATCGCACTCTACAGTCGTTTAAGACGACCGCCCTTCCGTACAGTTGCATCCTTGCAGGCTCCTGTCCACCTACGAGGACTATAAGACCTGTTCCAGCGCATACCTGAATGAGCTCAAGCTATCTAGGCTTAGTACTTTAAGACTTTGAAGGGGCATTGTCACGGCGATTTTACTGTATTTTGGTCAAAACTGCTCAAATATTTGACAAAGAACCTCTTTTGTAACATGAAATTGCTGTTACAACATCGCGAAGAAAATATCAAGGTTCTTCTCTTAGGAAGATTAAACCATGATCAATTTTCAACGACTTCACTAAAATACACAGGAAGAAATTGAAAAAAATGGCCAATTTTGTCAAGTTTTAATTCACTTCCATCCTAGCCATCTGTGTAGCCAAACGTAATTAACAGCAGTTTCTATGTACTAGTAGGGTTATCGTGAACAAAGCTGAACCATTATTTTAACTATTCCATTGAAACAA
Organism: Pavona decussata; assembly: GCF_977016875.1. NCBI lineage: Eukaryota > Metazoa > Cnidaria > Anthozoa > Scleractinia > Agariciidae > Pavona > Pavona decussata. The sequence continues at coordinate 2,794,263 of NW_028145568.1, forward strand.
ATACTTTTTTTGGCTATTCACAGCGATACTAAAAATTGGTGACAATGCCCCTTTGACGATTCGTTTGAAAAATTTATAATGGCTAATGATATGGTTCATTAATATCATCATTCAAAAAAAAATTCTCATTGAAATCAGCGCTGACTTACCCGACACAACTATAATGAACGAGCACTCCGATTTGAGGCCCACGTGATCAGTGGCAGTATACGTAATCTGATGTTGACCAGTTCTAAACTCAGAGCCATTGATGGACTCTGTAAAGATTATAACCGGCTGTCCAGAGTTGTCGCTGTATGTTGGTGGTGGCCAGTAAACCGCAATAGTCGGTTTGGAGTTTTCCTTTTTAACTTCTTTGTTTTGAGGACAGTAGATTCGTGGCTTTTCGTTATCTGGGTTATGAGATAGTAATATTAGAAAAGTCTTAATTTTGAATGGCCTTTTTTTTTTGCAGATAACAAACCATAGATTGTTCAAGACATTATTGGCGGGCTTTAATTAGCCGTCAAGATCCGCCCATGCTTAACGTCTGTGATTCGACTGGGAAGAACGTTCATCCATAAAACGGGCTCTTAGAGTAGATTTGGAAAAAAAAAAGTTTCAATAGGCCATTTCCGAGTTTCTGTGAACCTCATTATCAAAGCGAGGCTAAGTGCAAAGTTTTTATTATGAAAATTAGTTTTCATTCATATGCAAACAAAACCAATTTTCATATGAAAAGGATTGCACTTGGCCTCGCTTTCATAATGAGGTTCACAACAACTCGGAAATGGCCTATTTCGAGGTTTATTTTTTTCGCCTCGCGGTTTGTGAAATCGAACTCCTTGGCAGGAAAGTCTATCAGTTTGCTGTTTAAATATTTGAACTTCCCTTGTCTTAAGTCAGTAATGTTCAAAACACGAGCAGCAGTGTTTTATCGGGATTTAAAAGCGCGAGGCGCAGCCGAGTGGAAACACGTGTTGCATGTTTTTGCAACGGTTTCAAAAACATTCCTGGAACAGCGTGTGTCAAGAGAGTTCATAACAATGATGCTTTTGTGAAAGTTGGAAATTTGCATACGAGAAAAACATTAAACACCACATACTAATAAGGAGGAGGTTTTATCAGGTTTTAAAACCAACGCACGTGATGTTTTATCGACCGTTTGATAGGTCAATGGGCTTATGAATTATTAATGAGTTTTTGAAGACGACTTAGACCATGGCTAACTAGTAGGATTTGATGGTAAAACATAATCTATTTCATCTTATTTTCTTTCAAATATGACGAATATGGATTGGAGTTTTGTATGTGTGGTAGGTAGGCTTTTCTTCATTTGTTTATTTTCTTCATGAGGGTTCATGTTTTGGGTTAATTTCTTCACAAATTTCTACTTATTGAGCGAATTATGGTGTGAAACATGCCTAATTATTTGGGTCCATAAAATGCAATAAAATCTGCCTGAAAAGTTAAATTCAGCGGTTAAAGGTAAAAAAAAAAACATCATTGCCGTGTGTAGTGTTCAGTAGCAAATTAGTAATTTTTCTTAAGTAAATAGCTATGTACAGATGAAGTTGAAAAGGGCGACACAATACCTTTGTCCGTGTGTTTTCTTAAGATTAGAACGTTGTTTAATTTAAGGAAATTAAATTTTGAAGACTTTCCATAAGTGATTGCTGATTTGGAACCTAGACGGATAATCGATTATTTCACGATTGATCTACTTTGACGTGGATCCCAAAGTTTCGACAGCTGTACTGCTGGTTTTCACCAGGCCATGGTGTTTTTTAAGTAAGCTCAGCAATCAAACCAGATTCCTATTGCATTTCTTCCTTTAATGTTTCCTCTGAGAATTTTCTTGAACTTCAGTATAATGCTGAAAGCACCACATTGGCACATCTGGCATCTAATTTATCAAGAGCCCTATCGGCTACTGAACCGACTTATTCTTCGCTCTCTTTCCCATCAACGTCAATGTGTTTCGTAACTTGCTCCCTTTCTTTCCTTTGCTCGAGAGCCATAAAATACTCCCAAAACAAAATAACGGGAACAGAGAGGGAACGCAAGGACGATACTTAGGATATGTGTTTTTCGCTAACGTTGTTTGTAGATGTCGCTTAAAACGGAATTTGGTTACGTTGCCCGAGACGTTTGCAAACTTTCAGTGTGACGTTATAGGGGCTTATCGTTCTAATGAGAAAGGTACTCACCAGTTATTGTGACGGTAAAGACGCACGATTGCGAGTTGTTGCTCCTATCGGTAGCAGTGTAGGTTATGCGGACCGTACCGGCGGGGAAGTCATAAGGAGACGTGATATGATTAGGCGATCTAACAACCGTTGGGGCGGCATTGGGGTCGTACAATTCTGAGTTGTCGCTGACTACTGGATCATTCCACGCTACGGTTCTGGTTGGACGTTCGGGGTCAGTGCCATTATTTACGTCTGGTGGGCAGGTGATGAGGGGTGGTTGGTTATCTAGCGAGGAACAAGGCAATAAGGTAGTCAGACAAAAGATTCTGTGGTTAGCTAGTTCATCATAGATTATAATTGATTGACATAAAACCGATGCCTTTCCATTTAATTTTTTGGAAAGCAACATTTATGAATTTCGAAACTATCAAGTCACCTATCAAGTCAATCTAGATCTATAATGTTCATAATATGCACCTGTAGGCGTATTTTTTTTAGTCAAAGTCTACTCCTTCTGCTGTTGATAATTTCCACAAAAGCGGAGTATTTTTTTTTCCTGGAATGAGTGTAAAACTAAACTTTTGGAACAAATGAAACACGTTGCTGCGAATTTTGCGTTCACAGTTGAGTTCGAAAAGGGGTTGTAGTTTTTAATTTGTTTATTCTCGTCGTCTCAACTCGTGTGCCTTATAAAATTCATCTTTTGATTATTAAAAAGGATAACAATAAAAATTATTAAAATAACTTCAGATTTCCGTTTCCGTTGAAGGGTGGGGAGGGGCAATGTCACATATTTTTTTGTGTGTCACCTTGAATAGCCAGAAAATATATTTGTATAGGTAAAAATAACAATAATGGTTCAGTTTTGTTAACAATGGCCCTAGTGGTACACAGCAACTAGAATAAATTATCTTTGTCTGCGGATAGTTAGGATGTAAATGGGAGCAACTTGGAAAAATTGGTAAACGTTTTCAAGTTCTACCTGTGTATTTTGGAGAAATAACTAAAATAAAACCTTATTATTATTTATTCTTCCTCAGTGAAACCACTTAATATTTTTCTGCCGGTGCTCTTAGAGCAACTTCGTAAGAAAGGAGGTTCTTAGACAAATGTTTGCGCATTTTGCACCAAAGTAAAGCCAAATCTCCATGATGTGCCTCTTTAAGCATGTATTTCCAAGTGTATACCACATTGACAAATCACAAGAAAAGAAACCCACGCCTAAATGGGTCAATGACCTCCATTTCCTAATCTTAAAAGTACGGTAACAAAAATACCAATGCATGATGGAAAGGTTCCTGACCACGTGCCATCTGCTCCACATTCCAATCTATTATTGCCTTGCATTATGTAACCAACGACACACTGAAAGACACATCCTCTCGTGTATGGTTGTGGCGTCTGGGTGCAATCATCAGGTGTCACTATTGCGAACGCAATCTGACGCAAAGCGGGGCACTGGCGAGCTAAGGGTTAAAGAATTGAAAGTTGCTTTTTCGATTATCCAGAGGTTTTGCTGCATCTAAACATGTGCAGCAGTTCTTGCAAAGGTCATCATGCTGCAAAGATCGCTATGAGGATAAATGAAGCAATGAAAGGACAAAAACACAACCAAACAGAACATATAAACGGAATATATCAAAAACCGATAAAGGACTGTCTGGGCTATAAGGAGGTCTGGATCTGGGTGTAAACGGTAACACTCACCCTGTAGTCTTACAAGTCGGAAGAGGGACGTATGACAATTTTTAAATATAGACCATGGATTGGAAAATTAAAAATTAACGAACCTAATGACACTTCATCAGAAATTAATGATTTGATTTTGGGATTTTCTTGTTCTTGGAAGGTAATATTTCCACAGCAGCCGCGTTTTTAGGGACACCCAACGAGAACATTTGAGCAAAAAAAAATTAAATATGCTGTCTCCTGTGTTCCCAGATCGTTTTGTGCCCTTTAAAAACACATCTGTGTAAGCTGATACAGATTGATCTGTTTGAGTGCTTTAATTGAAAGTTAAAGTTGCAGAACGTTTGAGGAAACGAAATTTTTTTTCTAGCCATAGGTGGTTTGCATTGCCGCCATGTTGGCGGACAAAACAAAAGAAAATTTGTTCACATAGTTAACATAAAAATGGCAGTTAACTCCCAGAGGAGAAAAATCTTATTATTCCTGTCCACCAACATGGCCGCCATGACGTCACATGATGCAAACCATCAATTGTTGTTTTTCGAAAATGCTAGCTGACCTTTTTTTCGCAATTTTGACGATATATTTGCCCTACAAAAACGAAAGGAATTAGTTTTCCAGTGCTGTGAAATTTAGAGCTGACATTTTGCCGAAGTAAACTGTAGTAAATTGAAGATTTTCTTTATGAATAAATACAAATTTGTGAGACTATGCGAACAGTATATTCACCAAAATAAACCTGTGGGAGCTCCTGTTTTGTCACGTTTTTCCCAATGTAAATTTTTTCTGTTTAAAACATTTCTTTCCTATGGTGAACTTTTCCCCTTTGTTTTCGCGTTCGTCTTTCAGCTTTCTATCATTAATTACCAAAAAAAAAATCCAAAGAAAAGAGCAGAACACTTTAATACACACACGTACACACACAAAATAAATAAATAAATAAATAAATAAATAAATAAATAAATAAATAAATAAATAAATAAATGAAAGCCAAATGATAACTCACAGAGAAAAGAACTTACTTAACAACAAAACTGCAAACAAACAATTTTAACTCAAAATTTTGAAACTCAGAAATGTGTTTTTTGTGTGATAAAATCCTATGCTAGAGTTGTAAGGGAGCTTCTCCGAATATCCACCGTTCATCGTGTAAGTCCCTGGACATTAAAAGGTCGGTACATACCAAAACAACAACGAGGGTCAACTAAATGACCTAGCTGTGCAAAATATATGTTTTTCCTGTACATACGTTCACAGCTGGTTGGGTCTCCTGACCATGTGCTATCTGCCTGACAAGTCCGTACAGAGCTTCCTGCCCTTTCGTATCCATCATCACAAGTGAACCTGCATTGGTCGTTGTATTCATCTCCATTTCCATCGCATGATTTTGTGCCGTGATCCAGATTTGGGAGCGGCGAACAGGTGATGACTGTGATTAAACAGATTGAGAGAGAAATTTAAAAGCCTACCCGCTTGGATCATAAGCAAACATTATGGCCGACATAAGTAATTTACATCGAGGCGTGGTGCTCACGTGATAATACGTGGGAGGTGGGTTTTACCAGGTACGGATAGTAGCGTAAGAGTAAGTCATAAGCGTGGTTATGAAATAGATATTTTGCCGAAGTGGTCTTCCTTCTTCTCCTCGCCATCAGATAAGTGAACAGATCCCCAGAAATCTCTTTCCTTATATGAACAGGAGATTAAGCACTTTCTAACTACTTTATTGCTGTGTTATAAGTTTTATAATTTGTTCAATTAAACTTGCCACAACCGTGGCCAAATTTATTCTATGCTATTCTCGCTACCGGGAAATCAGCTAGTAACTGTGTTTTCAACGAAGTTCGCGCTTTAACTGCATCTTATGTTTAATAAGAACATGCCTCGATATACAATAATCTATCTCCGATTACGCTGGGATTATAATTTTATCACTTTTTTTAAGTCCAAATTTCTTATCGAACAGGAGTAGAGATAGACAATTGAAAGTCATCTAGCCGCAACTTCAAAATTGGTTGACTGAACTTTATTTGACTGAACAGTAATTATTTGTGAACCCAACGTTATTTCAGAGGAGCACCAACTGCAGGTCTATCGAAACTTGATGGCTTAAGACCCGATGCAAGGCACAAAAGAAAGTGGCCAGTTTATTGTTATAGAAATTATTATTTTTTTCCATATTATTGGGGATAATGCCTGTTCCACTCACGGTTTTAATGAAGCGATTTGACCTGACCCGATACCGTGGTAGACATTTTTGTGCTGAAAGCTGCGCATCGATTCTAAAGGTCCGATTACATGGGGAATTTCAGGAGGGGTTGAGATTTCAGCCGACCTTTGTTAACGAATCCTCTTAGAAAATGTTTTGTAATTACAAGGTGAAAATTCCATCCCGGTTGGCTAACGATCAAACCAGGCTGGAAATTTCAGCCTGGCCAAACGGGCTGAAAAAATCTCATGAAAATGCAATCAAATTTTAGCGCGGGCTAAAGAGTGAACTTAAGTACGCGAAATTAACATGATTTCAGTTAAAACGCTTAATCTTGGGGCAATTTTAATTGCGCCCAGGCTTAAATTCATTATGTAATTGCAACGAATTCTCAAACCCGCAACCGTGCCAAAATTGCAGCCCTGGCTGAAATTCGCCATGTAGTCCTGAGTCCTAAGAATTATAGATGTGACTCATGCTCCGATTTTAACCAAGTTAAAGTTACTCTCTTCTCTAAACTTACTTTTGCATTGAGTTACGACGCCACTCCATTGCTTGTTGCTTTGACATCTGCGTGAACTTGATCCCTCCAGGAGATAGCCATCGCTGCACTGGAATTCACATACACTGTCGTACGTATGTCCGCATACAGCACGGAAAGCTCCGTTTTCTGGCGCTACTAGCCTCTCACACTGAACAGCTTCAAGGGAAAAATGAAGAAAATTTTGTTCATTTTGGCACGACTGAAAATAGTTATCAAGCTTACAAGTGTTTTACTCAGTGAAACTGAGATTTACAAAGATAAAACTGTGAGTATGAAACCACGTTTTTCGTCGTAAAAACCACTTAAAAAAAACGAAAAACGGACATGAATCAAACAGAGCACAGCCGATTCCCTAACCAGCGCAAACGAAGAAAAACGCGTCCGACGAAGAAAGTTACATGGGCATTTTTTTTAAACATAACATATCTTTACACGAGGGAAGTTTGGTTGCCCCGTGGGTAAACTGCCATATATTTGGCATATAGGTATGTGCCGCTGTCAAGGGTATGTTTTTCACGCAGTTTAGCCTAGGATATGGTATTAGAATGAGAGAATATTTGTCAAAGAAGAGGGTAAAATTGAGAAGAATTTGGTCTGGAACAGGTCTCAAGAATTTTTGAAAAATAGTAAGTCTAGGATAGGGTCGATGGCTTTTATATTTTCAGTTGAGCCATAATACTCATGGCGAGACCAGGTGAACATATGTCGTCACAGTTTATTAGAAAAGAACGCTAAGGTATTGACCGTACTCAAAATCTCATAAACAGTAATTTTGCTCGTTTTATTGACACTACTATTCTGATAGGTTTATTTAATTTGATTAACACTACTATTCTGATACGTTTATTTAATTGTGACTATCTTCATTGTCGGTGTGTTGAAAAAGGTTGCGTTTACATTCATGATAGCATTTTTCCTCTGCAGCTTCTTTGGTGAATTAAAGGCACTAGCCGAACTTAGGATTGATGATAAACGTATTTTTTCAACCATTAACAAAGGCATACTTGTAAAACTAAAATCCGAGGACTCCCAATAGGAGTCGAACCTTAATGACCATCCAATTACTAGTTCGGACGCTCTACCACTCAGCTACAGGAGACTCGTTGGAGCTAAGGCCATTAAACTAGGTTCATTGGACAAACATCCCGCATACTGCTGGGATTTGAATCTCCATGTGTGGCATATGAGCAATGGAAAAATGTGATGGTATACTTTAAGCCAGATTAAAAAAAAAAAAAAATGAGAGCTATGTATTGTTCAGTCAGTGACTTAGACGTACTCGGAAAAAGGATATCCGAGTTTTCTCAACAGAAATCGAACCTAAGACCTTCCAATTACTAGTCTGGATACTCTACGAGACCCGTGGGAGCTAAGGCCATTAAACCAGGTTTATGTGACAAATATCGTGCACAGTGCTAAGATTTGAATGCCGATGAGTGGTATGTGTTAAGATGTTCCCTGTGTATTGTTTCTTGACAATAGCCTATCGTTGAACCAACAGCAGGATGTATCTTTAACTTAGAAGGGTTTCGTGAATCTGTTCCTTTTCCTCTAAAATCCATATAACCATATATCTATATAGCTTATATAGGGGGAGTACACCCCCCAACCCCCCGCAACTATGCATCAATTTCATTTTCAGAACGTAACGTAACAAATTGTACAAACTATCCATGATATGTCACAGGATATACAGCCAGCCACTTGATATAGTAGGAAATTAACGAAGTAGATGGAGCTTCTGCCTCGCTTATAAACAATTTGGGTGAAATAATTTAAAGAAATCAAGGCGTACAGGAAGCAACTGAACCAACGCAAATTGATTTCCCTTCTCGATTGAAATTGACAGTTTCACTAACACGTTCAAACAAGGAGAAAAGGTCTTGGGGCAAACGTTACAAGTTGTGCAATTAACTGCTACTGTAGTGTGACTGACCAAAAATGCCATGTTATCCATTTAAAACGCATCTTACTTACTCGGCCAAAGACAATGCTGAAGTCCACAAGGCATTTTTCAAGGGCGGGGAGGGGGTGGGGGGGGGGGGGGGAATGGGGAACTGAGATTCTTTCTTCTCTGTTGCATACGCAGGGAAACACTGCGAATGGGAATTTGTCCCAACCCTTTGGTCCTTGATTGTAGTATCCGAAATGTTGCTGATGTCCGACTATTACCTGTGCATTCTCTATTTTGTGAGGGGTCCCCTTCGTAGCCAGTGTTGCATATGCACTGATCTTTGAGTATGCTGCCCTCCTGAGCGGTGGACGAGTGGGCCGGGCACGCCGTGCAATCACCTGGAGACGGCCATTGTTTGTATGAAGCATATGGGCAAACTTAAAAAAAAAAATTATACCATCAACATGATTATTAAAGGTGTCCTCTACACTGTTCAAATAAATTGACGTCAACTTGTCGGGAAAAAAGTGGCTAAAAAATAAAGTAATTATCACGTAATCATTGTGTGCTGGAGACCTTAAAGGAAACAGTTTTGGACGTTTAGCACAGATCCTATGCAAAAAAGGCCCGGGGGAGGTACTTGGGTTAAGTTTTGCTGGGTATGTGCCGCTGGCCTCTCAGAGCCCCTGCCCCATTATAGTCTATTTTGTGGCCAGTTTAAGACCCCAACTTAGTCACTGTTTGGCAAAATGTAATTTTCGCGATCCCGACTAAGTCACTTTCTATTTATGCAGCTACTTTCAAGAACGGAATGTAATGCGAGGTGATTGTTACATTTAATAAACAACAACTTTCCGAACTTTTTAACCGAGATCATTTTGAATCCCTTCTTAATAGAATTTTCTCACCCCAAAAATCCGAAAATGTGCGACCCCATTCTAGTAACTCTATTGAAAATGCGACCCCATTCTAGTCAATCCAGTCGTTAAAATGCGACCCCATCCAGCGGCACATCCCCATAAGCCTCTTATAAGGAAGTAACCCCCCCCGGGAAAAATGGCTGATATTTTAATATTCTTTTGTATGCATTCAAATAAGCCTCACTAGCCTCATTCAAGATAAAATATCATTTTGATGTTTGAACTCAAGAACGAGGTAAGTGAAGATAATTTGAATGCAAGCAAAAGAATATTAAAATGGCAGCCATTTTTGCATAGGATCTGTGTACTTACGTTTTTAGTTTCAATGCCAAAGGTTTCAGAATGTTCCCCCTCCCCCCCAAAAAAAACCAAAACAAAACAACAACAACAACAACAACAGGCTAAGTGAAGTAAAAATGAGCCTTTTTGCTATATTAGAGAGAGATCGCCTCTTTCAATTATATCACGCATAGAAATCGAGAGAGAATAATCTAATTGTTTTAGTATAAATCTGCTATTCGTTCAAAACTAAACAAGTAAATTATTCATATCCTCATCGTAGACACTTCGAAAACGCGACGAAGCGGCCGCCATTTTGTTGAAAACCGCTACTTACTATCTATCACAGAATAGATAGCGAGCAGCGTAGCCAATCAGAGAACGACATTGGTGATAGGACACTAGTAGATTTATACTAAATCCGAATAGATATTCCCTGAAATTAAATTAACGGTTGGGTGTCTCTGACTTTTATGCGGGAGCTTCCTCGGCTTAAAGGGACAGTGTCACCTATTTTTGAAAAGTGAAAAAAACATTTGTATTGATGGAAACATTAAAATGACGGTTTAATTTTTTTAAAAAAATATCCCTGTTAGGGCACAAAAACTAGTATCAATCATTTTTGTCTACCAATGGCTGGATGGAGATGGATTGCAACTTGAACTGTGAGTTTTGGAAAAATTGCTAAAATTGACTATAGTTAATTCTTCCTCTGAAAAATCATTTCATATTTGCCTCCCGGTACTCTAAGAGCGATTTTACGTTAGGGAAGTGGTCAAAACTATTATTCTCAAACAGGACCCACCAAACTACAAAATAGATGGTGGTCTCTCCCTGCATCCCCCTTCCTCAACCTCAAAAGATGGTATCTTTACTGCAGAGCCAGCCCTCTATCGAGGAGTGAAAAAATGACAACGAAGTTAAAACCTCACTTTTCTTGCTTTTCTAGCAATGCTGATTCTTACCAGCTGAATATTTCGGGGCCAACTCAAATTTTAAAGTCAATAAAATTTTGTCGGTAATGTTCTTGAGATAGGTGGTGTCTTCGATAACCCCCTATCCTGGACACGGTGGCTCCGCTTCGAACAAACTTGTTAAAGCCTAGTTCCCTTATAGAAGGGCTCTCTGTCAAATATTTGAAAAGTTGTGATCAAGATACAGCAAAGTCTCCTTGACAGTGCCCCTTTAATCTAAAACTTACCATGGCAATTTCCCTGTGTCCCAGCACCATAAAATCCCTTGTTGCAGACTGGCTGGTATACTCCGCTGACTGTACCACAGGCGCAGAAAGCATTCGTATCAGGGCCCCCGGCCGCCGTACAAGCGCTGTTATCTACTTGCATGAACACGTTGTCATGGGCATCTGTAAAATGAAAATAAGAATATTTTAGTGATGATAAACCCTCTGGGAATTTGACAATTCCTGAGATTTTAAAATGGGTTTGATTAGACAGCGGAAAGCAAGTACGACCACAAATTGTCATCATGGATTTCGGTCATCGAAATGAATACAATATGTTTCGTGGGATTAGATGAGCTGAGACTATGTTACATTAGGTTACCAGTGCAATTTATTAACACATTTAAGAAAATTCAAAAGGCTCTCATGGTCAGGGAAAAGTAAAAGAAGGAAAAACGAATTTCAACCTTATCTAGACAATTTATTTTTGTCCTCAAAGCTACCAGTCAAAACTTGGTTGCCATAGTAACATCAAACTAAGGGAACCCCATAGTACCATACCAAAATGTTCTTAGATAAATTTCTGAAAAAGTCATAAACGTTCAAATTCGGGCCGGGCAGAATCACTCCATGATGACGATGCCTCCTAATACACAACTATTTTTGTACAGTTTATGACTATGCGGGAAAAGTAGATCTTAGTATGGGCTATCGGAATCCAGAAAGAAAATTGCATGAAGTGGGGCATTTTTTTTTTTAGAGATAATTAAGCAACAATTAATCTAAAAAGCAGAAAAATACACAGCAGTCTATTTTTTGTTGTTGTTTTTTTCCAAATTGAAGCTTTATTATCGCTGAAAAAAAGCATGGTTATCCCCAATTTTCTTTTTGGATACCAAGAGCACTTGCTAAGTTCGCTTTCTCCGAATAGTTTTAAACAGCGCAAAAATATCTCTGTATTAGTAGCTTGGCACCACCCATAGGAAACCCGAGTATCTCGCGATGCGCAGAACGGTTGGTTGGTGGGTACCCAGTTGTACCACTTGTCAGGTAATCAGTCTTGGTGATTTGAGCAGTTTTGGACAATGAGCTATAGCGACATCTTGTATATTTACCTAGATAAATAAAGTTCTTCGAGTTATTTTGCAGAAAATACAAAATCGCAAAATCGGTAAAGATTTGGCCTATCCTTCAACAATGATTTCCAAGCAGAAAGAGAGAAGACCAAACAGTCTACAAACCTAGACAAAAAGAAACTGGAAGCAATAGCAACCAAAAATATAATAAAATGGAATAAAATAAAAGAAGTGGGTCTAAAAGTGTACAGGAAAGTTTAACAAAATTAAGTTTTGTTTTCTACATATGCCCGAACAAGAACTTCCAAAGTAACTTCTAAAACTAGGTTGGCAATAGGTCTGGATAGCGGTGGACAGCTTATACGTTTAAGAAAACGACAAGAGCTGTCGAAACATCTCCGTTTAAAAATCAAAACTGTTGTCATTTTTTCTTAAAGCTAGCAATCCAGCAACAAACGACATTTTATGCAATTTGCATTTCACTTGACATCACAGCGCTAAAAAAAGCCTTTTAATTTTGGACATAAAATTGCAGGTTTTGGGTACAATTTCACGATCAAAAGAGAAAGGTATATATGAAATAAATGCCACCTTAGGTCGCACAGGACCCCTGCCTATGAATAAATCCACAAGCCAAGTTTCTGCGATAGGTGTTTACTCCTAAACCTCCACATCTCTGAAGTTCTTAAGTCGATGTTGGCAGAAGATGGAAATGTATTATGATTTTCGTTTCACGCATTCCCGTGTTTTATTTTAAGCCACCAAAGTTGGAATTACCGAAAAGCAGTTTTTGTATCCAAGTTCCCAGGTTGACAAGTGGCCTAAGTTAAATGATTGCATTATCTAGTGGTAAATCATAACCTCTTTAATTTGTGATTTCAAGACTCGTTCAGTTAAAGTCATTGGCTTCTAAAGGAGTAAAATTGTGAAGATTGGACTTTGAAGCGTTCTTTTTGAAAGTTTTTTTTTTCAATTTCGCTTCTGACCCATCGCAATAGAGTACTCTAACTTTACTAACCTCGTGTATCATTTCCTGAAATTTTATATCCATTATTCCGTCTTCCACGATCATAAAAGTCGATAATTTATTTGACCTCGTGTACCTTTTGAAGCGGTGAATATAATTGTGATAAAATGAAGCAATTCAGTGGACATGTACACATTTTTTCTGTTTCAAACAGTAGCAGGAGAATTACAGTCAAGGAGAAAATTGTTTTAACTACCCTCAAAAATATCGTATATTAACGACGAACTCTCAAACGTACATTTTATAAGTTTTTGAGATGCACAAGAAGTTCTTAATTTGTACCTAAAAATTTTGATCACGCATAATTACTAACACGCCGAAACAAAATACATTTAATAAATTATTAAGAACGCAAAAAAAAAAAAAAAAATTAATAATAATAATAATAAGAATGATGATGACGATAATAATAGACCTTGTCATGTATATTTCGCGCCCTGTCGGCCCCCTCAGTCTTCACGATTCGTGTCTGCTCCTTTTATATGATCAGAGCAAGTATCTAGCGCGACCTTAAGTTAATGCGACAATACATTAAACCGCAAGAAAAATTTAAGTAAAATTAACGAGAGAGTTCATGCGGGGTGTAATACTTTGTGTAGGTAGATCATGTTGGTGATCGATAGTAAAGGCATTTTGTCTGACACGCAAAAGTAGGAGAAAAGAGAGAGAGAGAAAATTAAAATTCAACAACCAGGAACACCCAAGGACTCATTTCCGTGGATATCTGTTCGAGCGGCTTTGTTCGTCTAAGAAATTTGGATTTAGTTTTCCTCGGAAAAATATCAGCTCAAACTTTCATAACACAGGAAAGCTAACTGGTCCTTGTTTTTCCCTAAAACGTTCCTGTACGAAAATTTTCAGCTGAACGACCCAAACAAATCAAACTGTATAAGCCGATACAAATACCATTTACAAGGACATAAAACGATCAGGACATACAAGAGGTAACATTTTAGGCCTTTCGCGTTAATGTTGTCGTCGGGAGCCCCTAAAAAGTAATCTGTAAAAGGTGTGTCAAAGATTGTAAGACGGTTAGAAGTGAAGGATACTTGAGCCTTATCACAGAATTTATAATTTTGGAGGTCAAAATAATATAAACTAACGTTAGCAAGATTAGCTCTTCGCTGTAATGAACGCCGCTTGAATAACGCGACTTAAATTGATGCGAGTTTTGAAGTGCGAGTTAATTGCGCAAAGATTAAATGTTCTTGATTTGGTGGATAACGTTTCTGAAGAATGAAAAATAATTGCTCACCCTTGACTATGTAATTTGGTTTCAGCTTTACTGTTGAATTCGTCGCGCTGAATCAAATGATTATTTCCCAATTTTGCGCCGCTCTTCGATTGAAGCATTTTGCCGAGGCGCATTTTTAGCCAAATAAGTAACAGTAATAAAAAAGGATTATGATGTGCCACTTTTACAATGTTTATAAAACACGTAAAAGGTATAATATCTGAGTTTTATTTACTTCGACACATTTTTTGTTACACAAGATGGACCCAAGAAAAAAAAAAAAAAAAACGGAAGATTGTTGTCTAAATTTACGAACTCCGGTTTGTGAATTTTTTTTTCGGCTTCGCCAAGACTTGTGGCTAGCTTTAGTTGTTAGAGAAAAAAAAAAACTAATACTGCTTTTCTGAGTGAAAACCGCCTAAATCGCCAAATTGCATCCTTACACTCGAGTTTTTTGTTCTGATTGTTGAAGTAAAATTTGGAAGTTGGACGGGTGCGTCAGGAATTGTAATATAGCTCTTCTTTAAATAATAAAATTGAAAATTTATACTCGCCGGGTCTTCCCCTTGTTATTCACAGGACCAAGCAATACTTACAATGGAAAAAAAAATGTATTTCCTAATGTTTCCTGAAAAACTTTCCTTTGTTTCTTGCAAATACGAAATGATAAATAATAACAATAATCATTATCATCATCACCAAGTTTATTTTCTCCTTAAAATTCTAGTGTTTCCCGATTAAAAATTTCACCTTCTGAGCATTGTGCGTGGAGGAAACTTCTGAACAGAATATATGTTGAGTTTTGTGAAAAGGGGTTGTTTTACACGTTTGCACTGTGTAACATCCAGTTATTCGATTTTTTCACAGCTACACGGTAAGCAACCAAAACAAGGCCTCTTTCTCGAAAGGTCTTTTTTTACTTGTTTTCCTGAACCCTATAAAATCCCATGAATGAGCTAGCTTATTAGTACTAAAAAAAACCCTTTACGATTCTCATCCTTTCTGATAAAGTTACAACAATTTTGAAAAAGCCAGCTGGTCTCTATATAGCACTTTTCTTGTTTTTGAGAAATGAATTTTCCGTTTGCTCCTTACCTCCTCTGATGTACATCGCAAGTTCCCGAAACTGGGTAAAACTTGAAAACTCGAGGACATGATCATTGCTGCTTGCGAGTTGTTGCAACTGCCACTGGCTATAACCATCCACTCCGACCATGAACAGATCGACACCCATATTTTTAAGTGTGTTCGCATTAGCTCTGGGATCCCCTTTGTTCCAGTATCCGTCGGTTATCATCATCACTGTATTTTTTACGTTAAGCCTTTTGTGTCCGCTGTTTATAGCGGCTTGCAGTAGGTTGCGGGTGTCTAGAAAAGTGTCTTTCATGTTCGTGTACCAAGCATGTCGATGGACAACATTGTTTTGGAAAAAAGGTTTGAAATTGCACTTCTGGTGAACAAGCGACAGTGGGTCCTGGTCAATGTAGTTGATGTCTCTCTTAACGTGCTCCCCAAATGTGATAACCGCTACACGCGTTGAATAAGGAGCAACGCTGAATTCGTTCAGCAGATTCTCTACAAATATCTTCTCTGTTTGAAAACCGTAGTTGCTGACACTGCCCGATACATCCATCAGGAAAATGAGATCGGATTGACTGTTGTTGTATTTTTGCTTAAAATCGTTGAGAACTTTTGCCGTATCGTCTAGAAGGCCGGCTTTTACAGTTGCACTGTTGAAAACAGCCGCCAGAGCTGCTAAGATCAGTATATTCTTCATGTTTTTTCCGCTAAGACGGGCACGTTGGTCTCAGCGAGTGAAGAAAGCAAGATTTTCTTTCCCCTAATCTTCCCTTTATTAGCAATTACTTCTCATAGGTAATTAATTGCTAATTAATCCGAAATCCGCGTTTACACACCTGGGTCACTGTTGACGTAAAGCGTGACGAAAAATTTACAAATGTTTCAACTCGGGTTAACAACAGCTGTTAGGAGAGACCTGTTTCACAGCTTCAAAATGTGAATAAAATCTTGTATTTCCAGATTTTGGAAATCCCTTGAATTACGCAGTGGAAGAAGAAGAGGATTTTTGACTGCATGTAGAATTGAAATTTTAGAGGATGTGGCATCGTGTTGTGTTATTTTTTTTTCGTTAAAATTGAGACCGCCGACAATAGTTAATAGGGATATTACTTTGAGACTTCACAGTGTCAAAGTCCACTCTGTTCTCGAGGTATTCTCAGAGCTGGGATTTTCAGAATTCTCTCTGTAAAATCCATAAAACCGATGTAAAAGAAAAGTTTATGTCACATTCGTGTTGGCAATATTTTCTCGTATTGAAGTTTAAGACAGACAAACTTCTCGGATAAATGTAAATTCACGTATTAATTTTTCACAGTTTGTAAATTAGTTTGATAAGCTGATCGCCTGAGCAATTAGTAATCAACGGGTGAAAATATTTTTGTTTGCAAATGGAACAATATAGCTGTGAAGAAAATTCACCGAAAAATCATAACCTAAGTTTTTTGCCTTTTTGGCCAAAATATTTGCTCTTTTTTCAATTGTGGTCATCTCGAATATGAATAAGTAATAAATTAAGGGAGGTAAGTAGGCCCGATTAAAAAGAATCGTGTAAAATCAAAATGACCAATACGTGACTTAAGATAATAAGTTTCATTTCCTACTCAACTTCGCAACTAATTATTCTGATATTGATATATCATTTAGCACAATGTTTAGTTCTAATTATGCACGAAAAGTATAGAATAAGAGTATGATTTTTCTTATCTCTTAAAATTAGCTCCGCGCTAGCTAACTTTACTCAGTATAAAAAAATATTACATGAAAAAGTAAGACTGCAGAAATTTGACTGTTTGGCTGTCAAGTTTACTCTGTAAACTAGTCGTGAGCATTTAGTAGAATTGAAGTAGCTCTGGCCCCAGTTGTTCAAAGGCCGGATAACTTTATCCGCTGGATAAGGCACTATTCAGGGTCTAAAATATACTTCACGTAAAGCGTTGTCCAAGGTTTTCGTACACTCCCAAACTTAACTGTGGTTAGAGTGTACATATTCGCTTGTACAAGAGGAAATACTGAAATCTTTGCACAGATTGAAACTGATGGATAGCGACTTATCCACTAGATAAAGTTATCCGGCCTTTGAACAACTGGGGCTTGATCTCAACGGCCTTTAGGTTCTGGACAATTGAGTTAAGGAGACTTGGTTCTTTTGATTTTGTTTTCACTTTAGCTTCTTCGTTACGGGATTAGCATCTTTGCTGAAGTCGCTCCTCATCAAAGTAATCCCATCCCCCTGTCCCCTGTTCAATGTTGAAGGTTACTACATGTAGATTTCATATGAAATAATTCATTTTTAAAATGAAAAGAAGATCCTCGCATTTTCTTCTATTTGATCTCTTATACGCAGTTCAAAATAAATGTTTCAAATATATACATTCATACATTCATTTTTGTTCATCAACATCGTAGGGGTAGGGGGTGGGGGTGGGGTGGGGATGATACCATGTGTAGATGAACCTCAGGGATGCCACCCTCCGGTGTATTTTGGCCAGGATTGTGGGGCCAAGGATAAAAAGTTATGGATGTTAATCTCCTGCTCAAAATGAAATGGTAATCGAAGGGAAACATTGCTTAACACAAGGCTTTATTTTTTTCTTTTTCAGCTATCAGCTTCCTCTTCAGTGCTTTTTAACATCACTGATTATGATGTATTGTTGAAATATTGGTCATTGGAATTTCAGTGACCAGTGACTGAGTCAATATATCACGCGAATGATGCACAGTATGTATTTCACCGCTAGATTTTTATTGCCATTTACGTACCATATGATGTGGATCGTATTTTCCTAAAAGTTGAGTTCCACGCATAAATAAAGTCTTGCCTTCTTTAGCATCAGTAAATCCCTTCCACGGTATTCTTAACGAATTACCCTCAATTTCTCCTCGCTCATTTATGTCTTTAGTTTATCTTGTTAATGATTTATTCTTCATTTGGTAATTTTTAAACAATGCGGAGCTTAAAACGGCAAACCCAAGCCTTCTTTTAAAAACTATTTAACAATTCATACACGATCGCGCGTGGGATATGGAATAATAGTTAACGAGACACGTAACGCTGAATTGGCTATAATCATCCTATATCCAACAAGAAAGCTGTAAAGATTTTTTAACCGTTCCGCTTTGCCTTACTTTACCTCCCTTAGTTTTTTTCACCCCACTCCCTCCAATCCCCTCTGCCATTCTAATCACCCGTTGGTGAACTAATAGAATAGTTCGAGGTATCCCTTGCACACGATCGTTACTAAAACACCACACGAGTACTACGAGCAACATACGAGTAACATACGGATACATATGAATGACATACGAGTACATACGAGTAACATACGATTAACATGCAAGTGACATGCAAATAGATACGAGTGACATACGACGGCACGAGGGTAATACGCGTAAAATCTACCATTTTTGATGTTTAGGAAACATGGAAAGCGGTGCCAAGGTTATAAAACGAAAATAAATAAATGGGGAGAAGTACGAGTAGTACTAAAGTAATATTATGCTTTCCAGGCTTTATTGAAAAGTTACTTAGTGGCCCTGAAAGCGTCTATTATTTTAAATGGCAGATAAATTTAATCTGGATTGAAAAAAAAAAATATTGTAAATGTACTTATAGTAAGAGAATGAACAAAATTTTGCCAAATTTGAAAGAAAGGTGGACTGTCTACCCCTTACTAAGGGGGGGGGGGGGGGGAGGAACTGTGACTGAAAAGCTCCCACCAACCAAGCACCACACCGCACACCGACACTGAAGCTTTTATTGTGTTATAACTTGCGGGGAAAATTTTAAGAGGCATTTACGCCAGCTAAATGTTTTGTGTGATCATCGTTGTCATCATCGCAATCGTCAAAAATAGGTAAAGATCTATGTATATTGGGCGTCGTGCACCAACAACCAACAGAACGAGAGCATCGGATAACACTTTTCTGCGTTGATCTCACAAAAAACGTCGCATCACATCAGCGCGCATTCAGATTGTGAATACAAGTCATGGGGCCCACGAGCGCGCGCGTGTGTGTTGGGGGAAGGGGGGGGGGGGGGGGTGGGGGCGGCGCGCATGTGTCTGCACAAATAGTTAACAATTATTCACTAAAGTGGAGGCGGTAAATATCCATCACTTTCACCGACACTGAGGTGAATTGTTTTAGTATATACCACACAAGCTGAATAAGAAGTGGGCAAAAAATTACTTTAATTTTGACAATATTCCGACAAATGGCGGGAAATTTAAAATCTCGCGCGCCGCGCGGTAAGCGATTTCTTATTGTGGAAAGTTCTGTCTCACTTTCTTGCAGACAAATAAAACTTCTGGAGGCACTTGTTTAGTTGCTCGCGTGTCTTTTCTTCGATTGTTGTGTGAAATTTGTCCTGTTGTTGAAACCATACTGGAAAACATTAGATGTTTCATTGTTCACATTATAGACCTTATTGCGATCTGCGATCTGCGATCTGCGATCCGCGATCATATGGAAACCAGCCTTTAGATAGAACATGGTTCTATCTTCTGCGATCGTCTGCGATCGGGATCGCAGGATCGCAGACGATCGCAGATCTTATTGCGATCTGCGATCTGCGATCCGCGATCATATGGAAACCAGCCTTAAGGTTCTCTGCCTTTTTGCTTCTTGCAGTTTTTTCGCCTCGTTGTTGAAACCATGCTGAAAAATATTAGATGTTTCATAGTTTTCAATGTAGTTTTAGTGCTCGGCAATTTTCGTCAGTAAACAAGGGATTGTATTTTCATTTTTTGCCTTAGAATATGAGGTTGAAAACATTAAATAAGTTACCATTTAATGCCGCCAAACCAAACTTCGTTGTCATTTATGTATTTTTTTTAATAGCCGCCTCGTTTATCAAAAAATTTCCTCTTAAGTAACCGTGGCGAAACGGGAAGCCATCTTGTTTCTCTTCGACTGCTCGGAGGTGAATAGTCCTTGGCTAATCACCTCCGAGCTAGCCAATCAGCGCGCACGAAAAGTACTATTCACTTGTGTAGTATATACTAATAATAACAATTAATAATAATAACAAAGGTGCTTAAATACGCATTTTACAACGCATGGAAGTCTCAATGCTTTTTAAAAAAGTTTTTTACCTAGTCTAACTATAAACACGGTTAAAAAGAAACGTTTTTAATCTCGACTTAAAAGAGTCAACTGTAGAGCACTGTTTGTTGATAATCGTTAAATCATTCCAGAGCGTTGGTGCGATGACTGAGAAGGATCTGTCGCCATAAGTAACCGTTTTGGTCTTTGGAATCGACAGCAGGTTTAAGCTACTTGACCGTAGTAAACGACGAGGCTAGGCGTGTAGTTAAATAGCAGCTCATTTAAATAGGCTGGAGCAAAGCCATGGAGGATTTTGTACGTAACGAAGATAATTTTAAATATAATTATTTCTTTCAGATACCAGTGCTACCTATGCCTGCTCCATCATACTAGAAGTATGTGGATCTTAGAACGAAATCCAAGATGTCCTCAATCTAAACATGTGTAGGTGTCCAAGTCGTGCGGTTAGCAAGACACGGGTCAGCCTCTAGTTTCCGTCACGCGGCCTGTACGGCGCCTTCAATTGGTGCGTTCGTAAACAGCGATTCTGCGTCGAAAGAATCCACGAACTCCCTTTCTAGTACACTTTCATCGTTTGTAGTGGACACAAAATGAGCTGGGTTTTTACCTGTATTCTATGATTTCGCTGTTAAGGGAGCGTCGGATTATAAGAAAAGGTGATAAATAAAGGTATCAGTGGTGTATTAACCTTGTGTATTTTAGAAAGGCCATAGATCCTAGGTGGTTGCTTATGTTAAGGGCCTGATCTTATTATATACGGGCTCCGTCAGGTAGCCACTTCGCTTTTGAGTCAATTATCAGTATGACTCAAACTGTCAATCAGTATTTTCATTTCATCATGATTGTCTAGCACTACACTGGCACGACCTTTGTCTGCCGGGAGAATCAAACTGGACTTATCCTCTTTCAAACCTTTCAGAGCCTGTTGCATCTCCCTTGAGATGTTAGGTTCGGGAGACTTCGCCTTCTGGAGGGTAGAATTTACATTTCGCCTGACAGTGTCTGCTTGTGCTGCTCAAGTCGTCTTTTTGGAGATTCAACCTTGGCAACCATCTCGAAAGATTTCGAGGATTAAAGCGCGCTAATCTACACCATCCAAGGTACTCCAGTTTTATACTGTTACGCAATCAGTCGACACCATCGCCTGATGAAGACAAGCAGTATAGCGGTCGAAACGTCGTGATCTACATCTAAAGTTATCTAAGTGACTCAATAGTAAGACAGACGATTAAGAATCGGCTATAAAAACCAATACAATTTATATGAAAGTTATCTATTTTTGAACTGCATGGGCGTGAATCAAACAAAGAACATGACAGAAAGTGTATCTTTCCTCTTTGAATACTGAAGTGCTTTGTGCAAGCGTTTTGCCAAAGACCTTGGTGTCGTCAGTTTGAAAATAAGATGGATTATCGTCTGCCGCCACTAGTTGATGTGTACATGGTGAAAAACACGCCCTTTTTGATAGAACAACCTCACAACGCAAAAATAAGGTCATTTAGGGCAGTTATTTTTGGACTATCTGAAATAACGTGAACCATTAACATCGTACAGTCCTCGGCTCTTCTCTGCAAATTGCCCCATTATTGAAACGTCTACGTACTTTACTGAATGACATAATTTATGCCTGTAACAGTACTGGTAGGTTAAAATATCACGAAGAAAGAGATTTTATCTGTTAGAATTAAGACCGTTGCCGGCTACATCAGGACTTGTTGTTAAGCGTTTTGAGAAAGGCCTTTGTGTCGTCAGTTCAAGAAAAGGATGGATTATCATCTGCTGTCGCGAGTTCATATGTACATGGTGACACGTATGCACTTTTTAGCACAATGCTACCTCGTAAGGATAAGGTCATTTAGGGCAGTTATTTTTGCACACGTGAGGCATTTTTTTGATCATATCTTCAATGGATACAGATAGCCCTGGCCACTAAATAGACATTCGAGCTCTCGCACGACATTACGTAATGCCTAGAAGGCTTCGATGGATGCAATCTAACACATCTAATCGCGGAATTTGTAGGAGTACAATTCGTTCATCATACAGGAGATCGTTGAATATTACCAAGTGTGATTTGTTTTCCTAGTATGCACGTAGTTGGGACTGTTGGGTCATGTACAGTAGCTAACCTTCTTCACAATTTTTTATGATTTACATACATTCCTCATCGCTCATCTGAGCTTTTCTGTTCTCTCGTAGGTGTTGAGCTGTTGCAGGAAGATGTTCTATTGTGGAGCTCCCCAAGGGTTAACTGTATGTTAGATGGTTTCACGGTACAGGCAGGGACACGCAAGAGTGTATAAACAGAAATGTTGTGTTTACCTGGGACGTGAAGGATTTTAGGACTGTATCGCATCACCCTGAAAAGAAAGCGCACTATCCCAGGAGGCGTCTTAGACAGTTCAGTTGTGGTGAGAAGGGGTACCAGCGGCTTTAAGTTAAAGCTGACTTTAAGGACATACTCCTCAAAGGCTCACATGACCAGGATGAGGCGAGCGCTTCTTTCTCGATGACTGCATAATTCTTTTCAGCATCACTAAGGGATATTGAGATGTAACAGAGAGGATGACGCTATCCATTGTCTTGGATCTAAAGTAGGGCTGCTGATGATGCGTCTGCAGCAATGATTGTTTGACAATTAGCTCTTAGCTCCACTGAGCTCTCCCCCAAGTACCAAGCAGTAACCTTGCTAAGCCGTTGACTCACGGGGTTCATTCGGATCCGCCAAGCCTGGAATGAACTTTTCCAGCTGATTAACCATTTCCATGAATCTCTGTAATTCTGTTGTATTCAAGGGAGTTAAAAAAAAGGGGGAAAGTGTTTTCTTTCTTCTCTGGATCAACATGGGGCCCCTGAGCACTGATAATGTGCTTTACGGACTTGAGTCTTCTTTGGAAAACTCTTACTTATAAATGTTCAGAGTCAGTCCATCTTCTAAAAGGCGAACCAGGGTGGTTGGACTGTCGTCCGCACAATTTTCCATAGCATACAGTAAGGTACTCACTTAGCTCGATTTGGGTTTGTTTTTCAAGCCGGAAGCTATCCCATAGCGTTCGAAGCGTCGGGTCCACCTCATTCAACATTCTGCTTGTTTTGATCTGTTTGCTCCATCAAATTGTGCGGGTAGTGGAAGTTGATTCGCTTGTTGTGGATGGGATTTGTTTCTTCTACGCCGGGAGCAATCCGTCTTGTTATGCTTGGTCTGTTTCAGGCAGTTTGGGGGGTCAGGGACCGTCGCCACCACGTAGTATTCGTAGAACAACTCAAAAGAGCTCAACACAATAAGACATGTTTATTTAACTTATATATTATATAATATCGAATTACTGTGGACATCGTCCTACAATACTGAGAGAAAGTTTCCACTCAATGCCATTTATGTTAATGCAGTGAACGTCTATATTTTTCATTGCTGTATTGCCTTAGACTTGGTGCAAAAAAATACTTTAATAGGCGGACAGCAGACACGACTGCCTCACGCCTCGTTTTAAAGAGAAAATATTAGGAAACCAACCGTTGTTTTGAATACAACTATTTATATCTTTGTGTCTATGTCACCAAAGAGGTTCAAAAGTTAAAATATTTCAAAGTCTATTGATATCGAACGCTTTTTCAACGTCAAAAAACGACAGAAGGAGAGATTAATTTCTCTGCGTTTTTGTAATGAATGATACTAACTAAAGTCTGATGTTTTCAACGATAAATAAGTATTTTCGGAAACCTGTTTGGTCGGTACTAATTATCTTTGGAAGACTTTTCTTTATTCAATTAGCGATGGATTTAGCTGCTACTTTCTAGCTGCAGTCGAGGAGCATAATTGGCAGAGGAGAGGAGCGTTATTGTGTTGGTGAGATATTTCCACTTAGGAACATCATAGAGCAGTTCCTGGATTAGATCACCCTATTGTACATCAACATCATTGACTTCAGGAAAGCGTTTGACAGCTTGCATCGCGATGCCCGTAGAAGACCTTGCGTTCATGTGGAGTTCCCCCAAAGATGGTTATCCTGGATTGGTGTCCGACCGGAATGTTCTTGTGTCTCTTCCATCCTTTTCCTTGTTACTATCGACTAGGTCACGAAAAGGAGTACAGCAGATAAAATACGAGGCACCCAGTAGGACCTTATTACCTCAGCTAGATTTTGACTCTGCCGATAACCTTGCTCGTCTCTCCTCTAAGCATGTACATCTACAGGAAAGGCTGACGGATTCAACCGTTCCCCGAAACAGACGGGTTGAACATCAATGTAAGTGATGTACGTCAACTCCGCCAAAAGTGCACCCATCACTGCAGGCAGTGATCGCTATGAGTATGTGAAAGATTCTACACACCTGAAGAATCTTATAAGCGGAGAAAATGGGGTCCAAAAAGACTTCAGAGCAAGGCTTAAGAAAGCGCGCAATGTCTTTACCAGATCTCAGCTAATTTGGCAAAGCAATCTAACCTGAGAACAAAGATTATACTATATAACAGCAACGCCAAATCTGTCCTACTCCAATGTTTAGAATGCTGTGGAATTTTTAAAGGTGACATGGAGAAGATCGACGCCTTCGGCAATGGATGCATTCGAAAAATCTGTGGTACTTTTTTCGCCAAACAAGAGAAATCTCTACAAGAAACCAAATGCCAAATTGTAGTCAGTTGGGATCAAACGAGGACAACCCCGGGGTGGCTTAGGCTATACTCAGAATGGACCAGGATCATATTCCCCAAAGTGGTGCTCAGACAGACTCCTCCTAGTAGCAAAAGAGGTAAAGATCAAGAAAACCTGGCGAGGGACTGTCTTAACAGAGATGGCGGACATGGCTACGTACGTACGTATGGCTATAACAGTCTTTTAAAACAACTGATGTTTTTGATCAACAACTTTACGAATCGCTGAAACCAGGCCCGGTAAGCAGCGTGAACATCATTGCAGTTGTCTAGGCATCTATACCAGTAACAACTCCGTAGAGTAGAATTTAATGCCTCGACATTAATTTGACTCGAAAAATCCGAAAGCTGGGCTCGTAACACTTCCTGTTTATAAGAGAAACCCAATTTTGTCAAAACTAAAACGATAATTGTACAAAAAGCGCGCAAAGTTGGTTATAATTGAATCCAGTAACTTCCTGCTAGTTTCCGTGACTCAAGTTGGTTCAGATAACAGTTATCACCACAAATCGGGCAGAACTTGCCACTGTCTTTTCACCTCCAAAATAGAACTTGCCCAGTTTTCCGTTCCTGTACCAAGTCCCAGCTAATTAGTATGTTATGAAAACCCTGATTACATTAACACAAGCATATTAAGAAATCCCGTCGAACAGCTTCTCTGAGAATCCTTTTATATTCCTTCTTCCCTATATCAGTGATTGCATGTATAGTATGCCTTGAGGGAAGCTTTACTTCCTCTTTAACAGGAGTTTGCGGATGAAGTTTGTCTACAAATCATAAAGCACACACCAGATAACATACATGCATAAATGGTCAGTCTTTTAATCTTCTTTGCTATTCGTTTGACAGAATGTATATAGCTACTACACTTTCATGTGAATTACTAATATCTTGAATTCAAAGCCAAGTTCATCCTATCCTCAACGTACTCTAACCCGGATGTAACTAACTTCATAACTGCTTTTGTAATTCTCTGAAAACATATTAAATAGTAATCACTGCAGTCTGCATGTAGTTTTCCTTAATACCTCACCCAAACTTCAGTCGTTCACTTCCGTTCTTTTTCTGTTCTTTCCTTCTCTTTTCCCTTTCTTTTTGATCTGTTATGGTTTTAATTCTTCGTCTTCTTCAACCAGTAAGCCAGCTTGCTGGCCGGTTCACCGGAGTTTATCAGGTCAACAATTGTTCTTAAACCATCGACTATACTGCATCTTGTCATGGCTCTCTGCAATTTTCATTTTGTCTACTTTGTCGTTGTTCTTTCCAAAACTCCACATTCATTTGAATTTTGCCTTAACTTACTCCTAAAATTATCCTCAATCAGGCGAAAGCCCTAAGGGCATATAGCGAGAGTCTCAAATGTGGGAAGCGGGAGAAAGGGTACAGAAAGGGGGCAGGAGTATCCTGAAAAGAGGATGGGAGTCGGGAAACATAGGAGCGGTTAGCAGAAGGTTCTTCCCCCGACCCCTTCCCCTTTCTTTTAAAATAGCTTGTCTGTGAAACATGATCTCGCCAGTGAGTCATGCGAGCCACAGGTCAAGCCATGTGAACCATGTGAGCTAGGATGCGAGTCACGATTTAAACGTAGAAATGGAAAATGTATTAAAAAGATGTAGAGCCATATGAAGCTGCATGTTAATATATTTGTAACATATTTTACCAAGAGATTACCTCATGATCTCTTGATTTTACCACATGAAGCGAGCGATGCTAGCGACGGTTTTAGTTTTATGCATTATTCTGAAACGTGTTTTTTATTTTTGTCCATTTTAAGCGATGCATACCTGCCGCTTGGAACGAATAGGAGCGCAAATTTTAATGAAAAATACTGTCAAAGAGACGTGTTGATTGTAAAGCGAGCGCTGTATTCCAAGGACATAATCAAAAGTATCAGAAGAACTCTATATGGCTCATGTTTAGCCCAGAAATTGACGGGTTTTCGAAACGGTAGATTTACTGACTGTATAGTAAGTCCCGGGTGTAAAGCCGTGGAAGTAAATTTTATTTTTTATTTGCCACATTTAAAAGTCGACAAGAGGAGAGCTTATGCTTTTTCTCTAGTATTTCTCCAAGATAGCTGGATATGAAATGTTTCATTTTCTCTCTGCTGTGTTTCTAGTGATGCTGGGCCGGGCAATTTATCGCAGGAGATCGCTTTTCGATTCTAATTTGGTTGTGGTTCTTGTCAAGGCTTTTGCAACCATTTGTTTGTCTGAGAAGTTTATTCTCTAAAGACCCCTCTAAAGAACAGTATTAGACTAGTATTGTTGCTGTATTCGTATTCTCGAATCCAGTTTGAACTTTTACGACTCCACCATGTGGCATTCAATCATACTCAGCCAACCCCGAACGCACTCTGTAACATGTCTGGAATTACAGATACTTATAGTTTCATACTCTAAACAACATATTATGTTTCGGCAAAGAAATGTCTCATTAGTATTTACTGTAATAAAACCTTCCAAAAAGATATTCCGCGAAACGAATCATTGCGTGCTCTTGAGTCATTACGAGAATTGCTATTCACGACAGTTTGGTCAAGGGGCTGCATGTTCTGGCAGCTTAATTACCTTCAGAAGGAAGAGTGAACCATTGGTTAATTTTGCTTTGCTGGTAAGGAAAACAAGCCAAAGCAGCCACATTTAAAGAAATACTTTTCAGTGTACCACGGGACATCTTAGAGAAAAGAAGACTCGGCATATAGGACGTAAGGTGAAGGGCTGAAAATGCTGCCAACATTTACCGGCGGATTTTTTTTGTAGACTATTCCAGAGGGTTGCAAATTAGTTGCTCTTTGACTTTAGTGTTAATTACTGTGTGTGTGAGCCAATGTTGTAGAAACCAATTAAGGGGACCAACGCAACGGTGATTGAACCTGTTAAAGATAAGAAAGATTGAAGGACAACTTACTTGTTGGTATTACAGTCCCAATTTCTCCGATTCTGGAGCAATGTAAAATCAAGGGGACTAAAGGTGACTAAAACTTGTTAGATAAGAAAGATGAAAGGACGACTTTTTTGTCTGAGACATTGCAATGAATTCATCAACTGAATAGATTCATTAAGATAATTCTTTATTCGAGTCCCCATATAAATACCGGTTACATGAAGGTAGATAAGATCTGAACCAAGTGAAAAATGGTTCTTCGTGATGTGAGTTATCTCTACTCCAAGTATTTTGGCAGCTCCTCAGTGTTTTGGAATTTTTTCTTGATGGTTCGGTGACGCATTATCACACAGCAGAGCAGGGTTCCGGTATAAGCGGTACCAGCAATTTAACTATTTAACGGTGAGCTATACGAAATCATTATGTTCCTTAGTTGTTAATTCTCTGTGCTGCATTGTCCTGTTGGATTAGTTTTGGTGGACACAGGGCCTAGTGTCTCGTATGGAGGTCTATTTATTTGGTGCAACATCGTCACCGAATTGTTCCAACTTTGCATTGAGAAGGACAGCAGATGCAAACAAAGGTGAATTCACAGATGAAGTAGTGAAGACTGTAAAGAGAAACTTTTATGTTGATGACTGTCTCAAATCAGTTAAATCGTCTGACAATGCTGTTGAAGTTGCGGATCAGCTCCGAAATATCCAAAGGCGGATTTTGACTCACCAAGTGGTTATGTAACAGACCAGAGCTCTTGAATTCTATTCCTCAAGTTGAAAGAGCTCCATCAGTGCTAGCCCTTGACCTAGACAAAGGGAAACGACCCATTCAGGGAACATTGGTACTTCACTGGGATATCAAGAGTGACAAGTTTATGTTCAAGGTGGCCCTTAAAGACAAACAAAATACCCGCCGGGGGATACATTCCTTGATGAGTTCCGTTTATAATCCACTTGGGTTTGTCGCACCATTATCCTACCGGCCAAGAAACTGTTGCAAGGCTCTGTAAACAGAAGCTTGGATGGGACGATTCAATCAGCGATGTTGATAGCAAAAGGTGGAAGAAGTAGAATAGTCAGTTTCCCAGTCTCTCTGAGATTACAGTAAACAGATGCGTTAACCCCACCCGGCTTTGAAGATTTGAAGCTCGACGAGTTACACAACTCTGCAGACGGGTCACAAATTGCATATGGGGCAGTTTCGTATCTCAGACGATCCAGAGATCAAACGTGACACCCAGTCTCACAGTCAATTGCTAACTCATCACCGAAGTGAAGACGCTCTCTCAAGTTTAACGGAGCGGTACTCGTGGTAGAAAAGATTGAAGAGAGCTGCTGCTTGGCTGTTAAGATTCAGAACACGGTTTATCGCGCAATACCGCCAAAGTACAAGTAATGGCAAACTTCAGGGAAGTTTAGAGATGAGACCCTTCCTGACGGTGGACGAAATGCAAGAGACTGAAAATGCTGTTATCAAGCATGTACAAAGATTATCATTTCAAAAAGTCGTCCAGGCCTTGGAAAGAATTGGCTCATCCCAGCATTCCCGTCAAGCAACTTTTGAGTTAAAGAAGTTAAAGATACCGGCTCACATGCAAAAGTTTCATCCGTTTTTGGACAACAAAGGAATCCTTAGAGTTGGTGGAAGACTTGAAAGTACGTAAATCAAGTTTGAAGCAAAGCATCCAATTGTTCTTCCTTATCTTCACCGTGTTACCGATTTCATCATCTCTCAGCATCACCAGAAAACCGGTCACTTCGGTCAAGAGTACGTTTTGTCAAGTTTACGTCAATCATATTGGATAATAAAGGAACGTTCAGCTGTACGTCGAGTCATTAGCTTCTGTTTTCTTTGCAAGAAACTTGGTTTCGTGCGTGGAGAACAGCTGATGGCGGACCTGCCAAAAGAAAGATTGATGTCAGGGAAGCCGCCAATCTCACATGCCGGAGTAGATTATTTTGGCCCCCTTTATGTGCGTGAAGCTCGCTCAAATGTGAACCGTTATGAGTGCCTGTTTTCCTGTCTAGTCACTAGAGCTGCCCATATCGAAGTTGTTCACTCGTTCGATACCGATGGCTTCATTAACGCATTGCGAAGATTTATCAATCTAAGAGGAAATCCAACAACTATATACATCGACAACGGGACAAATTTTCGCGCTGGAGAGAAAGAGATCCGTGAATCGTTAGAGGATTGAATTCAGCAGTCAATCCACGAATTTCTACGCCAGAGGAATCTCATATGGAAATTTAATCCACCTTGAGGGTCGCATATTGGAGGTGCCTGGGAACGGATCATTCGTTGTATTCGTAAGTTCCTGAGGGCGTTGCTAGGACAACAACTTATCTCCGACGAAATGCTGAGAACAATGATGACCGAAGTTCAAGGGATTTTGAACAGCCGACCCTTGACCCCAGTTAGCAGCGATTCAAAGGATTAAGAGCCACTAACACCAAACCATCTGTTGTTGTTAAGAGCCGACCCAAATTTACCTGGCGGGATTTTCAGCAAGGAAGATGTTTACAGCAAGCGCCGTTGGCAACAAGTCCAATACATGCCCGATATTTTTTTGGAGCGCTGGCTTAAGGAGTATTTGCCAGCCCTTTAAGAGAGAGCAAAGTGAACAGAACCTCGTCGTTGTTTAGAGTACTTGGAGTGTGCATTGCAGAAGGGTTTCATCAGCAAAATCGCCGCTAGGAAATGGAATAAAAACGCTCTTATTTTTCTTCATAATTACAATAGACATGCATGCATTGACTTAACTGTCAGCAATATAAACACCGTGCTATACCACACTCACAAACCGAATGATTGTATTACCAAAGCTTTTATGGTGCAGAATGCTGAACTAATCACTGTTTAGTTATTTCAAAATTTTAGCTCTGCATGAAACCCAAACGACGTCCATAAGGAAAGAAACGTCCTAAGAGTTTGAACAATTAACTCCAAACTAAGACAGGAAATTGTAACAGCAAACCTCATCAGCAACGTAAATGATCAGCGTCAATGATCTGCAGGTGGTGACACAAGTATTGAAGGGGAGCGGGCATTCTTTAAAGACAAAATCTTACTGCATCACTGCGACAACTACTCCCGTTATCTACAAAACATAAAAACTGATTTGATGAAAACGACGTGGATTTCAACGAACATTAAGAGGAGAAACGTAAAACCCTCCTTGCCTATCAACTTGACACAGCGACAACGCTGATGAAATTCAGCAATGTGTACAAATGACGGACTTGAAGCGATTCTACGATACTGTAAAAGCCGGTCTCCCAAAACCTGGTACCACATCTCTCTTATCAGCTGATGGCTCAACATTAATCGCGGAACGCCAAAAGTTCCCAGATAGACTGTTAGAGCACTTTGAATCAGTCACCAATTAAGCAAGCTGGTATTGACAGCCTACTGCAATTATTAACAAACGAAGACCTTGACAATCCTTCCAGCTCTTAAGAAGTCTCAACCACCTATCTTGCGTTTAAATTCCAGGTACAGATGCCATTTCATTCCTATAGAGATAAATAAGGCATACTGTGAATTACCATCTAAAAAACTGCCTGAAATTTTCACGTTGAGATTCCACTTATCAATCCTGCGACAACTGCAGAGGAATATCACTACTATCCAATGCTGGCAAAATCCTTGCTGAATCAACTCATCAAACAATTGGAACAAGGTCTCCCTGCCACAAAGCAAGCGTGGCTTTCAAACCAGCAGAGGAAAAGCCGATGTGGTTTTTGCAGTCCGGCAAGTTCAAAAGAGGTGCCAGGAGTAACACCAGGACCTTTACAGAGTATTTCAAAGTTCCTTCCGATTGAAAATTGCATTTTGGATACAGCATTTCATGTACATGTTTCTTTAGGCAAATTTAAACTTATTCAGTTTAGCAATTTCAATCTAAATTTGGAGGCATTAGAATTGTTTTTAATCTCGCGCCAAATACTGCCATACTTTCCCTACCTATCTCTAGGTATTGCTATTTTACGGAAATGAAGGCCGATCCGCCGACACTGTGGTGCTCGAGCGCAGGCAGATATTTTACGGTCATCTGGCCATTTAGTCAAAGAAATTACCAAATTTTTGAAGAATACCAAGGGATGGGTGAAGAAAAAGTTATGACAAAGATAGACTTTCGAAGACCAACAAAGGAGTGGACGGCCGTCTGTTTTGATGAACTGAAAACAAAAGCCAAAAACACAACATCTCAATATGACAAAGTCAGAGTTTCGACCACCAAGATATTGACCAACAAAAGTTGAAAAACGTTCAAGCTACAGAAGATGATGAGAAGCAGAGAAGGGCCCGTTTGAGATTTTCCAGGAAATACTCCAAGCTCAGGACAGAGAATTGGAAGCTCTTCTTATTTACCACTGCATGAGTGTCTCAAGTATCTAAGTCAGTGCAACGTTTCCCCTACATACCAGGTGAGGTAAAGAGCGAATGTTGCGGTGTGGGGAGGTATTACGGGTCGTGGCGTAACAAGGCTACACGTCTTACCCGGTGGCTAGACTTTCACCTTCGACTACTACATTAAAAAAATCTTCGAAAAAGGAAAAAACTGTTAACCTCAAAGCAACCCGAAGAAAAGAAAGCTGTTTAGCCTAAAGAAGGCGATGCGCTTTCTGCTGGATGGAGCGGAAGTGAACTTTAAAAAAGTGGCTCAGACACGGTATCACACGAATTTGCCAAATTTTATACCCAAGAACGACTGGCCCTCAAACAACTGATCTTAACCCTATAGAGAACATCATTGAGAGAGAGTATCATTGACGAGAGGTACAAAGAACCAGTCCCCAAAGCAATGGCAAATTGAGAAGACGCTTACGCCCTGCCTGGAAAGCGTTGACTCTAGTAACGCGAGCGCGCATTCAATGCCCAGCTACTTCGAAAATGTTGGGGAAAAAAATACTGAAGGAGGCCATTCTGGTTACTACATGTAATACTTAAGCCATTCAAGTTAAGATGGATAAGGAATTAATAATATACTTTATTTACAAAATATAGTTTTAGTAATCACTGAAGTTAAAGCGATAAAAAGATCACTCATATCCAGACATATAGGTTAAATGGCGAAAATGGCGAATATGGCAAAAAAGAAAAAAAGGCCAGAGGGTTGGCAGTAACAAAAGGTTTCCTTTGAGAGTGGCGATTTTCGCAAAAATTGCGATTATGGCGAACGTTCGCCAGTCTTAGCAAAAATTCAAATGAGCTGGCAAAGGAGTCCTTTGAAAGTGGCTAATTTGACAAAAATGGCGAACTTTCGCCAAAGGTTTTCGAATGTTCCTATGACATGGCAAAGGGTCCACTTTGAGAGTGGCGATTTTGGCAAAAAAGGCATATTTGGCAAAAATCGCGAATATTTTGAACGTTGAGAGCGGCGATTTTGACAAAAATGGCCAATTTGGCATTAATGGCGAAATCTTGACAAAGTTTGGCGAATATTCCTATGACGTGGCGAAGCGTCTTCTTTGAGAGTGGTCAAGTTTGACCAAAAATAGTATTTTGGGCAAAACATGGTGAATATTCTCCAAAGTCTTCGCAAAAATTCAAATAAGATGGCAAAGGGGCCCTCTAAAAGTGGTGATTTTGATGAAAATGGCATATTTGGTGAAAATGGCGAATAAGACGAAAACTCGCTAAAGCCACAAGTCAAAAGGGCCCCTTGGAAAGAGGAGAAAATGGCGAATATCGCGAACCAAAATTTAATTACATCACAAGGAGCGCTCCTCGTGTAAAATGGAAAATTCTCATACTATACTTTATAAGGTGTATTATTTTCTTAACCCGTTAGGCAACATGTATCAAATACATGTACCACTGAAAAAAGTATTAGGAAACAATAGAAATAGTGTTTATTATATATTTGCGCCATGTACTGCAAAGAATAACTAAATATTTTGTTATTATTACTATCAAAGCCGCTTCACTTACCAAAAGTAATAAGGGGGACTCTGTAAAACGAGGATACGGACGGGCGGATGCGGACGGGCGGATGCGGACGGCGGACGGCGGACGGCGGACGGCGGACGGCGGACGGCGGATGGCGGACGGCGGATGGCGGATGGGGCTTTTAAAAA
Organism: Pavona decussata; assembly: GCF_977016875.1. Taxonomy (NCBI): domain Eukaryota; kingdom Metazoa; phylum Cnidaria; class Anthozoa; order Scleractinia; family Agariciidae; genus Pavona; species Pavona decussata. Next base: position 2,828,253 of record NW_028145568.1, read on the forward strand.
AAAGAAAATAGGATGTTGATTCTGTAAAATTCATTGGTTAATTGTCACCTTCTACGAAATGGCTATTTTTTAATTTGAATTAATTTGTATCTTATTGTCAGTCAAACAGCGAAAACGCTATAATAAGAATGTTTCTTCTCGTTTTTCAACCAAATTAGTCTGAGTTTGCAGTGGAACTCCGTACATTGGTACGACACACCATCCGGCAAAACAACACGTTCACATTCATGAACATTTACGGGATGATCTGATTAACGGGAAAAGTACTGTATGAGCTCTTGTTAGGTTATTGTTCGAACAGACAAATCAATAAAAGTTATTAAAAGAGTATTTTAAGATGTCCAAAGATTTACTGCGTAGGATTTGCGAACGTGTCATTTTCCTCGCAAGAAATCTGCACAGAAGCGACGTTTCCTTTCAAGTTTTGATTTAAAACAGAGCCGGTCGCTAATCAACTTGGTCTTGAACAATGGTGACGAACTAAAGATTGTGGTTTGTGGTCCTCTCGCTGACACGAACATGAACTTCTCGTGCTTGAAAAAATGTCACTTTTTTCTCTCTGGGAAAAATTTTATGGGTTCCATATTTGGACGTTTGCGGTCACGAAAAAGTTATGTTCTGCCAACTGAGGATGTCTGACCTAGAGGAAAAGACGAGTTGGCCGAAAAGGAAGTATTCCTCGTCAAAAGGTGACATAAATGCTAATTTAGTCGTTGCAGTACATGGAAAATTAAATTCAATTGTTACATTTGAACATTGATTTTCTGTATTCATTGTTTCATTGATTCAGAGAAAAGTGTTAACCTTCAGATGGAACGCTGACGGACCATGGCCATGCAACCGGTCAGTTTCACGAAGGGTGGGTGTGATTTGAAGTTGCTTTGGTGAACTTATGTCCAGAAGGAAACAAAAACATATAAAAATATTACATTGCTTACATATTCGACTGAAAAAGCTTATTTGCGGCTTTAACGACGAGTGCTTTTACGCGCGCGTCGCGCAGGGAAGGGGGGTGGGACTGACTAACAGTAATCCATGTGGCTGAGGGGCGGGGGGTGGGGGAGAGGTGGGGATATTCCAAAATCCCACATTCCAAAACCAGGTGGGGGGGGGGGGGGGGAGGCCTTTCCGTAATATTTCTTTGTGCGTTCTTGTCTACCTGAAAACTGCAATGAAAATCATGCATCTTCCTTGGGTGTGGACGAGATAATTAAGACTCATTGGATGGAGAAAGGGACTCCTGTAGAGAAGAATGTTTCTTCACTCATTTTTATTTTAAATTATTAAGAAATCCTAATCATTTCTAATGATAATGATAATGATAATAAAATAATAATATAATTTGATAATAATAATTTATTGATTTATAGTGTGCGTGTTATATAATTACATTGAATATGCTCACGCGCACAAAAAAAAATTAAACAAAATGCTCACGCGCGGCTATCAAAGGGGAAAAATACAGTAAAATATAGTTGGCTCAAATTACAATATGTGGGTATAAATAATTAATTGTAAATGTTACATGAACTTCATGTATCAATATATTGTATACAAATTATGTCTACCTATTACAGTAATAATAATAAAAAGAAAAATTAGACATGCTGCATTATATACGTTAATAAAGGCATTCTTGTGTTTGTGTGTAATTGTGATCACGACGACTTACTGTTGTAACTTTCAGGGCGGGAACCTTGTGTCCAAAGCGGCAAAGGAATGATCAAAGGTACATTTACCGCTGGAGTATTGAATACTTTTTTTTCACGCCGTACGCCGTAAGATAACTTAGATAAGCCTAGAGTCGGTTAGATTAATCTCAACCTTTTTGTGTTGTCTTTTTCTTATACAAAAGGAAATGCAGACAACCCAATAATAGTTTCTAGTCCTGAAAGTAGTCCTTCGAAGAAAGAGCAGCATTTCCGGTATGAAAACCAGGAACTGTTTTAAAACATCATAAAATTACTTTGTAGCCTGTTTCTTAGACGGTCCACGCGATCGACCTGGACCGTCTGAGAATCAGGCTAATTTATGGAATGCCTTGACTGCCTTATGATACTTTTTGACATTCTTTAAGGTGGTTTTGTAATTATATGCGGTGGTTTAATCATTATATGCGGTGCTGATTCTGTTATATGTGGTGTTTATTTCATTCTCCGTGGTGGTTTCTTTATTATATGCGGTAGTTATTATATTACAGGCGATGCTTTTTTACTTATACGCAGTGTTTACTGCGTTCTACGCGGCATTTTTGCCATTATGGGAGGTGCTTGTTCCATTATGATCGATGGTTAATTCGTTATATTTGGTGCTTATTTCATTATATTTGGTAGTTTATTCCTTATATTCGGTGGTATCTTTTTGCGGTGCCTTCTTCCCATTATACATTGTGCTTTTCTCATTATATACGGTGGTTAATTCGTTATACGCGGTGCTTTTTTCGTTATAATCACGGAGCCTCGTCGTCGTTTGATCTGAAACGAGGCCAGCAACACAAGAAGGCCTGGGCATGAGACATGGAGCTTTTTCTCCCGCCATTTTTGAGCTGCAACTTTTCGTCTTTGGTGTAATGCGTATTTCAGCCCATAGATGGAGGCAATCTTGAATGAGTTAGGGTTAGGTATACTGATAGAAAGATTTGAAGATGAGAGAGTCGAACCAGAAGTCGTTACATGCTTGTCAGATGGAAACCTGGCTTCGCTCGGCGTGTCAACAATCAGCTATCGTATTCGGCTACGAGAACTTTGCGCAAAATCTTTAGAAAAGTGCAAAGATGAAGGTGATGATGATCGGAAAAACTATCGAGATCGAGTAAGAGAGGAGAGAAATCGGTTGAAACAAATGATTTTTCTCCTCTCTTACTCGATCTCGATAGTTTTTCCGATCATCATCACCTTCATCTTTGCACTTTGATTATGTGCTTATGTGCTTATGATTTTACACCATTGGAGAGAAAACAAATATATTAGTCCTTTCCTACCTTTTTTATGAATAGGCTCTGTCCACAGGTACTGTGTATGGACTAATACTGATGGTTTTCCATATTTAGGAGGCTCAGGACTATGGTGGCCCCCGAAAAGAGTTCTTCTGTTTGGCAATTAATGAAATTAAGAACAAATACTTTGATAATGGCCTTAGGGAGCTGATGTGCCAGGATTACCATACAGTTGGAATAATACTTGGTAAGTACTGAAATCAGTTTTATTGGTTTTGTACATGTATCCTGTAAATCTAGCTTATGAGCCATTGAACTCTGTCTACATGTAGTTCACAAAGTTGCATGTATAGTGATAATAATCATTTATTATTGACTTGCCTTTGTCATAGGTCTTAACCATCTCCCCTTCTTTCTCTCTCTCACCCCCTCCTGATCAACACGGTGAACACTATCCCCAAGTCTCATTCTCTGCACTTTGATGTCTCTTTCTTTCAGAAGAAACCGCAACATTTGCTCTCCACAAAAGGGAAAATCTTCTGACACTTGCCTCACGTGACGATCAAGGTCATCGTTAGATATGTTGCTAAAATTGTGAGACCTGAGTCCGTACTTTTCCATTCTACGATAAATGGTTCCTTCACTGACGGAAAGCATAGAAGAAATCTGCTATATCGTGAAGCCTTCTTCTAAATGACCTTCCAGTACTGATTTAGGAATGTCGAATTCTGGTGCACCGAATCCTACACGTTGCTTTTCTGGCTTCTGCCTACCGTATGTGGAACATTCCAAGCGAAAATTCATCATGTACACCCTGCTGGTTATCCCTAACTGGTTCATTTCATGAGTAGATAACATGAAAATTATATCTGGAGTAATTTTTTCTCTTTGGAACACTTCAGTCAAATGACCTAAACTGAGTTTTTTTAGAATTCGAGCCATAACATAAAACTTCGAGGAGCCCGCCATTTTTTCAAAGATACCTCAAACCCAGGCCTCCTTGTGTTGCTGGCCTCGTTTCAGATCAAACGACGACGAGGCTCCGTGATTATAACCAAAAAAGCACCGCGTATAACGAATTAACCACCGTATATAATGAGAAAAGCACAATGTATAATGGGAAGAAGGCACCGCAAAAAGATACCACCGAATATAAGGAATAAACTACCAAACATGCATTATGAAATAGGCACCAAATACAACGTATAACGAATTAACCATCGATCATAATGGAACAAGCACCTCGCATAATGGCACAAATACCGCGTAGAACGCAGTAAACACTGCGTATCAGTAAAAGAGCATCGCCTATAATATAATAACTACCGCATATGATAAAGAAACCACCACGGAGAATGGAATAGACACCACATATAACGAAATCAGCACCGCATATAATGAGTAAGTCACCGCATATAATGATTAAACCACCTTAAAGAATGTCAAAAAGCATCATAAGGCAGTCATGGCGTTCCATACTAATTACTTTGCCGATTTCACAGAAAAGGTATAAACCACAAACTCATATCAAGCTCTTGCTTTCTAGGAAAGACAATGTCGTGCAGCTGGGGAGATTCAATTGTAAAGAGAAGTCTTTTTGACGTTGGTAACGAACATATTGAGGTATAATGAAACCACTTCTTATTAAGGACGGTGCCTACTTTTGCTACTGCGCATACGATCTGCGCATCTCGAGATACTCGGGTTTCCTATGGGTGGTGCCTAGTAATACAGGAATTTTTTTGCGCGGTTTAAAACTATGCGGAGAAAATAGAACTCAGCAAGAGCTCTCGGTATCCAAAGTAAAAATTGGGGGTAACCATGCATTTTTCAGAGTTAGCAAAGCTTCAATTTGGAAAAAAAACACCATACATTGCTTTGTATTTTACGGCTTTTTAGAATAATTGTTGCTCGATTATCTTTGAAAACTGCGAGGTTACCCCAATTTTCTTTTTGGATTCCAATAGCCCTTGCTAAGATCTCCTTTTCCCGCATAGTCATAAACCGCGCAAAAAATACTTCGGTATTAGTAGGCACCGTCCTTAATGTAGAAGACTTAAAACATGCATACACATTAAAAGTAATGTCACTTTTTATTCATTACAATTCGTACATAACCACCAAGTGCGCCATTCTCGTAACCAAGAATAATTCGAAAAATATATATATTTACACCTTCTTTTCCCCTCAGGTTTCTGAACATAAAGAACACAAGAAACAGTGCGAAGATGATACGCACTTTTCTTCTGACTGTGAGGAGACCTACAGGCGGTATGTTCATGTTCATATATTTGGAATATTGTTGAGGTAGATCTAAAAAAAATGAAATATAAGAAAAAGGCGAATAATATAAAGTCTAATTTCCAGTCAGCCTAATCCGATATAAGACCAAAATACGGATTACATTTATAGGTAATGTGGTCCTCTACAGTGAAGCAATAGCGCAAAGGTTGCTAAAATTACCCAAACGTAATATCTTTCTTTCTTTAATTGAACATTATTTCATTATCACTCTTCAAAAGTTATCCAGGAGAGTTCTACGGTGGAGACAGACGGACAACTGTATTTATATGGGCGTCTAAAAGTTTAGCTGCAGAGGAGGCACTCCTCATTCTGTTGCGTCCTCAGGATGAAGGTTTGATAGCTACTGCTACGCCCCTGAGCGTCAAACATAACTGTACCTTCTTGGTGGATCTAACCAGTTTACCGCACCACGAAGATGTTAAATGTGACAATCTCGGTTCCTGGCGTGACAATGGTCATAAAAATCCAGTCTACTACTTGAACGAGGATGGGTGAGCTTATACGTGAAGATGAAAGGAACTCTGAAAGTGATGCCAGCACGTACACTCTGAAAAGAGTATACTACAGAAATAAGACGTCCCCTGACCTGAAGAAGTACATGTATTCTTTGAAAGGTTAGTTTTATAGAATGCCCGATTCGGTTTTTGACTACGCCAAGGCTTGTTTAGACCACCAATAGACCCTTCTCCAAAATGGCGGAAACAGATTTGAATGAGTTAAAATTGAACTGAATGAAAAATTGATACCCGCACTGGAAAGAGCACCTTTACTTTAGTAACCTTGCAAAGTTTCAGCAAATTAGGTGTAATATCAGCTTAGGAAATGTAAGATGAAATTTGACAAATTTACAGACGTTCCTACGACTGGGGGTATACATCTATGGCGCGTTTTTAGTGTCAAAATTCAAACTATCAATTCAAACATTCGATCCTTCAATTCAAACATTCAATCCTTCAATTCAAACATTCAATCCTTCAATTCAAACATTCGATCCTTCAATTCAAATCTGCAATTGTTCGGTTCAAACTTTCGATCCTTCAAAACAAACATTCAATCCTTCAGTGCAAATATGGAATGGGTCGATTTAAACATTCCATCATTCAATCCAAATATGGAATTGTTTGTTTCAAACATTCGATTCTTCAATCCAAACACCCTTTTCTTCAATCCAGAAATGCCATTCTTCAAGTTAAACATGCATTCATTGTATTGCCTGGCCTATCATTCAGTTCAAGCATGCATTTCGTCGATTCAAACATGCCATTTTTCAATTCAAACATTTGATCATTCAATCCAAACGTGTATTTCTCCAATCAAATCCTGAAACTCAAACACTACACCATAAATTCCGCGTTCAATTTCGATAGAAAATGCTGAAATCCTGCTGTTGAAACATTCTGCACTTTAATTTTAAGATATGAAATCCAGATTATAAATTCAAACATAGTCTCACAATGAAGTTGTGCAGTGGCTCGATTCAAACATTCACTTCGGCGATTCAAACATTCAGCTCAGCAGTCCAAACTTTCAGTTCCTCTCCAGTAGTCTGGAACCGAGGGGACTCTGTAAAACAAGGATACGGACGGGCGGATGGCGGACGGCGGATGGGGCTTTAAAAAAAAAAGAAGAAGAAGTGGAAGAAAATAGGATGTTGATACGGTTAAATTTATTGGTTAATTGTCACCTTCTAAGAAATGCTAGCTTTGGCTTTTTTTAAATTTTATTTTTATTTTTTTTTTAATTTGAATTAATTTTATATCTTATTGTCAGTCAAACAGCGAAAACGCTGTGGAATGTTTCTTCTCGTTTTTCAACCAAATCAGTCTGAGTTTGCAGTGGAACTCCGTACATAAGTACGACACACCATCCGGCAAAACAACACGTTCACATTCATGATCATGAACATTTACAGGATAATCTGATTAACGGGTAAAGTACTGTACGAGCTCTTGTTAGGCATTAGAGATTGGAAATCGTGGTTATTGTTCGAACAAACAGATCGATACAAGTTATTAAAAAATTATTTTAAGACGTCCAAAGATTTCCCTGCGTCAGATTTGCGAACGTGTCAGAGCAATTGGATAAAACCTTATACACTGTAAAAGTTGACTAGTTAAAACAACCAATTAAAATTGTCGCCAAGTGCATCTGAGAGAACCCTTTTATTTTTAGTTGGTCTGACCAATTTAAAAAGGTTTAAATTAACCGGATTCTTTTGGTTTGAAATAACTAATTTAGAATAAGTTAAAATAACTATCAATTAGGTCATTTTGACCTATTTGTTTAGCTGTTTTTACTTCAATATATATGTTGTTTTAACCACTAAAAATATTAGTTTTAACCATTTTTTATAGAGTTAGAATAACCAATATCCTTGGTTGAAATAACATAATTCATCTAGTTAGCGACCATCCAAAATTAGTTAATTCAACCATTTAAAAAAGTACCCGGGGTGCATCTGAGAGAACCCATTCTTTTTAGTTATTGTTAGTTAATTTAACTAAAAAAAATTAGTTACAATAAATATTGTTAATTTAACCACAAAGAAATAGTTCATTTAACCCATGTAAAAGAGTTAAAATAATACATTAAAATGGATCATATTGGCAAACAATTTCGGTTACATGCATCTTTATTGAATGAACAGGCAGTCAAATGTGTACATATGCAGTATACAATGGTTCCATAGAAAGGGAAATTAATGATCACATCTTATCTACAAGAAATATATCGGCTGTGAACTTTTTTTCTTTCTTTTACCTGCTAATATTCATATAATAAACAACCTAAAACTATATAATGATATTGAGAATAGTGTACATGTATGTCTACTTGTTGGCTCACATAATATAAACTGAACAATTTAAACTACTTCTTTCTGTTGAAACCTAAGTGGCAAGGTTTAGTAGAAGGAATTGCTGGATATAAGCATTTTGTCACTTGGTTCAGCTCACCAGAAAAATTCAATTTGATCATGCACAAAGGTTTTACTTTTTTCATTGTAAACTTGCTAAAATTCAACGTTCTTCAATGTATCTCAAACTGTATTCATTTGGCCAATCTCAGACTCAATTCTATGGAAGGAAGTGGAGTGGTTTCTATGCGATTCTACTCATCTTGCCTACCACTGCTTCAACACTTAACGGCAGTGCGTGACTGCTCCTTCTTGACTCAAGTATCAAAATATACTCAAGAAATAAATAAAAATTCTTGCCATGACCACCCTGGCCCTTTGGGTAGTCAGCATTGAAGCTATAGTAGCTTGCAATCAAATTATGTGTTGACGGCACTTAAAATGTTGATTTTTTTTGGAACGGCAGACTACCATTCCTTCGGCTACCAACACCAGTGACTGGATCATCGACAGTTGCCCTCGTCGAAATGAGACGGGGTGCTGTTGTTGCCGCTATTTCATCTTCTGCACCCAAATCTGAGTCATTCTGCAACAACAAAAAATGATTTGTTGTGACTGTAAATCCTGGACATTACTTACAAATTATCACAAACTACAAACAGCCATTTGTAACACAATATCATCCATCAGTGCCAAACTTAAAGGAAATCCTTATCAGCAAATGGCATTAAAGGGACACAGTCACCTTTGTGACCGCGCTGACCTGGACGCTAGTTTTTGTCAATTTTGAAAAGCGTCCACCTCAACCCGAAATCAAAAGTACGCGTCGGCATCTAGAAATCCGCTTCAATCTTCCCAGTGTTTTATTGGATTTTCAATCTTTTACTGGAAACCTGTTTCTGAGTATGCTTTTGTTCCTCCTATGATATTATTTTATCATATTTGGTTAAAAACAGTATGGATCGCGTCTCCAACGGAACATGAAAAGAAGAGGTGGGGAAGCGTGAAGGCGCCGGGCGGAACAAATCGCCTGCGTTGACTAAAATAACGAGAGAAATCAATCAAAAACATTGGAGAACAAATCACCATTATATATATTTGGAAAATTACACTTTCTCAACCTGGCGAAAGGTTCGTGCGGTGGGAATCTTCGTAAACGATTCGAACTACGCGTCATGGCTGCTTGGTTTGGAGCTCAGACGAAGACAAGCTTCGGTATACAGTCGATTATCTCCTCGACGAGGAAAACCTCCAGTAGAACCTTGTTTTCTACGGGTCGAGCAAGCGTTCTTGCAACGACATGGGTTTGGTTCCTAAATTGAGATAACGGAGAAGTTGTAGAAACGAAATTATAAAAGCAAAATATATAATTGAAAGCAGAAATAAAGCTTACCGGTAGTTTCGCTACAAAGTCGTTTTGCTACACTGCTGCTCAGTCGATTCGCTACGTTTTAACATTTTAAAATCGACATATTCTCTAATATTTCAACTCAATTTGCTTCTCATGCAAACACTGTGAAACGTAGAAACAGCTAAGATAATTTTTCACACGACCGGATACCGAAATAAACGATTAAATGATTCTTCGACTTCAGAGGTATCCGTTGACGTTTGACTTTCCCTGGACAAGTCCATCAGTAAATTCTCCATGGTATCAAGAAAATGAGTGTTCTAAAATGGCATTAGGTCTATAATCACTATAAAAATTTTGACTGGCATATACTTCGACTCGACAAGGTTTGTTTACATTTTTCAAAGGATGCGCTTCTCAGCGCCAGACTTGTGATGAAGTGTGATATGCAAATCAGCTAAGAAATGCTATTTAATGCGCATGTGCACCAGGTGACTGTGTCCCTTTAATAGAGCTACAACCAAAGCTCAGAGAGATTTTTAAGGAACGGCCACTAATCTCATACACGAGAGGGCGTTCCCTGAAAGACATACCGGTACTCGTTAGAGCAACACTATAACTGAACATGGCTAAAAATACGCAAGTGGGAGTCGCAGAGGCCTATCTTTATTCCTTTACCCCCTGGCAATCAATGCAAACACCATTACGCATAGCGGTGGCATTGCATTTTGATCAAAAGGGAAGAATCGCTGTATGACACGCTTGTAAAAGCAAAAGTGAAAAGGCTTTTATAAATCACGGGCTATGATTAAGCAAGTCGTCAAGAGATAATTCAGTGGGAGGCAGTTCCAGTAAGTGGAACTGTAGCTGTGATTGGCTAAAATCGGGAAAGGAATGTGGCTGGAACGTGACCAGCAGTTTGTGGGGAGGAGCATTTTTGATAAGACACAGAACGGCTGCCAGGGAGACTAAGTTGAGTGAACACTGCAATAAAAGGAACAGTTGGCAAAGCTTTGAGGCAAACTGTTAAAGGCCAATGTGATGATCAGGATTGTGTTAACATACTCAAATGTTGGTGCTACATTACACGTCTCCATTATTAAATTACTCAGGAAGTGAAAGGGTTAAGGTAATCATCATCAAAGAAATAAAAGTCTAATTTATTTTTAGAAACAATGTGTGAAAATCAGAAAGGAAAGTTTGTCTGGTAACATCAGGGCTAAAGGTCTGGAATTATAAAAATGCTTACATGGCCTGTACCAACAGCATGGCAACATGCTCCCTCTCACTGAAGTGCAAAACTGGTGTCTGGGCCATTATTGTTGTGTATAACTGATGAACAAGGGAATTTTGTTGTTCTGCCTGGCGAGAGGAAGCCCTTTGCTAAGCCTTGCTCAACATCAGGTTCCCACTATGTGTTGAAACAGACAAAACACAATCGGAATTCAAATAAAATTTATTTTTGGACACATATCTTACTAACATTCAAACAACATGCTGTTTTTCTTGATATATAATCGATAAAATAATTAAGTCCCGGTCTATTTGCCAGCCTGTCAGCTCATACAACTCAAAGAAATGTCTTTTAGGTGGTGAACACTGTCACCAAATTTTTCAGTTAAAACCTTCTTTATCGTATAACCTAGTTAATAAATATCAGTCAAAACATTTGTGGTGAATCAACAGCTATCAGTTCAGGTGCCATGTGAGGATACCTTTTTAAATGTTTCTGCTTTTCCATTTTATTTGGTAATTTGTAAAATATTCCTTTGTGAAGTGGGCATGCTTTTCCAAAGTCAATGACAACAGCATTATAATGAAGACCTCTTACATCAACCATAACATTATCAGGCTTCATGCCATTATGAATAAAACCTGAAAGGTAAATTGCATGCAGCCCTTCAATCATTGTCAGAAATAAATGATCTGGTGAACATGATTCTAACCATTTCACTGGTTTAAGTCTCCTGGAAAAGTCATCTAAAGTTACACTTTCCTTACTAATGCCAAGAAATTGGGTTATTAAAATAGGATTTGGCTCCATGCAAACTCCCAAAAACAGGGGAAAACTAGAGTGAGGAATAAGATTTAACATGGCTTTTGCTTCATTGATCAAGATGGATCTCACAAAATGCTCTTCGTTAAAAAAAATTTCAAACAGGCATCTATATATATGTTATTGAACTAGCGTGAGGTCCGTATTGGGAAAATATTGGTCGAGTTCCTTTTTTTGCAAGTTTATGGACCGAGCCGAAGGCGAGGTCCATAAACTTGCAAAAAAAGGACGAGACCAATATTTTCCCAATACGGACCGAACAAGCTAGTTCAATAAGGTTTTTATTATATAGGCTTTCCCGCTTGTTGCTTTCTAGTCCGCGTGAAACTTGTTTATGATCAAGTTGTGCGAGAAAAAGTGCAAGAAAGCCTTCTCAATGCTGACGCGTACTCACAAACAAAAACCACGTGGAATAATTCTGATTGGCTCGCGCACGAAAAGGCGACTTTTTATTGGTCAAGGTTTGACACGAAAGTTTGACATGTCTCGTCAATCGAAGTGAAAAAGTTCGAAAAATGAAAATTTAGCTCATTTGAGATTCCGAAGAAAATGCATTTCTTAAACGTGTTGAATGTTTAAAAGTGTCAACTTTTGAGAAAGACTTACTATGGAATGAATGAAAATAGATGAAATTGAAGCTTTTGTAGTCAAAATTGCATTTCAATCGTCTTCATCGTCACTTAAAATGGCTCGGCGCTTGCGAAGCGGTGGCTGATCATGATTCGTAATCTGGATGTTAAACGAGCAGTTTTGGAAATTTGCTCCTTGAAAAATAGCCGATCCGGCTTCCTTTGTGGTCGTCATACTGGTACTTTCCACTGTAGTTGTTGCCTGTGTATTGCCAACTGCTTGGAGCTCGCTTGTGGTTGTTGATGAGCGACTGAGGGCTAACGACATTCTTCGTTGATGCTGAATGGAAGCCGATTTGTAGGAATCCAAGCTTCTCAGATTTCGATGTCCACTCAGTTGGGCCACGTAATTTTCAGGAACATCTGAATCCAGCAATCGTGAAATGCAGGTCTTTCGAACCGAGTGATTGGTAACGCGTCCTGGCAAACCAGCATTTTGGGGAGCTTTGGTGAGTAGCTTCCCGATTTCATTCTTGCCAAGCAGACTTTTCTTGTACCACACTGCATCAGTAGCCTTTCTTTGATGTTTTACGGCCAAGTAGAATGGTGCCTCTGGTTGATTCATCTCGATGGGCCTGTGACTTCTGAACAGCTTATAGTACTTGACTGGACATCGCTCGTTATCAGTAGCTTCAGCAGTAGGATAAAATGCTCGGTGACCGCTTGCTTTGTCCTGCCCCTGGCGCGTCTTCGAGCCTCTCTCAGCTTTCCAGAACAGCATTTCATTGCCTGTGTCCGGGTCAGTTTCAAGGCTGACGTCGCCCCACTGAAGCCTTCTACTTTCATCTCTTGCGCTAAAGCCAAAATGTAAAGCCAGGAGCCACCAAACTGTGCGCTGTAGAGCAACCGGGTTGTGCTCGCCAAATTCTCCTTCGGCAAAGAGCTTGTCTTCTTCAACAGCGGTGACTTCTCGGCTTGCTTATGGACGATTGCCTTTCCCTCTCTCCACGACAAGCTGTTTTCTTTTTGCACTGAGGACTTCTCGGGATAGCTTGAATTCGTCACCTTGAATGAGATTGGCTTGTGACCCGTGGGTATTAAGATAACGCTGGATGCTTCGTTGCAGGCAAGTCAGAGTTCCAGGTTCGTATTCGTCGCCATTTTTCTTTCTTACATCTTTAAAAAAAGCGCAGAGCGGCAGATTAAGTTCCACCTAGGGTATTGCCTCAATATTCCTGAACTTGTTCCGTTGGTGGCAAAATTTTCCCCATATTTTAAGGTCAGATTTGGTTTTTTCTGTAGTGCTTCTGGCCTGCTGTTGCTCAATGAAGTCGCGGTACTCTGAGGCCTTGTCAACGGAATCTTCTTTGGTTTTTTCGTCGAGTTTAATGTTTTCAGAGCTTGTTTTCGTTCCTTCGTCAGTGCTCTTGGAGTAAAACTCCGACATCACGATTTAAACCGACAGTTCCTACTATATTAAGTTAATTGGAAACAGTTTTTACTTTGCGTTGTCAAAACTGAAACAGTAACCACGAAACACTTGACGCTAGCGGTCCATCTTAGCGGTCCGTATAGGAAAATTCGGACCGCTCAGGGAGCCAATTAAAATGCTCCTTTTCATCGCGGACCAGTTCAGCTATATAATAAATATATCTTATTCGATGGTTTTACATATAATACGCGCGGATATTTTGCGAGTTGCGTAGTATTTTTCCGAGCCCCGAAGGGGCGAGGAAAAATACGAGCAATGAGCAAAATGTCCGCGAGTATTATATGTAAAACCATCGAATAAGAGATTTATTATTCCACTACAAAAAGATTTTGTTATTTTGGCTTCTCTGTTTTGGTAACAGTTTTCAAATGCACCCGGCATCAACTGTCCATCGGTATATGGCGCGTACGAATGATGTAAACAACACAGAAAGCCAGTTAAATGTGTTTAATTTGATTAGATAAAATGAAAAGATAAATGACAAGTGAAACTTGTTTTCGAGTCTGCATCGTTTCAAAAACTATTCTTCGTCCAGTCCGGACATTGTTGCTCCTTTTTTCTGCCTTTTCCGTCCGTATTCGCTCTGTTGTAAACCGGTCAAACCGGGACACTACAGTGTATTACGGTCTCATATTTTGCGCGTTCTCTTGACCTTATTTGGTGAAATGACATAATAGTGGAATAATAAACCTTTATATTTACCCTTAAAGCAACTCCCAAATGTACCCTTTCCTAGAACATTGTCCTCTTCAACTTCAAGCAAATTTTTCGTAATAAACCATGGCTTTTGGAATATCTACGTCCTTTAATGTACAGCTAGCAAAATATAGAAGTCTATTATTTTCTTCTTTTGTTTTCTTCCATTTATAAAAATAGCCATTTGCTATTTGCTTGGTGATCTTACAGTTATTTTCAAGGTCAATTACTTTTTCTTCTACTTTCTTTGCTGCATTGGATTGCAAAAATGTTGAGAGTTTTTTTTCGATTTATGTGATTCTTCCTTTGCCTACTTTTTCTCTTTTTCTTTCCACTCTTGGAGCACTGAAATTGTTGACTGCAGGTTTCTTCTGAGTGGTGTTGCAGCTTAAATGTCTAGAATCAGGCAAGATATTGATTGGAATACAAAATTAATTTTGAATTTGGTATCACTGATGGAAAATTATTCTATAAAAATGTGAGCCAGGTCAAAAAAGAAAGCAAGAACCCGTAGGCTGCAGATTATAGCCCAAGCAAGGCTGACCCAAGGGACAACCTCAGCTAGGAAATTGTCAGTAGGCAAGCAATTAAATCTTGCCTTGACAAAACTATGGCTTCTGCTGGAGTTCAGCCTTTCAACCCTTATCACATTTTAGTTTTTATTCAAATTCACTGTATCACTGTAAGTCATGTACATAAATGTACACAATATCAAACTAAATAAAAATAACTTAAAAAACATTCAGTTCATTTGTCAACGATTCAGTCCTCCAAGTAATTCAAAATAAAAGATATAAACTGATTTCTCTTTTTTTGTGAGAAATATCCATTTGAGATCCTCTGGTCAATTTTGTTTTTCATGTTTTCTCAAGCATGACATATTTTAATCAAAGTAAAACTGAACAAGCAAACTTGTGCACAAATTATTAAAAAAAATCCCTTCATTCAATGTTCCAAAAAAAAAAAAAAAATTTACCGTGGTGATCAATCAATTAGACTTTGAAGGAACTCGTGTTATCTTTCCCAATTGATGGTTTCCGATAAGTGTCCGGCAACAATCACCAATTTTTTTGGATCGCCAGATGGCAAGGGGACAAGCAAGGCATTCTTTAAGCACACAATAATTGCAAGGTGTATATATGTGCAGTACGAAAACAAGCGAGCCACGCTTTTCTCAGTTGGGCGAAAACAAACTTGACACTAAGTAATAATTGAATTTTTCTTCTCAGATATTGGTGGTCCAACAGAATATAAAATGTGAAAAAAAAAGTTTCAGTGAATAACAATGAAAATGATTGTGTTATGCAATGTCGAAAGGTTTCAAGCTTCTTTCAACACATGCAAATTTGAGTACCGTTTTCAGCACGAAAGTACCTACCAAGCTTTCCGTGTCTTTATCGTTTCTCTTTTTTAATGATCATCTGACACTTTTCGAAGACTTTTCTTGTTTTCTCAACGGGCTGCCGAACACTATTGACATCAAAAGTCTGCAAAAAGAATACAAATAACAAAACAAGCTAAATTAATAAAGACATCACGATCGACTGACAAGTTAAATAGTTCAAACGCAATTTATCTCCAATAGATTTTCAATTCTGTATCGCTTTTTTTCGAAGCATATTTCGAGGTTTATAGATCGCTACATGGTGTCTTTTGGTTTGCAGCAATGTAACCAGGCATGGCTTTGTAACCACGTGAGAATGTGCGTAGTCAAATGCGCATGCCACAGACCACCATGCCCCAACGCTTTTAGGCGGGAAATTTTTTTACACGATCTGTAATTCATCCATAGAGAGATTCCAAATATACAAGAAATAAAATAAAAGATCCTCTCTCGGAAAACTTCTCATTTTATGTATGTAAACGAAAACTTGAGTAACACTGAGAAGCCACCTACCACGTGCATCACCTCTGTCCATGCCGCGATGAAACGTTTTCAGGTTCGGTATGATTGAATTGATCGTCAAATAATCCAACTCAAAGAAATCTTCTCCGTCTATTTCGTTAGCTACATTTGGGTTAGAACACGATAAAAGAGGCAATTATGAAATTTGCTGTTGTATGTACTACCCTCAAGAGGAAGACATCATTCAGTTGGATATAGTTCAACTCGGCTTACCTTTGAATGCTTCTATCAGCTCATGAAACTCTCTTTCCTTTAAAAAGTCCATTATGTCCTCCTTGGTGGAATCTTTTGACAGATCAAGCACTGATGCCATTACAAAAACGGACGAAAAAACCTCTATCGACAGCGGAGAATGTTCACCGGATGGACGTTTCTCACAAACTGAAAGACTTGGCCAGTACAAGTCATAAGAATGACATGTCACAAAGGGACTTTCATTATATATAATTACGTGACCAAACAGTATTATTTTATAACCAAAAGTTCATTGTTTTAAAAATAAAAGCGGTTTCCGTTAAAGTGTCATTTGGTTAATACCAAAGGAAATTCCAGAGATTGTGCGGTTTCTTGATAAAGCCGGTTTCTATTCAAAACTAAGCTTCAAAGCTCAAGGCCGAGATGTTCAACAAATCAGTAAAAGAATTGAAAAGTGTCACTACTAGCGCCGGTTCCTACGCTAACCTCAATATTATTAATCATTTCATAATCACCGAATATCCCGGTCGGAGTGAAAAAGAAAAAACTTTAAAGCACTGTGCCGACTACAATCACCACTGGCGTTAGATCCGGCACACACAGATTGGCTCAGCCAATCTGTGTGTGCCGGATCTAACGTGTGATTTTAGGGCGATGGGTTTCGGAAACCCATCGCCCTAAAATCATACATTAAGACGACTCAGTTCAGCGTAATCTTGTCAAGCAGCTATGGACCGATGTTTATTGATCGCAAAAGCACTCAAACATATTAGGTTACGGAAAGCCACAGCCAAAGAAACGAACAGAGGAAGCGGCTGTATATTATTCGGATGCATTTATCTTACTAATCCTCTATTTAAACCATTATCGCCAAGTGGGTTGCATTGTGTATAAACAGAGTACTAATTTAGCTCTCACAGTCCTATTTCACTTATGAAAAGGACTAAATGTTATTTAAAAACCCACTAGTTCGTTTTCGATCGTCAGGATCATTATCAGAGTTTGTTGGTGATCTTGAGGATGGAAAACGTTCAGTATTTTTTCAGTAACAGTAAATTTTTACTCATTTAGATATCATGTCTCAGTTACAACCAACCGGAATATTTCAGGTATATTGTTACTTCCGAATAGTAGTGTTAACAACGTGAATATCTTATCTTTGGTGGGAAAACCTTAGAAAAAGCGGGAGACCCGTCAGGACTATCTCATTAAACTACGGCTACGCGCGCTATGGCGCGCAACCTTAGGTGCCAGATGTGCTCCACTTTTTACTCGTTGACAGTGGCTTTAATGCTGAGTCATTTGCTTAAAGTTCACCAAAGTAATCCTGACTTTTTTATCCAAATGTGATTTCGCTGGTTGCCAACGTGCAACGCACTTTCAAGAACGCGCATACCTACAAAAGCCATCTTAGAAGAGCGCATAAAGAAGTCAATCTTCATCAACCAGTCGTGCGTCGTGAAGACAGTGTAGCAGAAGAAGGCATGGAAATTGTAATCGAAGATACACCTCCCGAACAAAACGGAAAAAAGGGGAAAAAAATTAAAACACTTCAGTGTACTATGACTGATGATTTTGGTCGTTTACACTAATCAAAATAGTCAGAGTTAAATGACTAATCTCTATGGTTAAAACACCTATTATTAAAGGTTATTTTAACTATTCTCATTTGTTGACAATTTCAACTGTTAGGAATGGTTAAAATGACCATTGTTATTAGTCGTGACCATTTAAAATAGTCATTTTAACTAGTCAGTTTTTACAGTGTACGCCTGGCCCCAGTTGTTCAAAGAGCGGATAGTTTTATTCATTGGATAGGTTGCTATCCAGCAGATGAAATGCGTGCAAGATTTTCCCAATAGCCCTATAATTTAAGGATAGAGTAGAAACATATGTGAAATTTAAGTATGGGATTGTGTGGAAAACTTGCCAAAAGGCGTTACCGGTAGTTGGAGTACATTTGCTCCGCTGAGATAGCGACTTATCCGGTGGATAAAGTTATCCACTCTTTGAACAACTGGGGCCTGGTTTACTCAGCAGTGGAACACCAATTTTCAAGTCCGCTTCTTCAGGAGAAAAGCGAAACATTTCTCAGCGTAGCTGAACGCGGAGTCGACCGATCGCGAAAGCTTCAAAGCATCAACCGGTTGGTTAGACAAATTCTGCTTTCTTTATTACATCTTTTTTACATTCCTGTCTCATTGATATTCATATTTTCGATTATCCGGACATTTTATTCAAGTTCCAACGAGTCCGGATAATCGAGGTTCGACTGTACCAAGTTCACGGAGAAGACGACCCCTGACCTGACTGGGGACTGAAGGCCGCCGCCGAGGCAACCGGAGGAAAACCAGAAACTGGCCGAAAAAAACATGTTTTTCTGTCAGATAAAATAATCTGAATGTTCCAAGATGAGAAAAACCAAAATCCGCAATGAATATCAAAACCGAAAAGACGCAAAACCCGATCAAAAAAAGCCCCCATATTGCAAGGAAAATTTCGCTTGTGTACAAATTTAAAGGGAAGAAAATGACACGTTCAGAAATCCTACGCCGGGAAATCTTTGGACATCTTAAAATAATTTTTTAATAACTTGTATCGATCTGTCTGTTCGAACAATAACCACGATTTCCAATCTCTAATGCCTAACAAAAGCTCGTACAGTACTTTACCTGTTAATCAGATTATCCTGTAAATGTTCATGAATGTGAACGTGTTGTTTTTCCGGATGGTGTGTCGTACTAATGTACCGAGTTCCACTGCAAACTCAGACTGATTTGGTTGAAAAACGAGAAGAAACATTCCACAGCGTTTTCGCTGTTTGACTGACAATAAGATATAAAATTAATTCAAATTAAAAAAAAAATAAAAATAAAATTTAAAAAAAGCCAAAGCTAGCATTTCTTAGAAGGTGACAATTAACCAATAAATTTAACCGTATCAATATCCTATTTTCTTCCACTTCTTCTTCTTTTTTTTTTTTTTAAAGCCCCATCCGCCGTCCGCCATCCGCCCGTCCGTATCCTTGTTTTACAGAGTCCCCTCGGTTCCAGACTACTGGAGAGGAACTGAAAGTTTGGACTGCTGAGCTGAATGTGTGAATCGCCGAAGTGAATGTTTGAATCGAGCCACTGCACAACTACATTGTGAGACTATGTTTGAATTTATAATCTGGATTTCATATCTTAAATTAAAGTGCAGAATGTTTCAACAGCAGGATTTCAGCATTTTCTATCGAAATTGAACGCGGAATTTATGGTGTGGTGTTTGAGTTTCAGGATTTGATTGAAGAAATACACGTTTGGATTGAATGATCAAATGTTTGAATTGAAAAATGGCATGTTTGAATCGACGAAATGCATGCTTGAACTGAATGATAGGCCAGGCAATACAATGAATGCATGTTTAACTTGAAGAATGGCATTTCTGGATTGAAGAAAAGGGTGTTTGGATTGAAGAATCGAATGTTTGAAACAAACAATTCCATATTTGGATTGAATGATGGAATGTTTAAATCGACCCATTCCATATTTGCACTGAAGGATTGAATGTTTGTTTTGAAGGATCGAATGTTTGAATTGATAGTTTGAATTTTGACACTAAAAACGCGCCATATACACCATACCCCCAGTCATGCAAACGTCTGTAAATTTTTCATTTTTCAACTTACATTTTCTCAGCCGAAATTACACCTGATATGCTGAAACTTTGCAGGGTTAGTAAAGTAGAAGTGCTCTTTCTAGTGCTGGTATACGTTTTTAATTTTAACTTATTTGAATTTTCAGTCGCCATTTTGGAGAAAGGTCTATTAGCAACCTGTTGCATACTTTTGTGGCCATTACAGAAATGAAAAGTAAAAAAATCAATTCATAAACCGTAGATTATATCCCATACTACCACGGTAGTCCTTCAACAAGACCCGACCATAAATCATACCTCTCTGCATCCACCAAAGTGGTAAGGTGTTATAAAAAAGTGACCTTCGAATGCAGGTCCACACAACAAAAACGACTAATTAGAGCTTTGTAAAAAGTGACATTGAAGTATTTTTGTGTGGCTTATGACTATGCGGGGAAAGCAGATCTCAGCAAGTGCTATTTAAATCCAAAAAGAAAATTGGGGGTAACCACGGATTTTTCAGAGATAATAAAGCAACAATTATTCTAAAAAAAAATAG
Source organism: Pavona decussata (assembly GCF_977016875.1). Lineage (NCBI taxonomy): Eukaryota > Metazoa > Cnidaria > Anthozoa > Scleractinia > Agariciidae > Pavona > Pavona decussata. Next base: position 2,848,788 of record NW_028145568.1, read on the forward strand.
CAAAATACAAAGCAATGTATGGCGTATTTACCACATTGAAGCATAGTCACCCCAAATTTTACTTTTTGGATACCAAGAGCACTTGCTAATTTATGTTTTCTTCGCATAGTTTTAAACTTCGCAAAAACATCCCTGTATTAGTACGCACCCCCTATAGGAAACCCGAGTATCTCGAGATGCGCGGAACGGACGCGCGGTAACAAAAGAAGGCACCGTCCTTAATATAGTAACCGCTCTCTAAGTAATGGGAATTAATTTCAGGGTCCGGCTTTGACCACTTAATTCAAGTTGGAATATTTTTAAGATTCAGTTCTGCTTTCTGCGCCTGTCTCAGTTTCCGGCGTATCTGTTTCAGAATATCCCAACTTGTGCTTGATCCAGTACGTCTTCGACGCTTGTGAACATGCTATTCAGGTACCCTGCCATGGGATCATCAAGAAAGGTGGAAATCCATACAATCGTACTAAGCCAAGTGCTGTGGCGAAACTGCACTCTGCAGTTTCGGATCAAAAACCCAAGGCAGCATGTCATCACGTCGAGGAGATGGTGGGCGGGATCATGAACGCAACAAGTCTATCTGATCTGCCGAGGAACAGGGACCAAGCTAATTACCTAAGGAGGGGGTCATCGGACAACAAGTCTGACGTTGACTCTTTAGTGATACTCCTTGAGCAATGTAAACGCCAGCAGTTAGGGAATTTTAAGACTGCTTTTGTCCGTGACGTTTCCTGTGCCCCTGAATTACGATGCGTCATGTCCTATGACCACCAACTTGCAGACCTTGTAAGGTTTTGCACCCACCCCGACAGCTTCGGAATCTTCGCCGCCGACCCAACTTTTAATCTTGGAAAATTTAACGTGACGGTGACGACCTACACTAACTTGTTGGTTGTTGATCGTTAGACAGGCAAACACCCAATGTTGATTGGGCCTCTCTTTATGCATAAGAAGAAAACATATGATGCCTACAATTACTTCTTTTCAAAGCTCGTAAGTCTCAACAGGGAAGTTGAAAATGTATTGGTTTTCGGTACAGATGGGGAAGAGCCTCTGTTTAAGGCAATGGAGCGCAACATGTATCATGCTATTCATCTTAGATGCTTTGGTCACTTCCGGGACAACTGTAATGAGAAGCTGCGCACTCTACCTGTGGCAGTGCAAAAAGAGTTCCTTGATGACTTGTTTGGACGCCGCGTGGATAGTACTACTATGGAGGCTGGTGAGTGAATATTTACATTACATTATTAGTTTCAAGCAGCGATAGGTCCTATTGAGTCAGAGGCATCATCAATTAGCAAGCAAAACAGTGACATTATAGATGATCCAATGCTAAATCAGGTGAGAATCACTGACTATTACAAACAGAAATCGAACTTCTGTGAAAATAGACTGTTTCACTATTTCAACTATCATAAAACCCTTCCCAATGACAAAAACGTAGTTACAAAATGGTGACATACTTTTATCCCGACTTTAATCTGACTTGATTTCAATTCCTGAAACAGGACTTTTGGATGCCGACACAGAAGCAGAGTTTGAAGCTCAGTTGACATCGCTGAAGGAGGTGTAGGATGCGCGAGAGAAAGCTCATTTACCTGCCGGAAAAAAGCCTTCTTTTCATGACTATATTTCGAAAAAGGTAACATAAATTTTCCCTCAATGCATTCCAATAAGCCTTTTCCTTACAGGTTTTGTGGTAGTGACCTTATGTTAAGGAAATGACCTCACTCACTATTAGTTTTGGACTTAGAGAGGGGGGGGGGGGGGGGGGAGGAAAAGATTGCTAGGGTTGTGCTGGGGAAAATCGCACCGGTTGGTCTGAAAACAAGATGCCCGGCTAATGGCAATAACACGGAATGCTTAATGTAGCCCCAATTATTCCCCATTGTATGTTTCGCAGATATTTAAAAACTATCCTCCCTTGGCAATTGAAATAATTGTCTGAATGGTTTTATTCAGATATATTGCATGATACTTATCGTTGTCTTACTAGGAATCATACCAGAAATAACTCTGCAATAACGTCATGACCCCACTGAACTGGTCTGGCCTCCTATAGCTCTAATCCTTCGCGTTGATTATTCGATCTGTTTTTGAAAGCGGAGATTCTTCGCTGTGAACTCTCCCAATTTCCACCGTTTCAACTGTCGAGTACTACCTAGAAGTTATTTTTTCGATTTACTGCTTGAAAAAGGTTTCTTTTCTCTCTGAAAACGGCAGATCAGAGTCTTAAATTCATACATGTGGTCGCCATTGAACAAAAACAACTTTTCGAAATGATGACTTGCTTTGACGTCACACAAGTAGAGATAAGTGGATCCCCTCCCTCGTGATATACGCGGCGATCATAGATATTGATTGGGCTGTTTTTGTTCAAGACAATCAGAACAATAAATCCCTTCTGGGAGAGGGTAGAATTTGATTAAGGTTTAATGAATAAATCAAATAATGATTTGACGTCACACAGGAAAGGATGAGTGGGTCCCCTCTCTCGTGATATGTGCCCGAATAATAGATTTTGATTGGCCTGCTTTTGTTGAAGATAATCAGAACAATACATCCCTACTAGAGGAGGACATATTTTAATGCATAAATTAATTTTTCGATTTGTGACTACGACGAAGAAGATACCTGACCGAAGCCTAGACGAGGCCTGCCCTGCGGGCATTCCGTGTAATGAGTAAAAAGTGGGAGGCAAACCCATATAAAAAATAACGGAGTACCCCTCCCCTTTCTAATAGGAAATAATTTCTTTTACAACTTTTAATTTCACCATTTTATGGGTGTGCACGCCCTTAGGAATCGGCCTTTGTACTAAAAACCCTGCTTTCATAAATAATAATAATAGTAGTAATAATAACAATAATAATAATAATAATAATAATAATAATAATAATAATAATAATAATGTCACGTATGTGCTTCACGCCCCACTTCAGCATGTAACTTAAGCATGTAACTCTTTTCCTTTACGTGACGCGTAGTATAACGAAATGCGTAGGATAATAACATTTTTACAATTCAAGTTCGTTTAGAACTGCTCACCAGTTAAGTAAGGGTTATTGGCCTGGAACGAGGGGATATGTGCATAACATTTTTTAATGGCAGCATTAGGCAGTGAGATTTCAGCCGTAAAGATGTTTTTCTCAACTGTTTTCTGAACTTTGGATTATTCACACAACAATTTGTATGAACAATTGCTTTTGTCTGCTAGTATGCGTGGTAAACATGTTTGTAACTCTTGCATAATCACTGCATTCAGTACACTACACGTGGTTGAGCGGCTGCTGTTAAATTTTGGAAATAGTGTGCAGTCGGCTATCGTTCCGTGTGGAAACAACGATGAGCGATTGTTAAGATGAAGTCTTTTTAACCGAAAACTTCTTACACTGTCATTGCTGAACGGATTAGTGGTCGTATTCCTGCAAATGTAAAGAAAGCTACCAGTGGGACAGTACGAGTATGGAATGAGTGGTCGCCGATGAAAGAACCTCCCTTCCAACTAGTAGTCAACAAGAAGATGAGTTTGAGTTTGTTGTTGCGCCTGTTTTTGAATTACTAGTAGTAGTAGTAGTAGTAGTAGTAGTAGTAGTCGTAGTAGTAGTAGTACTAGGAGAAAAAGTTATGTTGTTAATTTTTTTCTTTAATAATAAACGATTAAGAACTCGTTGAAATGTTTAAGATTACTAATTAAGGGGAATAAGTCGAGCAGTATATGGCGAGGGGGGGGGGGGAATATATATCCCCCCCCCTCGTCATAATCCCCCCGCCTCAGCTATTGTTTTCAGCCCCGCCCTCCCCTTTTACAACCAAAGCCGCACCCAGTTTTTCAGACAGTTAGTAATTGACAGGGGCTATTGAATATATTCAACCGAAAAGAACAAAGGAAACCGAGCCAACTGAAAAATAAGCCTTTTTATTTATTTAGTTTTTTAAGGATACCTTCGCGGGTGTCCTTCACGAAAAAAAATATTCGCGCGCCGTCTTAAATGCAACAACCATAAACTATATATTAGTACAAAGCTAATGAAATGTACTATCTGGTAAAAATTATTTCGCTTTGATTTTTTCTAGCTGTAAGGAGAGTACGTCCCAAAAGACCAAAATTACTGATGTCTCTTTGAGCGAATTTATCGGGTATGGAATTCGACCGCAGAATCAAAACTACTGCATCATATCAATCACAAGGCATTCATCTTCAAAACCATGTGAGGTTTTTTCAATTTTCGTATTGGTTGCTTCGCAATTTTACTGTCAATTTTGATGATCAAAAACTTACCGATACGTTTTACGACGACGGCCATTGCGGGAGATCAATTTTACAAAACGGAAATCCCTTACACGGTTTATTTTGCTCGGTGTCTTGGGAATCTTCGAGCCAAATTTCAAGGCAATCCGTCAAATCCTTGTACCGTATAAATTACTTTAAAGAGAGCACACTCGCGTAAAAACGAAGTAGGTTTTTCCCGCTTCTAAAGGTTTACAAACATTTCACGCCCTTGCTGCGCCATATTTCAATACTGTGGATGCCACTGATGTCGAAAGCCAATAGAATTACAGGAGACCTACTACTAAGTCCCCTGAGATTACTGGTGTCGCGCCGGAAAATAGTTGAGTGCGTGACTGCAGCTCTATTACCAGTCAGAATTTCTCGGATTTCCTTGCGAAATGCCGGGCAGAAAAAATCTTCGAAGAAAAGGAAAACTGCAGTGGACTCCACTGTGAGCCCCATCGATCCGAAAGAACAGCTGCAGGCAGAAATGCGGTCACTGGGGTACGTTGAAGGACTATTTATATATACCATTATCCATGCGAATAAATTGCCGTCGCAAGCTTGCAGTTCAATATCCGAACTTTTCTGCTTTGCAGATTTGATGGAGATATTTTCACTCGCAACATGGAGGCCAGCGTTGAGCGCAATATGTGGGGAGAGAAAGGGCCTCAAAGAACTCGATATATTGAATATCGTACCTGGGCTTATGCGCTATGCGCTTATGCGGTTTTGGCAAGAGTTTTTCGCCATCCTTCATCGGAAACTTTCTTCTTCTTTTTCTTAGGACCAGTTTTCTTCTTAGTTTTCAACCATGGACTCTTTTCTTTCTTATTTCTCGCCATACAGGATACGCAAAACGAACACAAGCGAATAAGTGAACAAACCACAAGTTGCAAACGTAAACAAAAGGAAGAGAGGCGACATGAAATGAACGACTCCGGATGTTTTACCGCGAAAAACATCACGGGAAGCCCTGATGCTGATACATTTTAATTGGCTTATTGCACTCTGGCTGGTGATAGAATTTCATTTGAAAAAACGTTTTTGTTGATAATTCGCGCCCGCCTCAAGATTTGAAATATTTTTTTTTGAAAATGAAGAGCGAGACTAGTAATGTTTAATTTGGCCTTTAAATTTTTTTTTGGCAAAAAAAACGACTCTCGAAGGTATCCGGTAACCTTAAGTTCTCTGCCCTATCTACCTTTTTTGAATGCCAAACACGTCTAAAGAGGATGGGAGGAGGGGGTAGCTAAAGGCTGTCCAGACGTTGCTCTGCAACTTTGTGCCCTTTTGTATTTGGAGCAACTATTGCTCTTGTTTTCATCTTGAACATTTTGTTCTTTCATAGTATTGTTTTGTCTTTCAGAACAATTTTAAGAGCCTTTATAAATGTTATGTCGAACGCTGATGACGTTTTAATTTGCACTTCGGTGGAAAACAAAGCAAAAAAAAAAAAAAAAAATAAAATAAAATGGAAAAATGGGCAAAAACCGTGCTTCAAAGTTTAGGTAACATGTTCTTGACTCCCTTTAGCCAAGGCGTTAGCTTAGCGAAAACATGCTAATTCTAATAGAAAAATTTTGGCACAAGGCAACAAGTTACTAAAAAAAAAAAGACAAAAAACGGTGGATATCTTTTAACGACGGTGCCTACTAAAACAGAAGTATTTTTGCACGGTTTATGACTATGCGAAATAAGCAGATCTTAGAAAGGGCTATTCAAATCCAAAAAGAGAATCGGGGGTAGCCACGCTTTTTTCAGAGATAATTAAGCAACAATAATTCCAAAAAGCGCCAAAATACAAAACAAGGTATGATTTTTTTTTCCAAAATTGAGGCTTAATTATCTGTGAAATATGCGTGGCTATCCCTAACTACTTTTCGGATTCCAATAACCCTTGCCAAGGTCTGCTCTTCCCGCGTAGTTAAAAAGCGCGCAAACATATCTCTGTTTTAGCTGGCAGCGCCAGTAAGAAACCCAAGTCTGTCGGACCATCCATGCGCAGAACGTATGCGTAGTAGCCAAAGGGAGGGGTACGGGCTTTAATGGAAACTAAAACAAGAGACCTTTTTTTTTATTCGCGTTGAAACGGCTTTATTTCCCACGCTGTTTACCTTATCTTCCAAGCAAATTACATGGTTGTTCATTTTTATCTATCAGCTAGGTTAAATCCATGTAATCTTTATTGCTTAAGCTTGGATCGAACGACGGCGGCGGCGACGGCGACGACGACGTTTCCCTAAAGAAAATAAAAATGAATAAATAAATGATGGGAAGAGCAGCAGACTGACAATAAATTGTACATAAAGAGCACTCAGTGCTGCTGGCAAGATGTTTCTGAACGTTTGAAACAACGAAATATCTAGTCATTCAATCAATCAATCCATCAATCAATCAATCAATCAATCAGTCAATCGATCAATCAACCAATCAATTAATCAATTGGTCGGTCGGTCGGTCGGCCGTCGGTCAGTCAGTCACTGAGTCAGTCAGTTAGTCAGCCAGTGAATTAATAATTAACGAAATAATAACAAAAAACAACAACAAATATGAGCCTCATTAAAACGGCGACACGATAATTTACAAAAAATCGTGAATCAAGGCTAACCTCTGGATCAGACAACTTTTTAACAATGGGAAAATTGCTGCACACTTTCAAGACAACTATATTTAGTGGCAAATTGTCACCTATTTATAGTGTTACTCTGAATGGCCCACAAATAGATTTGTTTTAATGGAAATGTTACAGTAATGGTTCAGTTTTGTTAAAAATAACCCTAATAGTACAGTACAGAAACTGGTGTAAATTATCTTTGACTGCGGATGGCTAGGATTCATATAGATTGCAACTTAGCAAAAATTAAATTGGCCATTTTCCTGAGTTCTTCCTGTGTATTTTGGAAAAATCGCAACAACCGATGATTGTTTGTTCTTTCCAGGCGAAAGCACTTCTCAGTGTCTAGAGTAAATTGATGTTAGAGAAAACGTACTTTGACAAACATTTAAGCAGTTCTGATATAAAAAACCCGAGAAATCTCCGTGACAGTGCCCATTTAAGCATTACTCCATGAGAGTACGTTGGATATGACGTGACAGATAGCATAACTTCATGATCCCATATCTAATAATCGCTGGTAGAATAATCCTTCTAGTAAATGCAACCTAGAAATATTGCTGTTTCGTACTTTTTTCATTTTTTAAGAACGACTTGAAGACAATTTAAAAGTAGCTATTTCTTGGGAAGGGTGTAATGGCTGTTATCCCATGACATCCCATGGTTCATCCCATGATTCAGTTTCAAATAATGGTTGATAAGTTAATGAATCTTGCTTCAAATGTTGATAATTTTGTCGCTTAGTTATACTCGATTGAAAGATCCCTGCTGTTCTAACAGAACGTAACTTTTTATTTAATCGGGCTTTGTCATAAACATTGTACCTTGTTTGGGCCTAAACTGTGCCATACATGTATGTTTCATAACTGGATTTTCAAAGGAATATCCAGCCACGATACACGCATTCCATTTGGCAGAACTGATCCGACCAGTGAGTTCACGAATGGAGTGTTTGTTACATTCTAGTCCTTAGTTTGCTGATTTGAAAAATATCTACTGCAACAGCCTTTCACCAACTTCCATTAAAAAGTTACCAATTTAGTGGACCAATTCTGACAAGTGGAAAGCCTCCCTTAGGCACAAAGGAAAAACTTGAAAATGTACGCCCGAGTTTTTCAAGTTCTAATCATTTCAATTTGGTAATCCAAAGACAGCTTTTAGGGGCCTTAAGTACGACAGCCTACTTGTACCACGTAGCCGAAGTGTCTAAATACTTAATCAGTGGTCGGAGCGGCGTTCAAGAAAGAAAGTGATCGAACAATTTACCATCATGTACTCACGGATTGCAAAGAACTTGAAAAATGTAGTAATAAATATTTCACATTTCTTTTTTGACGTGTAAGGCAAAATATACCAAATTTATAACGAACGTGCAGTGCAATCGTTTCGCTGATTAACCTTGTTGCTTTGTGACGTTTTTACCGCCGTTAAGTTGCCATGATAACTGCTTTATTTCCCTAAAAACAGTTTTAGTTGTCTGTAATAGTACCTTGGTGGTCCTTGATGGATTGATACTGGACAATCATTTTTTAACAGATAGTCTGTCATCTCCAGAAAAATACGAACAGCTAAATACCCGAGAGAGGTATTAAAAGAGTTAGAGTTACTAACCGATGCTGAAGTCGAATTCCACGTTAACTTTTATGTACTTGGTGTCCGAACCAAATGCGTTCTCCACCTTGCACTCATACGAACCGTGATCGTGTTCCATCACCTTGGTGATGATGTACCGAAGACCAGCTTGATTACCGTCCTTATCAAGGATGTATTCTTGCTTCACTGGACCACCAAAACCCTCTGAAATTAACGAAGGGTTTATTATTTTCAGAACATACAGTGATTGGAAAAAAATATCTTAATAAGTTAGAGGAATGCCTTATTCTTTTACCGATGTCCGAGAATGTGATATAAGGACTTTCTATTGATTGTGAAAAGGTGAAAAAATTAAGCTAAAAAAAAAAAAAAAAAAAACAATCCGGAGAGGAGGGGGGGGGGGGGGAGGGGGGTTCTATATGTCTCCTTGTCGCAATATTTGGCTCTTTGATCAGCCTTTCATTTTCTAGGTTCTTTCACAGAAGTCTGTGGTTTAGAATGAAACTAAACGACATGATGCGAAGACCAGTAAAAGTAGATTAACTGAGCAAGCATATGAAAATACTACTACTACTACTACTATTACTACTACTACTACTACTACTACTACTAATAATAATAATAATAATAATAATAGCAAAAAAAAAACCACACAACACCTGACACTGGAACCGTTTTCATGATGGTAAACGTAGGTAGCGGCAGACCATAACCGTGGCATTCAAACTGAGTCTGTTGGTTTTCTGTGGCGTTGGTAGGATTCGGTCCAAACTGCGAAATCATCGGTGCTCCTGTATTAGAAAAATTCAAATTGAAGCTATTGATAAGAAAGTTTCTACGCTTAAAAGGTAATTTAAAAACGTTTTTTTGTGTGACCACTTAGAACTAAGGAAGGGTTAAGATATAGTTTCTAAATTTCTAGGAATGTTGCGTAACCTGCAGGCAACACGCGAGATGCTTAAAGAAGTTTATCGTGCAAAGTACAATGGGTTTTTGCAACAACTGTTTTTGTCTACTGTTATGCAATCAACACGCATGACATATTCATTGGTTAGAGTATGATGTAGAAATAGGGCAGAAAATATCAGTACAAAATAAATATCAATCCCATATCCAACGATGATTGCAGCTTACAGCCAAATTCGTTGTATCACGCTGCGCGTTTTGCAAACGCGATTTTGCGCGTTTTGCAAAAGAAATGTTGGGTTTTTGTGTTGTGTCAATCATCTGATTGGGGGGCAGGGTTATGCAAATAACAACGGAACGCTCTCGCTTGAAGGGTGTTTTCCTGCTCGCTTCTTAACCTCCACAGGGCGTAACTAAGGTACACGACTCAGCAGTGAATACAAATTTCTCTAAAAAGTCGCGTGCGCACCACACTAGAATTGAAAATGCGATTTAAAATCTTACGAATCTGAAATAATTAGTCACTTCGCTTGATGCCATGGCAGCAGGAGTTTGAGTACCTATTTTTTCCCCAAATTTGGATTTTTGTGCCTCTTTATGAGAAATTTAAAGTTTATTCTTTTAACTTTTACATATTTACACGTTTTCGATTCCTTGGTTTTCGTGAACCTTAAAACTAATTTGGACGAATTTTTACGGTCTTAGAGATATCGAGAAATTCAAGATGGCGGTTGTGAATAGCAAATGACTTGGTTGTCACTTGAAATGACGTCATCAATCAATTTCATGGACAAAGGAAACAGTTTTGGACATAATATATACTCTCCAAGTCTCATTCTCATTGCCTTAATGGCTAAACATGGTAAGACGCCACCGAACTAGTTCTTTTATATAATTTGCAAAACTAAGCTTTAGGTTTAAACCTGTGACCATTGCAATAAAAATGTAAATCAAAGAATGCTTCGAAAGGGAGTTTAGGAGGTTTGCACTATGTAAAAAAAAAATCCCTAAAGAAAAAGCTAAAAATATTCAATTGAATTAAAAAAAATCTCATGTTTACAATTATACAAAAAAGAACAAAATTAAAGAGTGAAGAAATATTATAAAATATGTATAAATACTACAATATATTCAAAAACGATCCTAAATCACCTTTAAAAATTGTAACATTTGTGGCCCCGACGAACCGGTCAGGGAAATCGCTTCATTCGTTAACGATTCTTACAAAAAATGAACTTTTATAACAGTTACAGTTTATATTCCTTGAATTTCAACTTGGAGTAAACGCAGTAAATGCTCTGATCCTGTGAGGCTTACTAAATAACAGCGACAATAATAACACAAGTGGCAAGCTTACCTCCACAGGAAAGAGAAGACGTTGATCCTGTAGAAATGGTGGTGGTTCCATTGGGGCATTTCTCGCAAGTCTTCTGGCCAGTTTGGCTTTGGAAAGAGCTTATTGGGCAAGCCTGACATGGCGAAAGGTTCGCAGGGATATCAAATCCCGAGGTAGAGAACTGACCTTTAAAACATTGGGCTATGTGCGAAAGAAACACGAGAGCTAAGAATTTTGCAAGAAACCGTAAAAAAGGTTAGAAGTAACTCACAGCACGCTTTCCCATGCTCATTTTTTTTTTATATTCATTCATACACTTGCTTGGAGAGAGAGAGGAAGGTGATCGCTCAAGGGGTGGGGAGGGGGGTAGGGGTGGTGGTAAATGGGGTCAGTTAGTACGAAAAATTGCACAGTGCCCCTGGAGGTATTATTAAATAAATTAAAATTCTGGAGGCTACAAATGTTCCCAAGGGCCTCAGGACAAAGTCTAGATCCCTGCTATTCTAACAGAACGTAACGTTTTATTTAATCGGGCTTTGTCATAAACATTGTACCTTGTTTGGGCCTAAACTGTGCCATACATGTATGTTTCATAACTGGATTTTCAAAGGAACATCCAGCCACGATACATTCGTGGTGGTAGGGGTGGTGGTAAATGGGGTCAGTTAGTACGAAAAATTGCACAGTGCCCCTGGAGGTATTAAATTAAAATTCTGGAGGCTAAAAATGTTCCCAAGGGCCTCAGGACAAAAGTCTAACGAAAATTACCGGTGCAGGTTTTCGATCCTTCTACCAAAGTCGAGCTGTTGTCAGGACATTTGGTACAGCTCAAAGATCCCTCCTGGCTGCTTACAAAGCCAATGGCACAGTTCTTACAAGTCTTTGTGTCCACATCGTAGTACATTCCTTTCTGGCACTTAACTGTGGGCGAGAAATACATATAAATAAATACTTTAACGAATGGATGAATGTTCTCGTGAGCAAGCAAGTGAACGAAGGAACGAACGAACGTACAAAGAATGACTGAGTGACTTACTGACTAGGCAATTAAATGACAGACTGGACGACTGATTGACTGACTGAATAACTGACTTTCTGATTGATTGATTGATTGATTGATTGATTGATTGATTGAGTGACTAACTGAGTGACTGACTGATTGAATAGTCGGCTGACTTACCGACTGACTGACTGAATGACTGAATGAATGAATGAATGGACGGATTAATGGATGAATGAATGAATGAAAGTGAATGAAAGAATTACCGAATGAAGACTTATCCTTACAACGGAGATAAGATTGCTCTTAAAACAAAGAAAGATAGAGTGCACCAAAGCAAAGAAAACTGTATCCTGACATTCGACAAATTACTTGTTATCCTTGAGACTTTGCTAAAATAAGCGTTGGTATACAAATGAGCCGAAATATATCGGTTTTCATACAAGCCAGTGTACTCACCACAAATGTTTTCCGGTGTAGCAAAACCTATAAATCCCTGTTTAACATAGGTAGTGCTACAAGAGTCGTCGTTCTCTGGGCTTTTGAAATCTAGGAAATTAATAAGGAGGATATTGATGAGATAATAATAACCAATCGGTTTTGATGGTGTGGTCTCAAGATTATAGAACCAAAGTAGGATTCTCACCAAAGACATCAATAAGGGGAAAATTCAGACCATATGCATGATAGTTCATAACAATCATTATCATTATCAACCGCATCGATTAAACAACAACAACAACGGCACCGTAAACAGGCAACATTTGAAAACTGTTCAATACAGCTTCTCTGCGTGGTGTTTTTTTATTTTGCCATTTGTGAGCGCCTCGCTTACCCTAAGATCATTATCTCCAACGACATTAGCATCTCCCGACCAGCCCACCTAAATCAGCTGTAAGCGCTGGCTTATAGTGATACTAACCACTCAGTACAAAATGTACTATAACAACAACTGAAAAGCAACGACGACGACGACTACGACAACAACAACATGACAACAACAACAACGGTATTCACATTTTTCAAATAGTGTATATCACAAACTTTGCAACAGCAAGAGTAATGCTTACCAACGCAATCTGGAATTTCGCCATATCCTGGGTCAGAAACAGTTGGATCGCACGTGAAAAAATAACCCAACTTGAACATCTTCTTATTTGAATTGCAGGTTAATTGGCAAAATTTGTTTCCGTTAAAATCAGTGCACGTAAAGTTACCATTTTCGGGATCAGGTGGTAAATCGCATTGCAGTTCTGTTAATACAAAATTACAAAATAAGTGTGGTAGACGACATGATGAAATTGCTAAACTTCTGCTCTGACGACCTGGATCAAAACGAGCTCCTCTTTGAGTGCAGCAAAAAACAAAAATAAAACAAATATAAAAAAAAAAAAAACACAAAAAAAAACCAGTTTATTCTGTTCAACCTTGCCTTCAGTTGAATGCTTCCTCCTACCTAACGTCAAGCCAATTAATGCTATGACAAGGAAGCTTCGAAAGAATATAGTACGTGTCCGAAGCTGTTTCCCGTGAGGTCCACAAGGTACAACGATGACCTCACGTCAATTACGTCATTTTTTCTGTACAGTCGCTATCTTTCATCTGTTATGTTGAATTTCTAGATTTCTCTACCGTCCAACAATATTTAAAATTTTGGCGGTGAATGAGAACGGTTTCAATCACTTATCTTAAGTGACCGATCACATTAATTAAAACCGTAGGATAAACAACAATCACTGATCGTTTCTTATATGAAAGCAATGTTTGTTTACAAAATAGTTTATTATAATTGATGAAAATCGATTTGGAACAATTTTAAGTAACACCCGTTTAAAAGAAATGCTAAGAAGTTCGATTGTGAAATTTTGAACTTACTCGATCGGGAAGGTATTTAGCATTTTAACGAGACCAACGCCATTTAATGAATGACCTTTTGAGTAGAATAAGAACAGACACTTACTTTTAACATTAACTTTGAATTCACATTCTGCTTGATTATTATCAGCATCCTTGGCCGTATACCTGACATTGGTTGAACCTGTATCAAACGTGTCACCGGGATTCTTTGTAGCTTCAACGTTGGTGACTCCGACGTTGTCGGTAAACGTAGGTGGTATCCAGGTAACCGTTTGGGAGTTTTGTGTTGTTGTCACGAATACTCCCTCATAAGGACAGCTTGACACTTTAGGTGCTTCCTTATCTGTTGTTAGTAAGACAAAAACAAAAGCAAACAAACAAACAAAAAAACAAAAAACAAAAAAATAATCTAAAACACATAAACACCAAAAGAAAGGAGGAAAACGATTAACGCTAATCCAAAACAAAAATTACCCGAAATCTCGGGAGTTTGAGAAACGCACCCCAATAGGTAGTTAGGACCACCCGAATGAGCTACCAGGTTCAAAGTGCAAATTCATGATAATAAATAAAGGTCAAGTAGCTGAAACGGGGATTAATGCCCTAGCTAGGTTTATACATGTATATGATGCTATATTGACCAAGCGTAAGGTCAAGATGGTTGGATATTGGCTATTGTCGAAACAAGAACGAGGCTAATATTTAACAAGCCTGGTCAAAAAAGGATAATATGGCTTTAACCTCAGTTAAAACTACAAAGACAGCAAAAAACTGTTCTACGCGAACAGAAATTGCTTTCAGCTGGCCGGCCAGCGTAAGATTTGTTTTCAGGGACTTAGACAAAATGAAAAACTATTTTCATGAAACGCGTTAGCCTGGCTTCTGATTGATGACATAATCTGCTCCAAGAAACTCTACATGTTTCACACAATATATCTTTGTGACTATCTGTCTTATGTCTCCTCTTATGCTAATAATTTGGTTGAAGCAAAGACCGAGATACAACATAAGCCGGGGCCTCTGTTAGAAAATGACTCGGTTACCGTTAAGAGCTGAAACAACTGAAGCCTATGAGCCTTCCGCTCCAGCGTTGTACGGTTCTTGAGCAACTGACCGGGATATCACCCGGGAACATTCCATTATATACATGTTACCTTATGAATTTGCAAAGAAAGATGTTCGACGAAAATTCCGGCTCAAAAGAACATTTAAGTATGAAATATATTTTAAGAATTATTCTGTCTGTATTTCTTTTGATATTGTTATTGTTTGTGTTTTCTATTTTTGTGGAGGGCCATTTTGTAAACTACCGGGTCACCAATAATCTGTGGCCATACTCATGAAGTCTCAAATGTTCATTCATTTAAACATTAAAAAAAAATTGATTTTGTAATTTGGTATATTTTGTGACTTGACGAAAATCTGGCTTTGGTCGTCTTTAATTCCCATCAAAGCCGTGACAAGGTGCACCAAAGGAATCGACCCTAAAATGGTTTTCAAAGATACTAGGTGATATATGATATATGATTGGTGTTTTAATTCCCTTCACCTATATTATACCTTCGGTTTGTATTAAAGGTACGTTGTAAAAGTTAACACTTGACAGTAGCTTCCTTTGATAGTATTTGCATAAAATCTTTGAATAAAACCAAACACGGTCTTCGCCACCGACCAAACATATGCCAAAGTTCGTTCAGCAAGGAGGAAGCAAGTCCGTTAGCAGGTCAAAATGACTTTAGATATTTCTCTATTACAGTTCGCGTCCATTTAGCGACCCCGATCAATCTTCCGCCTTGCACTTGCATTGACTTACCCCCGTAGGCTGCCCTTGATTACGCAAAATATTTCGATCAGCAAGAAGCATTGGCAGCGAAACGAAACAAATTATAAAGCAATTTATGACAGTATATACACACATCATTTAACTATCGCACCAATAACCTGGATTACAATTCAAATGCACTTGTCTATTCGTTATGGACCAAAAAGACGTAGTGACCGTGTTATTGTGTAAAGTATGTAAGTGTTAGTAATTCAATATTTTGCGGTACAAGTAACTTTGCTGATTCTGCTATTTGCAACGCCATTGTGTTAAATACAATTCCCCCCCCCCCCTCCAAAAAATAAATAAATAAATAAATAAATAAATAAATAAATAAATAAATAAATAAATAAATAAAAACTAAATACCTTTAACATAAATGGTTACTTGACACTGTGCTGTAACCCCATTTGGATTCGTCGCCGTATACGTCAAACTCGTTTCTCCCGATGGGAAGGTTTTATTGGTGTTGTATCGCTCCGGTGTGATTTTTATTCTCTCTGCCGGTTGATTGGATTGAGGGTCCCCGAGTAAAGCAGAGACATCAGCCGTATTGGCGCCGGGAGAAAGGTTGACAGACACGCTACTTGGGCACGTGATCCAAGGATTAGCAAAAACTAAAAAGAAATTTCAAAATTAGTTAATAGCGGGATTTTTTTTTAAAGGCAGTCCTGACTGAAATGTTTGTGAAAGCAGAATTGTTCCGGGATGCAAAAAGGTGAAGTCTAGAGAATAGACATTAGGAACTTCGCTTACGGCGAACGGCAAACGGCGGAAATGACCACGTGACCATGTTTATCCTCTATTTGCCACTCACTGTTTTCAGTTTCTCAATAAAATTAAGTAGTTTTGCGTTACTGAGCACGAAAGGCCAGAATTGTTTTGCACTTTTCTCATCATGAACTCGTTTTTTCAAGAAAACATAAACGCGAAAAAATATTTTCAAAACGTATTGAAAATAATAATAAAAAAGTGTAAAGTGTGAGTGTAAGTGCGAATCTGACATTTGCCGTTTGCCGTAAACGCGATTCTTAACCTCTCTAATGAGTCTAGCGAATCACGAACGCCAGGTTTAAACCCTGTTAGTGTCGATTTAATGAGAATTAGAGCTAATTAGTTCTAATTAGTTACTAATTAGAGCGAATGAGTTCTACGTGACGCATTTCCATCATGTCGATAACAGATAGGGGCAAAGAAGAAAACAGTACAGCAAGGTGCATGTACCGGGTTAGACTAGCATTTTATCCCATCGAAAAAAGGCATAAAAGGAGAATATACACGTCCATGGTTTATTCAAAGTGCAATATGTACAATATACATTGATATATTAATGAAATGAAGGCTTTTTTATTTTGCATTCTTAATTGTATATGTCAATAAGATTAAGTTTTCATTTTTATTTTTAAATACCGCATTTTTAAGTGAGCGGCGTGTTATACTGTTGATACTGTTGTCATTGGCATAAAGTAAATTAATTTTTAACAGCTTCCCTTCCAGTCAAATTCATTCCTTGAAGTGAAAGGTGGAGCAAAGGTCGTGAACATAAAACTTGCCCCCTTGTAATCATACATTGAATCGACAGAGAAATAATATTAGAATCAAGCGCAATTGTCAAAGAGGTGGCAACAGCAGCCCCATAGCCATGCAGACGCTTTTGACTGATATAAGAGAATCTTTGCTACATCATTGTTTTCGTTTTTCCCCAATAGGATATATATCTATGTAATATCAAACAGTTAACTACCAGCAAAATATATGTCACTTAATTTTAGGTGGTGATTAATAGTCGGGTGTTATGTTAAAATTTCTCGACCGAGGTCAGTAGCTTCTTTGTCTTCTGGGGCAGGCGGATACGCTTACCCTCATTACTTCACAAGTATGAGAGCTAAGAAAATGAGACTGGGAGGACTCATAGTACGATTAAAGTTGTCGCCTTTGATTTCCAGAGCAGCAAGTGATTTGGTCAAATGACGGGAATTACGTGAGGATCTCAAAATGGCGGCCATCTTGGATCCATCATCTTGGATTTCTTGATTTTCCCCCAAAACCTCATAAACTACCAAAACCGACCAAAAAGTACTCAAAATGGGAAAAACAAGAAAGAAAATGATATGAAAATCATGAATTTCACCTTGAAAATTGATTATAGCAAGTTAAAAACAGAGATATTCCGAAATCCTAAGTTAGCCTCTCAGTCAAACATTAGTAGTCGAATCCCTGTCAAGATAGGGTTGATGGTCCATTGTTCCAAATTATTTAACCCAGTGTGGAGCATTTTTTAAGCTCCTACGATATGCGGAGTGCATGTCTTTGTAGCTTAAGCATTGCAGTTTATACTTAGGTGCTAATGAGGTGAGAAATGTAAACAAAGCTCCCTCTATTAAGTTATCATATTATTCATATTATATATTTCCAGGCCTATTGAATGAAGCAATTGATATCAAATTGATGGCATTTTTAAAATTTGGACAAATTATTGCTAAAGAGGAAACAAGGCAGCATCGAGGAAAGTGCTGTAATTGAGAGGAATTTACCTTGTTGGCATGTTGGCTCCTCTTGACTGTCCCATTGGCCACTGCTTAGGCATCGTTTCTGCGATACTCCTGATATCGTATAGCCACTATTGCAGTAATAATAACATGACTCTTGGAAATAGTTCCCAACGGTTTTGCAGGTGTCTGGGATGATTTTGCCATTAGTAGGGGCAGTGAGATTTGGGCAGCTCACTCCTGTTATGGAAAGTTGACAGAAACGGTTAAAACCTTCTCATTATTTGGCACATTTTTATTTAAGGGATACGAATTCTTCCCAAAACTTGGCAAGCATCGGTATCCTTTAGTATTAATCTAGCCGCAGTCGAAGAGAGCGAATACCTTTTTCCATTGGATAAATTACTATCCGTGGATGAATATGTACTCCAACTAGTGCATTCTTTCCACTGGTTATCGACTTATCCGCTGAATAAACTAAAGTTATCTTTGATGTGTCAAGGTTTAGACGTATACCCTGTAAACTACGAATAACAAGTATATAGCCAACCCTTTAATAAATAGAACTTGTTCCTTCCAGGAGCTCGCATTTACTCAGATCACTGACAGCCTCTAAGTCTAGTCTCTACTGCAAGTACTGTTTTGTACTGTTTTTTTTTTTGTTTCACTGATGGTTCTGTGGTACCAATAATCATTTATGCACTTGAGTAAAGAAAGGGAATGAAGAGGTAAAGTGCCCGTGCATTATTATTATTATTATTATTATTATTGTTATTGCGAAAAAATGTTTCGATTTGCAGGAAACGTTATTGTTTACATTTTTTAAAAAAACTCGGTATATTTTTGTGTTGAACCGGTACCGCTGACCAGGAAGGACGACGGACGTCATGTAAAATAGATTCAAAAACCAGCGCTAGAGTGGTCCAAACGAAGTGAAAGGAAAATGGTGAGTGCTGGTCAGTCTTCGTGTTATATCTGCAATGTCATTGGCTGAAGAGAGTTAAGACAGCTAAGACGAAGTTGAAGTAGCGTGTTCCCTAATCTATATTACAGCTCCGAAAAGAACAAAAGAAGGCTGAATTAAGTGTGAGCCAAAATGGCGGCAAATTTGAGAGTTTTCGTAAATTAATAAAAAAACAAACAAACAAACACACTTTTTATCCAAATGGCGAATTTTTTTAGTTTTGCAGAACTTCTTTGTGTACCGTTTTAATTCAGATGAGAAGATAAAAAAAAAAAAAAAAAATCATGGAAACTTTATTATTTTTGCAACAGGGGAAACCACAATGTGGGACTATGCCTTCTAATACAGATGTATTATTGCAGAGTTTATGACTTTGCAGGAAAACCAAGGGCTATTGAAAATCAGAACGAAAATTTAGGATAACCACCGTTTTTTAGATATAATTAAGCAACAATAATCTAAAAAAGCTTTAACATACATAACAATACATTATTTTTTTTCAAATTTAATTTTGATACCTCCGAAGAATGAGAGTGGCTACCTCCAAATTTTCTTTTCGGATTTCAATAGCCCTTGCTAAAATCTATTTCTGCAAAAATACCTTTGAATTATTAGGCACCTATTAAGAAATCAGGATTTGTCAGACAATCCCGAAATACGCAGCACGCAGTCGCAGTAGCAATAGGAGGCACCACCCTTAAATTTCCTGATCGAAAGTCAGATGCATTAAACACGTGAACTGGACAACAGCGCTTGCAAAAATTGTTTATTCATATTGCTCTCATGCTTATTTGACACCGGATTTAAACAGGAAGTTCCGGTATAAAAGGGGCCTGGCCAGGCCATTCTAACCTTCAGTTGTCAATCAACCATCGGGGCGTAAACAACTGACAAACAACATGTGCCTTTTTCTTAGGCTTTTATGTACTGATAAAATCGGCTTAGTTTTCATAATAATCCTTGTTAAACATATTAGAACTTGATATCCGTTATATTGCTGTCGTGATATTATAATATTTTGAGGCATATTTTCCAGAGGACTTTTGAGGCAACAACTTGCCACCGACTGAACAGCGTCGAAATTAGCATCTCACGCCCACAAAGGTGTAAAATGCAGGAGGGGCTTACCCTTTTATAGCGGAACTTCTTGTTTAAAGCACTACCGTTCTCCTACGTTAGTAAAACTTAAAAATTAACAGAGTTTTAATCTTTGACTTAACTAAGCTAAACCCTGTGAATTGTAACTACTTACTGTCGCAGTTGATTATAGAAGCATTCCAACTTCCAGTAGACAGGCACAATAACGTGTTCTCATCACTGGGCAACTTATAGCCATCTTGGCAGCTAAATGTGCACTCATCGCCAACAACGCTGGCTTGATCTTGTAGGCAGGTGTTCGGGGAGACGTTGGTGCCAGTTGTTTCAATCAGTTTTGGGCAGGTCTTAACTAAAACAATCCATTATTAACACATTATCGATTATTTATAACCATCCCCTTAGAAGAACATCCATTTAAGGCGATAAGCATATCTCACATTGCAATTAATGAAAAACATTTGGACTAGAATTTTGGGTCATGTTGTGAAATATGACCAAAATAATTTACCTGAGCTAGAGACTTAGAATAAAACTTTAAAGCAATTATGTTGACTCAACACATGAGGAATAGAGATAATACGAAGAGAATTGTCCTGATATTTACAACCAAAATAATATTTCTAGCATTGCGGTCGTCATAACTGAAATATTCTACAGGCATTGGAATTTGTTTTATACAATTCACGTACAATTGGAATGCGCAAGATTCTGTGATTTTGCCTGACAAGCACGATCGGCTTCAATAACATTCCTGGAAAAGTGTGTGTCGAGGGAGTTCATAACAATGATGCTTTTGTGAACGTTGGAAATTACCATACGAGAAAAACATTAAATACCGCATACTAATAAGGAGGAGGTTTCATCGGATATAAACCACTGCACGTGATGTTTTATCGACCATTTGATAGGTCAATGGGTTTATGAATTATGAATAAGTTTTTGAATAACGGATAAGGGTTTAGTTTCTAAAGAAACTATAGTGTCCCAGTTGTCGGTGGGGAGAAGAGACGGACGTTTGGTTTCTGTCAACAGAGTTCAAAAGGTAATTTGGCCACCGTAAAGAGATTGGAGTGCTGACGTTTCGAGCGTTAACCCTTCGTTAGAGCGAATCTGTTCGCGATTACCTTATAAATTCTGTTGATAAAACCAAACATTGATACAGTTATAAAGGGTTTTACAGAGTAAAGTAACACCGATAACTAGGTGCACGTTACGTTGCACATTCTGTGGTATCTGAACTCTCGAAACTTTAATTTGAACTCTCGTATGATCTAAAAGTGTTTGGTACCTCGTCGCGGATATTTGGAAGTCGTCAAAAGTGTTCATGGGTTTTCAGAAAATGGCCTCAAGCACTCAAATTACTGGACAATCTTCCGATCTTTTTATTTTTAGAAAACATCCCAAACGCTGTAATGATGAACCTTACAACATGCTCTGAAAGTTGTTTGTGGCCATGAGAAAAAATTCCAAAAAACGAGAAAAAAAATCCAAAAACGACTAAAACACGTTCGCGAAATAAGACAAATTGAGGAAAATCTTCTTTAGATTTCTACTCTTTCCAAGTCACTTACAACTTGAGTGAAATTTTCATGACGGAGACATATATTTTATAGTCATGAGTTAAACTAGTATGAGATTGTTTCCTGTGGTGTACCGGCAATATTTTCCTGGTGCTGGCTTGATTTTGCTTAGACTAAACTCTCGAATACCAGCCACTCAGTGGATTTTTAACAAATATTCCACGAGCGCGCGTCGGATATGAGATGATAGATAGCCAACGAGCCGCGTAACGCCGATTTGGCTATAATCATCCCATATCCAACAAGCGTGAGTGGAATAATTGTTTTATTGAAAACAATCAAGAAATATTGCTAGATTTTGCTGATTTAGCTTTGCAAGATAAATAAGAAGACAATTTAATGGTCTCTAGTATTCGGGCATGGTATAATGGCTCACATACCATGGCCGCTGAGCCAATCGTTCGAATTGCATTATACCTTGATCCAGTTTTTAATAATTAGTGGTATAAAGCTGAAGGGCACTGCCCTTGTGTAATTTAACCTGAAAGGTTTTGCTTAAGTTACAATGTTTCTGTACCTTTGCACTTGTATTTTTCATTCGCTATTGGTAAATATCCAGCATTACACGTACACTCGTACCCCGGTTCATTGTTTTTGCAAGTAGTGCTTTTTGCGTCACACTGGTTTGAGCCATCCGCACATTCATCAATATCTAAAGAGAAAAAAGAAATTATCAAGAAAGAGGCCTTTATTTTGTTCTCGCTTTGGGAGCTGATTGGGAAGAAACGAAGCATGGCAGCCGTCTTTAATTTCGTCACTTGAACTTGGTAGACAGATTATTAGGCACAGAATTGATAAATGTTAACACTTATTTACAATAAATTTGTGCCTCTAAAGTGAATCTATACAAATTAAAAATATCACACATTAAAACAGTAAAAAACAGGTGTAGAGTTAATCTATAACACTTAAAAATAGCAACAGCAATTATAAACAGGTTAAAAAACAATATAATACATAACATATCACTGAAATCTACATGCGTCGGACCATTAATTTGTAGAAAAAAATAAAAATAAAAAAGACTTCGAAAAAAAAGACCTCTACCATTATTTTAAAAACCTTTTTAAGGCTGAGGTAATGGGCAAAAGTTTTGGGATACGCTAAGAACATAACTTGCTTAAAGTTTAAATACAAACGTCTAATAAAATGGCTGCCCAATTTGCTTCTCGTTCTGAAACACTTTTTATAGGTTTCCTGGACATAGCCGCATTGATTTAAGGAAGTATTACACCATCCAACTTTAGACTATTTTAAACACGGAACCGCATTATAAAAGGAACCTTAGCCTGGCCAAGCCACCGGTCATTTCATTGTACACACTGAGCTGTGAACATCGTAGGATTCGTGCGGCATGATATAATAATAAAAATGACGGAATAAATTTAAAATTCGTATGCGTATTTACCTCGTGATTTTCTTATTTGTTTTTGCGGCTCAGTTACAACATATTTTGTCCAAGATATTCTTTTAACAGCTAAGATTATTTTTTCAAGACTCGTTTGACTTTATTTTTTGAAATATCGATTCCACAACATTTACTTCCAACTTGCTCACTATGTCCGCCATCCCCCTTCATTGATGTGACGTTGAAGGTGTGACTGTATGACAATGCTTTCAGGTTCAAATGGCCGAAAAAAAAGTTTCAATGTCAGCCTGGTGTTTGTGATTGCACGACCATTGTGGTCACAACGCCTTCATTATGAAATGGTAGGTTTCAATACCAAGCGATTATATTAACGTGGTAGTTTTTTGCACGTTGTTTTTTGGGAAACCGGCTTTAATTTAAAAATTTTTAGGAGAGAAAGCAAACAGATCCATTAGCAGCAAACAGAATCATTAACGCCCTATTCTCTTTCTCAGGCTAAGGAGAGAAAACGTTAATAATAATAATAATAATAATAATAATAATAATAATAATAATAATAATAATAATAATAATAATAATATTAATATTTTTTTAAATAATAATAATAAAATCTTTATTACAAAACCTCAATTAAAATCCTATTAACAATCAACCTGCTGTTACAAAAAATCCAATTAATTCATCAAGACTCTATTCATTCTCAAATTCTAAAAAATAGAAGTAACTTAACCTTGCTTGGAATATGTTAACAAAGAGTCATAAATAATAATAATAATAATAATAATAATAATAATAATAATTATAATAATAATAATAATAATAATAATGATGATGATGATGATGATGATGATGATGATGATGATGATGATGATGATGATGATGAGGATGATATTAATAATAAAAACCAGAAGGAAAGTAACATGTTTACTGTCTACATAGTACATAAAGGTATAAGATAATTATGCTGTTCACCTTCACAAGTCAGTTTGTCGGGCTTAAGCTTATATCCGTCGTTACAGGAACAAAAGTAGCTACCATTGGTATTCGTACAGATGTCCTGGCATCCACCCTTAGCGAGTGAGCATTCATTTATATCTGTTGAATTTAATTATCAATACAAATTTAGGTGAATATGAATCATCGAGGTTTGAGCTCTCTAAATAACTGCTACCTTAGTTATAGCAGTGCGACTCTGGCAATGTCGTAAAAAGACAGATGTGTTATATTCACTCGTCCTAGTGGAAAGAGAAGGCAGGAAGTGCTCGAGTTAAGTTTGAACAATCAAACGTTTATTTTTAAGGCAAATACCACCAAGCGTCCTGACTTTTATGCAGCAATTTGGTACAAAAGTTCATTGTTCACGGGACGTAATGTTTCCTTGACAACGACATGTGGTAGCCATGCCGAGTTCTGTGAGATTTTGAGTTTTCTTACCTGAAAAAGTGAATTTTATCTTAAATCTTAGATTTTTATTCTATCTCAGTGATTATTTATTGGCTTTAATTTTTAAGGTTTTGGAGAAATCCAGAAATTTTAAGACGGCCGGTTGAAAATGGCTGCTATGTAAAACAAACGACGAAACTGTCCTAGTTTAATTATTCTGAGGGTATTTCTTTTGCCATCTATATCACATGGACCTTGTTTTTCAAGGTCTTGGTGCTTGCTGCGGAGGGTGGGGGGTGGGGAGCAGGGATTGAGGGCAAATAACTTCAACAGCATTAGAGCTATTACAGTGAGTTCGGAGAGTACAGATTATTAGAAAAATATTTCTTCGAGGTCCACAAAACGGGAACAGAATGAAACGTTTTAATTTGACGTGGTAGGTTCATTATTATTTCTAATCACCCTTCATTTTGTTATTTTCCAAAACCTCGGAAAACCATCAAAATTAAACCACTAATAATAAAAGCAAAAACAAACGCCGAGAACTGATATAAATACTGTAGCATTAAAGTAAACAAAGAAGAAAACTTTTCTCTCAAAGGTTAAGCTAAAACATGATGTTTTATGGAAATATCAAGTCACGTGATCAGTGTCATTTTGCCTATGATATTGTGAGACAACTCGAGTGCTTACTTTTCCACACCCCATGCTAAGGCACTGTGCAATAATTACCTGGATGGAGGGGTTGGGAAATGGGTAACATACAGCTCAAAATTAAGTTACACCCCCGTCTCACTAAGCAGAACTTAATTTTAACCTCACCCGTCACCTACTGGTAATATTAAGGTCAAACTCCCCTCTCCCTTACTTCCCTAATTTATGTGTTGGATGTCTTCCTAGGTACAAAAAGTACTTCAAATGACAATAGAAATTTTTTTTGAGATGCAAGAACGAGGCAATTAAATTAAGAGAACGGGTAGAAATATTAAATAATAATAATAATAATAACAATAATAATAATAATAATAATAATAATAATAATAATAATAATAATATTATTTTTATTATTATTATTATTATTATTATTATTATTAATAATAATATTATTATTATTATTATTATTATTATTATTATCACAAATTTAATACAGATACTCTTCAATTTATAACTACAGAAATTAGGAAGAACATTGATAATTTTGTTCACGATATAGAGAGAGCGGTGATAAAATTTTCTGCCACTTTTCCAATAATGTTTACAGCAAAGTCTTCAAAATCTAGGAATTCAGTGCCAAAGCCAATAGGCGCAAGATTCATGCTGCAGCGGCGAGAAAGAAGAGAGCCTGTTTCATATTTTTGTTTTTGGGGTGCTCACCAATTGACAAACGAGTATGAACCAGTGATATATGGCATTCAGCAAGTGAAAGGAATTGTTGATTATGAAACTCTTTACATCTGCAAGAAGCAAAGCTTCCTTAAGAGTTCTTGTGAACTCAAGAAGCTTTGTTGAAGAATCTGAAAATGTGATTAAGGAGTTCCTGTCTGATTGAGCTTACGTTGGCTTACTATCTAAGTTCAATTTATTGCTATTAAATTCAACGGTTGGGTTTTCAATTCTTTTTAATTAAAATGACATGTAGGATTCTACATTGGCATCTTTCTTTTTCACTGAATAACATCATAGTACAACTTTCACAACGCTTAAGGGTTCCTGCTTCATCAAAACCTGGTGTCAATAAAGTAGCACTGTTTTAATACCTAACAGAGGTATTCCTTTCCCACTGCAGGACACATAGGAAGATAGAAAATAATCAGCCAGTTCAGAGATCTGAAAACACCTGGAGTTGATATTTTCCCAGTTTAATTCCAGTGTAAGTAAGTATAAATATCTACTAGCCCTTCTACCACTTTTCCAGTTTGTGAAAAAGAGTGAAAAAGTAATCCCCCCATGTATGTATTAAAATTTACATCCAATCCCCCTCTCTCTAGTTGTGATTTTCCTCTATTCCCCCCACCCCCTCCCTCTGGTTTCCCAACCCCTCCCCCTCCAGGCAATTATTACATAGTCCCTAAAATAGGGTTATGGAATGTTCGCTCTTACCAATTAAAAAAAAGGAATAATAAAAGTAAAACATCACCGAAATGATTCTTAAACCATATCAAGAGAAACAAACAAACAAAAATGAATTAGTTACCTTGGCAGATCTTTTCGGTTTCAGAGGCAGTCTTATACCCAGAAGGACAAGTGCAGATAGCAGTACCATTCAGGTTCTGACAAGTGTGACTACATCCATAGTTATTATTTTTGCATTCGTCGATATCTGGATAGAAAAAGTAAATATATCAATATGAGATTGACCACATGGAATTTTAGTCAAGCAGCGACTTAAATAGTCATATTTTGGAACTGCTGGCTCTAGGTGAAATATAGAATAAACAAAAGCACTATTTAACAAGGTTCGACACTGAAAAATTATCAAGTATCTTCCTTTAACGTTCATAGTACACCGGTGTTCAAGGGCAAATGTCCTTAAAAAATCTTGAGACTTTCTTGTAGGTACCCTCAGGTATAATAGATGATTTGTGTAGCTTTAGTTTCCCATTTCTGCCACTTGCTCTTTGTTCCTATTATTGTTTGCTGCTTATTCTTTCATTCTTTCGTCCGTGGAAAAAAGTTCACCAAAATTGTATGATAATTAAGATCACATTTCCAAACCTCCTTCACGGTAGTGATTTCCTTTGTTTTCTCTTTATGAATTATTAAAGAGTTTGAGAACGTGAAATCAAAAATGCTGGGGCGAGGGAGATTTTAAATATATTGTTCTATGTTGAGGACAAGGTTTTTGTTGGTTACCGTGGTAGATAGATTAATAATAAAGTGTATTGCAGTTTGTCTCACGATGAAGTCACTTGAGATGTAGATCGCAACGTTTCGACTTCTTACAGCCAATCTTCTTCAGGCGATGGGGTCAACATTTATATCACTGAGGCACCATTTATATCACTGAGATCGGCTGTGATTGGTGCATTTCGATCCTCCATTGTTCCAACCTCTCACTGGAACAATGGAACACTGGATGATCGAAATGCGCCAAGCACAAGAAATGGTGCCACGTAACAGTCGAAACGTCGCGATCTACATCTCAAGTGACTACATCATGATACAAACAAAATAGACTTTATTGGGTTTGACGAAGAAGAACGCATTCATTAGAGTTAAGGTTGTATGGGACAATCAAAGATCGAACGCGTTTGGCATCCCCCGAATATTTTGCTGGGGTGGATGACATCATCACCAACTTGGCAAAGGAGCCAGATGTTGGGATCGAGATCATCGAGCGTACTCCTTGATCTTTGATTATTTCTAATTTTAAAGCTTTTTTAAATTCCTGTTGCTAAATTCTCTCTAAAAATGCGTGGTTTCCCCCAATTTTCCTCTTGGAATTTAATAACCCTTGCTAAGCACTGCTTTTTCCGAACAGCCATAATCTGTGCAAAAATACCTCAGTATTAGTAGGCACTGTCCATGACTGCAATGTATTTCAGGAATAGGGGTTTCATGATAAATCATCGAGGCTTGTTTGATGATTGAAAATAAATATTATTTCACCTTTGCACTGGAACTGTGTGTGTGGTTCAAATCCATTGCGGCAGTTGCACTCATAACTTCCAACGTTATTAACACAGACTGTCGAGAACGTGTCACATTCATCGGTCTGTCTTGAACATTCATCAATATCTGCCAATTATAACAAATCCAAAATTAACAGAAATAATGCACAATTATTGACTGCGTGGAAGGGACGCACTGGGAACATTCTCATGTGGCCTGACTTGACTCAGTACGCTCGCACAGTGTTTGTCAGCCATCATAAGAACAAATCAAAAGTTTCAAAGTTTGATCCTCCGAAGTAAATTGCAGTTCGCACGCAGAATAGTAGTGTGATAGCGCACATTTTGAAATACATTGCGAAGAATTCTAAAATAACATAACCCCAAGAGACGTACGGTCAAACTGACTACGTGTAGAAACTAGGTTTTTTGTCCCGTCATTATATAACATTTGGACTATCCCGGCATCTAAGCAAAATATAACGCTCATATACACGATTTTGCTATTTTTAAGATGTGGTTTGTGGGTGTCTGGATTTCTTTTTGAACACAAAAACAACATTTAGCAGCAAAAGATCACACGATCGCGCGTTAAAACTTACCTTTGCAATTTAATGCATTGTGTCTTTCATATCCAGAGAGACAAGGACACCAGTAGCTTCCTATCGTGTTATTACAGCTGGTAGTGCCCTTGTTGCAGCTGTCTAGTTTTTCCGCACATTCATCGATGTCTAAATAAATTGGAAGGAACAGTATAAACATCTTCCACGACTATCGGAGGTCGCATTATCTTTAAAATATTCTTACATTAACGTCAGAGACTTCAGAGGCTATATTGAAAGCTCGGTCATAAATGAAACCAGTTTACTGGCGACACCTAGTAAGCAAAGTCTGTTCGTCTTAACTTGAAGTCCCCTTGATAAGACGCTCGGTGGCCACGGAAGCGTTTTAGGGTCTTTTAGGAAAGTTTTCAGCCATGCACATTTGGAAAAATCATGCATACAGAAGAAACTTTTTCGTTCCTAATGTCCCGTCTAAAGAGCGCTATATAATATATAGGCTGCTCAGATCCAATTGGTTCAAGTCGTCCGCCCCAAGACCGCCTGTTTCCACCGGCGGTGTGGATGACCTTCCTCTCGTCAAGGATGCATTTAATTCATGTGTTAGGGTTGTTGGCCAACCTATAAAACCATCCAGGAAGAAGTTTCTTATCATCACACCAGTTTCATCTATTCCATGTCAAAGTCTGCTTACGACACCTGATGAGTAACTGAATACGATGGCCTTAATTTTTTCGGTTACCTTTCACTACATTAATATTTGCAGTCATAAGGGACCTGAAGGGAACAAAACGGCTAGGACAGCAACAAAATCCGTTAAAAAGTGACAGTCCAACTCGATTCAACTCATTTAGATTGCAAAACGTTGCTTAAAGAGCTGAATCCTTACAGATGTTCAAACTCAGAGATAGAGAAAAAAATTATACCGACATCTGAGTTCTCGTCAAACTTTAAATGTGGTGATTTTTTTCTTCACTTTTTTCGTTTGACCGAGAACGGTAGAGAACTGTGCCAAAATCTAAACGTAAGTGCAATTCTTTTGCCGGTTTGTTCACAAAATCCTCTTCGTTTACGTCTTTCTTATTTGCTTTGCCTATTTGGCTGCTTGCACCGAAACGTTATTAGTTTAGCACTGGCGTGACATAAGATCGATTTTCAATTGAGTTTTTTAAAACAAAAGCCAAAGTAGTTACTCTGGTTAGTCGCAACAGACGCGAAAATGTAACGAACCAATCAGAAATGAAAGCAAATACGTGTAGCCGGCTCGACGAGTCATGCTTGGATATATATATATTTTTTTTTTGCTTCCAATTTCTTTAGAGAGTGGCGCGTGTTTTGCTAACTAATCGCATATCACAGCATGGCAAAATCAAACCATGGCAACCTTGTGAGCACCAACCACCCAGCGCTAACGCGAAATTATTTTCGAGACTCAGTTGAAAACTGCTCTAAAATATCAATGGACATTTTACGCAGACTGTTACAATTTGTTACCTTCACAGGTCTTTTGATCATTTCCAAGTCTGTACCCGTCGTTCATGCATTCACACGAGTAACTGCCGGGGCTGTTTTTACAAACTTGGTTACATCCACCGTTATTTACATCGCATTCGTTATCATCTTGAAGGAATGAAACCAAAAGATGTTGATTAATGTGGCTTCTTGAACGAAAAAGAAACAACGTTGACCATGATCATTTCGTATGTTAAGAAATAAAATAGACTTTAGAGTTTTAATAATCGATATTTATTTAACAAAGCTTTTCACTTGATTACTTAATTATTATTATGTTTATTATTAGATATTAGAAAGGAGAATCCGTGAAAATATAATTCAATGCCAGTTAAACAAGAAGATAACCTTCGCAGGGACAAGCTTGCTGAGAGAAGAAGCAAATAGCATTCGTTTCCTTTCCGAGCAGGGACCGAGGAGCGTTTTTCCAATCGGTGGAAAAGGGGGGAGGGGGGGGGGGGGGGGGAGGGGGCTACTTCACAGCCCCTTCTGTTTGAGGGACGTTGAGTTTCAGTGGCATGCTACCGCGGTAAACGTTTCAAAAGATTGCATTCAGATGGCTGAAAATGCATATCAATAGGTTATTGAAGTGAACTGAACTATAAGAAGACGACAAACACAATGAACATGGCAGCAATTCAAATGACAGATCTGACTCGGTTAATGTTTTTCCACGCGGTTTTCATTTCGTTGGGAAAACCCATTCGCCACATCGACAAGTCGAATCTTATATTGCCTTACGTGTGTGCTATATTGCCACATGATTAAACCTTTGTTAATTTATGTTTGCTCGCAACCATATTTTCACTCTTCCTTCCATCGAGAATGACTACCTTTCTCCGAGTTGCCCTTTTAGCTCTAACCATGCGTCTCTCGTGAACGGCACGCTTCTTTTAACCATTTTCAAAAAAATATCGGAAAAGCAGTTAATGGCGGCATCCTTTAAAAGTTTGAGTTGCGAATAACCAGTTTTTAAATCGTCAGGAGTAGTTCAGAAGCCTATCAAAATAATCTCCAAATTGAAATGTGCTCCAAAACTTTGTTGTTCAAAACGTTTTTGGATAGCTGACACATTAAATCTAGTGCCTCAACTAGATTCTTCGATATATTTCCTAAGGAGTCACAGGGAATGAAGATGTCCCAGTTCCAACCCCAAAACTTGATACTTAAGGTTCTGTGATGGAAGCTTGAATTTTTTTTTTTTTTTTTGCGCAGGACTGTTTGATAGAAAGTTGCAAAAAATGCATCGTTGCTAATCGAGATGAGCACATCCTTCTTCATTTTGGCGTCACGTTGCCCACCAGCTTCTGACATGCTGACTTTCTGCAACGTCTCCGATAGTTTGTCTGTATGGGGAAACTTCTCTGACCCGGATTTAATCCAAAGAAAAAGTCAAACTTTTTTAGTTGCGCTTGGCACCTAACAATTCTACCTCGAATATCTGATTCTAGTCTTGTTTCAAGGCAACCATTCTATAGTGTTAATTTTTGAAAACAGATCACTCGCGAGAATTTGATACATTTGGAATTTTCTCTCCACTCTTTGGAAGCGTTTGTTCGCTTCTCGCGCTTGTCTCCTTTTACATTCCATACTTTCACGAGCTTCCGCGCTCTCGACGAGGAAACAATTGCTACGCAAACTAGGGCGTTGAATACCTTTAGTCTTGTTTTAAAGTGTCAGGGTCTATATTAAGATTCGGGGTACTCATTGGAGAGATGCAATTATTAAGCTCCTTCAAGCAAGTTTTGCAAATCTTGCTGTGGAGGAAATGTCGACGAGCAAAAGTTTGTTCAAAGTTCATAGTGGTAAAAAATAACGCACGGAAGCAATAGAGCGTTCAATTTCAGTGGCATATCTACATTTGCACATATCGAGCAAGATACAGCGCTCAATTCTACAATTTTATACGGAGAGATTCAATAGAATTGTTGGATTACTTCTGCTACCGTATTTTCAGGATATTCAATAAGAGAACTTATATTGAATTTCTTTACCTTTGCAGCTTTTTTTGTCAGGCTGTAGGGTGTATCCCTGGTTACAGCTACAGGTGTAACTGCCATTGTTGTTGTGACAGTTTTGATCGCATACACCCGGGTTGTCACACTCGTTGACATCTGCAGCATAATGCATAATAGGCAGTGTTAGTGACCAAGATGCCCTTGCCTATGTCTAAATGGTGGTACAGCATATTTTTGTGAGCCATGAATTTCGGTGTCAAATGTGCAATAGCTGATTTCTTCCTCGTAAAATGTGATTTTATGCAGTTTCCTCTGTTACTACAAGAGTTTAATATGTTGCGATTTTTTTTATTTCACGTAAAATGATAAATTGGATTTTATCTAAAGTGACCGAGTTTAACTCCATGACTCCTGTACTGTGTACCTTCCTTTTAATACCACCGTGTACAATGGCATGGATGTTTGCCATGTATGTATCTCTTTATGTTTCATGTTCCTTATCTGAAATTTCATGGCTGTTGGCAAAGTATTGCTTTGGGCGAGCTATGTTTTCTGGAAAGGGACACAAACAGAGAAACATCTCCCAGGAAAAATTTTGACCATGGATGTAGCCGTTTACCAAAATCAAGCACAGTAAGCTGGGAAAAACCAAATATGCCAAAAATTATAGAGACCTTCGGATTCTAGTACGAGTGCGACTACGAATACCAGTACTAAGTACTAAGAACAGATATAAGCTATAAAAAGTGTCTTAATGGGGGAGAGGTACCAATAATTAAAAGAAAAATCAAAACTTTTCGGGCTGATTCGACTTGTTCTGATGAAAAAAAGAAGAAGAAGAAGAAGAAGAAGAAGAAGAAGAAGAAGAAGAAGAAGAAGAAGAAGAAGAAGAAGAAGAAGAAGAAGAAGAAGAAGAAGAAGAAGTTATTTTAACTGCCTTCACCTTGTGGTACACTACACACCTACGCGACTCAAGATTTGCATTTGAAAAAAAAAAAAGAAATTGTAGTGATTCGCTCATGCAGATAAGTGTCGACGGTTTTGTGGCCAAGCCGAAATACCATATGTGGAAATAAGTGGTCTTCTATGAAATATTGAAATTTGTTGCTCGAAGTGATATTTTTGAGCTTGTTTACCAAGCAAATATCTTGTTACGAATGTTTGGTTTTATCAACAGAGTTGGCCACAGTACACTGAGAAATTCGAGTGCTGACGTTTCGAGCGTCAACCCTTCGTCAGAGCGAATCTTGCCAGTTTGGCTTTGAAAACAAAAAGGAACAGCTAGTTTTACGGCCTAGCTTCCACATGTCCCCTGTTGCTTAGTGGTAGATATGTAGTTCTCTAAGGTTATAAATAACAACATTCTAATAATGCATCATCATTTACGTATAGAGAGAATTGGTACATTCCATGCAGACATTACACCTATTGTTTTAACAACAAATAACCTAAACAATATGAATGAATCCGCAATACCTACCTATGCAAGTCTTTTTGTCCTGTGCTAATTGATATCCCGCTGGACAGGCTAAAATTAAAGCATACCAAGTTAATCGAATAAATAAATTGAGTTGTTGTTTGCTCATTCATAACGTTGGCCATTCATAACATTTGCTTCCAGCCGCCCCCACCAATACCCATTCATTTGAAGCAGTCGGAGATGCCAGATAATTGGTAACAGAAAATATGGGATAGTTGTGTCTGAAAAATGTTAATTCAACCCGGAAAAAAGAAAATTATATGCATTAGAAATACAATTGTTATGTTGTCTTTGTCTATTAAGCTATATGAATGCACTCTATACTACCAAAACTACGCTAATTGCTTTTTGTTTGCACTGATGCTAAACTGAATAATACCCTACTATTGTAGTAAAAAAAAAGTCACAAAGTTTGCTGGCAAACGTCCCCGCCACGGTCTAGATATGGATAATTTGCTAGTGGCAATATGTATTTTATTTATTTAGTACCCTGGAAGTGTTAATATTAAGGAAATGCATATATGAGAATAAAGAAAGAAAACATACATACTTGGAACAGAGGTTGTTGGTGGTGCTGTTGTCTCTTTAAAAAATTTGAAGAAAAAGAGAGAAAAAATAAATTAATCAAATAGCAGTCTTCTGCTCATCTGGGTAAGGGGCAGTCGTGGGTTTGGTTTAAGGAAAAGTGTATAACAACAAATATATAAACAAAAAATGCATATGCGGTTTGGTGATCTGCTGTATATTTGGGTCTGAAAAAAGAAGGGGAGAAAAAAACAAAGCAAATAGCGATAAAATGAAATAAAATAGCAATCTGCTTCAACATTTAAATTTATTGGCAAATGGTTTTCGTTAAAGATCAGTAGTCTAAGAAGGTTGATTTTAAGAATGTGCATCTAAAACAAACAACATAGCAAGGTCACGAAAAAAAGAAAACAAAAGAAAACAAAACAAACTCGACAGAAAATACATACGTTTTGTTGTGGTGGCTGGTGGTTGCGTTGGCTCTTTAAAATAAACAGGAAAGAAACGATGAGTAAAGCAAATGGCAATCTACCACTGGACGTAGCGAACGTAGATTTATCACTAACCTCCCTCTCTGCATCGCATCATCTCTCTTTTAGGGCTTGATTTTATAAGTGCAGTAATTAACCTCTACCTTCATTTATTTGTTAAACCCTGTGGGACGTTAAAGAACCCGCAAACTAATCGCAAAGAGTAGGGCATGGAGTTCCCAGTGTGCTGGTCTGGTCTTTGTGCTATTTCATGATTAGTAGTAATGTAAACCGCATTTGAATATATGCATATAGAAAATGCGGTGGATAAATACCATTACCATTACCATTACCATTAAATAAGGACGATATTATCGATAAGAAAATAGTTTCACTATCTCAGGCCACTCTTTATTTTGTCGTTAATGAATAATTGTCAGTTGCTAAACAAAAAACGGGGCGCTAAAAAATCTCACTACTTATTGTGATGAAGATTTACACCAATCAGTTGCAGTTTAAGAGAACAGCTACTCAAAAAGAACCTTGATGTTTTTTTTTTATTTTCGTCATATCTGTTACAAGAGAAATATTACTCCATTTATTAACAAAGGCATTTTTTTAGAGGAGCAGGTATGGCGCCGAAGAAAGCACTTGCCTCCCACCAATGTGGTCCAGGTTCGATTCCCGGACTCGGCAATATGTGGGTTGAGTTTGTTGTGGGTTCTTGTCCTTGCTCCGAGAGGATTTTCTCCTGGTACTCCGGTTCTCCCCTCTCCTCAAAAACCAACATCTCCAAATTTCAATTCGATCTGGATTATTGTCAAGCACTTTATCATGATCCCCTGGCTCGGGAGACTGCGCAAGCACTTCCCGCGTTATTGAAATTAAATTTGATTTATTTATTTGATGTTCCTCACACCCCTAAATATCTTCAATGCAACTTAATATAAAACCGGGTATTTTTCCATCCTCCTATCGCGATTCAAACTCTCATCCTAACAAAAGGTAAACTAACTTACCTACACACTCGTAGAGCTCAACACGCATGCAAATATTGATCTTATACTCCACTGGAAAGATTCGGATGTACCTCGCAAACAGAGGTCCGCCGTTAGCAGATGTCAGATCATTGTACACAATGGAGTTCCTGTCCATGTTTCCTGTGAATTTCTGTGATTTGAAGTACGATTTAGAATAATAAATATTGAAACCGGGAGCGAAATAGGAAACGACAAAGGCAACAGTTAGGTCAACTTCGAAGGCAATTGCAGTGTCATGACAAATATGACAACAATGACTGTATGACGATTATGATAACGATGACGACGAAACCTATCGTGATCATAGTGAGTGACAGTGGCAGTGTTAATGACATTAATGACAAAGACATCAACAGCAATAACAATAACAATAACAATGATAACGATAATAGTGATGATAATGCGTTTTAAAAGAAGACGAAAATCTGGAAAACTCGAAAACTATCAAAAACTATGTACGAAAAAAATCTGCCTTTGTAAAATAAAATAAAAATGATGATAAGAAATGCTTTTTAAGCAAGTGCGTTTGAGGTCAAAGAGAAGTTAAACCAATAACAAAAATCCAAATAACTCAGTGTTCTGTTCTTGCTTGTACAGAATGTGTAAATACAATTACACAAATTGAATCCTTTAGCTCGAGATCGAGTTTGAATACATATTTAGAAATTGTGTTAGTAGCATCAAGACTCGATTCGAGCTAAGGTATTTGAGTAATTGTAGTTTCTCATGATCATTCCTTATATTCAGATTTAGTGGACACCATCTCTCGCATAACACTGATCTGCTTAAAACACATTGTCCAGGTGTCACCTAAAATTCAGTCTTTATCGTTAGTTTTTATTTGTCTTCGCGTTGGTAAATCTCTGTTGAAAGCTAGTTAATAAGTTAGTTAGTTTCAAGAGCACACTTAACCCTGTATATACCCCGTTTTTGTTTCTTCTGGGGCTGGGGAGGGCGGGGGATGATTCCACCCCCACTCCATATAAAATCTATGGCAATGTGGCTTAAAGGAGAGATACTACGTCCAAAGATGTTTCCTTTGAGGTTTGAGAAGTGATAACGCCATATGACGTTGTAATGACATCATGATTGTCAAATGGCAGCCATCTTGGATCCGCTATGTTGGATTTCTGGATTTCCCCAAGTGCCGAAATTGAACGAAAAGTAAAAAAGAAACAATAAAGGAACATAATACATAATAAACACATAAAAGATACAGAAAGAAAGGCAACTGGTCTTCATTTTAAAAAGGGATTTTCCATTTTTTTTTGGAAAAATTACCTGCCAAAAAAGGCAATGGACAGTAACCGACGAAATCAAACTATTCGCAGATAAATTTCATTAAACTGGTACAGCATCTTATACTATTTTAATATAATTTAAGGATTTAGATCTCCACACTAATAGGTAAGATAAGTGTTCCCAATCAGCAAACTGCGGTATTGCAGCAAGCTAGAATGACTGACACATTAATAAAGTTATCATCATCATCATCATGATTATCATCATGATTATCATTATCATTATCATTATCATTATCATAATCATTATCATTATCATTATCATTATCATTATCATTATCCTTATCCTTATCCTTATCATTATCATTATCATTATCATTATCATTATCATTATCATTATTATTTTTATTGTTATTATTATTATTATTATTATTATTATTATTATTATTATTATTATTTATTATTATTCAGAATCTCCCCCCCCCCCCCCCCCTTCTTCGGCTAAGGGTTTAAAGAGCAAAACACTACAACTACGCTTTTTATGTTCAGGAAGTCCTTCCACCCCAGTATCTCAAACCGACACTGGACACTTAATGAGTATTACACAATGTCGGATTCCTTATCGTCATATTTACCATTTATTAGTAAGAGAACTGAGTGAATGCTGCTGCTGCTTGGTAAGGAACACTATTTTGGGGCTTGGCACCAATCCAAAGTATTTCAGTTTAAGCACTGATTTGAAAACGGTTAACTTTTACTTATTTTGATGGATAAGTCTATATAATTCAATCCTCGACAGCTAGTCCTCGTTGGTGTAGTGGTTTTGGGTTGGAAAAATAATGCAAACGACACGGGTTCAAGGCTTACATCATACTATTTTTCCTTCTTTTCCTCTCAAGTTTGAAATAAGTTTTACTTCAATCATGTAATTTTAAATGAATGCCCAAGATTGGTTGGTGAATGCCCAAGTGTTTACCCGGTCAGAGACTCAGACGAGAAATCGGGGGTAAATTTAAGATTACCCTATACCTTCAGAGGTGTCTCGCGCCCAAGCGATGTAACGCGTCTAGTTTAAACTGTAGATACCTGAACCCTTATATCAAATTAAAGCTTATAGAGCTGGCTATCAATCTAAACCAAGAATTTTGAAATAAAATGAATTGCCGAGTTTTTAGCGCTGATTTCTCGAATCAATTTTTTCACTTGGAGGAGCCACTTCAAAGAGCTAAAACTCAAAAGGAATTTGTTCGTTTGCATTCAAATGTGGACAGTAGCTAGTTTAAGATATAAACAACAAAAACATGTCTGCGAATTTTTTCTTTCGAAATATTTTTGCTCCGAGAGCGATTTTTTTACGGTCACTCCACGTTTTTTTTCATCCTATTTCGAAAATACTCTATAACTTTTCATTGCAATTG
The DNA here is from genome assembly GCF_977016875.1 of Pavona decussata. Classification (NCBI taxonomy): domain Eukaryota; kingdom Metazoa; phylum Cnidaria; class Anthozoa; order Scleractinia; family Agariciidae; genus Pavona; species Pavona decussata. Next base: position 2,886,887 of record NW_028145568.1, read on the forward strand.
AATATGGCAAAACGCAGACACGTTTTTTAGCACTTTGGGTCCGGAAACTAAGGGGCAAATTAAATTAGCAAGAAACAAAGTTCGCTTTGACTTGTAACTTTAAAAAGGTAATTCGGACGCTCGCATTTAGAGGTCGTGAAAATTCATTTTATTTCAAAATTCTTCGTATAGTTTGATAGCCAGCTCTATAGGCTTTAATTTGATATAGGGGTTTGTGCACCTACAGTTTAAACTGGACGCGCTACATCGCTTAAACGCGAGACACCTCTGAAGGTATAGGGTAACCTTAAAGAATTTGAATGAAGGTAAATCCAGTGGAAACAACCTCTTTTCTGAGTTATCAGGCATTCCTTTAGGCATTTCTTTGTATCGCCATATTAATATTTCTGTTTTTTTGTTTTCTCTTTTTTTCTTCTCTATATATACACAACAGAAAAGCACCCCAATGTAATGATAAGTCTGGGATTACGACATAGCTCAAAGTAACCCTTGCTACGGGTCTTATTACCTGCATCTCCTATGTTCCCCGTAAAACAAAATTCAAGGGGCAAGGGGTATGGTGCAGAATTGGTTCAATTAATATATCGTGAAAAGTCAAATACATGTTACCAGGCAGCCATATTTTGTCTCGTGGAGTTTCAAAAACTCACTTATTTGACCTCAGATTTCTTTCACTGCAGCCGGCCCCATTTGCCCTCAATATGCTGCGCACATGTTCCCAATCTTATGACCCAACATCACATGCATATCCTCTCAGAATGCATTCATTTTCAAAATCTCTCTCGATGTTTGAAATTGAATTTTAATGTAGAAAAGGACAAAAAAAAAAAAAGAAAACAAAAACAAAAACTAAAAGAAAAAGAAAAAGAAAAAAACAACGGCAACAACAACCAAAAAAAAAAACAACAACAACAACAAAAAACAAAAACAAAACAAAACATGCTGATGCAGCTAAAGAAATCAACGTACCGTCGGTTGGATTCCAGTCTTTACTCCTGGGAAAATTCGACCATCTACGCTATAGGCTACAGTGTATGCCGAGACGTACTGGGCCGATTCTGATCTGTTACGACCTTGAGTACTAATTCCTCCAATTCTGCGCTCCGATCCCATATCAATCTATAACAGTCACATTGCAAAAACATGTACAAAGAGTTGACAAAACAAAGTGATGAAATTAAATTCAATATAGTGTTGTGAAAACTAGAATATTAGATGGACGGTAAATTAAGTCAAGGGCGTACCTAAATGAGGTACTATTGCAAGTAGGATCACACGATCAAATTTTGTTGTAAAATAATTACTTATTGGCGATAAAATACACGAGTATCAGAAATAGGGAATACCCAGCAATTATGAAGCCACTGAAGTTTAAGAAAATTTTGAAAAATCAAGAGGATTTGAATTGAAAATCTGATCGTGCTACAGATGAAAATTATTTCTGTGCTTAAAATGGCGTAGAGTTTAAAGTAGCAATAATCTAATTCTTTAGGTACTGAACAAACTGCTAAAATAGAAATAAAAATTGATTAAACCTCCTCCCCCTCCAAAAAAAAAATAATAATAGAAAAGCAAAACCCAAAGAAACAACAACGACTAAAAACTAAAACAATACAACAACAACTCACTCAGACATGTGTTATATAAAGCCGTCTATTTCTTACATGTTCATCTTACGTACAAGTTTAACAAGGAGACCACGTTCGATTTACAAAACTTAATATTTGACTGAAAATCGAATAATTTCTCGAGACAGCAATGTCAGGTTCAAAACGTCAGAGTCAAATTCAATGAAGTATCAGTTACGGGTATAATTATAGATCAGTAATGTGAAAAATATATTTTTACGTAATTCTAAAAGTGGAGCTACACAATTCCATTTATAAAAGTATGCTTATCGTATGAACGTAATAACCTTACAAATTCCTCATCCTCTCTGGAGTTATATATATTTTTAGTGCATATGCAGCAAACAGCTTACCAACAATAACGATTACAATGTTAACTGTTACAAAGGGGAGCATGGTAACCTCTTAAGCCTCTCTACCCCCCCACCTTGCTAAGAAAAAGATTTCAAAGGCCTCTGACGTGTAAGTTACCCACAACGGCAACCAATTAAGGCAAAACCCCGCATGAATAATTTTTGTTTTATGATCAGAAATCGGCGGATGACATATGGCGTCAATTCAGAGAAGCAGGAACATCCAACATGATGTTAGGATACGCGAGTTAAAAGCACCATCGTTAACCAGCAACGTGTTTTGTATCGCAAAAAAATGTGACGTGTGTGATGAGGGTTATGTCGGCTGTACGCGCCGATACCTCTACCAACAGGTTGAATAGGAGAAGAGATTATCCATTGGTAAACACCTGGAGCAAAAATACAACCTCGATTCAACACCCTTGATTGGAAGCACATTTCAATCCTGAGGAAATGTCAAACAAACTGAACAGCTTAAAAGGAACTTAAACCGATTTTTACCGGTAATACCTAGTCTGACTTTATCCGCGCAAAACTTTTCATACCGAGCAATGCTGTTCCAATCTTTATTCTTTACCTGAATTAAATTAATAAAACTTCACCGCATTTTTCACGCTGAATCTATAATTATATCCATAATACTTCAACCCATTTTTCACACTAGATCTATTGACATTTTAAACTTGGCAATGCTGTCATGAGGACGACAAAACGATGTTCGCTACTAATTTTCGCTAGTTTTTTTAAACATTTTTCCAAACCTTTCCTAAAAAGAATTTCTCAAGGCTTTAGGTTTTGTCTAATTTATCACCTGTATAAAGCGATGCGTTACATTGTCCGTTTTTTTTGCACACCACGCGCCAACTCCTTTAAGGGTAATTGGATTGCCAACATAATTATTCAGTCTTCCTTGCGCTGCAGCATGCCATCTGAAAGATTGAAATTCATGACATTCTAGGGCATTAGTAATAATTATTGTTCAGGAAGATCAACTTTGCTGTGAGGGGTATTCACAAGATACTACTTATGCTTATGATTGGATGAAGATAATGCATTATATTTTTCTAGATAGACAAAAAAATGCTCGCAATTATTTACACAACTTAAGCATTTGCGAAAAGAAAGCCTGCAAAAAAAAATCTAATATTTCAACGGCAGTTCAAATATATGTTTTATATATATTTATACCAATACATTACATTTCTGTTTGCATGAAGCGCGCACAGTGATTGATCTATTTATACTTGTGAGATTATTTGAACATATATAACTTTTTTAATATCGATCTCGGCAAGCCTACTCAAACTTTACGAGGTCAAAGAAATTTATTTAGCAAGCAGTTTAGTGTGGTAAGTCAAAGTTACCTTGGCAACTGAATTTTGGCAGGGAGTTTTTCCAGTTTTTCAAATAAAAGTAGTTGGAGATAAACATTTGATAAAAGAAATCAGGGAAATTATTTTACGTTTCAGTATCATCATGATATCATTTTGAAGTGAATAAATAAAAAAAGATATTGCGTTAATATTAATTATCAGTTCCACTGGAACTATTTTACACTTTTTGGAATATGTTAATACAACAGCTTTTTAATTAACTTGAAAATATTATCATTACAATATAATTGGAACATTGTTGTTGTTTTTTTCTTAGTGAGGAAGACACGAACTTTTTAGCAGCTTCCCCCCCCCCCCCCCTCCCTGTTAGTTTTATCAAAATTTGTGGCTTTCTGAAGTATTGGGGGGAAATCTAAAAATCCAAAATTACCGCCATTTGGAAATCAAAATCATGGGATGTTTCTGCAAATGAGCGCCCGGTAGGGTGGGTGAGTGGGAAAAAAAGCCTGCCTGTCGGAATTGGTTGTTATGGTAACATTAAAGTCAATGATCACTAAATGACCCCATCAACGTTTTTCCCAGATAAATTTTAGAAACATTCTGAAGTTTCATGGTGTTTGCGCAAATATTAGAAAACTTATTCATGTCCAAAGTTACCGCGGGCAGAATCCGTCCCCGGGTCTAGATAGGGTCAACGTCCACAGCGGGCAGTCATGTTGTTATAAGAAACGTGAATTACGTTACGATTTAGAATGGAAGCCATTTTGATCCCCCCAAACTTAAAAAAAGAAAAGAAAAACAGTTAAATGATACTTAAAAAAAGTAAAAATTATTGTGTAAAAGCTAGTTTGTGACAAAAAACACTAATCTTCCGACTTCTGAACTGAACCTGTCTGTCAAAGAATGTTAGCCATGACAGCATCAAATTCATTGAATCCTGACCTGCCATACCAAATTGCTCCCAGAAGAAGTCACGAAAAAGTCACAAAAAAAAAAAACCACGGAAAAAGTCACGAAGTTTTGTGTCGTTAGCACAATTCTTAAAAAATTTATAATCTTAAAAATTCTGCCCGGGTATAATCACCCCACCTCCTCTCACCGGGGATTAATGTGTTCTCGGTTACCTCAACAGCATTTCATTGAAATGCTGGATTTGTTATACCTCATGTTGCTGTACTCACGGGTTGTGCTCAGAATTTGAAGTCATGCTTGCATCAGGAATGGGACCGTTTGATCCAAGGGCAAGACCAACTGGCTCGACATTCTCGCAGCCTACACAACAAGCAAAAAGGACTTACTGACATGTCAAAAACGAAAATGACTATATATTCTTGCTGTCTCTTAAAGGCGCTTGATCAGCCGCTTTCAAGGTATTCTTTAGGATGTATTCTTTTTTCGCTCAAATAAAACAAAATATTATTACAGATTTTAGTTGTTTTAAAATGAAGAAAACGAACAGGACTGCTGCAAAGTACTGCTCAGTATCTGTTTAAACTTTATGATTTGATCCACATGCTCGGGTATTAGAACGATCTCGTACAGCATAATAACCCGAAGCATCTTTGCAATTAAAGACAAAGCTCAGTAGCTTCCATTTGAATGGCCACACTTTAAACATGATTTCATCCATAGACTCAAAAGTTTGAACCATTATAATCTTGCATAGCATCTTAACCGTATGATTTCAGACCTAATTTTACTCCACTCAGTTTAATTACCATTACAAATCAATTATAACTTATAAATGTAGGCATTCCTATCTCTCTCGGTCTTTGCGAGTCGCATTTTCTTAACCCTTTAACTCCTAATATCAAAGAACAAATTCTCCTATCTTGTCCCCATACGTTTCTTATAAAAGTACTGGGGAGACGATATTAAAATATCAACAAAATTTACCTTGGGTGATCATATCTTTAATTCTCATGAACTCAGGTGTTCAATAAGCATTGATATTACAAGGAAAAATTTGATGCTGATCATTGGTAGGGCTTTAAAAAGGGTAAATAGCACCAATGGAAACAATTGCTCAATAGGTTTCATTTGAATGATCACATTTTTTGTTTTTGTCCGGGGACACTACATTTGGATGTACTATTGAAATTAAAAAGTTAAAGGATGTGCTCCGCCATTTCCGTGGCACTAAAAATGTGTGGAAGATCTAGAAGAAGGCTCGGACGTGCTTTTGGGGGTCGATTTATCCCTGGTGATGCTTGGTGTTTTCGAGACACTTATGCTATAGCATTGCAACATATTGATATGCCCTTCGACCGCTCATGACCAACCGGCAGTTTATTTTTCAATCACTTTAATGCGGTAGTGTGTCGACGCGATTATGAGACGTAAGGCCAAGAAGTATATTCAGGTTTGTTCCTTTTCTATAAAAGTCAATACTGAGGAAGCATTTTCTGCCTTGTCATCAAATTCACGCAATATTCTTTTTTCCTTCCTAGTTTTTGAACTCGCCTTCAAGTTTCAGTTTAACGTACGTTTTCATGAGGCGTAAGGACGTTTAACTTTAAGGCAATTGCATTATTCGCACCATCAACAACCAATTTACCTATGTGCAGTTTACTTATGTGGATATAGTAACAGCTTTTAAATTGGACGTGATCAAGAACACATATATGTAAAAAAGAAAAAAAAATTAAATTAAATAAGAATAAAAAAATTAAATAAAATATTTTCGTTTCCCAAGCTGAGACTAGTTTTTAAATCGATTAAATGCTACTTCACTTCCCTTTATCACAATTTAAAAGATCGCAGAAGTCTGTAACTTTCTTTAAAATTTCCATGCTAAAACTAGCAACTCGAAATAAGACGCAAACAGCTCACTCGCTAACTATACATCGATAAATCAACTGAATATCTTAAAAGATAAATTCTGGGGGAAAATACTTTTAGCGGCAGATTGTAAATGTATATTCAAAAAAATTATCTAAAACTAAAGAAAATTACATCGCAGTGCTTAACAGCGAATGACGATAAAAAAGAAAAAGAAGAAAACGAAATAAAACAAAATGGTCTGAATTTTGCAGTGGACTTTATTATTTGAATTTCGTGAGCCTAATTGTACGGCTCAATAATAATAAAAAAGTAGATAGGCAGAAATAATCAACTGAAAATAACAACGATGATCCCATCTGAAATTTTTGCTTGAAACTGGCTAGTAAAGTAAACATTTTTGGCAGAGTGATTTTACCAGATGAGTGAAGGTTATTTTTTCTTGCACATATCACTACAATGTTGATAAATTGTAGACCGTTGGAGAAACTTTATGTATTGCTTATACATGATCTGAAGGCCCTCCCGTCGTAATGTCACTGCAATTTAATTTGTGTTAAATTCTGTCTTCGCGTAAATAGCAGAAAAAATATATATATATCGGGGCCATTTATTGCATTTTCTCGCAGTGTTTCACGCTAAAATGTTTCTTGCTTTACTTCTGATTATATATCTCCATCCCCTTAATTTTTTCGATGCTCTGGATCATTGAGATTCCATGGTATTTTGAAGGAAAACCATGTGTTACCCCAAAATTCCAAAAACGTTCATTTTTTGAGTGAATAAATTGCGTAAAAGATAGTACATTATGCCATACTACGCTGAATATGATCGTTTGAGAATTTAACGAATGGAGTATTCACTGGGTAAACATAAGTTTGAAAAAAATTGAATAATCGCTGTGGAGACTTACCTAGTACAACCGCCGAGGCCACTGCAGCACAAAGCAGGAAAATGAATGGCCGTAACATCGTACGTTAATGTTCAAAGCCTTTCGAAAAGCAACAGGAGTTTCTACGGTAATTGTAAAGTAAGTGCTTCTCCGTGGTAAGATTGCAAAGTAGCCCCTCTGTGCACACTTTGCTCTTTCCCATCTAATGACGTATCATTAAAATTCATTATTTTAATCAACGAGGTGAAAAGAACCCGATAATATTAGAATTGTTTTCTTTTGAACACAGGTGAGCAAACTAAATTATCAACGCCTCCGAGAAGTCTCTTAGCTGTTTACATAGCTGGCACAACTATACAAACTTTTTTGCATCCCGAGTTACTGTGATTGGCAAAACACAAGGCTATTGGCTTAAGCATGATAATTCTTTCGGTATTAATCACCCGAAATCAAGTAATTGCCTGTGTAAAACGCCTTAAACCTTCTCATCTATATTCGCCTACTCTTCCTGCTGATTGCACGAAATCCTTTCAAATTACTCCCTGAAAACACACTTTTACAATTCTTTTAAGTCAGACGAAGATCTAATTTTCAGAAGATTAAAATAAGCGTCTCGATAGAATGCGTACAAATCTAACACTTTCATAACGCAAATAACGTAGAAATAGACATTTTAAACATAAAATTATAAACAGTTGTCATAAGGTCATCTCATCTGTTGATGAAAAATGATAAAAAATAAGTATTTTAAAGACCTTCTTTGTCTTTGATAGAAGTTGATTAACCGCTAAATCATATTTTTTTGTGCCTTTTTCTAATTCCGTAGGACGAAGGTAGAAAATCCCTCGTTCTCACCTGTTCGTCACAAATGACATTGGTCACGATCACCTCATAATTATTTCAAGATAGATATATATGTATATTTTTCGTTCTGTATGTACTAAATTATTATTATAAATGTTCATCAGTCACTAAGGATTTTCTAAAGCCAAATCTTTACTAATTGTCCTTTCAACAACTCCAGTAATTTTTTTAACTGCTTCCAATTTGTCAGCCGAGTATCGTCAACGGCCACTTCATAACTATTACGGCCACGGGCGAGCGAGCTGTCAGAAAAAAAGGTTATGTTAGGAAAGAGGGACTGGACGTTATCGGGTATAAACTCCGCCGTTCATATTTGTCCTATGAGAGCTTCAGAAATAAACCCAGTTTCTGGAGAGAGAGAGTTCTGTTTTCCTGATTTGGAAGTTTAACATGCTCACTTCTCCTTCAGGATTTCAAGCATGTTTTAAAAGTGAGAACGGCACCATGCAGTTACCGCTTAAAGTCCGACTTTAAACAAGAAACAGAAGTACACATTATCTGCGAGCTCCCTGTTTCATGTATTTTTGTTTTAGTGGTGATAGTAGATTTCAATAGAATTTTACAATTTTATTAAAACAATAGCTGTAACACGACAAATCCTTGCCAAACGAAACGTTTTTCAAGTCACGTATTTTTTTTCCTTCGGAGAGACGTGCGTAAATAATATAATTAATATGGGAGGCAATGTTTAAACGGCTTGTGTACACGTAAAAAGTTAGTGAAGCCAATAAAATTCACGTCCATTAAAAGGCACGACAATGTTACTCGATATTAAAAATTCGCCATGAGTATCCCCGAGATAAAGAAGAACAAAAAAGATCATATGCCTTATAGAACGCATACGAGCAATAGGCCTTATCACGGTTTTCGACGCCATTTTGACGAGTAGGCAAACAGGATTGAAATAACAGTGTTTGTATGGAAATCTGATGTCAAATAATTTTCATAAAACATCGCTTCTGAAAAAGTCATGAATTGGAAACTTTTTGCACTAGGAAAAGGATTTGAAGAAAAAAAAAATGGACGTACGTAGTTGTGACAGAAAGCGTCCAGTCGTGTTTTGAACTTTCCACACATTTATCTGTATAGCGAACCAGCCGTGAACTGCTACTAAAAATAGTTCGCGGGAAAAAAAGGAGAAAAATGTATGGAAATTTCAAAAAACGACTGGACGCTTTCTGGCATAGCTGCATTCCTCCAATTTGTTTTTGCTTAAAATCCTTTTCCTAGTGCCAAAAGTTTCCAATTCATGAATTTTTCAGAAGCGATGTTTTATGAAAATTATTCAGTGACATCAGATTTCCATACAAACATTCTTTTTTTCAAGCCTATTTGCCCACTTGTCAAAATGACGTCGAAAACCGTGATAAGGCCTATTGCTGTGCTATTTTAATTTCGGTCTAGTGTCAACAAGCAAGACGACATGATGTAAATATAACAATGGATTTTTTCTGTACTTTCCGGATATATACAACATGTAAATTTGATAGTTAGACGAGAAGGAAAGAAAGAAAAATGCGGAAAAGGAGAGAAAGAAAGAAAGAAAGAAAGAAAGAAAGAAAGAAAGAAAGAACGAACGAAGACAGAAAGAAAGTAAGAGCGAACAAACGAAAGAAGGAAAGAAAGAAAGAAAGAAAGAAAGAAAGAAAGAAAGAAAGAAAGAAAGAAAGAAAGAAAGAAAGAAAGAACGAACGAACGAACAAACGAACGAACGAACGAACGAGCGAGCGAACGAACGAACGAACAAACGAACGAACGAACGAACGAACGAACGAACGAACGAAAGAACAAACGAACGAACGAACGAACGAACGAACGAACGAAGAAAACAAAGGCCTAAGTGAATTGCTAGTTTTCATTATTAATACTCAAGATGGTATAAACAGATAGGTAAAACCAATGCAAACAATACTGAACCATTCGCCGCAAGTTAACGCAGAACAATGTACCACCCACAACTCACGTTAAAATGTTAAAATGTTCTACTAGGACAGGACAACCAAATTAATCAAATTGGTCGAGGTTAAAACAAGTGGATTAATTATAAAATAGAATACGACCTAACATAATGTAATTTTAAAGAATATTACGGCAAAAAGCTTGACTGCCAGACAGGTATCAAGTCACATCAGCATTGACATGTCGTATCAAAAGGTTACAAAATAAATTTTAGGAGCTCTTAGGCTGAGTGACTTTAAACTCCCAATTGAATTTAATACCGTAGAGAAATCAAAATACAGCCACAGCCAGACCGACATCGAAATTTCAAGCCTCCTCAATCGCCGCACGAACTGTTGTGTTGGAGATGTAAAGACACCTGAAATCCGAATTTGGACTAATGATTGCTTTCCAATGGAAGCAGCTAAGATTCTTGAGGGAAAACTTCATGTACGCGCAAGACCTTATCCCTTTTCTGCTGTTTATATTTATACTAGCTTTGTAAATTTAACACCAATAGTTTATTACGTACAGACCGGTAATTTAAATGCTTTCAAGCACGCATACCTTTTTTCTTTTACACATAAGAACCTTTCGTATAGAACGTTGAGACCTTAATTATAAGAACACACTTAAAGCTGAGAGTCAATTAAAAACGTCTTTATTTTTACCGTTAAGTGGATATTATTGAAGCGGGTAAATAAGAACATAAAAATTTAGTCTAAGAGTTCCAATTAACAGCATCAGAGCGTCTTGAGTACCACGGACGCACATCCCTAAAAACATGAGTCACTGAAAAGGAAGTTCAGACTCAGCCCCCCAAAAATAAAACCTTTTATAAAAAAGGGGGATGCGTTTATATGAAATTTAAGATCTTTAAAACGTCCTACTAGGCTTTGTAACGGCACCGGTTTGCATCATCACAGTAGCGGTACGAGGAGTGGGTTGGTTCCTCGGTGAAAAATAGAGAGCATCAATCGCCGGTTAGGACCCTTCTCCAAATATGGCAGAAGCGGAAATAATTATTTGCAAGTTGTGATCACGTGTGACACGTAATTTCAAGTACCCTCGCAATGTGTGGCGTGATGTCATTGATCACAGAACGTTCAGTATGATTACTGGGCCGATATGTCGACCGATATAGCGGTGCAATCGAGATGTCGAGGAAGTGTCGAAAGGAGATACCGATAAAGTATCGGTCGCTAAGCGGTGGGATATCGATGAAGAATGGCTGATGTGTGTCGATGGAGTGTCGGTGTATTGCTACAATTGCTAAATCGGCCGACACACACCTTAATCGATGCGTGGACCAATATAGTGGGACACTGTCCGCGCGACCGAGTCTTGACCGACATTTCGAAGAGATATAGAGCGATTGCTACCATCGATCGAGGCCCCGTCCTGTTCCCTTGATAAATTAAATTGACTTCTAAAATTTCGGAACGACCCCATTAAAGATTGGCACGTATGTAAACTAACTTGATTGGTTTCGCTACTGATAAGCGTTCGGTTTTCACGTTCATCCGATCGATGCTTTGATCTCCAGCGCCACGTTTTCTACTTGGTCAATCATTTTTCTATACACCTCATCGAATTCTACACAGTACTTAATTCCCTCCTCGTGCTTAATTTCTTGGCCTTTGCGAATCGCAGTACTTACTTAGTCGCTTGCAGTATTGCCGTGCAAATGAACTCCGATACTCAGCTCTTATAGAAAAAGGCTGAGGTCTTTAGCCACCATTCGTCGATTAAGCAAGTAGCACTGCTGCTGATTTATGCCGCTTTTTCCCAAAATCCGAACCATTCCAACAGATGACGTGAATTGAAGTGTCTTCACAAATTATTGATCCACAGGAAGTCAGTAACTCTAGTCGTCTAAGAGTAATTTGATTGACCATAGATAGAGAGTGGCTAAATAGTGATTGGATCCAGTGTTACTTGGGAAGAACGTTAGTAAAGGAAAGCCGACGTCCGGCAAGCAGGCCTTTGTGGAGGGGAGGGTAATACGACTCTTCTATAAAAGACTGGCAGCTACCTAGGGTGGTGATGGAACAATAATTTAAATGCGCAATACCTCAACACCTATTTGGCGTTGCCACTTCGTTGGGTTTAATATTAACAAGTGCATAAAGTCTGCCAAGGTGAGGATCTATATCTCGCCAAACAACTCCTTTTCTCTAAAATATGTTTTTATATGAGTTCGTTATGTTTTATTATGACTTCTGTTATATAGGATCAGTAAAGGTAATAAGTATAAATCCAGGCGTTCAGCTAGTGGGGATAAACGTGAGGAGCTGAAAATAAATGAGAAGAGACTGGTGATACAGCAATGACGTCAGGTTTGTATATTACAGACATTGAAATCAACCTCGCAGTACCACGAAAATTTGATCAGTCAACGTAAATATACCTGACTTAGTGTCAGTGACAAAAATAAGCAAATTTTAAGTCTTTCCCAATTACGAGGTATTTTACACGAACGTTCCTTTTCTAACACTATAATCTCAATACAATACATCGCAATGCAAATGGTGTAATGTAACGCAATAAATATATCTTATTGACCAAGCACGAGGCTCGTACTGGGGAAATATCGCGGTCTTGACAGTACGGACCGAGCGTAGCGAGTTCTGTAAAAACAAAAACAAAAAAAAACAAAACAAAACAAAAAAAAAAACAACAAAAAAAAAAACAAACAAACAAAAAAACAGAGGGCCGATATTCTCCCAGTACGGTCCCGAGCAAGCTCGGTCAATAAGAGATTTATTACACGGCTGAAGAGAACTTTTTATTTTATAAATGAAGCATTTCGTCAACAACAAAAACAAACAAACAAACAAACAAACAAACTAAAAAGACCCGGTACTGGTTGAAAAGGATTTTTCAAATCAAAAGTTATGATTAGCCGTTGCAGTGCAGGAATCAGATTCTCTTACTTTTAATTGAACCAATCAGATTATCCTAGTTTTTGGTTAAAAAAATATCAAGCGTGTCAGGAACTGTCAAAACTGTCAAAAAAACTAACTTTCTATTTTCATTCAACTCACTTCTATAAAAAGAAAATAGCTTTGATTCTACGAAAATCTTTCAACGAGGAAAGGAATAGTTTAACAAAGTGGAACGGTTTAACGCTTTGTGGTTTTTAACACCTGGAAAATTAACGTTTTCAATTTATGGCTCTTCTGTCATGTCGAAACTCAAGTTCATTGCCAATCGTCATTGCAAGGTTGATCGGTGGGCAGTCAACAATCACGCGCCGTTGAGTCAGAGCTACAAACTTAATTCAATCTTCGTCGTCGGTTTCAATGATGAGCCTTCTTGGTCTTTTAAATAGAACTGGTTTATTAATAATTTTAACTGACCCTGTCATGAACTGGAATGTGCAGGCCGTTATGGATGACATTTATGTTAGCATCAACAAAGACGGCCAGCTGAGACGGCTCCAAGAGCGTATGAGCTTGAAGAGTAACCTGAACAGCTGACGACGGAGGTCACAACGTTCTGAATTTTAAAAACTGAAGCCAACGTTGACGTAATCGTAGAAACCATGAAAATTTACATCGCTGGAGCTTCCAGTTGTTGACTCGTTTCTTGATTCCATTGAGTGAATCGGGCATCTGACCTTGGTGACTAAAAGAAGCCAATTTGTACGCGCTGAATATAATAAATGTGCTCCCTGAACTTCGCCACGTAGTTTTCGGAATAATTGGCGTTAAGCAATCTACCGATGCTGGTTTTCCTCACTGAATGATCGGACAGCTTTCTCTTGCCCGTTTGAAGGCCAGCATGCACCAGAGGCAGCGTCTGAAAAAAACTTGCATCGTCCGCCATCTTGATTTGAAGTTGAAAGCGGGACACAACGCGAGATCATTCGGGACAATACCCGGTCCAATACTTGGAAAATACTGGTCTGGCAATAGAGCGATCTGATTGATTGATTTTATAGTTATTGGCCCTCGGACTGCCTTAGTCGTGTAATACAATACAATACAACACAATACACAATATTTATTTATTACAGTTCATGGCACATAAAAAAAAAATACAATGCAATAACACATGGAGATAACAACACAACACAATACAATATAATACATTATTATATGGCCGTGTCTCAAAAGGACTGGAAACGATCAAATTCAAGAACTTGATTGGCTAAAATCGATATTAACCGCGGTCTAGATTTTCCCATCTAGACCGGCATCTAGACCGATCTTATTGTAATATTTGTCCCCAAAATGATACAAACAAAAAAATAAAAAAGAAAGAAAAATTGGCTTCTTCCTGTTAATAATACTAAATTGAAGAACCAGTAACGCTAAACGTGGAAACAGGTAAAGAGAATGAGCAAACGTTGGCAAATTTGAGTCCAGCAGAAGAAGCTACGAGCAAAGATGAAGTCGAAATTGAGAAGTCTTTGCAAGCGCAGAAATCTGAAAACACTCAATGCAAGACTAAGAGCAACTTAAACACATGGAAGAAATTTTGTGAGTCACTGAAAGAGTCTATAGAGCAATTGAAAACATACCTGCCCGAATGAGCTCGACCTTCTTTTGTCCACTTTTTTTTAATCTCCGTTCGTAAACAAGATGGCAGCGAGTACGAACCGTGTACATTAAGCGGCTTCCAGCGAAGGTTTAACGCCACTTGCATGAAAAAGGAAGTCTGATCAACATTCTTAAGGATAACGAGTTCTCCTGTAGGAAAAGAACGGTTATTTTGTCTTCATACATTGACGAAGTTTGTACAAAGTTGTACTTTGAACAGTTATCACTTGTCCCGTTTGAACAGGAGACTAGTGACAGAAGTAAGCCAGCTAAATGCTTGAGCCCGCGCAGCCGGGAACAAATAATTTTTTCCTTTTCATTTCCTGTTTGGCCATATAATAAACATCTTGGTTATTAACCGAGCTAGGTCGGTCTGTATGGGAGAATCTTGACCTCGGTCGCTCGCACAGACCTCACAAGGACCGCGTCAGCAAAATAAAAGTGTATAGTCATTGCTCCAGGTAACTAAAAAAATAAACATTCTCAACGAAAACATGACTGAGATATTTCACAGCCGTCAAAGGTTGTTAGACAACCGTCCCAAAACAACAACAACAGCAACAGCACAACTTTATTAACGTGTCAATAACATCTTGTTTACAATAGTAATAAAATAATTAGGGGCACCTATCTGAAATTCTGTAGAAAAAAAAAAAAACCAAACAAACAATAAAACTGAGTCAAGAAGTGATAAAAAAACTTAATTGTTACATAAAAAGTAGGTTTGAGATGTTTCAGTGATGAAGTCCTTAATTAAGATTTAGTTTGTTTTCTTGGGAGACGCTAATAATAAGCACAAGCACTGCACTTCCACTTTCCATAAATCTAAAAGTCTATCCGAAAAATGATAAAATGAATCAAGAAGTAATCAAAAAATCAATTATTGGTTACATGAAAAGCAGGTTTGAAATGTTTCAGTGATTAACTCCTCAATTAAAATTTTTAAATGCGTTTTTTTGGGAAAATCAGAATCCGGATTTTTGAATCCCAAGACCGATTTTGCGTTTCTTTACTAAGATCAATGATCCAAGATCATTCGGATCATGGTGCATCAAAGGAACCGACGAATCTACTCTGGTTAAGGATTCGTCGGTTCCTTTAATTTGATGCACCATGATCTGAGTGATCTTGGATCATTGATCTTAGTTAAGAAACGCAAAATCCGTTTTAGGATTCAAAAATCCGGATTCGGATTTTCCCAAAGAAACGCACCCTTAGTTTCCTTGTGAGTAATGATAAGCGTAAGGACTTTGTTTTTAATTATGCACTTCCTCTTTCCATAAATTTTCAGAACATTACAAACAGTATAAGTTTCTTGATTATAGGTACTGCTGAATTATGAAACTGCATTACAAGACACTTTTCATAGTTGACACGTAATGACAGCCTTAGTATAAGACATCCGAAACGGAAATTCAGGGACACCCAGGGGATTATTTAGGGGGATACCTGTTCGGAAGGCCTTTATTCGCCTCAGAAATTCGGACTAAACAGTAGAGACTGAAATCTATAGTTTTCTTCAGAAAAATGCCAGAACAAAAGCAGCATTGTAACAATGAAAAACTGATTCCTTTCGTTTTCGAAACTAAAAATACGTCGTTAAAATGCGGAAAAGGGTCCGGTTAGTGAAAACCAAAACAGCAAGTAAATTCAGGGAATAAGCAGTTCAGTTTCCTAAAACATGCTGTAAATGAAATTTAAACCACTCCAACAGTTCAATCTGTACTAGCTGACAAAAAAGCCTTTAAAAGGGCACAAAACGATCTGGGAACACAGGAGATAACATTTGAAGTGTCTTGGTTAAATGCTGGATGTGAGCCAAGGCGACACTTTATGTCGCACTCGTTTTGTTTTTAGTGGGGCATGTTTGTTAGCAACACTAGTGAAAAGTTGTTTCCAAACATCCCACATTTCATCTGGCGAATCCCAAAACTCAATATTTCCCCAGGGTAATGACTGCAGTTCTTGAATAAAGAGAGAGAGAGAGAGAGAGAGAGAGAGAGAGAGAGAGAGAGAGAGAGAGAGAGAGAGAGAGAGAGAGAGAGAGAGAGAGAGAGAGAGAGAGAGAGAGAGAGAGAGAGAGAGAGAGAGAGAGAGAGAGAGAGAGAGAGAGAGAGAGAGAGAGAGAGAGAGAGAGAGAGAGAGAGAGAGAGAGAGAGAGAGAGAGAGAGAGAGAGAGAGAGAGAGAGAGAGAGAGAGAGAGAGAGAGAGAGAGAGAGAGAGAGAGAGAGAGAGAGAGAGAGAGAGAGAGAGAGAGAGAGAGAGACAGAGAGAGAGAGAGAGAGAGAGAGAGAGAGAGAGAGAGAGAGAGAGAGAGAGAGAGAGAGAGAGAGAGAGAGAGAGAGAGAGAGAGAAAAGCCTACATTTATAAGTTACAATTGATTTATAATCGTAAATAAACTGACTGAAGTGCAATTTGGTCTGAAATAATACGCGTGATTTCAAAATTGAACGAGCGCGACGCGAGTTCGATTTGAAATCACAAGTAGGATTTCAGACCAAAATTGCACGACACGAAGTTCAATTACCACTTTATTACACCCATTTTGAAATCGCACAGTTTATTTTTGTCAATATTAATATTTATTTATCCACATCAGGAAACCTGACTTTTTAGAAAGAGGGTGAATTTGGGTAATAGAAATTTCAAAATTTTACCCCAAAATGACATGTTCCCCCTTTGTTTTCTGCAATCTGATTGGCTAGTGCAGGTAAACCATGACATTTGACTAGTTAGTATTATTTCATATTCATTTTGAAATAGGGCTGAAAAAAGATGCGATTTAGAACAAAAAATAAGGCGAGAGTCACTGAATCAGATTGCAAGGATCACCAGTGATTTCAAAACGGGTGTAATCAATTATTTTTAATAGAATATAACGACATCAGTGACCCCGCTGCTATCAACGGAAGTCCTATTAAACGATACATTTCAATTTTTCATTGTTTAGTTTTGAAATATTCTTCTGGAATCACTATTACAATCTGCTTCAAGATTTCACTATTACAATCTGCTACCATCCCTAAATAATTAATTAGGTTCATTTTATTAGGTAACTTTAAGGCAGTTTACTATAACTTTATTGTTTCGTTACCAGAACAATACTAATATTGTATTACAAGGAATAATAAATTTTCTGAGCGTAACGGTTGCCCTTCTTTCTCTAAGCTGGATTTTTCTTAATATTCTTTCACAAGCTATCAAAATGGTAATTATATACTACAACTAGAAGCCCATGGGCACTAGACCACAACTGTACAGGGTGAAAACAAGCATCAAGATCCTCTCCCCCTTCTGTTTTTTCTTTTTCAAGATGTGGCACCAATTCTGCAAAGTTAAAAAACATTACGTTTTTCGTTGGCACCACCTTAAACCAAACTTGCAGAATAACTTACTCACCATTGGTAATAATAAAAACACAAACAAACAAACAAAACAACACAAAAGAATTTCAAAAAGAACAGTAGATAACAACAAAAAAAGAAAAAAGAAAACAAAAAAACAAAAACAAAACAACAAACAAAGAAAAATGCTGAAACTGAACAAAAACACCATTGCTAAAAGGGCTTTTAAGCAAAAATAACAGGATACCTATTTTGGTTTTATGCATACTTCCTGTACTAACAATATAGGAAATTATAACAACTGAAGTTTTAACTCGGTCGGTTGCTACATTGCTCATCAATCTACTGAGTTTTACTCGCTTTCCCTGTCAAGTCCGCCTTGTACCTGTAACTTGATAAATGCGCCCACTTCTTTCGACCACAGCAAACCATAACGAGATAACCACCCAAAGCTGTTAACTTAAGCGGTTCCCCCTCGCCGGAGGATAATAGCACACATCAACGAGAGGTTAAAAAGGATAACCGTAAGGCATTTTAAAATTGTTTTTAACATAGTCTCTACGGAATCAAGGCGTATCTAATCGATAAAAGTGGATCATTGGAAAGCTACTCGATTAATCGCCAACACACGATAATTGTCGAGTGAATTTAAGCAATGAAAATCGATAATAAACACGTTGTGGCCTTTGATCGTGTAACTCCAACCTGCAACGTTTGTAATTTTCCTCCAGAACAATCGAGAGTCTACAAACCTGTCTGGTCGGGGATTCTGACAAATTAGAGGTCAATACCATTGCCATCAACTACGTGCTAGACACTGGGTACTAGAAACAGTTGGCCTCCAAATCTGTTTATAAGTGTTTTATTTTAAGTATGTAAATAGTTTTCTAGTCTTGGATGGAAGCCTTCTTGTTACCGGAAGCGGCAGACAATCTTTAGATAGGATTGCTGGCAAGATTGAAAATGGCTTAGACGTGGTTTTGTTAAGTACTGTCTAAACTGTCTTTTACTAACTGACCCGAATAGTTCAGGCTCAGAACAAGGAGATCGCAAAAGGAATAAATAACAAACGAAAAAACGTTACTATCACTATGTACCTTTCGCAGCTCCACCATTGGAAAAACAAGCCACAAACAATACACAATGTCACTTAATCCAGGATGCATATTTTCCTAGTCCAATCATTATTTATTTGAGAAATATGACTGTTAGGTGACCCATAACTGTGGAAAGTAGCTTACGAAGGTTCAACAGTTCAACAGTTTGAAAGTTAGACATGTTCCAAAGTAATCTCATCTACTCTGACCCTAGCTGACCTCGTTTTCTGGGTTGTTTGACGAGATCCTTTATCGAGGTGTCCGTGTGATTTTCTGCCCAACATTTGTAAAAATGCTGACCTTATATTGGTACTAAAGGCGATGTACAACCATGGGTTGATGGCACTATTTGCGTGGCCCAACCAGAAAGCCAAATACATCAGGATATCTGGCAAGTCAATGGTAAATCTTGTTACTGCCCAAAAAAGGTTAAGCGCCTGCCCGGGAAGCCAGCAAATAGCAAATGTGATGACGATGATAATAAGCATTCGAACTGCCCTCTTCTTTGAGATCTCTTGCTGATGTTGCTGATTTTCATTTAACTCATTCCCGGGAACGTGGCGAAACCATATTGCGTGAGCTGTTTTGCCGTACAGAATGGAAATGACAACCAAGGGAACAAAGTAGGTGACGATGAAAAGGTAGAGCATAAAACCACGAATGTTTCCCGGAGGATAAAAGCCGTAATTGCCGCACTGAGACGTTTTCTGATTGATCTTGTAATAGAGTGGAACGATGGACATCAAAACCATTGACACGATCCAGATCAGCGGTGTAATGTACTTGGATTTTCGAAACCAGGGAGTACTGCCCATCAAAGGAAAGATGAATGCGTAGAATCGATCAATCGCCATGACTGTCAAGCAGAGGACAGACGCCATTACTGTGGTATGAGTGATAAATGGGATTGCTCTACACGTGATTTCTCCAAGTAATCCGGGTATCATCCACTTGAAATCACTGTTTAAATCGGAAATGCTCGACGGCATCATGAACACGGTCACCATTAGATCAGCGACGGCCATGTTGACAAACATGAAACTTGTTAGTGATTGCACTGCGGGTCTTTTCCACACGATGTAAATGATGATAATATTTCCCAGCAAGGCTGCAAGCATCGTCATCGCGTACATCACGGTGAGTATGACAATTTCTGCGTCACCGAGAGCCATTTTTAAAATTGAAATTATATCTGTGAATGTCAATTAATCAAATTTTAGTATTTTTGAAGGTAATAGCCCTGATTGGAACCATTATCATACAACTGACCAGTAAAATCGAGTTAGTACGGTTTGTTTAACGGGTATGATGAGTCAATGGGTCCGCTTCTTCCCAATTGATCATATCTACCTACAGTATCTGAACACTTTTTTAAAGTAATAAATGGGAGAAAACGTTTTGAAGAGTAGACATACAACATTTTTAATAGCGAGATGCGGTAGAAAGACCGTGCTATATTTATTCGAAGGAGTGTTTCTAAACCCTTGCCATCTTCACACTTGGTAACAATCGGATGCTAAAATCTAACAGTGCGAAAGCAACGCTTTGTCTAGGGCCGCAGATTATTGTTCCTTAATCATTGACAGGGCTTATGAAAGTTATAGAAATAATCAAACGAACTTTGCCCAAAGCGGAACATGCAACCTTCACTCATTTTGTAGCGGAATGAAAGCAAAAAAAATTAGATGTTATCGAAACGGCTTGAATATGGCCGGTGTTGTTTTCAGTTCAGTTGACAATTGCTTTCTCTTTAAAAAATTCCCCTTGTATATCGAAGGTACTGATAAACGTTGTTCAGTAGGTGAATGTGCACCACAACATGAAACAGTGTTTACTTCGTTTTCTAATCCTGTTATTCTATGCTTAATATTTCATTCTGCTTTCCGCGGATGAAATATTTTGCACTGAACATGTATTCGCCCTTATGTTTCAACTTAGCAACGTTCTCAGCTTAACCGCAACGCGACTGTGCGAGTCGATTCTCTTTCCCGTAAACGGAGGCCCTAAAAACTGGCATGCTTATTTTTATTTCGTTGATACCCAACATGAAGTTTTCTTGGTGCGTCCGAGTTCGACTTTCTATTTTTGGCACTCTTTACTTATACACGAAAGCTGAGCAGACATGGCTTTAAATGTGTTTAGTTGAACGCGAATGGAAGATCAATCCACCTCACCGAAAAAGATTGTCACTGATACATCTACCGATAATTCTTAGCGTACGAAAACCCGAAAGGGTCTCATGAAAATGCACAGAAAAGTTCTAAAAACTTTAAACATAGCTTACACAATGTTGTTGGTAAAGGGAAAATTTTGCAGAAACGTGAATATTATATGTTGCTATTGGTTGCGTTAGGTTCGCATGCAAGGCATTATGGTAAATGTGCAGCCGCGATATTAAATGAGATAATGATAGTACGGTAAAAGATTATCTCATTGTCCTGGTTTGTCATAATAAGCCCCATTAGTCAGATCGTTCAGTCATCAGTCATTTTGCAAATACAATGCAGGACAGCTTTTTTATTACTTTGTGTCCTTTTTATTCAGCCTAATAGCGAGCTTAATATTGGCAGAATTCACCATTGTGTGCAAATCATTTTTAACTCAGCTTAGAAAGAAAGCAAAAATAAATTTAAAACAGTCAAATAAAGGTCTACTACTCGTTTAAATCGTTAGAATACGACTCTTTGTTTTCTTCTGTTGAAAACGACAACACTACCGACAATTTCATTGGCTGCTGTTTGTATGTTAGAAAAAAACTTTCATTTAAAATGCTCCATCTGTTTACTCTTGTTCCACTTTACTTTGACAAGTAATCCACCTTATCGTCTGTAGGAGGAGGAATAGCAAAACTGCCTGAATATGTTGGGTTGTTAGTTATATTGATCACAGTCCTTTGTTTTTTTTTTATTGTGACAAGTCCTGTTTTTTTTGTTCTTCGTATGAACTTGGAATTGTAACGCAAATCCTAGTGATGCTTTCTTTGACTGCCTGGTTGTTACTCAGAGCGTAGTGTCGTCTCTGAGGGAGCCTGGCCTGTCAATTCCGTTTCTTGGGTTTTTCAGTTCATCGTTGTTCTTTTAGTGAAGAAAAATTTTGAACCACTTCAGTTGATATGGCGGTTTCTCAACCAAATGTAACAGAGTTTTTTGCATGGGAATTTAGCTCCGTGGGTCAGCGAGAGGTGCCCCATTACCTTCGAGATTTTGTTTTACATCAAGTGGACCCAGACCTTCAAGGAACGTAGTGTTTATTGCAGATCTTGACTCATTCTGTTACATGCAGAACTCGAGAGCTTTTAGTGAAGAACATTTCTCATATAAGACCCGAAGCCAATAGTATTTCGACAACTTAGTTTCATTTGCGTAAGCTTAGCAAAAGGAGGAAATTATAAATATAAATTATTGTTCTCACCTTTACAAACTGAAGCTAATTTCTTATTCGAATGGAGAGCAGGTGTTCAACACCTATGTAATTCACTTGACGGTTACAAAGGCTGCGATATTTCCTAAGCTGAGTGTGATCTACTTTTACTGAAAAATGTCCCGTAACAGCTAAAAAGTGATCTTGTTCAGGTTTTGACTTATTTGTCCACTGTTGCAACATAGCCACCCTGGATATTGAAAATAATTTGAAAGACAACATAATATGCACGATGCCTTCCTTTTAAGTTACTCAAATGAACTAGATTGACAGGTATAGCAGTCGAAATTACTTTGAAAACGTCCGAATTCTTAGCAATATTAACGTTTCTTGATAGTGTTAGGTAAAATGCAGAAGCAATTAGCCCATATTACCATATTCGAGCAGTGTTACAATGAATATTTCCAGCATTTTTTTGGGGTTCTCGACATTTTGCTTATATCCAAGTACTATCACAAGATAACACACCACCTGAACATTCCCAACTAAAATCCGGGCAAACTGAATTAGCGACTCTTGGTTTTTTGAATTTTTTTTTTCTTTTTCAATAAACTATTCCCAAACAGAACTAATCAACATCTTTACTGTATGCCCCCCCAGTTTTCTATTCAATGTTGAGTAGAAAGCATGTCGATATCACGCACATCTTTGAACATGATAAGGGGGAACGATCTCGAGGATTGCTGGGGGTGCGGAGGAGGGGGAGAGAGCGAGGCGTCTGTCCTGACTAGTTTGGCCCGGATTATACTCATAAAAAACATGAAGCAATTCTAGTGAATACATTTATATATAAGATGAACCCTGAAAAAGGACGCTACGAAAAAAAAAAAAAAATTACATCTAAACCTTGAATTAATTGGGTCCTTAACTTTATAAACGAAGCAACTAAGATTCAGAATTCAGTAAGGACGTGCATACTACAGTGACGAGTCGGCATGTACAAACATGAAAACAAATGAAAACGGGTGGCCATATCCATCACATTGTTAAGAGTCTGCCATTTTAGCATACCCCAAACACGAATTAATTTATTTTTTTTCATATGACAATTTTTCGCTTCACATTACATCCACTTAAGTTGTCAATCGCCGAAAATTTTAGCCCGAGGCTGAATTTGTCATTAGCTTATACAAAATAAAGAAGCATGACTTATGCGAACATAGTGTGTTACATTTTCGCTTTATCTCATATAAAGAGTGCTAAACCTGACTAAACAGTGATATTAGGGATATTTAGGATCACGTTTAAGACGAACGACAAGAGAAAATAATAACCACGTTACCAATGTTCTCCTATATTTGCCGCTCGCCGTGTCCCGTGTCTAGGTGAAGTTGAACAGCTTCCCGTTTGTAGCAAATGCCAGAATTCTTTGCACTATTCTCACCTATTTGCTAGTTCTTTTGATGAAGCGTAGACGCGAATCGGACGTCTGCCTTTTGCCGTTAGACATGAATCTCTATTTTACACCCCTAATTCTCGTCGAAAAGTAAATTATACCGGAAAAGACATTGGTAAAAGTAACTTTGTAAAATAACAGACAAAAGCATTTTCCCTTTGAAAAACGCGACCGCGACTGTATTACTGCATGGAAAAAAAAACGTGACATTCAGTTCGCTAGCCAAATTCTTCTCATGGACATCAACACTTTACAGACATTTGAGGCGTTTTCTCGTCGCTACTGAGGCTCTTGCGTTTCTGCGTCTAGAAAGTTTTTCACAAATGACTATTATCTGCTAAAAGCGTTTAAGGTATTTTTAACCAAAAAGTACCGTTTTTTAAAAAAGCTTCTAGTGAAAGGCGTTTGCGAACGCTATTTCTGCTTTATCTCACTGAGCAGATGATTACGATGAGATAGGAGTCGTCAGCTTCAAACGGTGTTTGGCTTTTATAGCTGATACCAGTCTTAACCACTTATCCTAGACTCAGAGTATGTGTGAAGGTGCGATGAAAGATAAAATGCGAATACCGAACACGGAATGCAAAATGCGAATAAATTACGCCAGTAAAAACAGGACGCTGAAGATATTAAAGAAAAAATATGTCATTGCAACAACTAGCTATGTAGCTATGTACAGCTATGTATTGTAACAATATATTAATTGCGCCCTTACCCTGTTAATGTAGAATTTAGAATCCAGTATGGACATACACAGGAAGATTAATCGAACGTTCATGGTGCTGACCCAAATTCAGTCTACCAAACTCACAACCCATCTTTAAACAAATGCTAGCAGGTGACTGCTTTTGCCTTTTGTGTTTTTGACAGACTCAAATGACCGATCCTTGGTCAGTATGTAATTTATAAATTGCCAAACTGGTGTATTTATTTTTTACTTCAAATTTAAAAGCCTTTGGCTGACACATACATCAACTAGTACAAAAGCGCAATTAACGTTTAGTGTTGAAAAGGTAATTTTCTGCCAGCTGAATAAATAGGTATTTAATGTCGTTTGGACAAATTTCCATATATATAGCTATAAAAAAAATATTGTTGTAGGTTAAATTATAAGTGTTGCTAACGACCCATCAGCAAGTATTTGTCGTGATCCGTACAATCGGCAAGTGTTTGCTTTGACTACTCTTTTCGGCCATCTAATTTACGCTTCTTTGGGTAGCCATTTCAATTCAACAGAAAACTGTGAGTCGGCCTGACGAAATAAGACAGGGCGCGTGCATTAATAGTACTGCCAAAATTCCCATTATCTAGGAGTACAAGGTTGATAATTTCCGAATGGGTACATGTTCTTTGCCAGATAAGAAAGAGCAAATAGCTTTTTGAAGTTGTATCTTCTTTTACATGACGACCGTTGTCAACGAACAAAAGTTAAGCCGAAAAACAGTAAGGAAACTCCTTAAGCAGCTGAGATGTTGCGAAACAACAGAAAGGTAAAAAAAAATTATGAAAGAAATAATAATAATAATAATAATAATAATAATAATAATAATAATAATAATAATAATAATAAAAATAATAATAATAATAATAAATCTTTAGTACAAAACCTCAATTAAAATCTCATTTACAATCAACCTGCTGTTACAAAAAATTCAATCAATTCATCAAAACACTATTCATTCACAAATTCTAAAAAGTAGAAATAACTTAACCTTATATAAAAAAGAGGAAATAGATATAATTAAAAGTTCAAATAATAAAAGCTCAAAATTCTATAAAATAAAGAATTCCATAATAATAATAATAATAATAATAATAATAATAATAATAAAACGATTTGGGCTAAATTATCTTCAATTTTCTGGAGTCGAATGCGTTAAATTTTCGCTTTCATATTGCGAAATTATCTTTTTGTCCCATGTCCCAAGGATCGGCCTTTTGGGCTATTTACGCACCCACAGATTGACAACCCAAAGATGACTGAAGCGCGGTCTTCGTAGACCCGACTGACGAACGGACGGACCTAGATACAACCGCCCATACCCACTACTTTGCTTCCCTAGAGTGGGGGAGATTTGAATTCATCGTTGAAATTAACGTGTCGTGAATATCTGTACAGAAAAAAAAATATGCGTATATGCTTGCCTGTTTTGCATAGATCGTCGGATGTGACTACTACTACTACTACTACTACCACTACTACTTTATGTGGATCTTTGATTGAAATACTGGGTGATCCACAGAAAAGAAAATATTCAATCACAATGTTGTGAGAATTTTAATTGATGGACGTTTTCCTCAGCTGGAAGCACACATTTGTCCACTGGCATAAAAAAAATAAGCTACTTAATTATAAATACTACAAAATTTGCAGAATAACATCTTTGTTACCTTGTAAGGCATAGGTCCTTTGCTAATCCGTTTTTTAAGAAAACGAAGAAACAAACGAACAATGTCGTCTATCTACTAATAGAGATAGTGAGGGCTTAGCCGTATATTTTTAATGCTTCATATTATAAATAACCGACTTTAGAAAATTTCAAATTCAGAGTACTGCATAATAACTACTTGGGTCCGTGCCAGACGAAGACGTCTGCTCACAGGCTAGCGACAGAAGAAAGAAAAAAAAATGAATAAATAAACGAACGGAGCTTTGCTGTTATGTTTCTTTAAAGTGAAAAATTTGGTAATGCTGGGATATAGAAGTTCGTATTTCTCTCCCCCTCAGTGGTATGATTATCAAGTCAAATAATTGTGGTAATTGTTATTTTTTTTCTGCTTATTCAAATACTACCATTTGAGTCATGTGTCTGTTCTTTCTTAGCCTTGAAATATTAGTCTCCTTGTGCTTCCGGGCATCTGTACATCCGATAATCGAGAAATTATAATCATCGGGTGAGCAGTACCGCTCGCTTAAGAATGTTAGCTTATAAAATGAATGCGAACATTGAAGAAAACATTCACCTGGTTAATTTGGTAATGCGTCTCTCTGTAACATCTGAATTTTGTATACGGACGGTGTCAAACGGACATGGAAACGAACCATAGCGAGAAAATAAATAAAAGATATTTAAACAAACCTTTTCAGTTGCCAGTTTTTTCCAAGTTCCTGATCTCCCAACGGGTATGCATTTATTTATTTAGAATCAGCATATTCAAACAGGTATCCATGCCCTTGAGGTGGACGGGGGGGGGGGGGGGGGGTAGTACTATGAATGTGGCTTTTTGCTAAGCTTTATCACTGAGTTGTCAGTGTCTAGTGTCGTCTTTCAGAAAGAGGAGTGAAACGGGCTTTCTGCCTTGGTGGGGCATGCTACCGCTGATTGACATCCACAGATCAAAGTATTTAGTGTCGTCTGGAGTGATAAAATTTTCGGAAGAGGTTAAGCAGAGCTTTAGATTCTCTTGCTGAAAGATTGTTTAGCCCCCAAATGGGAGATGAAAAGTAGCACTCGATACGGCTGCTGCTAATTGTTCAAACCTTGCTAGCAATGTCAAAGGAACATATTTGTGCTTTAGTTATTTTCTTTATCCAAAATATCGTTCAGGACCAGAATCTAGAGGCTTCCTCGATGGTAATAACTTCGGCCTCGCTTCCTACTAAAATGCGATCTTGTTGCAGTTGCTTAAGTTGTGTACTAACTGCGAGGATCTTTCTTCTATTTAAGTTATCGACGAGTCTCATACTGCAGACAAAAGGACAGCAAAAGACGACAACGTAATAGTCTCAGTAATCTTACCAGTGGTGTGTCTTACTAACCATTTATTGGGTTCATATATGCGTCCTGTGTTGTGATCAATAACTTTAGAGAGATGGTAAATTTTAGGCCGGTGACATGATGAATATTACATCCTCCTCATTTCGCTAACGAGCACACTCGATCCGAAAAGAACTCCTGCTATCATTCGGGACCAACACTTAAACGGATATCGGCGGGAATTTTAGCAAAAAAAATCATTTCTTTTTGATGGTCTGAAAAGATTTTAAGACGAACTGTATATTTTTGGCTTTCCTGGCTGTGGACCAGCTCCAGATTTTACCTTAACGTTACAAAGGCGAACAACGACTTTACCTTAGAACACCTTGGATTTACCACTGGTCGATGATGTCAATACGTTTTTACTTCACGCTCGCTCGTATTTTGATTTTCAGGTAAGTGACGCGAATTTCACATTCTTAGGACATGCTTTTCGAAATTTGTTTTTCGTTTTTGTTTTGTTTTGTTTTGTTTTGTTTTTTTTTTTTATGAGAAATTGTAAGCTTATCTGCATAATTGTGACAATTTTGCGCAAGTTAAGCAATCCTCTTTTGTTTGTGATTACTTGGATGGTTTTCTCTGGTTTAAGAGAAACTCAGTAGAAATCAAGAAATCGAGAAGACGGAAGCTCCAGTTCGCGGTTGGCTATAGTGCAGAAGAAACGATGTTATTGCCACCCACGCCAGATGACTTCATTGCCCCATTTTGTGGACCTTGAAGGAAACGGTTCTGTGTATTTATTATGCCATCATAACTAATATATACAGCTATTTCAATTAACGTTGTCGGATTAAAATCAAGCTAAAAGACAAGACGGAAATGTTTTGTGGGATTATTTTTTTATGAATAATTTCATCAAAATCATCCCTGCACGTGCAGGTCATTGTACTGCTAATTACAACCTACTGTTTGCTCCAGGCATGACTGATTTTGATGAATTTATTCATAAAAATCCCACGTAAACTTTCGGTCTTGTCTTTTAGCTTCATGCTTTGAACCGACAACATTAATTGGAATAGCTGTATATTTAGCCAAGCCTAAAAGCGGAGCTCCACTCATGCTACTCTGCTTATTATATGAACGAAATAACGTTACAAAATCGTTATCCTGCCTTCAGTTATATATATCAAGCAAACTTTTGACGTGTCAGCGGAAAATGTTTTGAACCATAAGCTGTTCTTGTTGATCGTGCGAGAGCCGGTCGATTAGAACGGCAAAAGTTCGGCTTCGATTCAGACGTCGAACTTTACATGTGCCGAACCAAATGCATACGTTACGTATAAATTATATAAATTATATCTATCCCAGAGCTCTGCGCGTTCCATCGACTTGGCATGCGCAAAGGACTTCATTCTGCACAAGATGGCGGGAAAAGAGGAATGTGCTTGTTCTTCTTGTTTCGAAACAGCCAAATATACTTCTCTGAGATGCAAAAGACTATGAGAAAAAAAAAAAAGGAATCTATTCTTGATGTGCACACGCACTTCAAACGGACAGAAACTTTTCAATACAGGCTATATCAAAGGCAAAGCCTCAAGACTTCTCAGAACAAAATTTTCAAAAACAACATTTGAAGAAAACATTACTCTATTCAAACAGAGATTACGCTACAGAGGTTACCTCGTATAGATAAAACTGTTTCAGAAGTCAATTTTCGCGAAAGAATGTCGGCACTACAAAACAAACAAAAAACGCGCAAAAACATTTTGCGTTTGTTACGGAATATCGCCCTTCTGTGCCTAACCTAAAACAATTCAGATGAGTAAGTGGCACTTGATAGAAAATCAGCCTCTGCTAAGAGATATCTACAAAGACCCTTCCCTACTTTCGTACTGAAAAGAGAGATCTTTGAAAGACGTACTCGTAAGAGCAAATTAGCTTTGAAGGTCATACTCTTCCTATCTAGACACTAGGAGACGTGTTTGGCCTGTCTTCATTATTTTACCAAAGAAGCTCTTTCATCTTTCCCGCCATTTTGAATCTTGTTTAGTAAAAATAACAGCCGCTGACCACGAAAATCTATTTTCTCACTTTAACTTCAATTAAGTTCGACCTCAATTAGGTTCGACGTCTGAATCAACTACCGAACTTAATTATTTGGGTCTACCTTAATAGGTATTACGTTCGGCTCATGTAAAGTTTGACGTATGATTTAATATTAGGGCGTACTGTTCACAAATATGCACTGCGAATGACGTGCACAAAGTGTTCAAAACAATTAATGACTCTAGGAATATTTCTCCTAAAGAAATAATTCTAGTCTCTGACTAAAATTTAAGAAAAGAATACAGGAAAAATAATGTTCGCTTGTGGCCGAAATATTTTAGTGAGCGCTTAAAATTAAAGCGTGTTTGCAAAACTTATGCGCTGTGAATTGCGAACGAATTACATAAGTCCAGCACAAAATGTTCAAAACAATTCAAAACTCTGTGAATATTTCTCTCACAGAAATAATTCTAGTCTCTAAGTAAACGTTAACAAACGGAAAATACAGGAAAAATAATGTTTGGCAGGGCCTGAAATATTTCAGTGAGCGCGTTAATTTAAATTAGAGCATGTTTACAAAACTTATGCACTGCGAATGGCGAATGAATTAGAGAAGCCCAACACAAAATGTTCAAAACAATTCATAGCTCTGTGAATATTTCTCCTACAGAAATAATTCCAGTCTCTAAGTAAACGTTAACAAACGGAAAATACAGGAAAAAATAGTGTTTGGTTTTGGTCCGAAATATTTCAATGAGCGCTTAAAATTAGAGCGTGTTTACAAAACTTATGCGCTGTGAATTGTGAATGATTTACACAAGTCCAGCACAAAATGTTCAAAACAATTCATAACTCTGTGAATATTTTTTGTTACAGAAATAATTATAGTCTCTAAGTAAACGTTAACAAACGGAGAATACAGGAAAAAATAGTGTTTGGTTGTGGTCCGAAATATTTCAGTGAGCGCTTAAAATTAGAGCGTGTTTACCAAACATATGCGCTGTGAATTGCGAATGAATTACATAAGTCCAGCACAAAATGTTTCAAAACAATTCATAATTCTGTGAATATTTCTCCTACAGAAATAATTTTAGTCTCTGAGTAAACGTTAACTAAAGGAAAAGACAGAAAATATAATGTTTGGCTGTGGCCTGAAATATTTCAGTGAGCGCTTTAATTTAAAATTAGAGCATGTTTACAAAACTTATGCGCTGCGAATGGCGAATGAATAAGAGAAGCCCAACACAAAATATTCAAAACAATTCGTAGCTCTGTGAATATTTCTCCTACAGAAATAATTCCAGTCTCTAAGTAAACGTTAACAAACGGAAAATACAGGAAAAAATAGTGTTTGGTTGTGGTCCGGAATATTTCAGTGAGCGCTTAAAATTAGAGCGTGTTTACAAAACTTATGCGCTGTGAATTGCGAATGAATTACACAAGTCCAGCACAAAATATTCAAAACAATTCATAACTCTGTGAATATTTTTTGTTACAGAAATAATTATAGTCTCTAAGTAAACGTTAACAAATGGACAATACAGGAAAAAAATAGTGTTTGGTTGTGGTTCAAAATATTTCAGTGAGCGCTTAAAATTAGAGCGTGTTTACAAAACTTATGCCCTCGGAATTGCGAATGAATCAGAGAAGTCCAGCACAAAATGTTCAAAATAATTCATAACTATGTGAATATTTCTCGTACAGAAATAATTCTAGTCTCTTAGTAAACGTTAAGAAACGGAGAACGCAGGAAAAATAATGTCTGGTTGTGGTCCGAAATATTTCAGTGAGCGCTTAAAATTAGAGCGTGTTTACAAAACTTATGCGCTGTGAATTGCGAATGAATTACACAAGTTCAGCACAAAATGTTCAAAACAATTCATAACTCTGTGAAAATTTCTCGTACAGAAATAATTATAGTCTCTTAGTAAACGTTAACAAACGGAGAACACAGGAAAAATAATGCTTGGTTGTGGTCCGAAATATTTCAGTGAGCGCTTAAAATTAGAGCGTGTTTACAAAACTTATGCGTTGCGAATGGCGAATGAATTAAAGACGTCCAACACAAAATGTTCAAAACAACACATAACTCTGTGAATATTTATCCTACAGAAATGATTCAAGTGTATAAATAAACGTTAACAAAAAGAGAATCCAGGAAAAATAATGTTTGGTTGTGGTCCGAAATATTTAAACGTTTACTGCGTGTTTACAAATGTGCCCCTGCGAATGAATTACACAAGTCCAACACAAAACATAACTCTGTGAATAGCTGTGTGATTGTTCAGAATTAATTTATCCACGAATATTTGTCGTATGGTAACGATTTGAGTATTTGTGTACAATTTGAACCATTGAAAATACGGAAAATTACCGACAGTTGCCTGCAAAAATGCATTTAATTTCTATGCGATTACTCACCAAGCTCGCCACCTGTTTGTTTTCAACTGACATTTCGCCTGTTTGTTCGTCGCTCTCGGGGTTCAAATTTGCTTTAGTCGCCTGCTTTCTTGACATATGTAGTTTGACAACATATTCAACGAATACAAGAAGTTAGTGTTCTTCAAAATTCTCGTTTGTTTTCTAAAAGAAGTAAGCCATCCCACTTCCCGCCAAAAAAACGCGGGTTGCCGCATAGGTTGAGTGTGACATTTCACAATGGCTCACATAGAGGGTACGTACGCCGGACGGACAGTGACGTCATAACCAAATTTTTTAGGACACATGGGTTTACCAAAATCTCTTATCAATGGGGCTCCGCGAACGCGCCTCCAGCGCGCGAAGCTCCGCTATGACATTGAAACCAGGGGGAAAGGGGGTGTCTTGAAGCTGCCGGGGGGATTCTCCCCCAACCCCACCCCTCCACCCAAGGTCAAGGACTAAAACAAAAAAAGAAGAAAAAAAGGTAGGTGATACGGGTGACTCAATAAAGCATGAACCAAGAAACAAAAAATTGTAAACTGGCAGTGAACGCCGTATCAGTGTCAGTAGAAAGACATGTTCGTAAATAGAGGTTTAGACTTCCGGAAGAGTTTCCACGGAACTCGTACATGTTGTAAAGAACCGATTAAGTTTCCAATTTTAATGATTGTTTTGTTTTTGTAAGCTTTACAATCCATACCCATTTATATTTTTTCGATTCTGTTTGCTGACTACAGTGTGTTTAAGCAGCTGATAAATCTGCTATGAAGGTAATGTCGGTGTTGGGAACGGGTTCATTGTGATAGCTGACGGGAACGAGCAACTAATTTAGGCCAATAGCTTTAAATGGCTTTTGCTGTTTTGCATAATGCGTCGCTCAATCCAACTCAGTCGGGGGAATTAAAAGCTTTGTTTTCGCATGGCAAGCCTCGGCCTGACGCGAATTCAGTGCGAGGCTTTCCGTGCAAAAACTAAGCTTTTTATTCTCCTGAGACTCAACGCAACGTGGCCGCTGTCATTCGCTCCATATTTTTCACTTATCAAACCCGCATGTTGAGTTCACTCTGCTCCCTCATAGATTAATTGTAACAGCCTGTGACCTTTGATCAGTGTGGTGTTGCGCGCCGGCCATTAGGAGACAAAAAAGTCATCAAAAGAATCATATGAAACTTCCATGACGCTCACAAAAGATCTTTCCGCCTGAAAACGTTACGTATTTGCGTAGTGAGCGAGTTCAGCTGGCATGAAAGTGATGGTGCACGTGTACGAATTGGAGCCCAAAAGTACCAAACATTCCATAGGGCACACACAAATGATAATAAATAAGACTAAATTAAAAACTAAATCTACAGAGTGTACTCTAAATTGTGGTCTCCCGGCGCCTTCACTTTCTCTTACCTTACAGATGCGTGATCCTGAATTTACTTTCAGAACGTACAAATAGCGCTGGGATATCGCCAGCTTCACTTTAAGTAAATGCGTGCCAAGTTAAGAATCGATTAATGCTGTCATTCATAAGCCAATCGTGCAGTAAATGACTTGTTACCTGTCGTAGAAGTTCAAGACAGTGCCGCCAGAAACGAAAATTAAACCGAAAAAAAGACCTAGCGGGGCCTTATCGTGTCTTGTGGCACAAACGGAGGAGGTTGATAATCAAATGCAAGATAACGATAATTAGTTAGACACGTCATAAACAGCGGGCTATAAAATTGTGAGCTCCGCAAAAGCTGTTTAGCTTTCGAAGCGTACGTTCGGTTTCTTTCTTCGAATCCTGGCAAGTGCAATTTCATAGCCCTTACCTGTATTCAAAGTAGTCATTTTCCTTTATTGTTTCGCAACTTAAGACGATGTATTTTTTTGGTTTTAAAAAGTGATGTTTTTACATCCTTTGTTATTTTTCAGGGAACTTACTATACCTTAGGTATTTAAAAACAAGTTATTATTGTTATCATCATCATCATCATCATCATCATCATCATCATCATCATCATCATCATCATCATCATTATTATCATTATTATTATTATTATTATTATTATTATTATTATTATTATTATTATTATTATTATCAAACAAGACTACCACACACACCACGCAGTGGTTTGCTCACCCCCTAGTAGCTATGTCCGGAAGAGAAATGCGTACGCCTCTAGTTTTTTTTCTGCCCAAGTGCGTTTTGTCACATAAGCAAGCCTTTTTATGCTGTAAGATCACTTCTAGTGTTGACTCCTCCATATTCAACAATGGGCCACTCTTTTATCTACACTGGCATTGGTCTTCTGCATATCAAGTTAATTTAAGTTTAATCAAGTTTGGTGCTTTGGCAAACCAAAGTGAGCAATGTATCTATTCTATGTTTTCGTTCCTTACTATCGCCTTTCAGTTAAATGTTATCAGTTTCTGTTAAGGTTCATTTATTCGCTATCAATATAAGGGGTATCGAGTTAGTGTTCTCGGAAGGCTGTTATGCTATTATCGCTAGGTTAGAGTTTATATCTTTGTATTATTATATTATTAGTATTATATTATTATATGCTTGTATGCGCTAGTTAAGTTCGGTTTTCTATTTTTCATTATTGTACTAAAAAATTCATTTCAGTTCTGACCGACATTATTAACGACGTTATCGACCCTTCGACATTAGACCTATGTATCAATCAGCGTATCATGATCTGTCTACTATGAACTTTTGTGGACATTTAAATGCTGTTCACTTTGTAGTCAGAAATTCTCGTCGAGTTCGTCTTTCAAACCCTACGCACTGCTCTACCGAATGTGATTCGTTTAGTTTGGTTCAACTGTATTCATTCATATAATTTTAGAGCTTGGCTTTAACGATCTAGTGGACCTCTCGCAACATCTGTTGGATCGGAACTGAAAAATTTATTTCGAGAATTGCACGATACATACTCTGCTGAATTTGTCATTGTAGGGCAGGTACTACATCGTTATACGCGGGACTCGGATGAATGAAATTAATTATTTTTAAAGTGGGCAAGCTTCACAGGCATCTAAGGTCGTGCTAGTGCAGTTAGGTTTTTGTTATAACTGGCGACATAGAGTTTCTGTAAATGCAAAGAAGACCTCTAGTTACCCGATGGAGACTTTGATAACTTTTTAAATATAAAAACAAACGCCGCCAGTTATCTGGCAACAGTTCGAATCGATATAATAAGTGATTATTCACGTGAATTGATATTTCCATGAAAACAATAATTGAATTTCTTTACTTTTTAATGAGACTTTCAATTTATTATTTTAACGTTTACATTTTTACACCATTTAATTGTTATTTATTGGTTTTAATAGTTTTTGAACAAGGAGGGAGGATGGAAGATGGTTGCTGTGAGAAAGAAATTACGTGGCTCTCAGGAGATGTGACGTCATCCGTTTAATCGGGTGAATTCAATTCAATTCAATTCAACCTCAAAGGTGGACCTCAAAGGAAACCATTTGGGACATACTATCCACCAACCAGAGGGGGGAGAGGGGGGACAATGGGAGATGGGGGGATTGGGGGCGGTAAAAAAAAAAGACCAACCCGGGGGAATTAATAAGATAAAGCAAACTTTTATTTTATTTTTCTACTTTATAGTTATACAGTCGAACCCCTACTAGGTGGCCGAGGCCACTTATCAAGTCCCGAAACTATTGTCAGTTTAATACCGTAAATATATAAAACCCCTGTTAAACGGCCACCCCTATTAAGCGGCCTTGGCTACCTACCGATGAGCCACCACTAGGAATTTTATGCACTTAGTTTGGCCTTGTTTTGAAAACAACCAAACAACAACAACAACAATAACAACTGATGACAGATTAGAGTCCGCAATCGAGGTTGTCACTAAAGCTGACTGGTTATCTTTTGTATTGTGACAATAAACCCTGTAAACCATAAACAACATACAAAAACCGTGCAGGTTAGAGCGCCCCAAACTTGAAACAACAGTAACTATCACTAGTTGTTGACTCTGGAGACTTAAGTCCACGGTCCATTACAATGAGAGCTAGGGAATGGAGAGAGAAGGCAATGGAGCTAAGGGAACAGTTGGGACATTTCGCGAAGTTTTATGGATACTTCAACTCACATTGCCCGTCGCAATCAAATGATCTAATTTACTCGTTGCATCTCCGTGTTACCAGCGACGGATGCCTTTGCGTGACTTTTTTAAACAGCACTCTTTTTGCAATTACATGTACTGACGTTGCCGGGTTTTTTCATCGGTGATGCCGCTTGTCCGTTGTGTAGTGTTAATGTTTTATGCATAACACTTGTCACAAGCCTCCAGGCGTGTTTGTATTCAAATAAATTGACGTTCCTGTCACGCCTTTTGCTGATTGCTGAAGAACCCGTATTAAGCGGCCAACCCTATTAAGCCGCCGCCACTTGCCATTTTCACGAGGGTGGCCGATTAATACAGGTTCAACTGTGGTTTTATGTTTTATTTGGGATACTTTTTTTACAATGCTTACACTGTGCAAAAAACAACTTTTACAACAACAACAGCAAGATAAAAACGTAAACCACGCAAACCGCAATACATTAATCGAAAGCTCCACAATGAAAACACACGAAGGAAGACGGGGGGGGAGGGGAGGGGGGGGGCGAATTG
Source organism: Pavona decussata (assembly GCF_977016875.1). Taxonomy (NCBI): domain Eukaryota; kingdom Metazoa; phylum Cnidaria; class Anthozoa; order Scleractinia; family Agariciidae; genus Pavona; species Pavona decussata. Next base: position 2,923,260 of record NW_028145568.1, read on the forward strand.
TGCAAACATTTATATTTTTATACAAATAATTAAAAAAAAAAAAAAGAAGAGATCGTATACAAAAACGACCATATGTATTTTCACATGTCAATTGATACCGATTTTCATAGGTGGTTGGAAAAAGGAATGACCTTAAAAATTAATTGAAGCGAGTGCCATTTAACAAAGCGTTGTTTTTAAAAGCGTCGCTTTCCTATTAATTGTCCTGAACCTTTTAGCAACGACATAACATAATATAATTGGCGAGTAGAAATACCTTAAGGAAAGTCAGGTCAAGTAATATTCTGATTAATAACTTAGCCAATCAGATGAAGGAAAGCGTCGAAATCAGAGCTGACTTGGAGTAACAGAAAATACTCAGTTTGCCAGTCGACCAAAAAAAAAAAAAAAAAAAAAGTCGGCAGGTTCAAAGACTGAACACCATCTTAGGTTTGCTTATTTTGTTTACGATGGACAAAAGTTGAGTCAAATGAACGCCTTGTCACAATTATGTTCTTCGCGAGCGATTCACTGCAGCAGCATATCCTGGGGCCAATTTAATCAAAATGTTTACACTTGTAACTTACAAACTGGACCCTTGGTATTGCACACTCATGCACGACATGAGTTCGCTTAACATTGTTGGAAGTCTTTACCAATGAGTTTTGAACTCGTTTCTGAACTAATCATTCTGTGGGCTTGTCAAACTAACTGCCTAGCTGGTAAACTACAAGTGTAAAAGTTTTATTGAATTGTTCCCTGGTTTATTCTCGGGCATCACAGTAAAAAATTCATCTCCAAATCCAACTCGAAAATCTAACTTAAAATCCAACTTGAAAATCCAACTCAAAAATCAAACTTGAAAACGCAGTTCAAAATCCTAACTCGAAAGCTAGTTTACCACTTTATTTCACCAATTTTGAAATCACACAGTTTTTTTTTTGTCAATATTAATATTTATTTATCCACTTCAGGAAACCTGACTTTTAAGGAAGAGGTTGAATTTGGGTAAAAGAAATTGCAAAATTTTCCCCCCAAATGACTTTTTTGCACTACATTTTTCTGCAATCTGATTGACTAGTGCAGGTAAGCCATGACGTTTGATTAGTTAGTATTATTTCATATTCATTTTGAAATAGGGCTGAAATAGGATGAGATTTAGAACAAAAAAAAAAGGTGCAACTCGTGAATAAATCGCACCGTTGAGAGCCATTCAGATTGCAATGATCACCACTGATTTCAAAATGGGTGTCATAAATAATTTATAATATATTGAGTGTGACGCCATCAGTGACTGAATTTCCCTGTTGTTGACGGGAGTCCTATTATATGATATATTTAAGTTTAATAAGGAATTTTTGATTGTTTAGTTTTGAAATATTCTTCTGGAATCACTATTACAATCTGCTTTGATATTTCACTATTACAATATGCTTTCAATTTCCTAAATAATTCATTAGTTTTATTTTATTAAGGCTCTAAGGCAATTAACTATAACTTTATTCTTCCATTACCAGAACAATACTAATATTTTATTGCAAGGAATAATTATTTTTTTGGGCGTAACGGGCGCCCTTCTTTCTCTGGGCTGGATTTTTTTTACTATTTCTGTTTCAATCTATCAAAGTGGTAATTATATACTACAACTAGAAGCCCATGGGCACTAGACTACAACTATTGACTATTGACGTTTATTTGCCTTTTTCCTAATATATTTACAATTAATTCATTGCTTAATGTATGGCGAGGTGACCTCTAGAAACCACTAGGCTTATAGTTGAGGCCACCTCGTACCTAACAATATATGCTTACATAGTTTTTGCAACAAGTGTGCGGCTTTGCCAAGTCAGTAATTATTTTAATAAAAACCCTAGCAGTTTATTCTTAAAGTTGGGAAAACTTGTCAGAAAAGTGATTGTAACAGGAAGGGAATTCCAGATGTTTGGACCTTGGTAAAGAATTGTGATTTTTTTCAGATTAGTTCGGCAATGATGCACGCGATAGTTGTTGGCAGTTCTGGTGCTGTAGCCATGAATTTGACTGTTTGTAAAAAACAAGTTGAAAAACAAAGGAGGCAAAAGGTAGTTATGATAACAGTACACAAATTTCGCTATTTGAAACGTGTTGATTTAATGAATGTCTAAAATTTTTAATTTGGAGAATAAAGGAGCAGAATGTGCTCTATAGTCTGAATTGGTAATAGCTTGCACAGCCCGTTTTTGCAAACAATAAATTCTATTTAAGTAAGTTACGTATGTAGACGACTTTGTAAAGTTACAATAGGTGATATAAGGAAAAATTAGCGAGTAGTACAAAGTGAGGTTAGTTTTTGAGGATAGATAGAAGCGGGACCTGAATAACATTCCAATTGATTTAGAGATTTGTTTACATAAACAGCTGATATAATCTTTCCAAGTAAGGTGCTCATCAATGTATACCCCGAGAAATTTAGTAGCGTTGGGTTGTGTTAAAAGCTGGCCACCAAGGGAGAAGGAAAAGTTGTGGTTACTTTTCTTCTGCCAAGGTTTGAAAATCCTACTCCTTTCACCGGGTGAAAACAAGCATTGTGATCCTCTTCCCCTTTTATATTTTTTTTTTCACGATGTAATAGATGTACTGACACCAACTCTGCAAACTTAAAAACATTACGATCCATGTCTTTTGTCGGCACCACCTTAAACCTAACTTGCAGAATCAGTCAGGAAAAAAAAAAAAACCCAAAATAATACAAAAACAAAAAAGAACTTCAAAAAGAACAACAAACAACAACAACAACAACAACAACAACGGCAAAAACAAAACAAAAACAAAAATAAAAAGAAAACAAAACAAGGAAGTCCCATTGGGACGATACATTGTTAGCCACGGAGGCAATTTAAAACCAATTTAAAGCACTGTTTATATTTTTGTCGTTTAACAATGAATTGGCTCGGAACGGATTAACAATAGAATCTATAATACGCTAATACGCACAATATGGGTCGGTGTTATCGTTTGCTAACTGGGCAACTATTTTGTATAATTAGGAACTCCTAATCTGCAAGAATGAAAAAAAAATATATAAGAACAAAAAAGCAAAAAGGATTAAAACAAGACAACAACAAACAAAGAAAAAAAGCTGAAACTGAACAAAAACAGTTACTAAAAGGAATTCTAAGCAAAAATAACAGGATGACTAATTTGGGTTTATGAATACTTCCTGTACTAACAATATGAAAAATTATAACAACTGAAGTTTTAGCTCGGTCCGTTGCTAACTTAATTGCTTATCTTCCAACCTACTGAGTTTTACTCGCTTTCCCTGTCAAGTCCGCTTTGTACCTGTAAATTGATAAATGCGCCCACTTTTTTCGACCATGCCAGCCCATAAAGAGATTACCACCCAAAGCTGTCATTTTAAAAGCTAGCCTTTGTCGGAGAAGAATAGCACACATCAACGAGACGTTAGACGGCAAGACAATCCGTATTCATTGCAAAGTGTAATCCTTACAAACCCGCACGGTTGAAAGGAAATTCTGCAGCGACAAACGAATAAAAAAAATAAGACTTGGGAGAGACTCGTATACGAGAAGGGCGTGCGAGGCAAACGCGCAGGAATCCACACTTTAAGCACCTCGCGGCTCGAGAATTCGCGCTCGCTTTCGGCGATTCCTGTACCCTGCAGGAAAATCCAAGGAAGAAACGATAGTTTTGCCGTCCAACAAAGCGTTCAAAGAAATGGTAGAGACACACCTTACCCTGTCGTTAGACGCATAAATCTAGCAAGACGTAACTGTCTGCTTTCTTTCATAACACTAGGTTAAAAAGGTTAACCTTAAAAGCATTTTGAAACTGTTTTTTAACATAGTCTCTACAGAATCAAGGCGTATCTAATTGATGAAAGTGGATAATCGTAAAGCTACTCGATTAATCGCCAACACACGATAATTGTCGAGTGAATTTAATCAATAAAAATCGATAATGAACACGTTATGTAATCGATGAAATTCGACTATCGAAAGGGTGACTTATACGTAGTTTCCTAAACGAAAAGGCTATCGAAAGCTATTATATTTTTGTCGAAAAACTTGTCTTACAGACTTCAAAACTTTCCTTTGATCATGTAACTCCAATCTGCAGTGTTTGTAAATTTCCTCCAGAACAATAGAGAGTTTATAAAACTCTTTGGTCGGGGATTCTGACAAATTAGAGGTCAATACCATTGCTATCAAGTTAACGTGCTAAAAACCTGAAGGGCCAGTTATGTAAAAAGTCCAACTTAATCCACGGCTTGAGACAATCAGTGGGCCTCCAAATCTGTTTACAAGTGGTTTATTTTAAGTACGTAAGTAGTTTTCTAGTCTGAGATGGAAGCCTTCTTGTTACCGTAAGAGGCAGACAATGCTTAGATATGATCGCTGGCAAAATTGAAAATGGCTTTAAGAACGTGGTTTTGTTGAGTACCGTCTAAACTGTCTTTTAATAACTAACCTGAAGAGTTCAGGCTCAGAACAAGGAGATAGCAAAAGGAATAAATAACAAAGGAAAGCACCTTATTTTTTTTTATGTACCTTTCGTAGCTCCACCACTAGAAAAACAAGACACAAATAATACACTATGTCACTTAATACAGGATGCATATTTCCTTAGTCCAATCATTATTTATTTGGGGAAATATGACTGTTAGGTGACCCATAACTGTGGGAAGTCGCTTACGAGAGTTTAACAGCTCCACAGACGGTTTGAAAGTTACACATGTTCTAAAGCAGTCTCATCTACTATGACCATAGTTGACCTCGTTTTCTGGGTTGTTTGACAAGATCCTTTATCGAGGTGTCCTTGTGGTTTTCTGCCCAACATTTGCATAAATGCTGACCTTATATTGGTACTCAAGGCGATGTACAACCATGGGTTGATGGCACTGTTTGCGTGGCCCAACCAAAAAGCCAAATACATCAGGATGTCTGGCACGGTAATGCTGAATCTTGTTACTGCCCAAAAAAGGGTAAACGCCTGCCCAGGAAGCCAGCAAATAGCAAATGTGATGACGATGATAATAAGCATTCGAACTGCCCTCTTCTTTGAGATCTCTTGCTGATGTTGCTGATTTTCATTTAACTCATTCCCGGGAACGTGGCGAAACCATATTGCGTGAGCTGTTTTGCCGTACAGAATGGAAATGACAACCAAGGGAACAAAATAGGTAACGATGAAAAGGTAGAGCATAAAACCACGAATGTTTCCCGGAGGATAAAAGCCATAATTGGCGCACTGAGAAGTTTTCTCAAAGAACTTGTAATAGAGTGGAACGATGGACATCAGAACCATTGACACGATCCAGATCAGCGGTGTAATGTACTTGGATTTTCGAAACCAGGGAGTACCGCCCATCAAAGGAAAGATGAATGCGTAGAATCGATCAATCGCCATGACTGTCAAACAGAGAACAGACGCCATTACTGTGGTATGAGTGATAAATGGGATTGCTCTGCACGCGATTTCTCCAAGTAATCCGGGTATCATCCACTTGAAATCACTGTTTAAATCGGAAATGCTCACTGGCATCATGAACACGGTCACCATTAGATCAGCGACGGCCATGTTGACAAACATGAAACTTGTTAGTGATTGCACTGCGGGTCTTTTCCACACGATGTAAATGAGGATTGTATTTCCCAACAAGGCCGCCAGCATCGTCATCGCGTACATCATGGTGAGTATGACAACTTCTGCGACGCTGATGGCCATTTTTTATTTATTGAAATGATATCTGTGAATGTCAATTAATCAAGTTTTAGTTTTTTGGAAAAACGAAATGCGAGTGCTCCTATCAGGAGTCGAACCTAAGACCTTCCGATTACTAGTTCGGATGCTCTACCACTGAGCTACAGGAGACTCGTGGGAGCTAAGGCCAATAAACTAGGTTCGTCGGATTTTTTTTTTCCGAGTATGCCTGTGTCACTTTCTTGAATAATACACCATTCTCATTCATTCACCAGGCTGGAAACATACCATCACATTTATTTCATATAACACGTTCGACATTCAAATCCTAGCAGTATGCAGGATGTTTGTCCCACGAACCTAGTTTAATGGCCTTAGCTCCCACGAGTCTCCTGTAGCTCAGTGGTAGAGCATCCGAACTAGTAATCGCAAGGTCTTAGGTTCGACTCCTAATAGGAGCACTCGGATTTCTTTTTTCCAAGTATGCCTGTGTCACTTTCTTGAATAATACATCATTCTCAGTATAACACTTTTTTTAGGAAATAAATGGGAGAAAACGTTATAAAGAGTAGACATATAACATTTTTAATAGCGAGATGCGGTAAAAAAGACGGTTGCACATTACAAAATATTTATACGAAGGACTTTTTATGAACCCTTCCCATCCTCACAGTTGACAACAATCGGGTGCTACAATCAAAGAGTGCGAAAGCAACGCTTTCTCTAGGGCCAGAGATTATAGTTCCACAATCATTTGCTGGGGTAATGAAAGTTATAGAAATAATCAAACGAGGGGCGTCGAACTTTGCCCTAAGAGGAACATGCAGCCTTCACTCATTTCGTTGTGGAAGGAGAGAAAAAAAAAAATAAATCTTATAATTACCGAAACGGTTTGAATATGGCCGGTGTTGTTTTCCGTTAAGTTGACACTTGCTTTCTCTTTGATAAATTTCCCTTGCATATCGAATTTGTGAAGTTGTTTAGTAAGTGAATGTGCACCACAACATAGGGCAGTAGAGTAGTATTTTTTTCGTTTTCTAATCCCGTTATTCTGTGCTTAATCGGTTAGTTGTCTGGTTTTCTGCTTTCCGCGGATGAACTTTTTTGCACCGAACCAGTGTTCGCCCTTACTACACGCAACGTTTTTAGTTTAACCGCAACGTGCCTGAGCGAGTAGATTCTCTTTCCTGTAAACAAAGGCCTAAAAAATTGGCATGCTTATTTTCATTTCATTGATACCCAACATGAAGGTTTCTTGGTGCGTCCGAGTTCGTCTTTGTATTTTTGGTACTCTTTAGTTATACACGAAAGCTGAGAGGACTTGGCTTTATATGTGTTTAGTTGAACGCGAATGGAAGATCAATCCACCTTAAACGAAAAAGATAGTCACTGATACATTTACCTATAATTCTTAGCGTACATAAACCCGCAAAACTCTCATGAAAATGCACAGGAAAGTTCTAAAAACTTTAAACATAGCGTACACAATGCTGTTAGTAAAGGGACAACTTGGCAGGAATATGGATTTCCAATGTGCCTATTGAATGTGTTAAGTTCGTGGATAAAAGTAGTGTTTGAATCGTAGTTGCTTTATTTTGCAAAGCTGCAACCTTATACAAAAACTGTCGGAAACCTTTCGACAGAAAATATCTCATGGAGAATGTTGAAAAGACCATTTCCGAGCCTCTAGATTTCAAAATTTTATGGAGGAGGATGGATCCAGCCCCCGTACAAACTCGCAACCACGGCGCTCGTTTTAAAGCCCGCCTCCCCTCCCCCCCCCCCCCCCCCACCCCCCTCCAACCCCCACAGTTGACAACAGGGGCCGCCGTCCCTTTCAATTCCATTGATTCTGTTTTAACTGACTTATTTTTCTTTAAGATTTGCTATTGACGTTTGAATATTTGCTAGCATTTCTCTAATTTCAATTAAGCTAGGTTCCTTTGACGAATTTTCTGTCATCTCTGCATTCTCTCCAGCTTCACTCGCGGCCATGTTGCTTCGTTTGGCGTCGCTGAGCTCTTCTTCCACATCTAAAGAGCCTTGTTCACCTCGTTTGTTCTTGCGGCTTTTTCTTGTCATCGGAGTTTAACACTTACTTTTAATCACCAAGGGTGAGACAGATTTTGTTCCGCTCATTCGACACATCCGACTAGGACGAACGCACGCATGCTCCTCTTACACTGCAATATGAAAAATTATACTTTCAAAGAACAAGAAGCTGTGGTCCCTCGTTTTCATCCGGTTCTTTTTTAATGATTGCATGGGATTTAAATTTCAACCACCGTTGTAACTGAAAAGTTTCCTTTCTCATAGAAAACGCTCAAAAACATCACTTTTCTGATAGCGTGGGGTAAACTTTTTAAAATTCGATTTGTTTACCGCACAGTCACGCAATGTATAATGCTTTAACTCAACAGATCCACTCAATAAATTTTACTTTACAATTTGCAAACACTAAAGATTTTTAAACTGACTGGAATTCTCATTTTCATCCTTGATCTTTAGTAAGGCTGGTGTAAACGGATGGACGTTGAAATTTACCTCCCGGCTAAGATCACCCACTGGTTGTTTGCGTGCGATGGCGATTCTAACGGGAACTTTTCGCTCTCAAGGAACTTGTAGTTGCGGACAATCAGTCTCCATAATTTACGCCTCCATAAATTGTAGGATGGCGTTTTGTTCGAGTGATCCTGGATGGAACTTGAAGGAGCCAGAGAACATTGCACGGAACTTTAATCCCCCTTAGGAAATATCAGCACAACCTCGACTGCCTAATATTTGAGATGCTGTTCATCCGCGAGTTCAAACCAAAGCTTAACAAACAACGTGATTCTATCCACGCGAAGTTGCTTATTAATTATCCCATATGTTTCTTACTACACCTTTTAGCGTTTTTATTACTATTAATATCTAATCACTTTTCATCATGTGATTTGTGTAAGGTTATTTATTCTACTAGCTTTTTATGCCCCTATTCCTTAATGTTTCTATGTAAATACTTTAGCACTCTCATTCACTTTGGCGACTTAGTTATTCAAAGACATTACAATTGCATATTCAAAGACATTACATTGATCGAGGCCCTTCGATCTTCCTAGATAAGTCGGGAACTTATCTAGGAAGATCGAAGGGCCTCTGCTCGCAGGGTACGCATCCGGCGCTGCACAGAGTAAAAGTTCTTGCTCTGAACTAAAAGACGTACTGTAAAGCGTCGTGCACTCAAAGATATAAAGCGATGGTACTGGCAATACTGATAGCTCTTTTCAATGTCAAAACAGGAAAACAGTCGGGTTTGTCGCGTCCAACCCGAGGGTTGCTTATTATTAAACGGTAAAATATATTCACACAAAATGCCCAACGAACTGACAGGAAAACACTACTACGGTTCAGACTCACTACAAATCACAGAAACTGTTTTTCGCAATCAACTAATCAGCACCAAGGTTTTCATATGCAATTGTTGTTTGGTCAAAGCCTCAAATCTAAACCGAATGTTCGCCTTCCTTTCAAAAGTATGCTTTGAATTTTGTTTCGTATCCAGATCTTTCTTTATTCAACCAATGCCGATCGTTATAAATTTCCCCAAACTTATAAAATTCCATATTTCCACTTACTGCCCAAAGAACCATGCTATACTTACATTTAAAATATCACTACCAAATGGCCTGTTTCGTACTCTCCGAGGGTAGGAATTTTTTTCCTTAAACATCAGTTGAAAAAGCGTATACGGTCAGTCACTTTCACGAAACTGTCTCCTTGCTGTTTAACTGTTTTCGCTAGTTATTGGGAAGTTTCAGACCGCATCATATAACACTCCTAAGCAGTGCAAGGAATTGTTATCAACCCTAGCAGCCTCATGCCTCAGGAAAATGGTATACAAACATTCAGTTGGTCATGCCAAAATTACATTCCTCAAGGTCTTCTGATTACAGCGAATCCCGTAGAGTAAAAGTTTGAAATTTGTTTTCTCGCCGTCAGTTAACACTTTGAACTTGATACCAATATTTTGCTCCTCGAATTTTAGGTGTTGCCTGAAGCTATATTCTGTGTGATCACGTTCTTTGCTAATTAAAAGAGCCGCTATTCATCAGTGGTGACCATAAGAAGCTTAAAACAAAGAGCATTTTTATTTCCAGGGGCGTTGGAGCCCACTTACTTTAATCATCCATAAAGCTAAATAATGGAATGTCCGGCTGAGACATCAATCAAGTCGAATTTGGATGGCGTCATATAGTGTGACAGGTAAAATCAATTCTGGCGCGGCATTTTTCATTTCATGTTTCAAAACCTTCCTAGCACAAAAGTACCTCCAATATGCAATAATTGAGTCTGAGAACAAATAATACTGCTTCCTCTGTTAAGGCACAGAACCCCCTCATTTTTACCTGTACGACTCAGGTACACTGGGCCTACTTTAGCTAACCCTTTTGTTTTCGTCTTTTTTTTTAAGGAATTACTCCAGTGTCCTTGTTTTTGATAGAATCTTAATCATCTGGATTGCGTTTCCAAATTATTTCCTCCATATGCCGTTTAGCCGGCGTGCACAAAGGCGAGGAAAAGAAATGAAATGCTCTCTTAAAAAAATTAGAATACTAAGAACAAATGACCTGGTCAACTGTGTTGATGAAGCCAACCATTCGTATAATCGGGATAGTCAGAAGTGAGATTCACTCTCGTGATTGATTTTTGGAAAAGAGTGGAGATTGTGTGAACCAGTATACTTCTTTTTACAGTATACTCTGGCGGTATACCAGTATATCGCGAGAGTTTAATTAGCCACTTGAGTCGCTGATACATAGAGGTATGTGGAGTCCTCTTAAGAACGGAAAGTAACTAGAATACGACAAAATTTCAGTATGGAAAATATGTCTATCCACACTAAACGTTTGATCTTTCATTGAGTCTCAAGGGAAAAAAACTTCCTCGATTTAAATTTAGTTCAACTGCTAAAGTATTTAATGAAGCTATCAGAATTTCCCGTTACGACTGGGTGACATCGACAATCGGCCAAGAACATCGACAAAGAGCCGATGAAAACAAAAGCGACCTTCTAGAATACTTCTTCCATTGGAAACAAGAGATCAATATGATTGTGCTGACGAACTTCATTGTAGAAAAGGAGCTACTGCAGTAGAACCCCGCTAACTCGAACTCTGAAGGGAAACGAAATCTGTTCGAGTTAGCGGGGTTTCGAGTTATCGGGGTCGATTAAAATATTTAATTTTTTAGGTTAATAATAAAAAGTTTATTGATTTTCAGCACTTCGGTATACAATGTAGTGCAAATTACGGATATTAAACTTATTTCAAGAAAAAAAAAATACATTTTAAACAAATACGATAAACTGCAACAAATGTATTGTAAATGTAACTGTACGTAACGTTCTCACTGGTCCTTATTGTTCGATCACACAATAAGAAAAGCTAATGGGATATGTCAATTGGCCTTCCTGTCGAGTTATAAGAACCAGAAATTCGAGTTATCGGGGTAAACTTTGGTCAAGGGAAGCGAAAATCTGTTCGAGTTAGCGGGTTGGGGGTTCGAGTAAGCGGGATTCTACTTTAGTTTCTAAAGAAACTGTGATATTGCGTCGGTAGGAGGGTAGAGACAAATCAGTGTTTGGTTTAATCAACAGAGTTGATAAGTAATTTAGTCAGCAAGAAATTTCAAAGCTGAGGTTTCGAGTGTTAACCCTTTATCAGAGCGGATCACAGTTTGCAGTGTATTGAGTTGTTATGATGATGGCGGTGTAGTTAAAAAAGTAAAAGCAAATCAGTGATAGACTCATATTTGGTTTTTCATCCAGTCCAAAGCTATTTAAGGTATGAAGTTATTACTTGCTTGAGTTTAAAAACAACACATTTGAAGCTCGGCCTTGCATGCAAACTCGAGGTTCTCTGTCAAGAAATATCTTTGAAGGTGTATACTAGCTAGGGTGTGAGAAATACGTGTAACCTACAGGGTAATGTCGACATTAAGCGCTTAACCGAAAAGCACGGGAAAAGAATACTGCGAAAAAATTGAAGTGAGAACTAAACGATTTCTCCTCAACTCTTCCATTGTACATCCCCTAAAATAATATTTCTTATTGAAGATTGAACTTACCTTCTAGATATGTCGTCGCCAGATCCTCAAGAAAATAAAAAGGATTTGTTATTATTATGACTACATTCAACATCATTGAAATACAAATGTGACATGCCCTAGCTAAAATTATGCCAATCAAGTAGACAACCTTTATCTTTATCCAACAGAGCGCAGCTTAATTTATTTTAGAAGACGTATTCCAGAGGGTCGCTTTTGTTTTCATCGGCTCTTTGTCGATGTTCTTGGCCGATTGTCGATGCCACCCAGTCGTAACGGGAAATTCTGATAGCTTCATTAAATAATTAATCAGTTAAACTAGATTTAAATCGAGAAGGCGTCCACTATTTCAGCACCTCGTGAATCTTGTCATGTTTATTCGATTTCTTCGAATCAGGGAGTTCTTGGAGCGAGATTTAATTATAAAAGTAAACGCTAAAAGCGATCGACGGTTCGACCGTTCAATGGTCCGTACCAAGTTATAATAAACCATGCATATTAATATGCAATTGTAATGTCTTTGAATCACCAAGTCACCAAAGTGCATGAGAGTGCTAAAGTATTTAAATAGAAACATTACGAAATAGGGGCATAATGCATAAAAAGCTAGTAGAATAAATAACCTTACGCGAATCACATGATGACAAGTGATTAAATATTAAGAGCGACTTTTCACAAATATCGACCAAGTGGTGGCACAAGTCAAAAAAATCGATTTCGTTCATATTTTGCTCATAGGTAGTCCCTAGTGAGAAACAAACTGAGCTGTAGTTAGTTTTTCCAAATACCGCTAAATCCTTTCGCGTAATTATGCGAAAAAAGTCCGCTTTCGTTGGGATGGAATTTTCCTTAACTTTCGACGGCTCGCGTATCAATCCACAGACTGTTACTAACCTTCAAATGGCTTTTGTTGTTCTATCAGGTGTTCTTCTTCTGTTTCACGGAAAAACATTTAAAACCTAAGTTCCTTTTACATCTGGAATAGGTTTAGAAAAGCATGGCAATAAATGCAAATTTTCAGCTACCACATTTTAGCACTAAAACATTGCCAGTTTTACCCACGGGCGATAACTTAGATTTCCCTATAATGACTTTTTATGGCTTCACTGTATACCTATTGATCATAACATAAAAACAGAGCTCTGGATAAATGAAAATAAATGACCCGCTGGGTTTCAGATTTATCAGCATTTTCTTGAAATTTGGCGATTGAAGCGCAAAAAAGATGGCGTGACACACTGTCACGGGTACAAATATTTTTTCCTTTTAGAGAAAAATGAAGCGACATTTACATGTAAAAGGAAGTATTTTTCATTCGCAGTAGAAAAATCTTTGGATCGAAAGTTCGGTAGCGTTACGGACAAATTTTTATTTCGGCCGCGTTTCACAGATGGAAATTTCAGAGTATCCGTTCGCTCTGATGCGGAGTCCAGTGCGTTATTGTGTAATATTATTGTGTTAAAACAAATAATTGAAAAATTTATGTTTCTCTTTATCACTGCGGTGAATAAATTAAACTAGAAATAGGGAAAACGCAGCAGATTTGTATTAATTTTCGCAACGCTAAAAAACCGTTTTTGTCTATCACCGAGGGTTACAGTTACACACTAAAAGAATGCAACAGCATAAGCTATTTAAACTTAAATTCAAACGAAAATACAATAGTTTCAATAACAAAAGGAAATTCACTATCACCGATGGGAAGCTTAATTAAATTTTCCTGACAAGTAATGTCAGTGTCCATACATTAAAGTTCGAATTAGCAACCGTCAAATCACGTTCTTTTTCACAATAACAACACGCCCACTTTTGACGTTGCTTATTTGACAGTTTTTCATTCCAAGTCCGATAACAAGCTTCTCGAAGGGATGCTTAGGTAACAGCTTCGTCAGAATGTCCACAATCATCTCATGAGTGGTCACATATTTCAAAATAATTGTTCCGTTTTGCACTCCTTCGCGAACAAAATGATAGCGTATATCAATGTACTTGGTCCTAGCATGACCCACAGGATTCTTTGCCATTGCAATAGCTCCTTGGTTGTCTTCATTAATTACGATGGTTTCCTACATCTGTGGGCAGCCTTCGAAGCCAAATTGCTTCCTGGGTCCTGTAGTGGAGTGGCGGTCATCCACATCACCCGCCCTATCAGCATCTGAGTAACCAATCATGTTTCCATCAGCACACTTCTTGTACCTCAGGCCAAGATATCCAGTTCCTTTCAGATATCTAAGAATCCGTTTTGCTGCAGTTAAGCGGTGACTTTGTGTAGGATTTGCACAGAACTTCATCACAACTCCCACTGCTTGGGCGATGTCCGGACGAGCTGTGATTGCAGCATAAAGTAGGCTTCTAACAATTGACTGGTACGAGATCGTAACGAACTACAGGCGAAAAAATTTCATTATAATCAATGCCATATTTCTGGGCGTAACCCTCCGCTACTAGGCGTGCTGTAAAACGTTCCACTCTACCGTTCACATCATGCTTCAGCTTAAACACCCATTTGCATCCTATAGCTTTCCGACCCGGGGGTAATTCAACCAACTTCCATGTCTTGTTCTCAATCAGAGAATTGTACTCTGCATCCGTAGCCACTTTCCATTCTGCAGCATGATCACCCGACTTTGCTTCTTGTATGGTTGAAGGCTCATCTACCTCACTTAGATGATAGGCAACATGGCGCACGCGGTAGGTGGCAGCCGCGGTGTCTTCATATCCATCGTAACCATAGTTTTATATGTCAGGTGTCTCACGTGTTCTTTCTGATCTTCGGAGTTCTTGCTGTTCTTCTTCCTTTTCTGATCTCCTAATTTCTGCTACTTCTTCTTCATCTTCATCTTTTGCTGTAGTGTCAGCATTCTGTTTCACCTTCATGCTTTTTGGGTCTGGATCTGTAGTCATGACTGACTTCTGTCCGAAATTACTCTCGTTAAACTCAACATCTCTCCCGATATAGAGCTTTCGGTTCGTCTCATCAAAAAGACGATATCCCTTTGACGTCAAGCTGTAGCCCACGGAACGCATCTTCTTTTGACTTCGTGTCAAACTTTCGCCGTTCGCAGTCTGGCACGTAGGCGTAGGCCATACACCCAAATACTTGAAAGTGGCTCACATCCGGTTTCCTACCATACCACCGCTCACAGGGAGTTTCTCCTTCTTTTAGGGCCGTTGTGAGAAGGCGATTTCTCTCATACGCAGCTGCAGAGATAGCTTCGGCCCAAAAAATGTTCGATAATCTTGCATTCGCGATCATCAAGCGTGCTGACTCAACCAAAGTTCGATTTATTCGTTCTAATACACCATTCTGTTGGGGTGAGTGTAACACTGTCAACTCATGTCTAATTCCTTTCTCCCTTAGATAGTTTTGGAATGCAGGTGACAAATACAAATACCATTGTCCGTCCGCAAAGTTCCTATCGCTCTGCCAGCATCGTTGGTAGTTGTGACTTCAAATTCCTTAAATTTGTCAAGCACTTTTGATTTACATTTCAAGGAGTATACAGCGCAGCACCGAGTGTAATCATCAATAAACGTGACAAAATAGTTTGCTCCTCCAATCGACTGTGTTTGCATTGGACCACATATGTCACTATGCACCAGGTGTAGTTTACGCGTCGACCAAATCTCTCCCACTGTGGGAAACGGCTTTCGACACATCTTTCCCGCCAAACATCCTTTGCAAAATGACAGATCAGTAATTTCGTCGACGTCAATCCCTTGCACAGATTTATTCTGAACACATTTCTTGAGGCGTGACTCGTGCACATGTCCAAGACGTTGATGCCACAGGTCACTACGAGATTGTGCAACTGAGGCATACCCAGTAGAGACAACTTGACAATCTAGTTGATAGATTTTATCAGACAGTGACCCCTTTCCACGAAGCTTTCCATTCTCATCCCAGATACGTCTATTATCAGGGCCAAATCCGACAGTGTTACACTTGGCAACTGCAGCTCGTACAGAAAACAGGTTGCAGGTGAGTTTTGGTACTACAGCACAACAGAAGCTACCGTGAAACAAGATGCCCCTAATGGCATTTACACGGAATGCTTAATGTAGCCCCATTTATTCCCCATTGTATGCGTCGCAGATTTTTAAAAACTATCCTCCCTTCGCAATTGAAGTAATTGAATGGTTTTATTCAGAGAGACTGGGTGATACTTTATCGTTGTGTTACAGGAAATCATAACGGAAATTACTCTAAGATAACGTCATGACCCCTCTGAAACTGGTCTGGCTTCCTTTGCGGTGAATTATTTGATCTGTTTGTGAAAGCGTAATTTCTTCGCTGTGAACTCTCCCAATTTCCACCGTTTAAACTGTCAAGTACTACATAGAAGTTATTATTTCGATTTACCGCTTGAAAAAGGTTTGTTTTCTTTCTGAAAACGACAGATCAGAGTCTTAAATTCATACAAGTGGCCGCCATTGAACGAAAGCGACTTCCATATGATGATTTGCTTTCACACAGGTAGAGATGAGTGGGTCCCCTCCCTCGTGATATATGTTCTGATAATGGATTTTGATCGGGCCGTTATTGTTGAAGACAATCAGAACAATAGATCCCTTCTGGGAGAGGGCAGTATTTAATGTAGGTTTAATGAATAAATCAAACGATGATTTGACGTCATACAGGAAGGGATGAGTGGGTCCTCTCTCTCGTGGTATGTGCCTCAAAAATAGATTTTGATTGGGTCGCTTCTGTTGAAGACAATCAGAGCAATGCATCCCTACGAGGAGAGGACAGAGTTTAATGCATAAACAAGACGCCTATACTAGCATTTACGCGTGATACTATGGCTGATTCATTTATTCTAGTTGTGTGCTTCGCAGATTAATAAAACTATCCTTGCTAATGGAATAGTTTGAGTCATGAAGATTGCGTTTTGTCACGCTATTTACGGTTGTACCGGAAATTTTTGAAATTCCATTACGATAACGTAAGCTTATCAATGACTTTTTCTCAGTCTCTTATCGTGGTTATAACACTGTCAAACAAAGCACGATTCCTTCGCCTGGAACACTACAATGTCCACCGTTTTAAGTGTCGAGTGCTTCTTAGAAGTTATTCTTTCGATTTACCGCTTCAAAATGGTTAATGCTCCGTTTGAAAACGGCACACTTGAATCCACAACATGTTAACAATATGGCCGCCATAAATTTAATCCGGGTTTAATGAATACAACAAATTATGCTTTGACGTCACACAGGTAGGGGTAAGTGGGTCCCTCCCTCGCGATATAAGCGACAAGAATGGATTTTAATTGGCCTACTTTTGTTGAAGACAATCAGAACAATACATCCCCAATAGGAGAGGGCAGAGTTTAATGAATAAATTAATGTGCAGATTTGAAGCTACCATGAGAAAAAAAAAAAAATAATAAAATAAAATAAAAAAGATACGGAGCCCGTTTTTAGACACGGTATGCCCCTCGGGGCATCCCACGTAATGAATGTGCAGATTTGTGACTGCGACGAAGAAAAAAAAAAGATACCCGACCCAACCCTAGACACGGCCTGTCCTGCGGGCTTACCGGGTAAAAAAAGATACGGAGCCCGTTTTTACACACGGTATGCCCCTCAGGGCATCCCGCGTTTTCAGGCTTCAGGTTTCCCTAAATTCGCTCACATTATGAGGCTTAAGCTTTCAGGACGCAATCACAAATCCTATTTGGGAATTAATTTTAACTGCCTTTTTCTTTTTAATTCGGGTAAAATTTTCAACGAGGGCTCGTCTTTTCTCGTCTGGTCTAAGACCCAGCGGAACCGTTAATTGACTCACATTTAAACCAGGTCTTTAGTAAAAACTGCAGTGCGAAGACTACGATTATGGAAGATAGAGAGGTAAAACGATTACTACATTATCTACGATCGGACGTATGATGGCCAATTAACGTCTCACTCTACGTACATGTCAGTCTTTGAGCGAAAGCTAATTGAGGATGATTGTTTGGAATTTAGCGAGCAAAGAGGTCCCTGTTTCCCTGTCTCCTCTCTGTTTTAGTTAATTTCACTTAATGTTACCCTTGAATTGAAGATAACGAGCAAAAGATATCATATTAAAGGCACTTACTTCATCAGTTGCCAGTTGTTTGGTGATCGACCCCGCTATTAGACCCTGCTTGGAACTTGGATCTCGGGGTAATAATAGCCGATGCAAACAGCACGTTTTTTCTGTCGTGAATTGTAGTACCGTCGTGAATTCTAATACCTGTCGTAAATTGTAATAACAGTTGTCGTGAATTGTAATGACGAACCTATCGTGAATTGTAATAACCTGCTGTCGCAAAATAGTTTCAATTCACGACAGATCGAATTATTACAAATTACGACAACAGGTTATTACAATTCACGACAACTGTTATTACAATTCACGACAGGTATTACAATTCACGACGGTATTACAATTCACGACGGTATTACAATTCACGACAGAACACACGTTACCGGAATAGCCTTCAAATACTCTCCAAAATGAGACCGACCGTATGGTGAATGGGAGTGAGCGATATGCACGCTGGCTGTTTTCCGCTTCTCACCTTCAATATGAAGGAGCCCAAGTCACTGCTTTTAATGTTTTTTTTTTTTTTCTCAGTAGCTGTTTGTACATTCCAACTCGCTTCACTCATCTCTATACGAAACTTGCTATCTCTTAAACAACAACACATGATATAGGTTGCTCGTTGTTTGGGGGAGCTAAGGGAGGGGGCAGCCTACACCATTTGCAACGTCTTACTTGGTTTATCGAGAGAACGAAAAAAACGAACAGCAGAACAATGCTCCTAACCCTAAAAAGGAAAAAAAAAAAAAAGAGAGACGCAGGTAATTAGGGCCAAGTGAAAATAGAACTTTTGAAAGGTGTACATCTACTGAGCTAGGGTATTTACCTCATTCTCTTATTCACGCTATCATTGTAGTCCCGGAGTCTTGATCAGTACTAACGTTTTGTATTTTTGCCATGACGCGCACTCCGTAAAACATATGGACTATTCAAATCCTTGTCTTTAAATCGTCAATGATTTAAGGTAAGATCTTTATTTAAACACTGTGATTCCTTTAGGTATTACAGTAAAATACCCTTAATTATACAATATAAAATATGATAGAAAGATAATACTAATGCTAATGTATGCTATTAATATTAATAACAATAAATGTACAAATAGACGTCATTTCGATTTGAATTGAAGCACATTTCGATTGTACCATCTCTTGTAACGTTCTATATGACTAGTATTTTCGAGAATCGTTAAATGGCTTTTTTCTGTTTTATGATCCGCAAATAATAACAATAAACAACAAGAAATACGTTCCCTGACTTCGTGGCAAGAACCCCCGTCCTTTGCCCACTGACGCTCCATGCATAATACCCAGTTTCTGCATATTCTAAAACACGTATCAAACATTCATCATCCAGCTAAAGATATGAAATGGGCT
The DNA here is from genome assembly GCF_977016875.1 of Pavona decussata. Classification (NCBI taxonomy): domain Eukaryota; kingdom Metazoa; phylum Cnidaria; class Anthozoa; order Scleractinia; family Agariciidae; genus Pavona; species Pavona decussata. The sequence continues at coordinate 2,942,472 of NW_028145568.1, forward strand.
AAGAAATGATTAGGATAAAATCAAGTTTTTTTTTTTGGACGTCTTGTTTCAGAACAAAGGCGTGCTGCTACACTGATACAGATGATTTAATTAATTAATAGTTACAATCAAAGCAAAGGAACAAAATTCTTGTGAAATCGGATGTGGCATTTTAGTCTTAAATGGGTAGCACCTTGCAGTGTTTTCTCGGCGTGAAACGTTCTAGGAACTACTAAACTCGGTGTTTTTTTTTACGTAACCTTTTACTCCCCTGCAAACATTTATTTATTTTTTATCTATCTTATTATCTGTATGTAACCAGTTGTTCATGATATTGTTAGGAGAAATTGCAGTCCCACGATCAAGAAACAATTCGTTAAAAGGTAAGAAACATTGTTTGCACCTGTCACGCTGGCAGTAGAGAGTCACGCTCGTTAAGGCATTTGCACTCACGGCATTAATTTGTTCGTTTACAGGGGATTTATGAAGCAACATTAACATTCAGGGAAAATTGGCACCCCAAATTTATCCAAAGTATTGTTTTATATTCTAATTTTCTGATGTTTTTCCATAACAATAAGCTTACTTTCAGCAAACTGTAACTCAAAAGCGTCTGCGCGGTTAACTAAGGCATAATATTGTCTTTATGATCTCACGCTCCGCACTTCGTTCTGTGAGAGAATGAAAGCCAAATTATGTTTGATTACACATCTGTAGCCTGTAATGCGCTGTTAGAGCAGAAGTTTGGTGTTAGTTCGCGATAAATTTTGTTTTTGGACTGATTAGACATCTACGACGTTGAAATATCAGGCGCTAGCGTGACCACCGTGAGACATCTATTTTGCCGAACAAGAAAGGGCTCCCATGAAATTAACTTAAGCTTATTCTATGTTTATTTTTTGTATTTTGTTTCATCAAAGATAAAAAAAAAAATGTTAATAAATAAAGCATCTACTGTTTGTTATTACCGCGTGCGAAACTCTACTCGCAAATATTAGTGGACACTGGGTGTTGATAGCTATCTTCGACAAATGAGTCGACAGGGTCTTGGAAAGGAGAGCAGCGTTCTTTTTTCGCTATTAGTTCTAGAAACGCGGAAAGAAAACATTCCCGTACTGAAAAGTGCTTTAGTGTGTAGTTACCGCATATGGTGAGAGCTTTCTCTAGCTACAAGCGTGTTTCAGCGCACTGTTTGTTTAATAAGGCAGCCCTCGTAGACTTGGTTCTTTGGCTGTAAGTTTTTGATTCTCCATTAATTCGTCTGCTCACCATTCTTGTGAATGCCGATTTAATCCTGCTGCTTAATCGAATGTAAAGCCATGGGTTGATGGCGCTGTTTGCGTGGCCCAGCCAGAAGACCAGATACATAACAAAATCTGGTGCGTGAACTTGCCATGCAGTTATTGCCAGGAAGAGGTGGTACGCCTGCGCAGGAAGCCAACAAAGAGCAAATACCACGACAATGATGATGAGCATTCGGATTACTCTTTTCTTTGTGATTTCCTGTTGTTGGTGAACTTCAACCAGCTGATTTCCTGGCGCTTTATGGAACCATATCTTGTGAGCGACTTTGGCGTACAAGACGGAAATGACAATCAGGGGAAACACGTAGGTGGCGAGGAAGATGTAGACGAAAAAACCGCGAATGATCCTTTCTTTGTAAGTGATTCCAAAAAGAGAAAAGTTATATCCACACGATTGACGCTGCAGGTCAAAGAAAACCAGCCAAGCAGACATCAAAACCATTGACATGATCCAAACCACAGGAGAAACCAATTTGGCTTTTCTGAACCATAGGGAGCGCCGATTTAAAGGGCGAATAACTGCGTAGTATCGATCGATCGCCATGAACACTAAGCAAAGGATGGACGCCATAACTGTGACATTAGCCGTGTAGACGACGGCCCTACAGGTGATTTCTCCAAGTATCCCAGTAATCTGCCACTCGCTCTCCGTATGAAAGTGAGCAATGGACCAAGGCATCATAACCAGAGTAACCAGCAAATCCGCCACGGCCATGTTGACGAACATGAAGCTTGTCAGTGATCGTACTTCGGGTTTCTGCCACACGATGTAGATTAAGAGGGCGTTTCCTAACACGGATGCAAGCATTGTTAAGGCGTACAACACGGAGAATGTGATCGGTATCACCTGGCTTTCTCCCATTTTGCGTGTGGCTTTTATCTGTAGGGGAATACCATGAAAGCAACCATGATTAATAGTAAACATCCTTGCCTTAATTTGAATTATACGTAATTTAAATTATACGTAAGTTATAGATTTGCAAAAATTGTCATACAGAAGGGGTGGGGGAGGGGGGATTGGAGGTCGGAATTACACCACTGTAGTTTTCACTGAAAGCGCGTTAGATACGTTTTTAGTGGGTTCGAAATCTCTTTCACTCCAAGACAATCCCTTTTGAATGAGACCACACTGTTGAAGCATTTCAGGTCAGTATTAAATAAACACTACTGCAATTAAGCAGAAAGTTAAATGAGGAAAATTCCTATATCAATGTATCTCAAATTGTTTCAAGAGATAAATCTAATGTAAGTAATAAACAGAAAGTAAAATCATTAATTAGTATGTTAGTTACAATCCTTATTACGTAAGCAATAATCCTTAGTATGTAAGTAATAGTTCGTTCTTTGTTCTTCTTTTCCCTGCACTTTATTTATCATTTATTATTTATTTATAATATCATAATCTTTGACTGGCCCTCCCAGACTCGCCGGCCAGTTCAATGTACCAGTGTACCGATGTATAAATCAAATAATAACGTTGTAAGTTGTAAGTTAACCGATGATTGAAACAGTGAAATTAAAAGCTTGCATGATGATGTCAATGATTCAAGACTTTTCAATTCTTGAAAATGGGTTACTGAACAAAAACGTTAAAGGGGATGGTCACGAGTAAATTATTATTTCCAGCCAAATCATTTATTTGTATTTTCAGTTAATGGGATTTATACAGAAAATATTTTAAACTTAACTTGACTTTCAATGTGTTTTGTAGAGGCACAGGTTTGTAGTGTTTTTGGTTTGCTATTAATCTGTATTATGTTGTTCATGACTTTGTGATACCTGCCGTGCTGAAGAAAATCGACCAAAGGCAGTATGGGACAATACCTAAACCATGCACTACGTACGCACTTGTTAGCATGATCCATAATTGGCACGTCAGCTCTGATGGAAACTCGGCCGTGATTAGAGTGGTTTTATTTGATTTCCGTAAGGCGTTCGATCTTATTGATCACAATATCTTAGTACGTAAACTCTCAGATTATGATATTCCGAACCACATATCATGTTGGATTGTTGACTTCTTATCGTATAGGAGACAGAGTTAAACTGGCCCAGGATTGCCTCTCCGAATGGCGTTTCATTTCGGCCTGTGTTCCACAGGGGACAAAGCTTGGACCGTGGCTATTCTTGATTATGATTAATGATTTGAATGCAGGAGAGGCAGATATGTGGAAATATGTGGGTGATACCACATACCATCCCTGAGGTGATAGTTAAAGGCCGAGAGAGCTGTATTCAGCAAATGGTAGACGACCTCGCAATACAAGCAAACGAAAGAAAATGCAAAGAGCTTAGGCTTAGCTTCTCAAAAAAACGAACCCGAATTTGGTCCTATATCTGGATTAACCGTCAGACCCTAGAGACTGTGAACAGTGTGAAAGTATTAGGACTCAATACAAGCAATGATTTAAAGTGGAATGTCCATGTGTCAGAATTAGTTAGAAAGGTCTCAACGAGATTATATTTCCTAAGACAACTTAAGAAATCGCATAGTGCCACAAGAGAGCTTCCTCTATTTTACATTACATGCATTCGCTCTATTCTGGAGTACGGCAGCCCTGCTTTTCATCGCACCCTACCAAGTTATCTAAGCGAAGACCTAGAAAGACTTCAAAAACGCGCTATGAAGATTATTTACCTCGAGCTATCGTATGCTAAGGCTCTAGAGCTGTCTGGACTTTTAACACTGTATGATAGAAGAGAGGCAATTGCAGCAAAGTTATTCGATGAAATATGTGCAAATCAATCTCACAGTCTTCATAATCTACTTCCAAGTAAATACCAACCAAGCTACCGTCTGAGAGAACAAAGAACTTTTATTCGTCCGAAGTGTAAAACTGAAAGATTTTCTGAAGAATAGTTTTCTTTTAAGTTTTGTTTACAGTAGTTGAGAACTAGTTATAATTTTGTTTTCTTATTGTATACTGATAGGAATTTGACGTTTGCTCGAATTTGTGATTCTATACGGTTTATGAATGGCAAATTGGATTAGATCATCTCCTTTTTATTTATTTGTTAAGCTCTTTAATTAAACTATCTATTTATCTATCTATCTATCTATCCATCCATCCATCCATCCATCCATCCATCCATCCATCCATCCATCCATCCATCCATCCATCCATCCATCCATCCATCCATCCATCCATCCATCCATCTATCCATCTATCTATCTATCTATCTATCTATCTATCTATCTATCTATCTATCTATCTATCTATCTATCTATCTATCTATCTATCTATCTATCTATCTATCTATCCCTTAATGCGAAGTTGATTACGTAAAAAGACAGGTTCTCCCTAGCAACGAAACTCAAGATGAAACCAAAGCCGCGAAGCACTGTCAATTACAACAGTCGATTGGAATTCTTGGAAACGTCAGTTCAAGCACATTGATCAAAAGAAATCGATCATTGGAACTGCGTTTTTGCATTGATTCTTGTTCTCAGAAAGACGAGAAATTCAAATATGGAAGAGCAGTTGCTGAGCAATAGAGTTTAAACAGTCTGCGCAGCGTTACTAAGAGATTGAAATAACGTTCACGGCATGTGACACGTGACCATGCTTTTATGTTTTATTTTGCACTCATTGTTTTCAAGTTCTTAGTAAAATTGAATGGTTTTGTGCAAGCATCAAAGTCCTGATTTACAGTAGTTTACACTATTCTACCATGATGCACTAATTTTTTTTTGACGAAAACATAAATACTAATCACACTTTTGCCGTTCGCCGTAAACGAAATTCCAAATCTCTCTTTGATAGATATAAATACGATATTTTACGCCAAAAACCCCGAGTGACCAATATTTTTGCAGGAGCAGATTTGTAGGAAAACTGGTGAGCTTCGATATGACGTTTAAAACTTAACTTTGCGTGACTCTTCTTTAAGCCTTTTACGAGTTAATTGAATGGGCAAATAAGCACACTCTAGATAAAACATTTAGCATTTTTACATTTTGTTTTTTGAACGAAGAAACTGAACGATAGTTACTCGAAAAAATAAAATCGTACTGAATTTTTGAAAGCAATCTCGAGTTAAATATGGACTCCCCAGTCGGCTGAAACAACTAAGCGATGATATCAACCAATTTCAGTTGATCTTAATGATGTCTTACTAATGTTCCGAAAGCGATCGAACAAAATTATTTCGATTTGCAGCAGCTGTTGTCCTGACCCATTTGTCAAGTAAACTTTGCCGCTGATACGATCACACTGGAAACCCGCAGAGAGCATTATTTCCGATGAGCTGAAACCCGTTTTCCCTCGGTAAAATCAATTGCCGTGTTAAAATTTGTCCTCGATTATTTTGAAGTGACTTTCAAGTTACGCATGTGAAGGGCTTTACAGAAGAATTATAATGTGCAATGTTGAATTAACGTTTGATGTAAAAGGGTCCTCTCCATCGCCGCTCAGTTTAGAGGGTTTTGCCTGTATTTTGTGCTCCTACGTAAGGTGTTGGTCCGATTTTTTAAATAAGATTTTTATATTTTGTTTTTCCTTTTGGCCATCTGCACCCGCCATTCAAATACCCACGTTACAGACGCATTTGGGCAAAGTTTCCGAGATATATGAGGCCACAAGTGATTTCTTATAAAATACTTTGGTTTTATCAATGCAAATACTTATTATAAGCAGTGTTTGTTTCTCATGATCTAATTTTAATACTAAACAGAAACAATAAAGTATTGAGTCAGGTCACATTCTTCTTTCGATGTACATATCGATTTTGAGTAGAATCCATATTGGATGGTGTCACAGACTTTAAGCGACGTCATAATATTAACGTTATTATAAAAAAAGCAGTTCCTTAGCTGTCAATTGAAGGAAAAGTTTTCTTGAAATATTCTAACAAAGGAAATCCAGGGCATCGCTTGCTATTGCAGCCATCTTCCTTGCACCACGTACACGGCGTGAGTGTGAATTTAAGTGCATCCGGGATCACGGCGTTTTCCCCTTGGTTTGGTGACCGTAATTTGGATCCAGCCATTTTCGCCTATTATTCAAATTTTTAAAATAGTCGAACGACAGAAAAATTAATCCACAGACAGAATATTGCTCACTAACTGCTGGCAAGTCATAAATGCCACGGAAGCGGTACCGGAGAACATGTAATTTGAACTTTCTTGTCATATTGGGTTGGTAAGGGTCGGTTAAAATAAAAGATTGGGAAATCAATAAATGAATAAAATTAATGAATTACAGCGGCTCTTGGCTGTATCTTCCATGTGGCTTCCGTTTTGCGACAAACGCAGTCCTATTGAATTGTGCTCGAAGACGCCGTTAAAAGGCGGCTGAGTAATTCAAAGATTTACACAACGCATATGTACGTGGAATCGCCTGAGATAAAGGAGTATACAATGAGAAAAGAAACGGTTATGTACTTTTAACTAAGGCAGTTTAATGTATTTCTTTAGGATTCTCAGCGCGCATCTCCAAAAGAAATACTGCACAGAACGAGATAAACCGAAATTGTAAATGGAAATATTTGTATATTTTATACATTAAAAGAGTTGTCTTCGTTGTCGGTAAACATAACAAATTGCGTTTAGGTTTCATGGCTGTCAAAACTCAACCAACCATTGGCTGGTTAATTTTGGATCTGTCAGGAAAAATTTATTTGTCGCTTATGAAGCCGCTTTGAAATATATCAAGGCACTATTACCTTAAGGAAATAATATAGTCGAATAACTGAAAAATGTGCGCCGTTAGTCGACCGACTAAGAACTAATGTTTTCGTGAATCCCCTTACGGGCACGAAACAATATCTTCGCCTAAGAATGGGGAGAAAGACCACTTTGTGAAGTGATAACAATTACACCAACAATAACTAGTTATTATTGTTAACTTATTGGGAAGTGTATGCAAGAATTGCAATGACGCAAAACCGAGATGCGAAACTTGAATTTTTATCCTACTGGATTTTGCTTACTGTTTGTGTAAAATTTGTCAATTTCAGAGGATGTTAAGTACTTATTCTTATATACGATTGCATACATTAAAAACCAATAAATAGACCAAAATACAAAACAAAACAAACAACAACAACAACAACAACAAAAGTACTGGAATCGCATTTTTTAATGGTGCATGTGAACAAGTCACAACTTTCTCTAGTTGGCGAGAAACAGGTTTGACAGATAGCATGCAAATTTTCATGACTAAAAAATTTTCCTAAAGGCCCATTAAACTCGAAAAGAATATTTGCACTTTGTGCCTCAGTCGACTACTTCCTCGTCACTTTCTGGTATCTACTGACTTGGATCCTGTGATTGTACTTTCGATTCTATTTTCAGCATTTTTCAGAGTCGCTTCAACATTACTGCTCGCAAAACTTACTTTTTACCCCTGCATGGAGACGGACATTATGTAAATTGGTGGCTTGCCTTTGTAGAAAATGCATAAGACGAAGACACCGAACAAAGCACTATTGCAAATCTCATTACTGAATCCATCAGCACAAAGGATAAACTCATGTGTGGATCGGGACAATTTGTTATCATCTCAAACTAAACTCATCTCTAGTAGATACGAAAATGGTGATCCATGGTGGCATCCAAACGCTGTATAATTGATAACATTGATAACTAACAAATGTAAACTTATATAGGTTAATCATGGTCTTCACTAGACATACCTTGTGGATTTGTGATCTGGATTCACTGTCCGAACGTTTGAGAAAAACCTTGTAGATAGATTCAACGAAACAAATGTTATTTGGACAGCTCTTCCTGCTTTTCTAAAGTCGCTTTAGTGATAAACAGTTAAAAATTGTAGCAGGTGCCTTTATAGTGCATACTACTTCAATTACCGCCTTTGATCTTTGTTCTGCTAATTGACAATAGATGCGTTGCTAATTACGGATTCTTTAAATTGACGTTAGCAGCTGATTGGAAAGCCAATCCAAATAAACTTCCTGCGTGCAGAAGTCTTAACCAACTCCAGGGCCAATGAAAGATAGTTGGAAATGATATAAGTGGGAAATATGAACCCGTTAAAGTAAATGATTTGTAATTTTTGTGATATTTAATATTCGTTCAACAGCTTTTTTTTTAAAGATAATTGTACACGGAACATCATCACGATCAACTGCTGGTATAACATTTCAATTTCTTGTAAAGAATTATTTTGCTCAACTGAAAAGCACGCAAACAAAGCGGAAGCGGAAGGGTTAACGCCCTCAGTTGCTTCGCCTGCATATTAAACCGATGATCATCTGTAATAATAGCCATTTCATTTGTTGGCGGCCCATCATCGGGTGGCACACCGTACATTTGAACTGCTAACATATGACCCACTTGTTGCCTGTTAAAATACACTATTCCGAAAATATAGTCACTGACAAAATTTCAGACGTGCCTTCCAACTAACCCATAGGGGATGTCGCCTTATTGTGGTGCACTGCGGGAGAGGAAGCCCCAAAGGAGGTTTCAAATCTGCGAGCTATTTTTTTTTTTTTTTTTTTTTTTTCAGTTTTGCATGTCTGACTGCCTCGATAAAAACTACTACGTTACCTATAGGATTAATATTGATGACTTGGCTTTTTCTTTATTGTTATTATTATTATTATTATTATTATTATTATTATTATTATTATTATTATTATTATTATTATTATTATTTGGTTTCTTTGTTTGTTTAAAGAAGATAACCCCGAAAAGAATTGACTACCTTCTCTTAAACAAAAATCTTTCCAGAGACAAATGTAAATTTGCATGTTGTGTCGGTTGTTCAACGATTTTCTTTTTGGTTTGTTGTTTGTTTGCTTGTTTGTTTTTTATCCACGTGAAAGCATGGACCATTTTATTAACCAAAAGGACAAGTTCACTGGCTGTGCACTGATGCAAATAAGCGCTGAAAAACATTGCTCGCCAAGGATATGCAACCACAGACTGCTCCGCATACGCGGAACCACAGTTCGATAAAATTATGCAAACGAGAACAGCAAAGGTAGTGTATGTTTTTAGTTTTGAATCTTTCAAGAGCGATTCAAACCATGGCGCAGCGTAAGCTTAAGACAAACACATAAGTCTTATCAAAGACAAGAAACATAAAACGTTTGGCTTGGCAGTTGGACCCGGAGTTCAACAGAGGTTTTTTTGTCGGCAAATTAAATTCCCGTCGTACTTGATTTTAAGATTTACATGTCTAAGTGTAATTTATTGTCCTTTTAAGTAAGGCAGTTTTCCCTGCATTTACAAACAAGAACTTAAATTAAGCCAAGAAAAGAACTGTCCGTCGAAGTTTGTAGAACCCTTCGTTAACTATGCGAAACTTCTCAGCGCGTTCTGTAGATATATATATTTTTAACTTTTCATACCCCGAACACAAATACATCAATGGGGCACCTGTTAGTCATTGTCGTTGCCGCAGTTTGCAAGAAACCCGACTGTCGCAAATTTTCTTATTTTATCAGAAGGGACAAACAACTTATCACTAACACCAACTATTTTGCTTGATGTGGGAAGTTACATGTCGATAGCACTGAACGATTATCTTTCTGTAGCCGGAAAACTGTCATAACAAATTTATTTCGACAAATTTAGAAGGGGCAGGGCGACCATTTTCGTTGTAACTAGTTTTTGAGTGTCTCATCTCTCCTTTTATTACACTTGTAAAGCGACTTGTTCAAAAGTTCAAATGGTCAAGTACTACAAAATAGCTATAGATCGCTCAAAGCACCATACTCATGCTTATCTACATAATGTCGAGATTAGAAATAACAAAAATAGGGTTGCCGGAAAAGCGAATTACATTTGTCAGGCTCGCATATGTACACTTGGATTTTTTGTAATCATTTGTTTTAAGCCAGGCGCGGGAAGAGTGGAGTTGGGAGGGCTGAGACTGAACGACCTTATTGAATGATCTCAGCTATTGTATTAAAGATTTACATTTCCAGTTCTTGAAACTTTTGAAAACCCGATGTGATGATGTAAGATATCACACATGTGACAGTGTTTCATCACATATCAAACGCCGAGAAAGGGGTTGAAAATACTACGCATAGCGGAATATTCTTGACGGACTTCGAGGTTTTTGATATTGTGATGAAACACTGTGACAAATTTTCGATATAACTTCTCAAACAAACTCGTTTTGAAGCGAAAATTAAGGATGCAAAGGATGAAATCTTTTAACTAACTGCTGATTAATGTGAGGGTATTAAAAACACTTTGAGCCTTGAAAGAGAAGAGAAAGTTGTCTGATATTTGTTCTGCAATATGATAAGTTTAAAGAAAATGCAAGCCTGCTATTATAGATATGGGTACAATTATTGAAGGAAAATAGATTTGAAATTTTGAAGGAAGATTTGAGTTGTAAAATGAATACATAAATTCACGGATTTAATATAGGTTAATGTCCTAAAATTTTAATCAAGTTAAGTTCCTTAAAAATAGGGTCTGTGTGAACATCATAACTGCCAGGGACTTGTTCACTATCCGGAAGAATCAAAATTCGTTTCTGTGTTTTGACCCCAAAACTAAGTTATAGTCAGTACAGACAGGGAAGGATCATAGAGTCGTATGGAGCATATAGAATAGTATTAATTCGAACACGGAACTACTTTGGCCATTTCGCCACACAGCCTTAACGCATCTTTGATGCAAAATCATGAAAACGACAGAATAAGCGTATGAAACTTAACACCGTTAACATTTATCTAAAACATCATAGCCTGATTATTTCACGAACCAACAAACACCAAAACTGTTAAGCGTGGGATTTTACTTGATCGAATGACGAGTTCCTTTTCCGTGATAACAGGTAAACGTTTAATATCATTATGCTCACGCGTAAAAGCTTACTTTAAATGGACGTTGGCATAGGATATTCAGCATCATATTAAAGACAGGACTTGGAGAGGACGGAAACATCGCGTACTGTAAGTACCTCCTGGTGTTTCTCATAAATCCTTAGAAAACTTTTCTAAGGATTTGTGAGAGCTTTATCTGGAGTATCTGTTTGCGCTCCAAGTTTCCTCATCTATGATTTCGGCTTTTTGTCACCAAGTCGTAAAAAAAGTGTCTCAGTTATCATATGGAGGAATGTTACGAATCAGTGACAAGTCATCACTTGTCGAACTTTCTTACAGAATATGAATGAAATCGGGAAATCCACTGACGTGATCGAATCTGAAGGGAAGCCAAAGTCACGAGTAAATAAATCAGCACTAAAGAATTCTGCGGAATGCCGGCGCTTATGAAAACGTGATTATCATTGGACGAGAAAGAGAAATTTTGGGAAATTCACGGTGGCGGATTTTCATTAACTATTGTGTTGAGATATAGGTGATGCCACAAGAGTGCCAATGACAATGAACTACTCACTCATAATATTGAAATGTGAATCGAAACTTGTAATAATATGTTGTAAAACGCCATTTTATAGTTGTTATGAAATTTAGTTACTGTTAGTGACAGTTATTGTTGTCATTCCAGAGTCATTTTTAAGCAAGGGATCGTATCTCGTGACATTTTTGACTCAATAGTAAACTACAGTCCAACCTGTTTATGGTGGTCGCTTACGGAAGGTGGTCGCTTACCAGAGGTCAGACCAAAGGTGGTCTAAATTACGGGTAATCTACATATCGTCATTACGGAGACCTAACCCTTTTGCCAGTGCTTATCGCAACCCATAGTAATAACTTTTCTTAGCTACAAGTATATTAAGACTGGTCCAAAATTATTCTAGGCAAAAAATCTTAGGGTCTATAATAATTGATTGTATCTCACAAATTACTTTACACAGCGAGTGAGACAATTCTTCTGAAAGAAACTTGACTCTTTTATTACTCCAGGTGGCGCTGTCTACATTTTTTAAGGAAACGGAACCGACATAAGCAAAAAGTTAACAACTCTTCTATAAAACCTGTGATGTCCGTGGTAACCAGCATTTAAAACACCAGCGGGCCTTTTGGTTGCAAAACAATCCCACACTTGTGCGTCGATAAGTTTGGAACAAACAATAAACTCCTGCAGAACAGTTGAACGCATTTTATTTTCTCAGAGGCCACGCGTGTCAGTTTAGTTTAAGCTGAAAACGTGCTTTGACATCAGTTAAGTATTAAATCATTACGCACTACACGACAGCTCAACACTGGCTGGACTCTCCTACAAGGGATTCAATCTGATTAAAGTTTATTTCCGTGTATAGTATAGTGCATGTGTATTTTGATTAATTGTTTTAATGCTAAGCTTAGCCTATTTCGGGAGACACTTCCGGTAGCTATGACTGTGAGATTTACGGCGTCCGCTGTAATGATGTGGCCAATATGTTATGGCGACCCATTTTTTTCAATTTCCGCCCGTCACGAGAGATACAGCCGATTGTGTGTCAAGTGATCGCCTACGGGAGGTTAAAAACAATTGGAGATTTTAAACAATCATCTCTAAAGTGGTCGCTTACGAAAGGTGGTCGCCTATGAGAGGTTCCATCTATAGCGATTTGACTTGAAAACGCTTGGTATTTTGGAAAAAGTAGTCGCTAATGAGAGGTGGTCGCAAAGGGAGGTTCGACTGTACTTCGGTTAATGTTAATTCGATTCATGCTCACAAGTTATTTGAGAAAAGAAGTAAAATACATAAAAATATTCACTAGATGAAAGTAGTGTTTGAATCGTACTTCCTTTATTTTGCGACGAGAATTTAGAAAGCTACAGCCTTATACAAAAACTGTCGGAAACTTGTCGACAGAAAACATCTCGTAGAGGATGTTGAAAAAACCATTTCCGAGCCTATAGATTTCAAAGTTTTTGGAGGAGGATGGATCCAGACCCCCGTACAAACTCGCGACCCCGGCGCTCGTTTGCAAGCCCCCCTCCTCCCCCCCCCCCCCCCCCCCCCCTTCCAAGAGAGGGGCCGCCGTCCCTGTCAATTCCGTTAATTCTCTTTTAACTGACTTATTTTTCTTAAAGATATTTGCTATTGACGTTTGAATATTCGCTAGCATTTCTCTTATTTCAATTAAGCTAGGTTCCGTTGACGAATTTTCTGTCATCTCTGTATTCTCTTCATCTTCAGTCGCGGCCATGTTGCTTCGTTTGGCGTCCCTGAGCTCTTCTTCCACTTCTAAAGAGCCTTGTTCACTTCGTTTGTTCTTGCGGCCTTTTCTTGTCATCGGAGTTTATCAGGCGATACTAACCTAGGTTTAATGAATGAATCAAATAATGATTTGACGTCACACAGGAAGGGATGAGTGGGTCCCCTCTCTCGTGATATGTGCCTCAATAATAGATTTTGATTGGGCCGCGTCTGTGAAAGACAATTAGAACATTACATCCCTACTAGGAGAGGACAGAGTTTTATGCATAAATTAATGTGCAGATTTGTGACTACAGCGAAGACCCAACCCAACCCGACCCAAACCTAGACATGGCCTCCCTTGCGGGCATTCCGTGTAAAAAGAAATCTACCCGTTTTTAGACACGGTACGCCCCTAAGGGCATCCCTCGTAAAAAGATACCCGACCCAAACAAAAAAAAAAAAAAAAGAAAAAAGAAAAATAACGACGACGAAGATATCGAGCCAATTTTAAGACACTTGCTGCCCACAGGGCATCACACGTAATTAAGCAGGTATGCCTAGATATGTCGGGCATTGTGTACGTTCCCTAAGTCCTCGCATTCCAACCAATTTCAAGAATGTTTAACAGAGTCATTTAATTTTGAACAAATTCTTCTCTGGATTCATTTGAACTCAAAGTTTCTCTAAATTAGCCTCTTCCAGGCGTTCAGTTAGTTGGGGCGCAGCGCGAAAAAAGGCGCGCGAAAAAATAAAGAAAAAGCGCGCGAAGGGAAGCGAAAGAACGCCTGTGGGCAAACTTAACAAACGGTCGTTCCGCCCACTTATATGGCTTGTGGTTTTCAGTTGTCAGCAGATGTCAATCAGACCCTAATCAGAATTCCGGGAAATATGATCCTTCAATCTTGAATTGCGAGTTGGCGCGTCTTTCCTGTTTGATTGTGCTTTTCATGTCCCTCAATTCTCCGTTTTTTTCTGCAAGCGAATTGACAGTCTATCCTCCGACGTGTTGCAGGTTTTGCCAGAAAATTGTAAAGTGCCAGGGAACAAAAATTCCCGGAGTATCTATTTTTAATGTTGTTTTTAATAAGGTTTCGGGAGCAGAGAGCTTGAATAGTGTTGGCCGACCTTGCCAGTTCGTTGGGGCATGAACTGAAAAGAGACCCAAGATTCTCGAATGTAAGTTGTTTGACCTGTGTAAGAATACTGGCTAGAACGCATGTCAGTATTGTGAAACTATTCTCGGGGATTGTGGAAAGAGAATCGCTGAAAGCGGCAAAACGACAGACGAACGCTAGATCGCCGACTGGAGATGTACTCCTTCCGCGAAACGTGCTAACACGCACTCAACAGATCTACAGGAATCGACCAGCAAATCCTTGGCGGACAGACAAGTGGTGATGACCAAAGTACGTTGGAAGTATCGCCTATTTATATTTGTGGCCAAATCGATTCTGCCATGAATATCGACGGAGAACAAACAGTCATTAAAGTGTTAAGCTCCTTCGTTGTTTATGTCGTGATGTTCAATCGTCTTATGCGCCAGTGATTTTTCACTTTCGTGTTGTTTGGTGAATCAACGCTCGTGGACCAAAATTTATTACGTTTCTGGCTAGGAAACAGGATTTATCCTGACGAACGTCTGATATTTTTTCGCGGTTGCAACTCCAGACGTAGACTGATCTCCTTTATCCTTATAATGATCAGAACTGAACGAGACGAAAGTTTAATGGGCTTATCTCGGCTCAATTAATTTAATGGTTTTTTCCCCAAATCCCTAGAAAAGTAGCTTTTTGCGAAAAATTATTCGCGAAAATAAAGTAAAAGAATTCTCGAAGGCGCTCCA
The DNA here is from genome assembly GCF_977016875.1 of Pavona decussata. Classification (NCBI taxonomy): domain Eukaryota; kingdom Metazoa; phylum Cnidaria; class Anthozoa; order Scleractinia; family Agariciidae; genus Pavona; species Pavona decussata. Next base: position 2,957,620 of record NW_028145568.1, read on the forward strand.
CATGCGGAAAATTTTTAAGAATGTTGTTTATCGCAGATTTGACACTCGATGAAAGGATGGCCGCCATATCGAATTTCTCATCTGCGTCAGCAACGTTGTAGCGTTGACAAAATCTGTCAAAATTGACCAATCAGAGGGTATACCAGATCCTGGTATACCGGAACGACCGTTTGTTAAGTTTGCCCACAGGCGTTCTTTCGCTTCCCTTCGCGCGCTTTTCCTTTATTTTTTCGCGCGCTTTTTCTCGCGCTGCGCCCCAACTAACTGAACGCCTGGAAGAGGCTACTCTAAATTCGCTCGCATTATGAGGCTTAAGCTTTCAGGACGCAATTACAGACGTTATTTGGGAATTAATTTCAACTGTCTCTTTTTTTTTTTTAATTCGGGATAAAACTTAGACGAGGGCTCGTCTTTTCTCGTCTGGTCTACGACCCAGCAGAACCATTAATTGACTCACATTTAAACTAGGTCTTTGGTAAAAAGTGCAATGCGAAGACTAAAATTATGGAAGGTAGAGAGATGAAATGATTGAAATGATTACTATATTATCTGCGATCGGACGTATGATGGCCAGTTAACTTCTCACTTTACGTACATATTAGTCTTTGAGCGAAAGCTGATCGAGGTTGATTGTTTGGAATTTAGCGAGCAAAGAGATCTATGTTTCCCTATGCCCATTCAGTTTTAGTTAATTTCACTTAATATCACCTTTGAGTTGAAGATATCGACCAAAAGATATGATATTAAAGGCACTTCCTTCATCAGTTGCCAGTTGTTTGGTGATCGTCCCTGCTTGGAACTTGGATCTCGGGTAAAAGTAGCCGATGCAAACAGCACGTTACTGAAATAAACTTCAAGTACTCTCCAAAATGTGACCGACCGTATGGTGGATGGTAGTAAGCGAAAAGCAAGCTGGCTGTTGTCCGCTTCTCACCTTCAGCATGGAGAAGCCCAAGGCACTGGTTTTAACGTTTTTCCCAGTAGCTGTTTGTACATTTCAACTCACTTCACTCATCTCAATACGAAACTTGCTATCTCCTAAACAACAACAGATGATATAGACTGCTGGTTGTTTGGGGGAACTAGGAGAGAGGGCAGCCTACACCATTTGCAACGTCTTGCATGGTTTGTTGAGAGGACGAAAAAAAAAAACGTACAACAGAACAATGCTCCCAACCTTAAAAAAAAGTGCAGCTGCAGGTTATCAGGGCCATGTGAAAATAGTGCTCTTGAAAGGTGTAGGTCTACTGAGCTAGGGTATTTACCTTATTCTCTTATTCACGCAATTGTTGTAGTCCGTGAGTCTTGATTTACTAACGGAACCGTTCTGTATTTTTGCCATGACGCGCACTCCGTAAAACATATGGACTATTCAAATCCTTGGCTTGAAATCGTCATTGATTTAAGGTAAAATCTTTATTTAAACGCTGTGATTCCTTCAGGTATTACAGTAAAATACCCTTAATTATACAATATATAAAGTATGATAGAAAGATGATACTAATGCTAATGTATACTATTAATATTAATAACAATAAATGGACAAATAGACGTCATTTCGATTTGAATTGAAGCACATTTCGATTGTACCATCTCTTGTAACTTTCTATATGACTAGTATTTTCGAGAATCGTGAAATGGCTTTTTCTGTTTAATGATCCGCAAATAATAACAATAAACAACAAGAAATATGTTCCATAACTTCGTGGCAAGAACCCCTCGTCCTTTGCCTAATGCTCCATGCATGATCCCCAGTTTCTGAATATTTTAAAACACGTGTAAAAAATAGCTTCATCATCCAGCTAAAGATTTGAAATGGGCTAAGAGAATGATTAGGATAAAATCAAGTTTTTTTAGACGTGCTAATTTTTTCAAATAATACACAGCTTGTTTCAGAACAAGGGCGTGCTGCTATACTGATACAGCAGCAAAAAGCAAAGGCATGAAATTCTTGTAAAACCAAATGTGACATTTTAATCTTAAATGGATAGCACTTTGCAGTGTTTTCTCGGCGTGAATTGTTCTAGGAACCACTAAACTCTGTGGTGTTTTTTTACGTAACCTTCTCCTTCCCTGGAGACATTCATTTTTTTGTATCTATCTTATTACCTGTATGCGACCAGTTGGCTATATTGTAAGGAGAAATTACAGTCCAACGATCAAGAAACAATTCTTCAAAAGGGTCAGAAACATTGTTTGCCCCTGTGAGACTCTCTTGTTGGAGGTTTTTGTACGGCGTTAATTTGTTCGTTTACAGGGGATTTATGGAGCAACATTAACAAACTATTTAAGTACTATAATATATAAGTCACATCCAATCTAACTTTTTATTTTCAGGGAAAATTGGTACCCCAAATTTATCCAAAGTATTGCTATATATATATTCCAATTTTGTGATGTATTTCCATGACAGGATACGAATTCACCTTCAGCAAACTGAAGCTCAAAAGTGTCTACGCGGTTAATTAGGGCATAATATTGTCTTTATGATTTCACGCTCAGAAATTTGTTCTGTGAGAGAATGAAAGCCAAATTATGTTTGATTACACATCTGTAGCCTGTAATGCCCTGTTAGAGCAGAAGTTTGGTGTTAGCATTAATTCGCGAGATATTTTGTTTTAGGACTGATTAGACATCTACGACGTTGAAATATCAGTCGCTGGTGTGACCACCGTGAGACATCTATTTTGCCCAACAAGAAAGGGCTCCCATAAAATTAACTTAAGCTTATTCTATGTTTATTTTTTTGTATTTTGATTCATCAAAGATAAAAAAAAAAATGTCAATAAATAAAACGTCCAGTTATTAGCGCGTGCGGAACCTTACTCGCAAATATTAGTGGACACCGAGAGTTGAAGGCTACCTTTGAAAAATGAGTCGACAGGGTCTTGGGAAAGGAACGCGGCGTTCTTTTTTATCTATTAGTTCTAGCAACACGGAAAGAAAACATTCTTGTACTGAAGAGTGTTCTAGGGTGTAGTTACTGCATATGGTGAGAGTTTTCTCGAGCTACAAGCATGCTTCAGCGCACTGTTCGTTTAATAGGGCAGCCCTTGTAGACTTGGTTCTTTGGCTGCAAGTTTTTGATTCTTCGCTAAACCGTCTGGTGACCATTCTTGTGAATGCCGATTTAATCCTGCCACTTAATCGAATGTAAAGCCATGGGTTGATAGCGCTGTTTGCGTGGCCCAGCCAGAAGACCAGATACATAACAAAATCTGGTACGTTAACATGCCCTGCAGTTATTGCCAGGAAGAGGTGGTACGCCTGCGCAGGAAGCCAACAAAGAGCAAATACCACGACAATGATGATGAGCATTCGGATTACTCTTTTCTTTGTGATTTCCTGTTGTTGGTGAACTTCAACCAGCTGATTTCCTGGCGCTTTATGGAACCATATCTTGTGAGCGACTTTGGCGTACAAGACGGAAATGACAATCAGGGGAAACACGTAGGTGGCGAGGAAGATGTAGACGAAAAAACCGCGAAAGATACTATCTATGTAAGTGATTCCAAAAAGAGAAAAGTTATATCCGCACAATTGACTCTGCAGGTCAAAGAAAACCAGCCAAGCAGACATCAAAACCATTGACATGATCCAAACCACAGGAGAAACCAATTTGGCTTTTCTGAACCATAGGGAGCGCCGATTTAAAGGGCGAACAACTGCGTAGTATCGATCGATCGCCATGAATACTAAGCAAAGGATGGACGCCATAACTGTGACATTAGCCGTGTAGAAGACGGCCCTACAGGTGATTTCTCCAAGTAGCCCAGTAATCTGCCACTCGCCCTCAGTATGAAAGTAAGCAATGGACCAAGGCATCATAACCAAAGTAACCAGCAGATCAGCCACGGCCATGTTGACGAACATGAAGCTTGTCAGTGATCGTACTTCGGGTTTCTGCCACACGATGTAGATTAAGAGGGCGTTTCCTAACACGGATGCAAGCATTGTTAAGGCGTACAACACGGTGAATGTGATCGGTATCACCTGGCTTTCTCCCATTTTGCGTGTGGCTTTTATCTGTAGGCGAACTGAAAGTAACCATGATTAATAGTAAGCATCCTTGCCTTAATTTAAATTGTACGTAATTGATAGGGTTGCAAAAATTGTCATACAGGAGGAGTGGGGGAGGGGGATCGGGGATCGGAATTACACCACTTTAGTTTTCATTGAATGTGTATTAGATACGTTTTTAGTGGTTCGAATCTCTTTCCGCTCCCAGACTATTGCTTTTAAATGAGACCGCACTGTTGAAGCATTTCAAGTCAGTTAATTAAGTATTAAATAAACACTACCGCAATTAAGCACACATTTAAAGGAAGAAAATTCCTATATCAATGTATCTCAATTTTTTCAAAAGATAAATCTAATGTAAGTAATAAACAGTAAGTAAAACCGTTAATTAGTATGTAAGTATCAATTCTTAGTACGTAAGCAATAATCCTTAGTACAGTTGAACCTCTCCACAACGGCCACCTTGGGGACAGAAGAAAGTGGCCGTTGTAGAGAGGTGGCCGTTATGGGGAGGTAGGTGTGTAATATGACAACTTTTTTTCGGGAAGTACAACATGTTTATTGTGCCAAGTTCATGCTTACTGTAGACACAATAAAACGTAAATAATGTTTTGAATGAAAATGTAAACAAGGCAAAACGAGCAAGGTTCGCAACATTCGCTATATTATTGTAGACAATTTATGCTTACTGCAGCATAAAAATGGAACACAATCAAAATACGTATATCATTAAAATGGCTACAGAAACGTAATGTTCCGAAGACAAATGTCGATTACTGCATCAGTTTATAAAAAAAAAAAAAGGTTTTTACAAAAAAGTGCTGTACTGGCCGTTGTCGAGAGGTTATTTTGGCAGTTGGGGGCGCACTTTAGTGGCCGTTGCCGTTGTAGAGAGGTGGCCGTTGTAGAGAGGTTTAAACAAGAGCTAATGTATGGACTGTCCGCCGGGACAAAAAGAAGTGGCCGTTATAGAGAGGAAGCCATTGTCGAGAGGTGGCCGTTAGTGGAGGTTCGACTGTATGTAAGTAATAATTTGTTCCTTGTTCTTCTTTTCCCTGCACTTTATTTATCATTTATTATTTATTTATAATATCATAATCTTTGACTGGCCCTCCCAGATTAATAAAGATGTAAGTTGTAAGCTAACCGATGACTGAAACAGTGAAAAGCCTAAATGATGTCAACGATTCAGGAGCCGGCCAAGAACTTTTTAATTCTTGGACATGGGTTAACAAAAATGTTAAAGGGGATGGTCACAGGTAAATGATTTTTTCCTGCCAATTCATCATGGGATTTATAAACAAAATGTTCTGAACTTAACTTTACTTTCAATGTGTTTTGTAGAAGCACAGGTTTGTATTGTTTTTGTTTTGCTGTTAATCTGACATAGTGTATTATTACCCTTAATGCGAAATTGATTACGTAATAAGACAGGTTCTCCCTCGCAACGCAACTCAAGTAGAAGGCAAAGCCGCAAAGCACTGTCAATTACACGGGTCGATTGGAATTCTTGGAAACGTCAGTTCAAGCACATTTATCAAAAGAAATCGATCATTGGAACTACGTTTTTGCATTGACTCTTGTTCTCAGAAAGACGAGAAATTTCAATATGGAAGAGCAGTTGCTGTTGGAACAGAGGAAGATGACAACATACTTGATGAAGGGGATGTAGGGAAACAATTGAGGTTGAACAGTCTGCGCAGCGTTAGAGGGATTAAAATTATGTTCGCGGCAAAAGACAAACGGCAAAAATGACCACGTGACCATATTTATCTTTCATTTTGCACTCATTGTTTTCAAGTTCTTAGTAAAAGTTGAATAGTTTTGTGCTAGCATCAAAGGCCTGATTTAGTTCATACTATTCTACCATGATTCACTCATTTTCTTCCCAAAAACATACACGCCTATCTGACTTTTGCCGTTCGCCGTGAACGAAATTCTTAATCTCTCTACTAAAACGATTTGATTGATTATAAATACGATATTTTTACGCCAAAAGCTCCGAGTGACCAAAAGTTTTCGAAGAGCAGATTTGTAGGAAAACTGCTGAGCTTCGATATAACGTTTAAAACTTAATTTCGCGTGACCCTTCTGTTTTAATTTTCTTTCAGCCTTTTATACCTCCTTGTTTGAGAGTTCATTGAATGGGCAAATAAGCACACTCTAGATAACACATTAGCATTTTGACATTTTTTTTTTTTCGAACGAAGAAACTGAACGATAGTCATTCGAAAAACTAAAATCGTACTGAGTTTTTGACCGAGTTAAATACGGACTCCAAGTCTGTTGAAGCAACCCAACGATGATGTCTACCAAATTCAGTTGATCCTAATGATGTCTTACTAATGTTCCGAAAGCAATCGAACACAATTACTTCGATTTGCAGCTGTTGTCCTGACACATTTGTTGATTAAACATTACCGCTGATACGATGACACTGTTAAGGAAAAACAGCAGAGAACATGATTTTCGATGAGCTGAAACCCGTTTTTCCTCGGTAAAACACATTCTCGCGTTAAAATTTGTCCTCGATTATTTTGAAGTGACTTTCAATTTACGCATGCCAATTGTTTTACTGAAGAACTATAATGCGCAACGTTAAATTAACCTCTCCATCGCCGCTCAGTTCTGAGTTTCTTGCCTGTATTTTCTGCTCGTACGTAAGGTTTCCCAAAGGTCCGAGGTTTATTTTCAATAAGGTTTTTATGTTTTGTTTTGCCTCTTTGCCATCTGCACCCACTATTCAAAAGCTCACAAGACCGCAGCTCTAGGCATTTGAGCAAAACTTGCGAGATTTGAGGCCACAAGTAATTTCTTATAAAATACTTCTGTTTTATCAAATGCTTTTACAAGCAGTGTTTGTTTTACATGATCCAATACTAACCAGAAACAATGAATGAAAAGTAAATTAGACCACATTCGTCTTTCGATATACATTATAATCGATTTTGAGTAGAATCTTTATTGGATGGTGTCACAGACTTTTAGCGACGCGATAATATTAACGTTATTATAAAGAAGCAGTTCCTTAACTGTCGATTGAAGGGAAAGTTTTCTTGAAATATTCTAACAAAGGAAATCCAGGCCATCGGTTGCTATCGTAGCCAGCTTCCTTGCACCACGTACACGGCGTGAGTGTGAGTGCACTCGGGATCATGGCTTTTCCCCCTAATAGTTTAGTGACAGTAATTTGGATCTATCTTCGCCCATTATTCAAATTTTTAAAATAGTCGAACGTCAAAAAAATTAATCCAGACAGGAAATTGCTCGCTAACTTTTGGCAAGACATAAATGCCATGGAAGCGGTAGCGAAGGACATGCAATTTTGAACTTTCTTGTCATATTGGGTCGGTTGGTGTTGGTCGGTTAAAATAAAAGATTGGGAAATAAATAAATGAATGAAATTAATGAATTACAGCGGCTCTTGACTATATCTTCCTTCTGTTTTGAGACGAAACGCACTCCTTCTGAATTGTATTCGAAGACGCCGTTAAAAGCCGGCTGAGTAATTAAAAGATTTACACAACGCATATGGAAGTGGAATCGCCTGAGATAAGAGAGCATAAAATGAAAAAAACAAACGTTTATGTACTTTAAACTAAAGCAGTCCAATGTATTTCCTTAGGATTCTTAGCGCGCGTCTCCAAAAGGACTACTGCACAGAATTTAATGCACCGAAATTGTAAATGGAAATATTTGTTTATTTTATCCAGTAAAAAGAGTTGTCTTCGCTTGTCAGTAGACATAACGACGTGGTATTAGGTTATCATATAGCTGTCAAAATTCGACCGACCATTGGCTGGTTAATTTTGGATCTGTCAGGCGAAATTTCTTCGTTCTTTATGAAGCTGCTGTGGAAATATATCAAGGCAATATTATCTTAAGGGAATAATATAGCCGAATAACTGAAAATGTGCGCCGTGGATCCACCGACTAAGAACTAATGTTTTAGTGAATCTCCTTACGGGCACGAAACAATATCTTCGCGTAAGAATAGGAAGAAAGACCATTTTGCGAAATGATAGCAATAACACCAACAATAACCAATAATTTTTGTTAACTTATTGGGAACTGTATGCAAGAATTGCAATGACGCACAACCGAGATGCGAAACTTGAATTTTTATGCTACTGGATTTTGCCTGCTGTTTGTGTAAAATTTGTCAATTTGAGAGGATGTTGTTTTAAACTAGGTACTTATCCTTATATACGGTTGCATACATTAAAAACCAATAAATAGACCAAAATACCGAAAAAAAAAAAAAAAAAAAAAACAAGAACGAGAGCAAAAACAAAAAACAGATATCAGTGAGTTGTTCGGGTTAGGAATATTCTGAGACTGGAGTAGCATTTTTTCTAATGGTGCGTGTGAACAAGTCACAACTTTCTATAGTTGGCGAGAAACAGGTTTGACAGATAGCATGCAAATTTTCATGAGTGGAAATTTTCCAAAGGGCCCATTAACCCCGAAGAGAAAATTTGCACTCTGTGCCTCAGTCGACTACTTCCTCGTCACTTTCTGGTATCTACTGACTTGGATCCTGTGATTGTACTTTAGATTCTATTTCCAGCATTTTTGAGAGCCGCTTCAACATTACTGCTCGCAAAACTTACTTTTTACCCCTGCGTGGAGACGGACATTATGTAAATTGGTGGCTTGCCTTTGAAGAAAATACATAAGACGAAGACACCGAACAAAGCACTATTGCAAATCTCATTACTCAATTCATCAGTACAAAGGATAAACTCATATGTGGACAACGTGTAATTATCACAAACTAAACGGCATCTCTAGTAGACATGAAAATTGATGATACATGGTGGCATCCAAACGCTGAATAATTAAGCAGGGAAAACTAACAAATGTAAACTTATTTACGTTAATCATGGTCTTTACTAGACATACCTTATGAATTTGAGATCTGGATTCACTGTCCGAACGTTTGAGAAGAACCTTATAGATAGATTCAACGAAACAAATGTTTATTTGGACAGCTCTTCCTGCTTTTCTAGAGTCGCTTCAGTTATAAACAGTTGACATTTGTAGCAGGTGCCTTTATAGTGCATGCTGCTTCAATTACCGCCTTTGATATTCAGTTTCTGCTAATTGACCGATAGATGCGTTGCCAATTAAGGATTCGCTAGATTGACGTTAGCAGTTGATTGGAAAACCAATCCAAATAAACTTCCCGCGTGCAAAGTGGAAGCGGCAGAGTTAATGCCCTCAGTTGCTTCGCCTGCATATCAAAGCGATGATTATCTGTAATAATAGCCATTTCATTTGTTCGCGGCGCATCCGTCGGGTGGCACACCGTACATTTGAACTGCTAACATGTGACCCACTTGTTGCCTGTTAAAATACACTGTCCATATAAACTCCACATAACGAAGGAGCAAAACAAGGAAAACAGAACAACAACAAAAACAAAACAAAAGAAACAAACACACAAACGAGGAAATTGATTGAATTCCGAAAATATAGTCACTGACAAAATTTCAGACGTGCCCTCCAACTAACCCATAGGGGATGTCGACTAATTATGGTGCACTGCGGGGGGGGGGGGGGGGGGGGGAAGCCCCAAAGGCGGTTGAAACTCTGCAGGATAGTTTTTTTTTTTCAGTTTTGCATATCTGACTGCCTCGATTAAAACTATCACGCTACCTATACGATTAATATTGATCACTTGGCTTTGCTTTCAAAATGTATTATTATTATTATTATTATTATTATTATTATTATTATTGTTATTATTATTATTATTATTATTATTATTATTATTATTATTTTTATTATTATTATTATTTGGTTTGCTTGTTTGTTTGTTTAAAGAAGATAACTTCGAAAAGAATTGACTACCTTCTCTTTAACAAAAATCTTTCCATAGACAAATGTAAATTTGCATGTTGCGTCGGTTGTTCAACAATTTTTTTTTTTTTTTAACCCAGGCCACGTGAAAGCATGGACCATTTTATCAACCAAAAGGACAAGTTCACTGACTGTTACAAACTGACTTGACCACTGATACAAATAAGCGCTGAAAACATTGCTATCGCCCAAGGATATGCAACCACAAACTGCTTCGCTTACGCGGAACCACAGTTCGATAAAATAATACAAATGAGGACAGCAAAGGTGGTGTTTGTTTTTGTTTTGAATTTTTCAAGAGCGATTCAAACCATGGCGCAGCGTAAGCCTAAGAAAAACACCCACTTTGTCTTTCACTTTTGAATTATTAATGAGTTTGAGAAGTACGCAGTAAAACACGAAGCCCGAAACCCTTATGAAAACGTTTCAAATCATACAAACTTCTCATATGTATGAATTCATGTTAGCTCCATTTGGAGTCATTTTGGATAGTGATGAAGAAAATGGCAAATTATAACTACAATTATTTTCGGCGCTATGCGCTAGCATAGATTTTAATGTGCTCATAACACCTTGCACGCGCTCGTCCTGAGTAAAGAAAGCTACAGTAGCATCACAAAATAGCATCCCACAGAAGGTAAACGCTTAATTCCCGGTTAATTGCTTTCTAAGAACCGCGGTAACAATCGACTAGCTTTAAAAAGCGTTTTTACCGAAGTCATACAAAAACTTGTTAAGTCTCTTAGCCAATCGTAGTTATCTAGTTCTGACTATACAAATTATTTTGCCTTGTCTCAAAAAAAAAAAAAAAATTCATGCACTGTAAGTAGATGTTGCAAAAGAAAATGGCATTCTCAGCGATGGTTGTCGTCCCTGTATTAAAGTGAGAGACCAGCTTGCTTACAGTGAAACACACAGTGACATAGTCTTTGAACACGGGACTACACTGGCCATTTTGTCACACGGCCAGTACGCATCTTTGATAATATCAACATGAATTAATGTTTTGATGAACAAAACGTGAAAGCGACAGAATATGAAACATGAGACCGCTAGCATTTATCTATAACATCATGGCTTGATCATTTATTACTGAGCGGTTTAAGAGCAGTCTTATTGCTGGCGAGCGTTAGCGAGGCAGCACACTATTCTTTACTATAGCGAAAAAATCGGAAACTTTCACGGATCTAAGATAGGAAGCATGTGCAGTTGGTTGGTTTTTATTATTCGGGATATCCCTCCCTGCGATGACGGCACTTAAAATTACAAGATGTCTGACAAGAGTACCAGGAGATTTACAGTTGTTTACATTGTTCCTCGCCCGTTGAGACAGATCATTCACATTATTCTTCACCAGTTGAGGAAATAAATTTGACCATTGAGTCAAAATCTCTGCCCTTTGAGGTAAATCAGTCATGTTGTTCTTTGTTCGGCGAGGCGAAAGCAATCTTGCAACAATAGATGTTGGGGTTGGATATTTCAGCATCGTATCAAAGACGGTAGTTACGTTCCTTTTTGCGGCAAAAGGTTAATGTCAGCTTTGTCACTATTAAGTGAATAAAAGCTCCAAGTGTTAGCATGGCGGATTGTTTTCAGCACCGCATGGCGAGTTCCTATTACGTGCAGCTTACTGGTATGAATTCCTGTTTGTTCCAGTTAAGATGGAGTTATTTTAAATATTCATGAAAAATATGGCAAATTATAAGTCGGTTGATTTGTTATCGTTTCTATAAGTAGGCGCCCAGCTCGCCACTTTAAACACAGGGACCTTAAGTTTTTTCTTCTTTTTTTAATGTAATTTTTTTTTATTTTGTCATACTACACACATTACAAATTACAATACAAAATACAGGTTTTCGTTTTGAAGGTAAAAAATTGCGAGGACTCTTAAGCGAAACCACGAGGTCTATAAGAAATTAGGTTTCCTCACGAAATACAAGAGTGAATAAACAGCGTACTAATAAATATGGATGAACTAGAAGCAGTAGATCGGAGAATTGTATTAAAAAATAATTGTCAGTTCTTAATAACAAAGAAATGCTTTAACTTATTGTTGATGAATGTTAGAATATTAAAAAAACTTTGAGCCTTGAAAGAGAAAAGAAAATTGTCTGATCTTTGTTCTGCAATATGGTAAGTTTAAAGAAAATGCATGACTGGTATTAAAGATATGGGTACGATTATTCAAGGAAAATAGATTTCAAATTTTGAAGGAAGATTAGAGTTGCAAAATGAATACATAAACTGACGGATTTGAAATACGTAAATGTCCTGAAATTTTAAGCAAGTTAAGCTCTTTAAAAAATGGGTCTGTGTGAGCATCGTAACTGGCCTTGTTCACTATCCGGAAGAATCACAATTCGTTTCTGTATTTTGACCCCGAAACTAAGTTATAGTCAGTACAGACAGGGAAGGATCATAGAGTGGTATGGAGCATATAGAATAGTATTCGAACACGGTGAACTACCTTGGCCATTTCGCCACACGGCCGACGCATCTTTGACACAAAAATCATGAAGACGACAGAATAAGCGTATGAAACTTAACACGGTTAACATTTTTCTATAACATGATAGCCTGATTATTTTACGAACCAACGAACACCAAAACTGTTAAGCGTGGGATTTTACTGGATCGAATAACGACTTCCTTTTACGTGGTAACAAGTAAACGCTTAATATCATTATGCTCACGCGTAAAAGTTTACTTTAAATGGACGTTGGCGTAGGATATTCACCGTCATATCGAAGACAGGAGTTCCTTTTTGTGGCAAAAGATTAATGTCACTGTTCAAGTGATCCTGTCAATGTGCAGCTTTGTCTAATTAGTCAGTAGTATATCATGAACCAGATGCCAATTAAAAGTAACGTCATGGTGCAGCAGAACTGAAACACTCGCCACCTACCAATGTGGCTAAGGTTCGATTCCCAGAGTTGACGCTTTATCAGTGGGTTTAGTTTGTTGTTGGTTCTCGTCCCTGCTTCGAGAGTTTTTCTCCGTTACTCCGGTTTTTCTCCCTCCGAAAAACAATTTCCAAATCCCAATTCGATCTAGAAACAGTGGACGAATAGCCCTTCTGTGGATGTACCACTGAAAAATTCCCATTCCCACTTTTAATTCGTGAAGAGTTGCTCGAAGCAAAGAACATTAGCGTGGGATTCAAACAATGGTGCTAATGTGTGTATAATGCAGTTTATCATTGAATATGTGGACTTAATGGAGGTCTACATTTAACACAATTTGAAGTCTCTTATTACAAGCTAATATTAATTGCTTGACATGAAAATTTATTCAGTTCACAGACATGTCTCATCTCTTGGTAGTCGAGTTTAGGCTGTAAAATTAATGCATTACGTTCTATTGTTGTTGTTTTTGTTTCTGGTGAGCAAGGAAGACACAATCGTACAAACAAACAAACACACGCCTGTTTATTTAAACGTTTGATACGCACACGCTTGATATTCAAATTTCAAAAAGATCCAAAACATTAATGGGTTACCTTACGCTAAAAATATAATGCAAAACTGACGACGACTTACTCGATCGCGAAATGGTTCGCCTTAATAACAAAACATTGCCAGTAAAACCAAAGTCTTACTCTAGTATCTCACCACAGAGAACAAATCCTACAAATGCTTTCATTTTTTTTAAGCGTGACATCAATGATAAACGAGCATGTAGAAATGTTTAATTGTGTTCGTCCTTTTACAATCAGTTAGTGACGGAGTTATATTCTCAAGGAGTTTATGGCCTGGGTCAAGGGCTTTTAAGAGGAAAAATAGTTTATTCTAGATAACTTTAACAAATTCAACGGCACTGAGCTGAAATTTGGAAGATAAAAAGATCTCATCATTCTGAAAATTTCTAAGCATAATAAGTAGTGCTATAGATCATGTCACGTGATCATTTTTCTCAAAAAAAGCAAAGATTTGACAGGTAGGCGACGGTTTTAAGAGATAACATCAAACAAAAACGCGTTTCTAACAAAGACGAAATATCTCCATCGCTTCACGTTTGGAATGATCGTCCATTGTTCTCCAGAAAAAAATTATCAGGGCAAAGGTCATTTTTTAGTCCACAATTCAACCTTTGATCGTTAATTTCTCCAATTTAAAAACCTAAGATATCCGTCTATTAATTATTAACTACAAATTCTAATTTTAAAACCTCACTAAATCTTCAATATTTCTTATTTCTCTTAATTTTACCAATCCTTCAAGAAAAACTATCTCCTCCCAAATATACCCAAAATTCACCTAAAAATTCACAAAACACCCAATAACATTGGTTTCCGTTTTAAGCAGAGAGATTTTGGATTGCTTGAAGCGTGAACGAGATATTTCCATGAAACCGATTTTAATCGGCATGAAAACGGCTTTAAGGTTTACCCCCGCCTTAAACTGCTTGAGTATTTATGGATTTTTTTAAAGGTGTGAATTCGTATACGAAACGCAAGTTAGATTGCTTCACCTTAATTAAATCTCCAAAAACCTTCAAATTGATCACTCTAAAAGTGATACTTGCGCTCGAGCAGGGAGAACCCAAACTTTATCGACGGAATTGGCTCAGTTTTTACCAGCCCTACACTCGATTATTATGTGACGCCATCGGAGGTTCAAGCTATAAGCCTTCAATAAAGAAGAACCATGCTGTCGCTCGAAATCAGACAAACGGGCATTTACTGAGCTTCGATTGAACAGAAATGGGAGTAGCTAATGAACACATTTAATTTAAGCAAAAGACTTCTGATATTGTCTTCCATTTATCCACTCCTACAGTTCCAAAGAAACTCGACGATTAAAAAAAAAAAAAAGAAAAGAAAATCCGCATAGAATTAGAAAATAAAAACAAAAACAGTCCAATTAAAGTGAACGCGAAACTGTGAACCTTATAGCTGAATTTGAATTCAGTTACGGTAACGAATGCACTGTACTCCAATAATCTTTGATTACTGCTAGTAACATAGCATAGCTTTTTGGATTCTAGTGATCTGCTTTTCCCACATAGTCGAAAGCCGCACAAAATATCTTTGTTTTAGTCGTAAGGGGTCATTATTCTAAAGAAACCGTGGGGGAGTGGAAACGAATATTTAGTTTTATCAATAAAGTGGCCAACACTCGATTCTTTCTACAGTGGCCAAAATAGATATCTTACTCTTATCTTACCCTGTTTTCCCCTACTGCGAGTAACTACGTCAATGTCATTTTTCTTTTTGACTGTTTCTCCTTTTCTGATTTCTCTTTCCCGCGGCTTAGCGGATCAGAAATTTTACCAACGCTGTTAAATGACTCAAGCGTCCGTTCGTGAGATGACTGATGATGTGGTATTGATGGAACGTTGAAGCCTTTTTGAAACAGTCTCTCATTGGGAAAGAAGCACACGATTTAAGCGGAGAGAATATGAACTCCAGTTGATGAAAGACGAGCTTGCAGAGAGCCACCTTCGAGGAGAAAGTTGTGTGAAGCTGTAAAGTTAGGAGTAGACTTTATCTGTCATGTATGCATACCTGAAATGATTTTTATCCTGTCATACGACAAAATCGTGTAAACAGGAAGACGAATCCAAGCCACTGAAAGCACACCGCCTTATTCTTTCCAATTTCACTGCCATTTGCTACTGTTGTTTATCTGTTGACGCCGTTTACAAATTGTAAAATGCTCAGAAACAGTATCCACTACACTTGCATTATTATGACACAATCGGAAATATTTGCATGAAATCCGTTCTAGAAGAATGATTTCATCGTTGATCTGCACATCCATGATTTAAATCAATTATTTTTTCGAGTGGAATATTTCGACCGTCTTTGAGAGCATATTATTTACCAACTGCTTGCGAACGCGTATAAAAGACCTTAAAACAACACATTTGCTGTCATCGCAAAGTGTTCGAAAGTGCTCGTGAACCAAATCAGACCATATCACAGGAAACGCAAATGAGAACAAGTGAATGGATATTTGCATAGAGACTAACACATAATAAAAACATCAGGATTTGCAAACAATTTACGAAAGCGGAAATTTCAGCAAAATATAAATAAATAAATATAAAGCAGAATGACTGAATATAAGACGCAAAAAGTTAGATGGTATTCCCACATTTCTGCGTTGCACGACAATTTGCCGACAGACGAGGCTTTAATTGTGTTCGTGGCGTTTTATGGTTTTCCTTGCTATGATTGTAATGACATTATCTTTGAAGACTAAACAAGTGCACAGTTGAAGACGGCCTGCATTCTATATATAATACCATTAAACATTGAGAAAATCTCGCTTGTATACGATGTTGTTTAAAAGGATTGCATTACCAAATAAATACTACCATTAAAAATTATAACGAAGTAATAATACAGCGAAGACGGCAATGAGGTTGTAAGAATTCTCGCCAAAACTGGTATCTTTTTGTGTACTACCTATTACTCTATTACGAGGGCCGGGAGTATTACTGAACTTTATCATATGACTTTCTCTGTTCGAGGTTTATAGAGATTAACCTGCCAATTTGAAATCGTGAATGGGAAGTTTGGCCAAAAATGAAACTGTTTTCTCATTCATTTTGTTAAGGCATTATTTCAACGATAAAAGCACAATATGTAAGTGAGAATATGAACTCCTGTTGATGAAAGAAGGGCTTGCAGAGAGCCACCTTCGAAGAGAAAGTTCGGACTGTGAAGTTAGAAGTACTTAGACTTTATCTGTCATGCATGCATGCATACCTGAAATGGTTTTTATCCTGTCATGTCATGCCACCAAATCGTGTACACATGTAGACGAATCCAAGCTACTGAAAGCTCATGGCCTTGTTCTTTCCCATTTCAATACAATTTGCTACTGTTGCGTATCAGTTGACGCCGTTTGCAAGCTGTAAAATGTCCGGAAACAGCACGCACTGCACTTGCATTACTACAGCCCACCCGAGCTCACGTCTTTTGAGAGCGAGTAATAATAAATCTGATTAATTACCAGTGGAACGATGACCATTGATTGCAATTTGTATTGTATTGTGTTACAGGCGGCCGTTGAGAATTTGAACGCTTTATAAGACTTTGTATGGAGAATAAAATATCGTCGACTTCGTGCTAAATATCAATTTTTATTAAAAAAAAAAATTCATGTGGTATTTTTTGTTTACTAGTTTTAAGGAGCCGGAAGTGTTATTGAAATGCAGCATACGACTTCCTCTCACGATCTCGAATCGTATAATTAGGTGGATTTTTACTTACGTCAACTGCGGCGAGACTTTGGTCATTCGATGATTGACACTAATAAGCTTACGCTGGTTTGATTAGAGAAGTGCGTTCGTAAGGAAGGTTTTAACCTTACTAAAGACCGCACTTTGGTTCTTTGAATATTCACCATTTACAACGCAACTAAGTGCCGCCTGTCAAGTGGAACGGGACCCGTTTACAACTAACAGGATCAGTAGAACTGAATGACAACCAAAATATTCTTCTTACGCTTTGCATTGTTTTCTCGCATGTATAAATCAAATCGGAATTTGTAACATTTCACCGATGTCGATTTTTTTTTTCGGCTTAAGCTTCCATTATCGATAATCCGTAAACAGCTTAATTTCTAAAGTGATAGATTTTTGCGTGTTATCTTAAAAGATTTTTTATGTATTCATTTCGTATCTACTGGCAGTGTAGGCTATTAAGGTCCTTAATAGATTCTTATTCAGTTTCTACAGCTACCTAAATATGGGTGTGATCCCTTTCTTGTGTGTCATATACATATAATTGTGCTACGAGCAAAATACAAACCCTATCTGATGTATTTCGGATTCTTTATGCCCAGTACTGATCATGAACTTAGGCCATTTAAAATCAACCGGCGTTGATGAAAACACACGCAAAGGGGATTCTTAAAAGCATAATTCTTGTTTTAAATTTAGTTGTACCATGAGAGGATTTATGCCAGCAAAGTTTTCAGATTTTCAGGTGTTAACCAAAGTACAAAAACTGATCTTCAAGCTTTCGAAACGACTTGTAGTTATAAATTTCCAAGCGATGTTTCCATAACACTTTGTTCTGAGAAGGATGCCCCACTTACCTCCTACCTCTTCTCGGGCGTTTGGAAAAGAAAGTTGCGACAAATCCAGGCAAAATTTATCAGCGATTGCAACCTGTTGTGTCGAAATCCTCAAAAATGAAAACTCTTTGAAAAGTATCATTGTAATATCCGTAAATAGTTCAACAAAGGGGCATTTTCACAGAGATTTCTCTGTGCTTTGGTCAAAACCAGTGCTCAAATATTTGACAAGGTACCCTTTCTCTACTATGATATTGCTCTCAAAGCTCCAAAAAGAAAATATCAAGTTATTTTCCCTGAGTAACAAACCGTGATCAGTCTTTTTGGGCGATTTCTCAAAAACTTATGCTCGGGCAAAACTTGAAAATAATTGGCCAGTTTTATCAAGTTGCAATCCATTTCAATCCTGGCCAGCCGTAACCACAAATAATTAAGGTGGCTCTATTGGATTTTCTAATAGTGACACCTTCCAATTTTAAATATAAAACACTAATGGCATAGCTGGTTCAGAGCGTTACAGAATTTCCCAAAGCGTGTGCGACTGACGGCTACTGCGCTATTGTTAGTTAGATAACACTGACCTACAGATTAGAATGATCGGCTTCGTTCTCCGAAGGCAATGGCGCGTTGTCGGAAAAGCATGGTCCGTTAAAATTATGTACGAGATCTGAGCTTAGTCCCTGTTGAAATAAAGGCTTTCAAAATGTCTTTCTTGACTGAAAATTGCGACTGAGACGTTTATTGACAGAATAATATGCAGAGTTCAAGCGAGATATCAATGATAAGACTGAGGTAGTTAAGTAGTAGAGATAGCCTGCGAGAACAGGCTAATATTCCGGCTTTTGTTTCACCCTCCGAAAAATGTTATGATAGAGCATCCGAACTAGCGACTCATATTGGAATCGAGAACTCAGATTTTTTTTTTTTAGTACGCCGCTAACAAAAGAAAGAGAAAGAACAAGATGCCTGCTATACTGGCATTACGCGAGATGCTGGGGCTGATTCATTTATTCCAACTGTATGCTTCGCCGATTGATAAAACTATCCTTGCTAATGGAATAGTTTGAGTCACGACGATCGCGTTACGTTGTTTTCCGTGTGTTACGCGACTCAGACTATCAGCGGAAATTTGTCAAATTCCATTACGATAACGTAAGCTTCTCAATGACCTCTTTTCAGTCTCGCGTCGTGGTCTAAGACCGTCAAACAAAGCACGATTCCTTCACTAAGAACTCACCAATTTCCACCGTTTTACGTGTCGGGTGCTTCTTAGAAGTTATTCTTTCGATTTACCGCTTCAAAATGGTGAAATTTCCCTTTGAAAACGGCACACTTGAGTCCAGAACATGTTAAAACAATATGGCGCGACTTAATCCGTCTTTAATAAATATATCAAATGATGCATTGACGTCACACAGGTAGGGGTGAGTGGGTCCCCTCCCTCGCGATATAAACGACAAGAATGGATTTTGATTGGCCTGCTTCTGTTGAAGACAATCAGAACAATACACCCCGACTAGGAGAGGGGTGAGTTTAATGAATAAATTAATGTACCGATTTGTAGCTACGAGGAAGAAAAAAAAAACAAGATGCCTGCTATACTGGCATTACGCGTGATGCTGGGGCTGTTTCATTTATTCCAACTGTATGTTTCGCCGATTGATAAAACTATCCTTGCTAATGGAATAGTTTGAGTCACGACGATCGCGTTACGTTGTTTCCCTTGTGTTACGCGACTTACACTTTCACCGGAAATTTTTGAAATTCTATTACGATAACGTAAGCTTCTCAATGACCTCTTTTTAGTCTCGCGTCGTGGTCAAGGACTGTCAAACAAAGCACGATTCCTTCGCCATGAACTCACCAATTTCTACCGTTTTAAATGTCGAGTGCTTCTTAGAAGTTATTCTTTCGATTTGCCGCTTCAAAATGGTGAAATTTCCGTTTGAAAACGACACACTTGAGTCCAGAACATGTTATAAACAATATGGCCCCAAATTTAATCCGTTTTTAATAAATAGATCAAATGATGCGTTGACGTCACACAGGTAGGGGTGAGTGGGTCCCCTCCCTCGCGATGTAAGCGACAAGAATGGATTTTGATTGGCCTGCTTCTGTTGAAGACAATCAGAACAATACACCCCGAGTAGGAGAGGGGTGAGTTTAATGAATAAATTAATGTACCGATTTGAAGCTACGACGAAGAAAAAGAAATCGTCCCGTTTTTAGACACGGTATACCCCCTCAGGGCATCCCGCGTAACAAGATGCCTGCTATACTGGCATTACGCGAGATGCTGGGGCTGATTCATTTATTCCAACTGTATGCTTCGCCGATTGATAAAACTATCCTTGCTAATGGATTAGTTTGAGTCACGACGATCGCGTTACGTTGTTTTCCGTGTGTTACGCGACTCAGACTATCAGCGGAAATTTGTCAAATTCCATTACGATAACGTAAGCTTCTCAATGACCTCTTTTCAGTCTCGCGTCGTGGTCTAAGACTGTCAAACAAAGCACGATTCCTTCACTAAGAACTCACCAATTTCCACCGTTTTACGTGTCGGGTGCTTCTTAGAAGTTATTCTTTCGATTTGCCGCTTCAAAATGGTGAAATTTCCCTTTGAAAACGGCACACTTGAGTCCAGAACATGTTAAAACAATATGGCGCGACTTAATCCGTCTTTAATAAATATATCAAATGATGCATTGACGTCACACAGGTAGGGATGAGTGGGTCCCCTCCCTCGCAATATAAGCGACAAGAATGGATTTTGATTGGCCTGCTTTTGTTGAAGACAATCAAAACAATACATCCCGAGTAGGAGAGGGGAGAGTTTAATGAATAAATTAATGTACCGATTTGTGTATACGACGAAGAAAAAAAAAAAGAAATCGACCCGTTTTTAGACACGGTACGCCCCTTCAGGGCATCCCGCGTAAAAAAGAAATCGACCCGTTTTTAGACACGGTATGCCCCTTCAGGGCATCCCGCGTAAAAAGTCACGAAAACAGTATTGCCATGGCAATGCTCTCTTGTCTCTAATTTACGATAAAGTGGCGCCTAGATTAATACCGATGGATCATGATAAAGAAGTTCAGTTCTTCAGAAAACCTCAGCAGTCACACCACCAAAAGAACTTCAACTTGGTGAGGGTCTTTGAAAACTGGTGTGAATAAAACGGGCAAGAAAATTGGCAACTAAATGTTGAGTCGTGAAATAAAGGATGAATCAGTTCAGACGCCACTAGCGTTTTTCCAAAACCTAATTTCTCCTCGCCTAAAGTGCTTGGTATATTATTATACATATTCGACAAACGCTCGTGAAATTTTTTGTTCATGTGCCTTTTAAAAGGTCATACATTGATTTGGGAGTACAGTAAACAACATTCGTAACTATTTCGCTTTCATGATCTCGGTGGGTGCCTCAGGCATGTCATCTTTTTGGGAGAGTAACACGCAAATCTAATTCTTCAGTTAGCTTGTAGATGATCTAATAAACGACAGATCGTCGCAGTTACATGTATGCCAGCATTTTATGCAGCTCTTAAAAAGAAGCCTAAAAAAAATCAGGCTTGAACAGAATTCGAACCCATAACCTTTGCAGCACCACTGGTTATCTTGTGAAATCAATTTATTATACCTTGTTCTCTATTAAATCAGGACGAATTAATTTTGGTGAGCGCTCTTTTTGCGCGCTGTTAATAGGCCATTTCCGAGTTGCTGCTAAACTCATTATGAAACCGAGGCTAAGTACAAAGTTTTTATTATAAAAATTAGTTTTCATTCATAAACAAACAAAACTAATTTTCATATAAAACGCTTTTGCACCTAGCCTCGCTTTCATAATGAGGTTGACAGCAACTCGGAAATGGCCTATTAAGTGTACGCGTTCATTTCCGCGACCTCGATTTCCATCATTTTAGTCCCAAATTCTGGATCCAATCCAGATGTTGTTGAAACCAATAAAACAATATCTTTCCATTTTTCTGTGCATTAATATTGTACAATATTTGTGGTTCATGGTCGCTATCAGAGGAGTAAATCTCAACATCTGCGTCTTGGATTTCGACCAAGATAGGTTTCGAGCTTTTATATAAATGTTTACAATCTTTCTCCACGAAAAACGAGACCTCCTCTATTCCTTTTAAAATTTTCGACCTTCCTGAATCGCTACACTCGACAACAATAGCTGTTGGTATTTCAAAGCCACCTTGAATTAGTACGGGCCTTTTTAGCTTCACTGAAATAACTCCTCAGGTAAATTTGGCACCTTGTGTTAATCGCATAAATTCTCTCAATTTGAAATCATTTTGCACCCTTAACTGCTGACGTTAATTTCCTTTACTGGGAAGAAATTTTCCTTTCAATTCGCGTTAATTTCCAATACCTTAATTAACACAAGGGTTAATTTCCCGATAACAAGTATAACCGTGGACGAGGAGTGTTAAGATGGAAGTGAATGTATTAAAAACATACACTTTGACTGTAAAAAAAAAATAAAAAAAAAAAAAAATAAAAAATAAAAAACCGCGGATGAAAGAATAACGACACTTTTTCTAAGAACGTCTAATTTTTGGGCTGAGACTGAACGTTCTTATCTTCTCTTTTTTTTAATTGGGAAATTTGAGCGTGGAAAGTTCTTAAGATGTTCTTAAGTTATCTGCTATAAATCTATGCGGACGTGACCAAGATACATATTATTTGGGTTGATTGGACAATATAGACTTTTTACCTGTATTATTTTATCCGTAATTATACTGTTCGTTTTAAAAAAAAACATTTGGACAAAATAAATTGTTCTTAACTGACGCTCAGCCTGGGTAATGTTTTTAGTATTTTTCTTAAATTTTAATTAATCTCAGCCAGAACAATCTGTATTAGTTTACACAGTAAAGTTCCAAAGTGATCTGAAAACACAAGAAAAGACCTTTTAAGTATTTTGATTAAATGCTTTTATTGGATACCCCTGATTTCAAACAAATGTATTTTACATGTTTCACTTCCAGCTTTTTAAGTGAACATGGCAGTTTCCCCTACTTTTCCAAAACAAGGCCCTCACTCTTGAAAGCTGAAAATTCTATAACTGAAGTGTTACATCATGACAGCAGTTGCCGGTTGGTCGTATTTTAAAAACACCTTTCGCAAACGCAGTGTACAGATCCTAGCGAATCCCCCTGTAGCGGCGGTGAGCGATGAGAAGCGATTTTATTCATGAAGAACATGGAAATTATGTTAAGCTGTTAAAGAACGCCGGACCAGTTTCACGTTTATTTGCAGACTGGGGAAATATAGCTTTACGTAAGGTTTCAAGCAAATATATTTTATAACAGAAAACGCCACGGTGTTGTTTTTCTTAATCTCCACGAGCAAAGACTAAAGAAAAGAGGGAAGGAAAAAGAAAGAAAATTGGCATTTCCCTATTAGTCTTTGGACTGTTTTCTGTAGCATCAGGGAGCCACAATTTCTATGCGGTTTCGCTTCTTTCATCATTCCACTATCATGTGGTTTTAGCCGTATGGCGGCGGACTTCAATTTACTAGTTAATTATATTCAAATTTGCATCTCTTGTAACATTTACGCTAAAGAAGGCAAAGTTTCTGACAAACCATGTCGGTGAAATTGAAAATCGTTGTTTTATTTCTGAAACTTATGCTGTCCGGACCTTTTGGCTATTGTTCTTTGTTTCTAGTTACTGCATTTACTACTGATAAGGGGAAAGTTGGTGGTTTTTCACCTTCAATACAATTTTATCTGAGGATAATAAGAATTTTATTTATTATTGTCTACTTGAATGACGAAGACAGCAGTACGAGCGAACATATGAACGAAGAAACTCCCGATTATTTCGGCAGGAACCTTGTTTAGAATTTAGGATTACTATAGAGGAGAAATAACTTGAATAATTTAGCCATACCTCGAACGAGCTCCATTTTGGGTCCGTAGCTTGCCTTATTGGCCAGTACTAAATAAACCACGCTAACATTTTGACACCGTGGTGTGCGTAAAGTTGCTCAAGAACTTTAACCTACCAGAGATTCACGCGATGTTGCGAGCGAACGCATAAGCAGATGATCCCCATTTTGAAATCCAAATTCATGTTTGCGAGACGAAATTGTTAAAACGTTATCAAACGTTCTTAGACCGATTTGAACAGTGTCAGAGCTTACAATTATTTTTTTAGTGATGAAATGCTCAATTCAGAAAAGATTGAGTTCAGTTTGCAGCATTCTCCTTTAACACGATAATTTCATTGTAAACGGTTGTATGCATACGGAAATTTTGAATTACCGTGCATGATAAAAGTCTCTTGGACTTAGTAGAACAATCTACTTGTGCATAGCTACCAAGTGTGCCCGTAACAAAAAGTGTGTGTACATTGCCTGGTGTAATTGTGTAAACCACGGTCTGATCTACAGACACATAAGGATTACAAATCCAGACTATTGGAGCAACTCGAAAAAGTCGAAATTCACGATGTGTCGAACATCCTAGAGAATAAATACTTCCTTGCTGAGCAAATAAATATGACGCTATGTAATAAGTTGCCTTTTTCAAATAGTGTCTTACCGACTATCGCCGAGAGCTGATATATTTTGCCATGGTCTTGCAGTTGTGAACATTTGCGAAACCTATTGATTGAAACTAAGATTAATTTCTTACCTTAGCGCAAAGATTCACTAATGCGTGGTTCATAGAAGGGAAATTAACGATTCATGCGCCAGCTTCCAATCATGCAATGTGTTGTTTTGCTAAGGGTAATTTTCATTTTAAAACTTCCCATCTTTCAAAGGAAGCAGTACATTTAAAACCATTACATACTATGTTAATTGCTTGTGATATTGATACGCGTGATTTTAACATGTTTTCTTACCTTAGGATAACGATTATCCTCAATGAACGCGTCCTTTACAGAAGGGAAATAACGATTCATGCGCCACCTTCGAATAGTATAATGTTATCCTTTCTTAAGGATAATTCACATTTCAAAGCACGGAACGCTACGTGAAATATTTATGACATGATTTAATTCACGGGAGGTCTTTTATTCCTATGTTAATTAGCAATATTAGCTGTTTCTGTTAGCTCGACTTCCATTCATTATGGTTTATCTTATGACTTAATTTCTTGTTTGGACTGCGGACTGCCAAATGGTGCCCTAAAGAAGACGTCTCATGACACTAGAAAGTTAACATTGCCTCAACAGCGCCTATGCGTTGCACGAACGTCGCTCATAACCCGTCTTGTTTATCGTGTCACTAAATTTGTCCTCACTTATGAAGGTGGCGAGTACTGAGCAGGTGCACATAATCGGACAGGAAGAGATAACCAGAATATATAACATCTACAGAAGGATTCACTTGGTTGATTACTTAGCCTCACATGCAGTCGTTTTTTTTTTTTAGATACCTTTGTTTTAAAGATTAATTAACAGTTATTCCATGAGCGCGCGTTGGATATGAGATGGTAAAAAAAAAGTAGCCAACGAGGTGCGAAGCGCCGAGTTGGCTATAACTAATCTTATATCCAACAAGCGCGAAAGGAGTAATTGTTTTATTAAACTATCTGCGTTTGGATATTGCTGTTGAAGTTTACTGAATTTTATTTTAAGTAAAAATTTCTTTCAAATTAAAACGACCGGATGTTGAGGCAACTTCCGACCAAAGCGCACGAAACGTAATGATCACATGACACGCGCAGCTCTTTGCAAACGGAGTTGAATGAAAAATCGTAAGCGAAGAAGATCGGACACAGTCGGACATCTCAAATTCAAGAAACGTTTAAATGTACGAGTTACCACCTTTCTGACACAAGCATTCAAGTGCTTTTGAAGTTCCAGCTCATCGAGAAGCGTAATAGTTGTGCACATTTGAGAAAATGTTTCGCTGTGTGGTGCCGAGCGAAGGAAAAGATCAAGGACGGCTTTTTTATGCTGAACTGAATTCCTCGCGGACAATTTAAAACACTTCAGAGAAGTCCAAGTGTACAAGGTATAACCCAACTGAGACAAGCATTCAATGCAAGATTTTAAACTTCAAGGTTATCGAGAAGCGTAAGAGCTGTGCACATTTGTGCAAATGTTTTGCTGAGTGGTGCCGAGCGACGGAAACGAACATTATGGCCACCGCTCGTACGGATTTCATAGATGAACTTTTCCTGAAGTCTTTGTAAACGCGTAAAAAACATAAAGGCAGGCATAAAGCTCTTCCTGAGAAATTTCTTCGATCGGTTTTAACCTCTTACCGCCAGGATTTCAGGCAACCCATCCTGAAATTTTTGAAGGTAACCGGTTGTTATTGTTGTGGTTATGTGATCTAAAACGTACACTGAATCGTAAAATCTTGCAATTTTAAAGATTTTAAAGGAAACTTCGGAGATAGGTACCATTAAATAGTGCCATACGGAACTTTGTGGCTTTTATTGTAGTTGTTATATTGAGATGGCATTGTCTGGTATTTCTTTCTTTTTTTTTTTTTTTTTTTTTTTTTCTCCATTTTTCTGAAGAAACTTTCGCTTACCGCCGAAAAATAAAATTTAGCTTAGCAACAACAGGGGCAATCGTTTTCCATATAAGGTCAAACTACGGTATATGAGCTGATAACCGGGATTTAGTGAACCAATCAGAACGCTAGAAATGCATTATCACAGGCTGAGAATTTAATAAATATCAATAAACCTTTATACTGTTTTATTTTTAAAGTGACTATGCGATTCAAGGAAAATTCAATACCTATCTGTCGTTCACGTGAATCAATAAGCCAAAAAAATTTAACCAGTACAATTTGCAGAGCCTCTTAAAGGGGAAGTATCCCCCGGGGTGGGGGGGGGGGGGGGAGGAGGCTTTGCTTGGTATGTGCCGCTGGCCCACCCCATTATTGTCCTTTCTGAGGCCAGTTATAGACCCCATCTTAAGGGCGATTTACACGGTACGACTTTGTCGCATGCAACAAGCTTACGACAGGCCTGCGACACGAATGGTTTCGTGTAAATCAAACCTACAACTCGCCTACGACTGTCGTGTACGTCACAAAAAATGTTGTAGGATTTTAAAACATGCTTTAAAATCCTACGACAATCGAGAGTGATTTTTTTTTCATGACGCGAGCAGCATGGAAATCGCATGCGACAGTCGTAAGCAAAAGTTGTACCGTCTAAATCGGCCTTTATACACTTTTGGAAAAATGTAATTTTCGCCATCCCACTAAGTAAAAAAAAAAAAAAACGAAAACCATTCCATGAATAAAGTCATGAAATGGACATGTTTAGATGATAGATAAATAAGGAATCTGTACAAGTGTCAGGTCTGTGTGGTATTCCGTACTCGAGTTAGTGACAAAACGTTCCACACATTTGAATGAAGAACACTTCATTTTTTACCTACAGTACAAGCATTCTGGTACGTTTGCTTACCGTAAATATTGACAAACGTACCGTCAAAAATAGTCAGGTGACTGCTGCATTTAATAAACAACTTTCTGAACTTTTTAACCTAGACCATTTTGAATCCCTACTTAATAGAATGTTCTTAACCCAAAAGTCCGAAAATGTGTGACCCCATTCTAGCAACTCTATTGAAAATGCAACCCCATTATAGTCAATCCAGTCGTGAAAATGCGAACCCATCCAACGGCACATCCCCATTAGCCTTTTATAAGGAAGTCCCCCCCCCCCCGCCCCTCGTGGAAGTATCATGAGGTTTTTGATATATTTTGATCTTTTGTTGAAAATGATGAAAAAAGACCTTCAATCAGCTGCCAGTTATATAATTCTAGAATGACAAGAGGAAAGAAATCAACTCAATTCTTGAAAGAAACAACTCATGCATTTTGGAAACAAAACTTGAAAAAATTATCCTAACATTTTTCAAGTTTCAATCCATACCGGCCTAATCTGTCTCTGGCCAGAGGCCTAATCGACAGTTTTATTGCACTGGGGTGATATTTTTTTACAAACTTGACTGGTATAATAGAAAATGTATTCAGCCATTAAACACATATTGCCTATTTTAACAATGAATTTATCACTAATTAGACCACTCGGCCTACTCTGGGACCTTAAGTCGCCGTAACTTTGGGCGACTTAGGGCGATTTAAGGCGATTTAAGGCGACTTAAGCAAAACACACTGTAAAATTAAAGCGATTTTAAGCGACTTAAGGCGACTTAAGGAGAATTTTACACAAGGTGCAGTGAGTAAGCTAGACTGTTGCCCATGTATAGCTAGGCCTATTAATATAGCACAGTGGACAAATACAATTAATTTGCCTTGTTTAGCTCCCACATGGATATGGAACCCTTAACCTTAAAGGGAAACATGATGTGCTTGCCTGTGAATGATTTATTGTAATCCACCAATCAGGAAACCAAGCCTTAAAATGCATATAGCTGTTAAGATTACTGAGAAATTACCCAGGCTTCATCATCACAAATATTTCAAGTTCTTAGTACAGACACCCCAGTTCAGGCCCAGAAGGGCCTTCAATATGACCTTAACTAACAAGCAAAGACTTGAACAAAATGTGTCTAAGAAAGGAACTAAAATATTGCTTGGATTGCTATAATGCAAGCATTATGTATCAGGAAACTCCATGGCTGATCATCCCCCGAAAATTTGACATGATGCATATTATGTCCACAAGTGACCACATCTGGAATTTTTTGATACATAATTCATCTATTAAGCGAGAGTATTGATCGGTAATAGATATGTAAAGAGTATCAAAAATCACTCAATCAACCACAATGATATATTTAATACACAATAAGCTTAACAAGCTTATATCAAATAATTTGATCAACTACAGCATTTTGTTACATTCACTGTTAATATAACACTTATGTCAATAGCTGAATTCCTCCATGCCAAATTCCACTAATGTTGCTTGATGGCCGTCGTTGCCAAATTCATACCAATACGAGAAATCCAGCTATAAAAATGCTGATTCGCCTCCCTCTGTAGCGTTTTACCTGTTTAAAAGTATATATATACCGTTGAACTGATGACAATATAACAGAACAAGAATACGCATAACAAATTCACAAAAATGTACACAAACCTCGAAAGCATGCATTGGTGCCACCATTTTGAAGACGATCGTCCCTGCATGCATTTCTTCATCTCTATTTGTTTCCAGTGCCCACACTTCCCTGCCATACGGAGCTTGAGCCCGCAGTACAAGCGGCAGTCAAAACTGGTTATCCTACGTCATTAGCAAGTGACACTTCACTGTGGACTAAATGACGATACTATCGAATTTGTTTTTCGATCACCGCTCCAGCCGCTCCAGAGTTCTCGAGAATGGCCTATTTCTCCAACCTAAAGCAAACGGAAACCACTAGATACCTTTCCCCAACATCCTGGAGCTTTCCACACAGCCACTTAGCTTCACTTAGTGAATAACACCTCACAGCGTTAAAAAGAAGCAGAGCGAAAAACCTTGACAACCGTGGCCGTCCGACGCGGGCAGTGCTTTTAAATGAGGTACTCCTTAAACAGTTTGCGCTATTCTATGCGTTTAAATATAAAATATGGCACTAAATAAATTAATAAATATGTATACAAGTATACAGAATAAAATTGTTTACACGACTGTATACGCATGATTTTTATTAAATTTAGTTCGCGGCTTAATGATGTATCCCCAAAAAAGTTTCAATTTCTATTTTTCAATTGGTTGTAATGGTTGATAGCATGCGTTACTCACTTTTTTCGAGTCACCGCCCCGAGCTTGTTGTGAGTTATCAGCGAGTAAGCTGTCAGTATCTTTTTTTTAGCTGAGAATCTGAGTCTCACAACAGACATTTCCAGGCCAGATTTGGGAACTGAGTTCGTACAACATGTACCTCTAATATTTGCTAAAATATTATAAATATCTACCTCTTGCTCTGAGTTTCAAGTTCAGATTCAAAAATCCAACCAAGACGAACAATTAGGTAGTGAACTGGCCCGCAGGTAGCGAGTGCTAATCGAGGGGGGCCAGACTTTCAAATCACTCTCTTGCTAGTTTATAGTAGTTAGTAGCTAGTTGTTAAAATTTCAGCTATTTACATTTAGACATTTCACCTATAAATTTAGACTTGATTCCTGTTCTTGTTATTCAGATTTATGACGATAATCCAAACCCTGATTCAAAACAGTATAAAGTTTAAGCCCCAAATTCGCATTATTTCCCTTATTAATAAAACTTTACGCACCTGTCAGACAAGTAGATTTCATAAAACTGCAGATTGTTCAAAAATCAAGAATAATAAATTTAAAAATTCTAAATCCCATCAATTATTATATGTTCCTCTTGACCCAGAGTTTTTGAACGTTTTTTGTTGTTCCTCATTATGAAAGCCAACACTAAAGAAAACCATATTATATTAACTGATATTAGTATAAGTGTTCAGCAATAATTATTGTTATCAATCTTACATGTCGAGACAACTCTTGGCACTTCATTATTTTTTATCATGTTTGAAACTCAATGCACAAGGAACAACCCAAACTACAATTGTGGATGTGATGAGCTAATGCCAAATTTCTGACAATTATGGCTACATCATGAAGCCCAATCCTTGATGGGATTTTGCAAGGATATGTCCTTCAGTGCTTATTCACAAAAGCTAGCCAGTATTCCCATCAACCTCATTATCAGCCTCCCAACTGATTGTAGCTTTCTCCACATGCTCCTGTTTACCATCCCTCATTCAATGAAATATACTGTAGATGTCATCAATCACATGGGATCTATTTATGTTTGGCTATTTACTGTGTTGCATCTACTGTTTCGAGTCTCTTGTAATTGCCAAAGTCATTCTTCTTTTATTTAGTTTTGCTTATTTTTATTGAATTGCCACAGAAGCCAACAAAATATACAGAAAAACAACAACAACAACAACAACAACAGATACAGAACAAGTACAAAAGAAGGAGGGGTATGGCAGGGGGAAGTAACAGGGCTGGCTCCCAATTGACCACTGCTCCAATATAACTAAGAAAGAGAAAAAACACCCTGAAAACAAAGTCAACAAGAACCAAGAAAAAATAACAGTAATAAAAAAATTAATAGGTTATTCAGGGCATTTTTTTATTAGTCAATCGGTTAGTAAAAATTGAATTTTCACAGGCGTGCATTTCCTTCTAATATTTTGTCTGGCTTTTTACTTTTGCTGTTTCCTTGTTACCTTATCTCAAACTCGCCCTACATGTACCTTCCACCTCTTGCTCATGGCATTCACTAACTTGATAAAAATGTCTGATGTTTGGCATCCATAAATTCTTACTCTAGCTCAAATGTGGTGGGGGGGAGGGGTGGGGTCTATTTCCTCCCTTTCAATCTCCTGTTTGGGGTTTCACCAATTGGAAACATTTTATTTTAAATGCAATGGGATACCAAGAGCACTTGCTAAGTTCTGTTTTCTCCACATAGTTTTAAACTGCGCAAAAATATTCCTGTATTAGTGAGCACTACCCATAGGAAACCCAAGTATCTTGGTGCGTACTATTGTTTGCGCAGTAAAAATAGTACGCACCGTCCTTCAAGACATTTAGCATTTGACACTCTCCCACACACGCACCCTGTCTAAGGGATGGATCTGGCTGGCAATACATTTACCAATGTTATTCAATTTATATAATTTCTTTATTTATAACAATAATATTTAATGGCACAAATCGGTAAATTAAAAGTAAACAATATCTAAAACAGCCATAAGGATAATCTGTAAAATTTTAGGGTAAAAACACCTCATACTGAGACAGATCACCAATTACCAAAACAAAAAATGTAGGGACAATAAATGACAATAAAACTAGCCACAAAGTTAGTAAGTTAATTAATGAAATTATTTAAATTATATTGAAATCACATATGTTGGTCGGTGGGCGAAGAGTCCAGTCCACAGTTGATCGATGTAGCCTTCCGAGCTATTGCTGGGCTGCGTTTCAACATTTTACAGACACTGAAAATAGCCGCACACTGTAAGTGTCTTTTTGAGTTTTAAAATACAAGTGCTGCAGGAGGATTACAAGCAGAGGACTTGGAAAACTCTCAAAGATTTATACTCGTTACCTAGCAGAGAAACAGGTCGGGAATTTGTATCCCTAAACACTACAGTTCCCACCCGGCGAGATCAGTCTCTTCCAAATGTAAGAACAATTTGAAAAGCATCTTTTACAACCAGAATGTAAACAACAGCTGTCCGTAAATTGCGCGATCTCCAGAGTAGTAATGGATCCAATGCTGGTCAAAGTTGCGAAAATCGGGAGAGGGAATCCGAGTCCAGTCGGCCAAAGCGTCGGAGTCTTTACTGTGAACCTCACGCGGCGAAGATCGCTCTATACTGGTCATTCAACCGAAAACAAAACGACGCAGTAAATCGATCAATACTTATAGTCGCCGTGCTACGTCGTGAACTTGGTAAAATCAAAAGGACGAAACAGAAAACAACTCTTCAGGCCATGCTAAATATTTTTCTTGCGCTTGCAATAAGCACTTCATGTAATTTCTCCTGCTTGGCACAACCAATCACAGAGCGCAGATATCAATGACGTATGAAAACTCAGTTTTGACCCGTTGCTGAAATCTGATTGGTTGATTTAAATTTCAGACGCACGGACCGTATGGCAGGCTTTTAAACGCATGCAACTTGTGAATTCCTGGATTTATTTTAAGAGGTTTTGGAATTATTTCCAGTCGCAGTGGAAAAGATGTCCGTAGAATTGCATTTCTACTTAATGGTCAATTACAGGAAATATTTTGGCAATCGAGATTTGCGGCAAGAAACTGAATTCAATGTATGTATAAAATCAGAACGAGCTTTAGCTAGTGTGGACGCCTAGCACATTTCAGTTTCTTCGTTTGTTTAAAAATGCTAAGTCAAATGGTTGTTGTGAAATAGACACTCATCGCGAATGGATTTGGCAAGTCAATATCCAGAAGTTATCCTTTCTTGCATTTATGTACTGTTCGATGGCACCTGATAAGCGGCAGGTCTATTCCGGGGGTGAGGGGTGGGGGGTGAGGGGTGGGGGGTGAGGGGTGAGGGGTGAGGGGTGAGGGGTGGGGTGTGAGGGGTGAGGGGTGGGGGTGGGGGTGAGTTTAACTGGGGTGAGTTTAAATGTCCCTTGACAGAAGTTCAGTCGGTTTCCCCATCAGTTAAACCTGTGATAAGGCCCAATTTTAACAGTGCTCTTATTTATTTTTACGCGGTCGCTCGCTAAATTTTTGCAGAAATGGTTTTTAAATACCAAGACTGAGATCCTGATCACAGGTTTATAGTTCTGAGATACTACGTCTGCCAACAACCGCGTCTCAATTCATACTAAAGCGCGATAAGAGGCGCCTCATTTTTCAGGCTACCGATAAACTAACCAATGGAATAATGACCTTTGACAGGCTGTTGACAACATTATCACAAGATGTTGATTTCATGCAAATGATCACTAAACACGTTCTTAAGTTGACTTGAAAGTTGACCTGGCTGAACAAAAGCAAAACACTATTATTAAGGATATTGTGTTTTATTTGTGAAATTTTGGCGTAAATAATGGATTAAGCTTTATAATACTTCAGAAGTATGTTTACTGGGGCATTTTGTTTATTAAACTCGCCGCGATACGTAGCCGGATCCTAGTAAATTATTTTCATTATTTTTCACTCTGACGCCATTGAAAAGTTTCACGGCGAGGTTTACATTTCACGGCGTGAAATATTTCACTCCTTTATAATTTTACTTTCACGGCGTGACCGGGCGGCGTGAAGTTATTTCCCAGTCTTCAGATTCACTCCCAGAGTGAAAACGTTTCGGAATAGCGTGAACACGGTGTGAAATTTACACCTCACAGTGTGAAGTTTCAAATACACGCGCCGTGACCGTGAAAAAAATTCACTATTTGGAGTGAAATCCATAAGCCCTCTTTTCGCGTGGAGGGTCAGATATGGAGACAGTGTGACAAAGGGAAAGGGGTTTCTGGGTTGCTATGGAACCCATTTTGTTTTAGCACCTAAGATAGTGTGTGAATTAAATCACTGATTAAATTCAAATAAATTAGCAACAATGTAAAAATGATAGTTCTCAGGAAACTTATCAGTGTCACATGTACCACGTTACAATACACTCCATTAGTGAATGTCGGGTATTAGATGCGTCTCAGATCTCAGTAAAATAGGGGAAAGAAACTACAGTCTTGAATCTTGAATTGTTATAGTCTGAAATGTCAGCTGTCTCCTCCCCATAACCCCCTGTGGGTTAGGGAGAAGAGACGGCTGACATTTCAGACTAGAATTCGTTTCGAACAATTGGCTCACCCCTCACCCCCCACCCCTCACCCCCTCACCCCCCACCCCTCACCCCTCACCCCTCACCCCCCACCCCTCACCCCCGGAATAGACCTGCCGCCTGATAAGTTTTCCAATCTGTAAGTGACTTATAGTGGATAATTTTAACTTTCATACAGTGTGCACTTAAGCTTATAAAGTTTATCAATTCTTGATAAGAGACATTGACTCTTGATTTTTATTTAGGACCTAGTTAGAAAAAAATTATTATCTTTTTATTAGAAAAGAAAAACTCATTTTATTTATTTGTGTTATCCAAAATATTCCAATAAAAAGTTCATGCATTAAAAAGGTTTTCACAACTCTGTGCATGTTTTCCTGTCCATGCCTCAGTAATTGCACCTGGCTTAAGCCTCAGCACAGTTTGAATCCATTGCTTAATTCATACCTGCTTTAAAACACATGTGCTAATACCGTATTTATTTGATTAACCACCCTGGGCACTTGATTTTGGGACCATGAGGGTCTCCCAACATTTTCAGCAAGCCAGGGCATTTTTAGAGAATAACAAGACAAGGGATAATGGGGGCTGACAAGTTTATTTCGCTTGAGCAAGACACAAAAAGAACAAAATCTAACATAAACAATGTAAAAGATCTTTGAGTACCGTATCTAAAACCAATTTTGGAACACAACTGACACTGATCTTACTTCATGCTGGGCTAGTACAGAAATGTATTTTGTTGGGAGGGGGCCGAGTGGGCTTTTATTTGAGGGCAGGCTCTCATTTACTTTTTGGGCTTTCAGGGATGGCGCTTATTCGAAGTGGGTGCTTATTCGTAAGTGGGCAGTTTATCGCATAAATATGGCAAACTGCCAAGAAGGCTTCTTGGAGTGCAAGAGTATTGGAGCCATGCCAGTGAAAGAGTATTCTTGTACCATTAATTTAGGGTTTCTGTTAAAACGTGTAACAGCCAGGTCTTTTACTTTTAGAAAGGGTCCTCGAATCCCAGCTTTTAAGTTCTCACATTTGCATGGGGGAATGGTTGATGGAATTATATATAATAATATGACTATCAGTTGAGTCACTGACAGAGATCAGTAACCCAATTAACACACTATTATGTACAACAAAATTGATATTTGTTTTTATTGAAATGGGGAAGTTTATCCTCTGGGGGAAATTTGAGCTTTTTCTAACCTGGGTGATTTTTAAAAGATCGGCAGGGGCGGGGAGGGCTCCCATATAAAATTGAAAGGGATAAACTTGAAAAGTTTGAAAAGAAGTCCTAAAAGGTATCAGAATTCTGTTTTGTGGGCATGATCTGAACAATTTTTTTTAATCATTTTAATTAAGAGGTACCAAATCAGTTGATTGACATTTGCTGCCTGTCATATTTTTTGGCTCATTACCCTAAAAGCTACCACAAAGTATCTGATGGAAGTAATTTTAGATTTTGGCACCCTAAGGGGTATCAAACCACAAATATTAACCGGTCAGTATAAAATGCAGACTGCAGACTGCAGATTGCAGATTGCAGACTGGGCATAAAATGCAGACTAGGTATAAAATGCAGACTGCAGACTGCAGACTGGGTATAAAATGCAGACTGAGACCAAAACCGTCTCTTCGTCAAATACAGGATACATTTTCAATTTTTAACTTACCCTAGTGTCACGCAATCACATTTCCGAGATCATCTCCCACGAAATTGACCTTATTTTTGACCGATTTCTCGACAGTTTGTTTTCTTTATCTCGATTGGTAACTTTAATTTCCTGAGGCCCTTTCTTCACAAAGAAGACGCGAGCTTAATCGCTTTGCATTAGTTCGAAAACAATTACGCCCATGACGGTTTTCATTATTATAATGAGGGAAACAAACTTGATTTCCGAGGCCGGGGCAAGAAATTTGAAATCTTCAGATTTTAACTAGCTTCCTTGAATATTACCGAAGTTTGTCAAAGACAAATTGTATACCTCCAGTATTCTAGCAATACATGAAGACATATTTAATTTTATTAAAAAAAAAAAAAAAAAAAAAACATTATTTTACTGCCACCCTAGCCTGCGTAGCTGGCGGTTTTGGTGGGCGGGAAAGCCGGGCCAAAACGAGTGGTGCAGCTGCGGGTGAAATGGGGAGAGAACCGCGACAGTCGCGGCGAAGCCGCGTCAACGAGCGGCTTCGCCGCGAGGAACCGCCTGCCCGGATTCCAGTCATTTTCGTTTGCCGCCCCCAAAATTTACATATTTGACAGCCTGTCGATACCCAATTAACCCAACCAATCAGATGGCAGATGGTAAAATGAAACCTCGGCTGGCTATCAAAACATATCCTGGAAATTCGATGTGTCTTTTTCGACGCCGGCAAAGGCCGACATTCCGAAAAGCGGTGACAGTATAGCCTCTCATTTTATAATTGTAGGGATAGGATTTTAACCGTGTAGTAATCATCCTTTGTATTGCCGGGCCCGGCTATTTGCTTTCGTGGCAAGATGTTGTGTTTCTTAATTGTCACGGTTGTTTTTCTCTTGATCCTTTCTCTAGCAAAGTAGCTTCTTTGAAAGCTATGCAATGCGTTAATTTGAGGGCTAAAGGCCGCTGTAGTCATGGCTGTGTTTTTGTTATCGCTCCGCTCCGCTCTGTAACTGTGAGGTTTGTGTTGCGGGCGGGGGAGCTTAGTATTTTCCTCCTGTGCCGCTTTGATTACGCTATAGAATTATTAGGCAATTCTTCTGTGTTGCTATGGCCAGGGGCTGCTACGAGTCCTTTGGCTGTTCTTTGATTCTGTGGCATTTTAGGCTATGGTCAGGCAAGACCACGGTTTCGATCCAAATCTTGTGGATTGATCTCTTCAGTTGCCGATTCTTTCGAAATGATAGAGCTCTCGGTATCCTTTCAGAATACGCGCTCTTTTTTCGAAATTTATACCCACGTTTCGGATCAAATATTCTGCTTGATGAAGTTCGCTGTCTTCTTTCAATGCTGCGAGAATGAGGGTTTGTCGTCGAATATTAAGATTAATAAAACATTTGATTGACGTTTGTAGAATCTCATCCAATGAAAATGGTCCGTACGCCAGCGTACGGACTACTCAAAAATGCCCCGAATCCGGGGCATTTTCACTCAGCTTTGGATAAGGTGGTCTTTGGCGTTTACAAAAGGGTTCCTTCTTTCTTTTAAGTAGTTTTCTTGAGGAAATAGTTTGAATTTTTGGAGGAAGGTTTTAGGAAAACCTCACATTCAGTTGTTTCTCATCAATTAGATTCAATTGGTCATGTTTTTTAAATTTTGATTTATTTTTCAGAAGCTGAGTTGCAACAACTTCTAAACCTAGTTCTTATTATTAAATACAGGCCAAAACAAGCTTTGCAGAGCACAACATGTGAAAAATATGGACAGCCAAGAAAAGGCCAGTGCTCCTCCTTAACCAGCAGTTGAAGAGCACTGACCTTCCACAAGGGCTTTTCTTGATCTTTTGTCCTCAACCACCAGTTGACAAATAGAGTCAATAAAAAAACTCTTTTCTCTCCATTCATCATGTCTCCTCTTTGTAACTCTTTCCATTACATAGGCTTCTGTTTTAGGGACTGGTCATAAATTAGTGGGAAGGGAGGGAGTGAGGGAGTGAGGTGGAGATTTTAAATTGAGCAATGAAAATGATGTGACCCTCCATAGCGATGCAAATGAAATTTCATGACCCTCCCCCTGAACAGGTAGTACAATGTAGCTCAAATACCAGAAAACTGTAAGTTACTTACTGGAACCATTTTGCCCCAACATAATTCAAATCATCTATAGAGCCCATTGGCATCATATAACTCCATTATGCTAGACATTTCCTTTACATTAGTACTTTAATACTTAATACTTGTCTTGCTTTCGTTAAATAATGACTTAAATTAACAAATTGTATTTTGTCTTTTATATATGACTCGCTCTTCCTGTCATACTATAAATTATGATCACAAGAGCATAAATTTATGTGACCCTCTGTTTTTCGCAGCTTATTTTTTCATGACCCTCCACCCCCCCCCCCCCCCCTGCCCGCCCCCTGCTCCCTGCTAACAGGGAGCTGAAGCATAGACAGTTCCTGAGCCATGTATGGCAATCACCCCCGTCAATTTAATATGAGATTCCCTCCCCCTCCCCCCTGCCGGAGGTATTTAAGGCGACTTAAGGGGACTTTAGGCGACTTAAGGCGACTTTAGGCGACTTTAAGCTACTTAAGGCGACTTAAGGTCCCAGAGTAGGCCTACCACTTATCGTTCAGCTCGCTTCCACCGTCTGAGTCACGCAACAGCTGGTAGTTCTAGATCTAGCCTGCTGCTGGATCCGGATAGTAGAAAAAAAAAATCTTTTCAGTGCCGCAGATTTTAGCAAGGCGTTAAAGTCAAATGACCGTACGCCGCACTTCTTGACTTGCTTGTGAAGGCCAAGAAAATCAATGACGTTTTTTTTTAATGCCGAAAGAGAGCTTTGTTCTTCTTAGACTGTACCTCTTGTCTTATATCTTTCTATTGGCTTCTCCTCCCCAGCTCGATACATACTGTAGAATG
This sequence comes from Pavona decussata, assembly GCF_977016875.1. Lineage (NCBI taxonomy): Eukaryota > Metazoa > Cnidaria > Anthozoa > Scleractinia > Agariciidae > Pavona > Pavona decussata. The sequence goes on from NW_028145568.1 coordinate 2,996,356, forward strand.
TGCGGAATGTCACCAGGGAATTCCATGTGCCCAACGGCTAAGAGTTCATATAACTACTGAATGTGTAAAATAACTGACTTGTGGATTAAACGTTTTACATGCATGGTCTCACCATGTCTCTTCGATTCGATATGGTCTCAGAAGTAAAAAATCAGGAGTAAGATCCGCATCGTCCGGTTACGTTCCTGGATATAATAACAGTCCTCAACATGGCAATGGCATCGAAAACCTGAGCCGCTCAGTTTCGAGGGAAACGTCGCGCTAAACTGGAAAAACTTCGTACAAGAAGTAGAAATATAACTTCACCTTAGAGTCATCGCTGGACTCACACACTGGATGAAGAAATTGGACATGACTTAACAAACAAAAAGCTATCAACTTGTCTTACAAAAAGCACTAGGCAAAGTGAGACTCCCGGGTCGCGAGTTCAAAGAGGCCCGGGCCATCTGGTTTCTATACCTGCAGATCGTACCATAGGGCAGAATGTGTAGCCGTCGTAGCCGCATTAACTACCAGAAAGAAGACCGTCACGTAACGGTTTGATATAGACAAATCTTGAGTACCTTTTTTTTACCGTTACCTCTTACTCACTAACGTTTAAAATTAATATTGCTAACGACTAAATTTTGGCCATTTTATGGCTGACGGTTATCCCCATTGTGGCCCCTTTATCAACCTAGCCTCCTGGGCCGGGTTGTTCGAAAGCCGGTTAACGCTAATCCAGGATTAAAAATTAACCGAGGTTTTCATCTTGCACATTAAAAATGATTTTAAAGGCTCATTTAAGCCAATGGTAAAGAAAAGTCTAGGGCAAAACTAAAGCACAAAACTCTTTTGTACAAATCCTTACGGATTAGTAAATATACTCGAATCAAAGTTCATTTTTACCCAGGATTAGCTTAATCGGGCTTTCAACAACTGTGCCCTGGAGGCTAGGTTGAATCCCGTGCCGTCGAGCCATACTTTTACATAGTATGTTATGTGTTGCATTTATACTTTTTCTACAAAGGTGGCCTCCGCGGCCGCAATGGCGTGAAAAGGGAAAAACTGAGGTGATGCTGTTTGGTACCAGTAAACGGTTGAGTCTGTTTCATGACCGTCAAGTCAACCTCTCGGTCAATGGTTCTTCCATCAACACCACTACATGCTATAAGTACCTCGGCGTGCATCTGGACCCGACACTTAATTTCGAAACGCATTTTCACAAAATTTGCAAGAAGGCAGCAGGAAGAGTGAACCTTTTACGGCGCATCCGCCCTAACATTGATACTTTTAGTGCCCAACGAATTTACCAGTCGATGGTTATGCCAATATTTACGTATTGCAGCTATAATAGTCTTGGTTGGTCGGAATCCCGTAAACGCATGATCCGCTCCATTGAGAAACGAAGTCTCGAAATCATTTCCCCGAAATGCAGTCCGCAGAACTGTGATCTTCGGTTTTTAACAACTGACAACTTTTTACAAAAGAAGGCATGCTGTCTGGTATTTGACTGCCTTAATGGAACTGTATGCGACGCTTTAAATACTAGAAACAATGGGAAAGCAGCAAAACTTCCCAAGGTCAAACTGGATTTTGCACGCCGTAGTTTTTATTTTTTTAGGTGCCTCGACATTTAATTCTTTACCTTTAAGCCTGAGAAGCATTAATTCTAGATTTTTATTCAGGAAAGCCTTGGACGATTTTTATCTGTAAATTTTTACTGTAGTTCTAAATTAGGGCATGTTTTGCTTTTACATATCAGTTCTTAATTATTCTTATTTGTAAGTTTTTAATTCTTAGTCAACAGGACCCCGTTGATAACAGTATTCTATACTGAGGGGTTATCCTGGATAAATATTCGATTATTATTATTATTATTATTATTATTATTATTATTATTATTTCCATAAGACGTCATCACACCTCTGCGGACTTCAAAGGAAACATCTTGTTATTGTCATAGCTTGAATACTCTCAGAGTTATGGAAGGACAAGGGATGCTCGATGCAGATAGGGTTAAGATCTTGGTGTTTTATTGACCTTTCGATGAGTATTCGTTTATCTCAACTGCGGTCCCTGCAAAGCTTGGAACCGTATTTGTCAGAAATGTTATGTTCAGCATTAAATTTAATTTAATTGTTGAAATTTTCAGAAATGTAACCGTTAAGAACAGGTTGAACTCTACGTATACTTAAAAGATTACGAAAGGAAATATCAGGTATGTTTTAGCTTCCGTAGCGAAGGTGTTATTACTGTCAGTAAAATCATTAACCAGTAAATAATCTGAAATTTAATTAATGAAAAAAACTTAAACGGAACTTTCATGTAACGTAGTCCTATATCACAGGTATAATATAGTGTCAAAACATAAAGAATAATGGGAAGTTCAGTGGCAAATCTAAGGGGGCTATTCATCCACTGTTTCCTGATAACATTGGAATCTGAAAATGTTAATTTTAGTCAGAGGAAGGAAAACTTGGAGGCACCAAGAGCAGGGACGAGAACGAACAACCATTTCAATCCACAAGGCACATTAGAAGGGAGGCGATTGCTCTCACCACTGCGCGATTCCTGCTCTCCACTGCGCGCATTAGCATTCATTACTGATTTGCAGTACTCACAAAGTCATCAAACCATGTATTCTCTATCAAGCTAATGATAGAATTGCTATCGTTAAAAAAACTGAACGAGTCATGACTTAAATAGTGTAGCAGCTCGAGAAAGCTTGAAATTGTTTTAATTTTGCAGTAACTGCTATTGTTTTTTAGGGTTGGGGGTATTGTTCTGTTGTTTCTTCTATTGTGTTCTGGAAGGGTTAACAAGCCAATCACGAGAGACCTTATGAAAGCTGCTAGATCGCCCCAAAGCTAGCTAATCGAAATTATTGTAGTAATAGTTCGTCATCACACCACTTCCGCAAATTATAGTGCACGTCTATATATATATATGATGGTCGACGAGACGATTATTTCTTCATTTCATTCATTTGGATATCTGACGGCTGTCGTTATCAATTCGCGGATTTCAATACTCAACATGCGGAAGTTTTTTTTTTTTTTTTCAATTTAAGTCGATTTCGTTTTTTGGAGCATGAGCCCCGGAAGGTTTTTTTGACTTTCAGGCTTCAATTCTTTCCAGATCCAGAACTCATCAATGTAAAGCTCAGCCCAATCGTTCCAATTCTTAGTGATGCCAGACTCAATTTGTCCAATTTGAAATTTCTGATTTCTCCGATGTTCACTCAATTCTGACAAGGAACACAGCCTCCTTGTTTTTAAACAATAAGTTAAATTACCGTGGGTACTTCGACACTCAAAAAGTGTCAGACATTGTAGCAGGGACTTTTGGGGCTATTTAGCTCTGTGGCTAAGCGAGAGGTGCCCTGCTACCTACCGGGATCTTTTACATTAAGTGGACCAGATCTTCTTCACAGGAACATAGCGTTTATTGTAGATCTTGACTCCGCCATTCTCTTACCGGCAGAACTCAAAAGCTTTTACTGAAGAACATTTTTCATATAAGACCCGTAACCAATAGTATTTCGACAACTCAATTTTACTTGCGTAAGCTTAGCAAATGGAGGAAATTCTAAAGAAATTACTTTTCGCGCCTTTACAAACTGAAGCTCATTTCTTATTCGAAAGCACAGCAGGTGTTCAACACCTATGTGTTTTACTTGACGGCTACAAAGGCACCGATATTTCCAAAACTGAGTGAAATCTATTTTACTGAAAAATGTCCCGTAACAACATATGCCGTGTTGCCTAACGCCGATTTTAATGACTTTGAGAAAATAAAACGTTGAACGCCCTTATTAGTACTGCCGTTAGCGAATGAAGAACCACAACGATTGAGCTTATAATTTGTGTAGTTAATTTGTTTTTCTTCTCTAGGGTCCGCTTGTGTAGATTTCAGACTATGCTTGCCAAGAGGAATTGACCATTCGTTTTAAAATGAATGAATGTCACGCAACTTTAGTTTTTCTTTCCTTTTCTCTGTCTGTGAAGAGCCGATCGATATGTTCGAAATAACACCTCAAAAGGTCGGCTTTTCTTGCACTTAAAATAAAGATGTTTTGAAAAATAACACATGCAACGACTTGCTCAAAGATTTAGCCATTTTATTGCTCTTAATACGATACAAATTTTAGTTGATAAACGGCTAAGAAGATGATAAAAATAACATGCAATTTATCATATAAGCCACGGATAAAGTAATCTTTAGGCGGTCCGCATGCCCTTTGGAAGTAAACCATTTGATGTGGCGTTAAACTACGAGCATTTAAAATTCGGTGACAAAAGGCTGAAAAGGAGAGCTTCTAGTTTTAGTTTAATTTCCCTCCTTTCCTCTGTAGTAAATAATATTCTTTGAACTTTTAAGCAGCGCTAGCTGATGTGTTGAGCGAGTTTGTCAAGACATCGATAAATAATAATAATGCTTAATTTCATCCATTATACCTTTGAAGGAAAGAATGAGATCCTAATCGTCGCAGTTCTCTAAAACGCTTTTCCTAGACATTACAAGACCATGCCAATGCTAAAACAAAAACATACAACGCGTGTTTCTCCTAGAAAACAAAATGCGAGAAACAAATTAAAATGGAGCAATTGTTGTTTGAAATTTTCCAAGTACTTTGTTTAAATTAATTTCTCAACTAAATCGTTGATTGTTTGAGCAGCCATGTCTGTTTTCAACAGTTTTATCCAGTGGATAAAACGTTATACGGCCCAGCGGCTGGATAGTACTATTCAACCTTCCAACAACCTGATAAGTGGATAATTTTTTTTATCCGTTCGACAAGTTATCCGCTCTTTGAACAACCGTGGCCTGTAAGTTTCGTTTGCGAGGCCGGATTTATTGGCAATATTCCAGTCACGCATGCAATACGATTCCGGCAAGTCGCTGGGAAGAATCGAATAAGTACCATGTTTAACTTTCACGAATAACGACTGATTGGCTCTCGTCGATATCGATAACTACCTGACACCGTACAAATAACGATTGTACAAACAAACAAAACCCGACGTTCTTTATGAAAAAGAGACTAGCGTTAACGATCGTTTTTGCTCACAAATGTGAAAAAAATAATTAAGGTAAAGAAAATGAGGTACATTTAAAACGAATTTCTAAGTAAACATGATGTTCATGGAATAAATGTGATGGTATATTTTGAGCCTGGTAAATTAACGAGAGTGATGCATTATTCAGTAAATGAAACTAACTAGTAATCGGAAGATTAACTTCTGTTAGGAGAACTCGGATTTCGACTTTTTTTTTCTAAACTGAACCAACCAGTAATCCACATCATAAGAGTAATCATGAGAAAAATACTTTTCTGTTTTCTCCTTTTGTGAGTAACATTAACATCGCTGCCAGGCCATCATCATAAAACGTCCAGGGATTAGTCGATTATCTTTAACATTCTCCTTTCGGCTGAGTGCCGCAGGTATTAATACTGAATCCTGTGGATTTGGAGCTAGCGATCTTCAGCATTTGTAAATTTCGTTTTCGTATCCTAAAATAGAGAATAGAATGTTTTATTTGACAAGATAATCATGAAAAAAGCAATTAGCTTGTTGAACTGTGGGAATATTTTAATAATTAAGAAGTAAACACCAAAAGAAATATTATTCTCGAAACAATTCAAGAATGACAGCAGTAAAACATTTTCGCTACTTGTATAGTAAACAGTATCAGGTTGCTTTACCTTCAATTTGCTTTATAATCTGTTACGTTAATGAATTTTTCATTTTCACCCGGAATTGATCAAAACACGGACTCATGGAAAATATAACTGATAGCCATTGAATATGAAAATGCATTTTTGTTGTTTGAGCACCTGTTTGCCTAAATTAAGAAATATTATGCTGTAATTTCTTAATCGTCTCCTTTATATGAGTCTTATTCATGTTTTGAACAACGCCTTCATCATCTCCGTCACTCGGTAAAATAGAAAAGCGCTTCTAAAGCACTAACAAAATGGGGGCGTTATCGAATTTTCATTTGTGGATAGCTATTCTTGTTGCTCATTTCGCTGAAACAGGTAAGCATTCGTTTTAGCTTGTACTGCGGTGGTTTTTAGTGATATTGAAATATACTAACGGAAAGTGCGATAATCGTCCTTCGCATTGCCGTCTCGTGGACATTCTCACTGTGATCTTACAGCAACAAAAACAAATCTTGTAATTTATAACCATGGAAAGGCAAGATGCTAAATTGATGAAGGAAAATGCCTAATGAACTGATTTTCATCAGGCTAGAAGTTTTAGAAAGGCAGTTAGTATAACTTATCAACAACAGAACCCCATAGGTTAGTTTCAATTTATACGTAGCAGGGCAAATTTTATTCGGTTCATTTCTTTAGTTCACTGCTTACCAATACAGGCAATGCTCATTTGTACTTAAATAAACGGATAATACCCAAAGGTATTAAAGAAAAAGTTAATTTACATGCATCCACCTGTCTGCGAAATGAAAATCGAAGTGTGCCCAATTAAAATGCTTAGAAGATGAGAAGCACTACAGTATTATGTACAGTCTTGATTTCAAAAGTCCTGGGTTTCATCATATACTTATCTTAACTATTGTTTTCTTTCAATTCTAACATAAATTGTGTTGTTTATGGGGAGGTTAATTTAAATGTTTAACCCCTAATGAACTCGTACGGAGAAAGAAAGATGTAACTTTTTGGGCATATGTACTTCAACTATCTGTCCTCGAATTGTAACATGTTCCGGACCCTTCGTGAATTTTATCACATGGTCTAAAATTATTTAGTGCGTTGTACAAAGAGGCGAAAAAGAACCCGCGATAATGGAATGAACTCGCTTGTGTAAACGGAGTACCTGTTTTTTTTTGGATAACCTGTTAAGTACTTTATTTCGTTAACGCCATTGCTACTTTAGTTTTTGTCTACTAGCACTATATTACGGGGAAAAAGTTAAATATTGTTATTATAAGTGCATTTGTTAAAGGAAAGCGCATTTGTTTTATCACTCATGATTAAAAGTACCTTAACGTCATTGCAAGTAAAGAAGCTCTAAAAAAATTAAAATAAAATAATAATAATAATAATAATAATAATGAAATAAAATAAAATTAAAAATAAAAAAAAAACGTTACATGTGCTACGCAATTAACGTAACACCCAGCCTACTACGCCAAAGAACATATTGCATGCACCATTGATTTAGCCAAGAATATCAACTAAATGGATCTTAGTTATTACAGAGAAAAAAGGACTTGTAAATGCCGACTTCTTCATCTTGATGATGCAGCCTCATTAATACGCTTTATAGTGAATTTCTAGGTTAAATTGTTATTAATGGCTTCGCCTAATTTTTCTTTCTGATATAACTAAATATTAACAAGCAATTTTATCTTATCTAAATAGATAATTTTAACGCTTAGATATTTTATTCGATATTTTAACCTTATGAATTATTTATATGCTTATGTACGTTGGGTCTGAAAAACCCTGACTGGGAGATTCAATAAAGTTTTACTTTACTTTTAATTTAATTTACTTTACTGAAGTACGCATTTATGTATTTCGTCCTTAGTAGTCACATATACTTCCGTACATATTTCAGTTATTTTGTGTTATCAAGTAATCGACTGTATTCATTTATTTCCCTCAATAAATAAAACGTTGTATCGTATTCTAGTATAATTACTCAGGGGATTATAGAGATTCTGTTGATCTGATTGGTCGAGGATTGCGTCATATTCTGATATAATCACCTCGGACGAGGTGATTATAGCGGGAGCACTAATTTTCGAAATGGCCGCTTAGCGATTTGTAAATTGAGCTGATTGCAATAAAAAAACCTTGTAAATTGCAGTGGAAATGTCAATGGCTTAAAATGAAAACAGCAATTAAATTCGCACAAGATTTTTTTTAGTTAACAGAATGATTTCACCAAAAAAAAAAAAAAACGAATTTAAGATAGAATTTGAAAGCATGGAAGTAGAAGAGATGAATAAATGTCACTCTAAGTTTTACATCTCAGTGAGGCGAAAAGACGCAAGTTTTATAATCTGAAAACTAGTTTGTTGTCGGTTCGAGCGGCTCTCGACAACCATCTAAAGTCACCGTCTCACAACAAAAACAATTTCATCTGCGCAAAAACGTATTTGTTTAGTGAAGACAATACCTACCTGAAGCAGCTTATCTCCGATTGCAATTTATAAAAATCTGTTAACCGGCGAGGCCATCAATAAGAAATATTATTGTGCGATAAAGTGCTATCGCTAACACTTGTTATCTTCGATTTTTACACCAAACAGCCTGGTTCTTCTCCATCCTAATTTGGTAAACCGGTCGGAGAAAAGCAATATTCATTCACAGAAGTCAATTCTTCGTCTCAATCAAGCGGCAGTTGAAGAATACTGACATTCTGCTTGATGCATGCCCAGTTTATCGATAATTTGATTTCAATTGAGCATGTGATGACGCAGACTGCGCATCTCTGTTCATTCATTTGACGCGTGACATTTTGAAACAAACAAACACGGACGGTTCTTGTTTTTCTCTAACCTGAGTAATATACAAAACAATTATTCGCCTCAGACTCAGTAAATATTACTGAATATTCCACGAGACGATTCACCAATATTTACTGAGCTTGAGGCCAATAATTATTAAATATTGCATTGTAATGGCACGTTACTGTGCTATACTGAGATACTTCTCGTAAATTATACATCCGTCCGTTCAATGACTTCTGTTTATTTGTCTTAGATTGCAAAAACACTGCATATTTTTCCAGAAGCACGGTGACTTCGTCTTCGGAGCTTTCCCCAAAATACTCTGCTTCGCATGCGTCTTTGTCGTCTCCAACAGCATGGTGCCCGAGGCAGAACTTCACTAACGATGAGTACTTACAGGTAATCGGTAATCTTGTACATTGTTTATGATATGCTTTCGGCTTTTGGATCCGAGCAGTTAAAAAACACAAAATATCAAACTGAAAAGTTCCATCCTGGTAATGCAGTATTTTTCAGAGCTAAATATTCTAGTATCTTACAAATAGCGATTTGTTTACGTTTTGCTTCTCTTTGGTTTCTTTCATTGAAACAAAAGAATTTAGTCTAAGGAGGTGTTTACATGATACCGGCGCGACTTTCATTCCGGTATGAGTTCACTCCAGTTCCCTCTTGTGGCTCTGTATTCGTTTACACGATACCAGCACAAAATCTTGTACCGGAGCGAGTCATTAACCGGTGCGAGTTCACCCCAGTAACTGTACCGGGGCGAGATTTTCATTCCGGTACGAATACTCATCCCGACGTCATGTAAACGCGGTACGGCTGTTCGCTCCGGCATGAAACCACTCTCCTGGGAGTCTAGAACGGAAAGAGCATGCGCAGTCTTCGATATCCAATCCAATATGGCGTCACCTAGGCGTCACAATCACGTCGGTCGAAATAAAGTGCCCATTCATGTAAACACGATACGAAATCACAATGTCATACCGGTATCAAACTCGCACCGGAGCGAGTTTTCACATGTAAACACCCCCTAAGGCGTTATACAAAGAAGAATTCAACCCACCAGTACAACATTTCTATATATTTAAAGTCAGACCTGCATAAAATGATAAAATTGTGATTAAGTAATTGTTACCTACTACTGCAGGCAAGTAAGTTAAGAGGGGCCATATCGTAACGAGCTTTGCTCCTTAATTGATTGTTTACTAGTAGAGAATAACGAACTGAGCAAGATGGTTTGGTTGTGCACTATTGCTCAATTGTTTTAAAGAAAAATATACAGTGTATATGACAATTTGACGCCAGTAAACTAGCTAACTGTAAGGGAAGAGACTTTCTGCTTTCTGATTCGTCAAAGTACGCAGTCCCCAAAGAAAGGCTATAACATTAATACGAAGTATTTGAATCTTGACATTTTTATTTGATTGTTGGGAATCTTTAGTGGGGTGCACAGACAAAAGGGGCAATCGGCACAATATGTCGTCAATTTGTAGTTGTTTGTACGTGATTAGTTGATTGTTGGGTTGATTGGATGAATCTTTGATCAATTGAATGACCTTTGATTGATTTATTCATTGATTGGATGAATCGATTCTCGTTTCTTCAGAGAATGTCGAAAATCGTCGTATTATCTTACTAGATTGCGATAAATATTCTTATTTAACATCAAAATAAACGTATTTTAACCTTAGATGTTGTGTGTTGTCGTTCTAGAGGTTGAAGACGGCGATTTTAGCGATTTGAAGCAGTTGAAGGGTTCGGCGTTAGACGTTCACTCGCGTGTAATAGTAGTGAGAAAAGGGAGGAAAACTCCCGCTCGGACCAGTCCAGCGCCGAGCCGAAATTCACGAACAAATCATCATTGCACGGATTCCAAACCACGCACCAGGTAAGTTAAAAATACCAGCTTTCATCTCGTACCATTTGATATGAAATCCGTCCAAAACTGTTACAGGAAGACCTTAAATTAAAACGAAAAATTCAGCAATCCAAGCTCGATGGATGCATAGCTGGACTTTCGTGTGCCGACTGGGAACTGTCACGCTTTGAAATTCAATGCCCTTTGAAATCATCCAATCAGCGAGGAGCAAACAGCAAACAGACATGCTGTTTGAAATCAATGCCCTTTGAAATCATCCGATCAACGAGGAGCAAACAGCGTGACAGTTTTTAGTCGGCACACGAAAGTCTAGCTACGCATCCAACGAGCTTGGATAATCCATGCTGAATTTGCCGTTTTCATTTTAGGTCTTCCAATAAACATTTTGGACGGATTTCATATCAAATGGTACGAGATGAAAGCTGGGATTTACAACTTACCTGGTGCGTGGTTTGCGTGCGATGATGATTTTTTCGTGAATTTCGGCTCGGCGCTGGACCGGTCCGACTGGGAGGTTTCCTCCCTTGTCTCTCTACTATTACACTGGAGTGAACGTCCAACGCCGAACCCTTCAAATCGCTAAAATCGCCGTCTTCAACCTCAAAAACAACAACACACAACATTTAAGGTTAAAATACGTTTATTTTGAGGTTAAGTGAGAATATTTATCGCAATCTAGTACGATAATACGAGGATTATGGACATTCCCATACATTTCCTCTATAAATTCAAAATACAAACGGTCACACAGTTTGTGTGGGTACCCGGTGGTTTCTTTGGTTGTTAGCGGAGTCCAGACTGATTTTCTGATTGTTTGTTTGATTGACTGATTGACTGATTGATTGATTGATTGATTGATTGATTGATTGATTGATTGATTGGTTAATTGATTTATTGATTGGTTGAGTGATTGATTGACTGACTGATCTCTTAAATCGATCTAGCTTGAGTTCCGCAATGTCAAATTAATAAAGAAAATCAAAATCGCTGGTGAAGGAAGTCCTCCTGTCAATCAAACTGCCCGAAGTGTGACAAAGTACCTGATCAGAGTCAGTGCGGATGGCGCTACATACGAGGATTTTGAACCGGTAAGTAAAAAAAAGCATGTCCTTGCACCCTGCCAAGCATACAGCTGTAACCGTAAGATCGTATATATTGTTCACCGTTAATGAGTTTCCAGGTCCCTTCACATTGTCAAAATGAAAAGTTAAGATTGTGTCAGTGTGGGTCAAATGTAAACATCATCTTCAAATGTTTGAAGTAACGTATTTAGTTACAGGAATGAATTGCAAGGATATCACCCTGATTAATAATATGATAATACTTGTTTCGTGCTTTTGAATAACCGATTAATGATAAAATGAGAAAAAAACTTTTTTTTTTTCAATCAGGTCTCGCAGCCTGTTGCTAGCTTAAAAATCAGGACAAGATACATACGTATCGTTCCGCTGGAATTTGTTGACTTTCCTTGTATGAGGATTGAACTTTATGGTTGCAAAGGTATTTACTTATTTAATATTTAGTTAGTAAGCTAGTTCTTACAATGTCCATAAACCTTTTTAGTTTTGGTTCCAGTTTTTTTTTTTTCCACGCGCTGTTGTGGAAAAACACTAACTTTGCGACAGTCTCACATTTGAAATAGGGACAATATCCCAGACTCGGAGGGAAATACATACATTGCTTTCCATATTTTTAAAACTTAACTATATTTTCACTGTCAAATAAGGGGTGAGGTATTGGAGACAAATAACAAATCATTTGTACGAAATTATGTGATATATTATTTTGCTACATTTCCTAAGATTTCATTGGAGCTAAGCGCGAAAACAACAGCAAGAACTACAACAACAGTGAATGATAATACCATTAAAAACAAAAAAACAAAAAAACAAACAAAACAAAAATAATGACGCCCAGAAATCTCTGGTTTCCCATTTCAGTGTTCCAGTGGGCGCGGTTTTTTGGACCCAAAAGAAATTTAAAAAAAAAAGAAGGCTGGTCAGGATAGGATTAATTCGATGTACCAGTTGACCCAACAAAATGATTGTTAAATGATTGTTAAATACTTACGATGTACCATGCAGTATCCCCAGAAGGAGTGAGCAGTCCTGCGCTTGAGATTAGAATCAAGTAACCAAATTCGCTTTTCTTCAGTTATCACGCCTTCGTTATCTTACTTCTATAGCCAGGAGTCCAAAATTGTGTAGCGACGAGAATGGTGGCTGTTCGCAGAACTGTATTCAGCATTCCAAGTACTGTTTCCTTGGTAAATGTTTCCTCGACTGTCACATTGACTTCCTGTGCAAGAAATGGGTGGAATGCACGTGCATTCCTGGATACAAGCTGCTGGATGACAAGAAAAACTGTGCAGGTTAGCTTCAAATATCATTGAATATGAATATATGAAACATATGTCCGAAGTACAGGTGAAAGAAATTAGATAGAAAAGAGACCCTCGCAGTTATTTACGAAACTTAAGCCGTATATACGGGTATATTGCGAACTCACCATATGACCAGCTCCCAGTTGGCTTGGTAGAGCATTGCACTGGCATCGCAGAGGTCATGGGTTCAAATCCCGTTCAAACCTGATTTTTTTCAGGCTTTCTTTTAGCAACTCTAGCATTAAACATTCTCTCCATTCTTGGTAATGATGTTGGATACAGCGAAACGTCGAATAACGTTACTTTTAATTTTTCTTGTTAAATGCTTTAACAAGCAACTGACCATTCGATTTCTTTTCGCAGCTGTGTAAATAACTGCGAGGATCTCTCTTGTATTTAAAATATTATTATTATTATTATTATTATTATTATCATCATCATCATCATCATCATCATCATCATTATTATTATTGTTATTATTATTATTATTATTATTATTATTATTATTATTATTATTATTATTATTATTATTACTATTATTAAAAACTAATAATCTTTCCGTTCCAACTGATAATCCTGTCCAGAAGACTTTTGCTCCTCCTTGTATTTTTCACTAGCCTGAATAAACCACCTTATCTTTTGATGCTTTATACAACCGGGCCCTGGAGCGTAACTAACAAAACCAATTCTGACACTGTAAAGTCACAGCGGATTCCTCGATCTCATAAAATTGCAGAATAGCGATGATAATTTGTCGCGCTTTTGTCTTCTTTCAACAGATGTGAACGAGTGTGCCACCAACAACGGTAACTGCGACCAGATTTGTAATAATACCAAGGGGAGCTATCAGTGCAAGTGTGGCATTGGATTTGCGCTGAACAGCGACAAACACAAATGTGACGGTAAGTTTGGGAGCCAACGCAATCAAGAAAAAATTGCTAATGGTGTCAGTCAGTGTTCACTGTACAGTTATAGAGCGTTTATTGATTACTAACAGTGGGAACAGGAATCAACGACGAGATTTTTCCAAATGCGGGTGTTTCCTGTCTTCATAAACTCAAACGAATGTAGCCTTAAACTTTGTGAAAACTGAAAAAAAAAATGTATTTCATAACTAGTTCTCATCGTGTAAAATTTATCCTCGCAGATGTAAACGAATGCAATAATAATAATGGAGGTTGCAATCAACGTTGCATCAATACTTTTGGAAGCTATCACTGCTCATGCCAAGACGGTTTCCAGCTTTCATCGGACAACCACACGTGTAACGGTAAGACCCCTTCTTTCCGAAGTTCTACCATACCTCCGCCAAGCCGTGTATCCATCCATTTATCCATCTATCCATCCATTCATACATCCATCCATCCATCCATCCATCCATCCATCCATCCATCCATCCATCCATCCATCCATCCATCCATCCATCCATCCATCCATCCATCCATCCATCCATCCATCCATCCATCCAATCATCTTGAAAGATATATTATATATAAATAATATATATATTTGGCATCAAATAATATATTTGATCCTCGCCAATCGGGCTTTAGATATCTCCACTCAACAGTAACCGCCCTTCTTGATCTTACAAATCAGTGGTATTTTAATATAGGTAGGGGACTGATTAGTGGAGTTGTAGTTTCAGATATAAAGAAAGCCTTTGACACCACCACCACCAGCTTTTACTAACTATACGAGTATACTGAAGTTCGTGGCCATGCCTTAGAATGATTTAAATCTTGCTTTAATATTTATCAGATTTCAGATTTTATATATACACGGAGTACTCTCTGAGAAAGCCATTCTAAAGTGCGGAGTTTCCCAGGGATCGATACTTGGGCCACTTCTGTTTTTAATGCACTCTTTTTTTTTATATAAGAACGTCTAATTTTCCGGCTGAGGCTGAAACGAAAGTGGATGATCTTATTTATTTATTTTTTTTTACCCTGGATGCCGCGGTACGTTCTTACCATGCTCTCACATCTGGGTGATTTTCAGCCCCAACGTTCTTATAGAAAAGGGTGTTATATATATAAAAAAGAGTGTATACATAAATGATCTTACCAATACAGCTGATTATGCTACCACAAGAATGTGCGCAGATGATACTAATTTGACTTTCACTAGCTGCTTGCAGCATCCCTAAGCTGCAACATGATTTGAATATCGATTTACAATATCTCCAAAATTGGCTGATAGCAAAGTAGGCTTATTTTGAATGTCTTAAAGACAGAATACAAGATGGTAGGGTCAAGGCAAAGAACAGCGACTCTTACACAAGGACTTAATCTCTCCATAAACGGGATCTCACTAAAAGAGTAGGCAGTAGCAAATGTCTAGCTGTAGAAATTGATGAGATTCTGACGTGGGACTCTCGCGCTACTAGTGTCTCTAAAAAAGCATCATCTGGTTTAGGAGTCTTAAAAATGATTAAGCCTTTTGTTGCTACTTCCAACTTAATAACTGTTTATCAGTCAATTATTAAAGCATGCTTTGATTACAGCATTGTATAGGATGACATCAGTGACCGCCTCACTGACAAACTTCAATAGTTACAAAATCGTGCTGTACGAGTAATCACAGGTGCCGATTACCTGATGCCAATAAATGAATCCAATCTCAAGAGATAAGAAACAATCAAAAAGCTCTCACAATGTTTAAAATTATGAATGTTATGACTCCAGCCTAATTAGAAGGCATCTTTTCGAGTAATATCGGGATATCGGCATATAATCTTAGGGCTTCAAAGTGGAATCTAGCCTTATCGGCAGTTAAAACAGACTACTACTGGAACAGCTTTGCTTACAGTGGGGCGAAAATTTAGAATGCTTTACCAGACGATATGAAATGTGCAAAATCCATGGGAGCTTTTAAGAACAAATTAAAATCGCTGAACCTCTCTATCGACTTTTAGTACAAAACTCTATTTGTAAGATCGTTTCTATTTTGTTTATAGGTATTTAATATATTCATATTTAATATACTGATCTAAACTGGTATATATTTTAGAAGCTTATTCGTAATATTGTAGTTCACGGCTTTTGGGAAGAACGAAAGTGCAATATATTGTTATTTTTGATCAAAGTTACCTTGGTTAAATAAATTTTTCTTCCGTCCGTCCATCCGTTAATCCATAGTCCATCCATATGCATCTGTCCGGTCTATCCATCTGTTAATTCGTGCGTCGTTGACTCGGCCATTTGCTGACTAATATGTACACTTTTCTAATTTCTTAGACATTGACGAATGTGCATTGAACAATGGGGGATGTAGCGATGGCTGTCACAACCTGCGGGGAACTTATATATGCACATGTCCTCAAGGATTTGAATTGGACCAAACCAAGAAGAACTGCAAGGGTAAGTGAAGCACGCGCAGAACAAAAGAAGAATAGTTAAACCGTTCCCGTTCAGTTGCCAAGGTACTAAAAGTATTAAGGTACTATAAATTTATGCGTTTTGGCTGCTGCATTTAATAATTGCCAGTAAATAAAAGAAAATTAAAGAAATCTGAAAAGAGAATGATACGAAAACTCTTAAATTCTATATAGCTCTTGCTTTGGTTTTTCTCTTTTGGGTTTTGAAAAAAAGTTTTATTACCTCCAATGGATTGCCTGTGATGTTCTCTAGGTACCAGACACGTTTAATATAACGGAATTTGGCGCTACATGGAGCCTTTGATCTCATATAAAATGGCATTGTTGTATTTTACTCAACAAAGGAATCTAATCAAAAATTGTACGAGTTAAACAAGTTCTATACAGGAGGTGTATCAGTTTGGTATACGTTGAAACCCTTCTATTAACACTTGACACGAAGAAGGAGAAAAACAGTTATTTTTTGACAAATTACTACCATTGACGTCATATTTCGTAGCCTAGCACCAAACCAGACTTTGCAATATTTTAAGGGGAAGCGCAAACGACCAATTGGAAGTAGCAGCCGTTCCCTTTATAAAGCACTTCCCACAAACAAGCAGTGTAGGTGGCATGCTTCCTCACGGCCGGCATGTATCAGTGTTAAAACGATCTGTATAACAGAAAATAATAAATACAATCGATTAAATGCTTCCTTCTCTGTTTCCCCGTAATATATTTGTCATTCAGATAAAAATGAGTGTCTCTTGGCCAATGGAGGCTGTCAGAGTGGCTGCCACAACACACATGGAAGTTACTACTGTTCTTGTTCATCTGGGTTTGA
Source organism: Pavona decussata (assembly GCF_977016875.1). NCBI lineage: Eukaryota > Metazoa > Cnidaria > Anthozoa > Scleractinia > Agariciidae > Pavona > Pavona decussata. The sequence continues at coordinate 3,013,295 of NW_028145568.1, forward strand.
GTTATATGAGAAATTCAAATGTAGGGGTAAGTAGCAAAGAGGGCACTAAAACTTCATATCGCCAAGAAAGAAAAGGTTGCAAATTTAAAGTTAAAAAATAAGGTGGAAAAGAGAAAATGTTCATCTCGTTTTAAGCATGGGGCAAAAAGATATCTGTTTACCCGACGGGAATCGAACTCGTCTCGTCGGGGACCAAGGATTTCAATGCTTGTGAAAACATGGACATTTTATCCTTTGTCTTATATAAATGTAGATACATAAACTTCATTTCTCTTCATTACTCAAGAACCTCAAATAACAGAAATCAGCCACTGTTTCTCTATTCGCCTTGTTGGGACTAACATGGGCCATGAAATGCTAATGTTCCTTGCGGATTTTAAGATGGGATTGAGAGCTACATGTATAGTATAATTGGGAGGCCATTAAAATGTACGTCGCAAATAGGTTTCAACCTTTTTTATCTTTAATTCTAACAAACCCCATTTTAAACGGCACCGAAAAGATTAGATGAATAAATCAAGCAAACAATAGCTACACCAATAAGCATGAATCCCAATGTACGTGGATATTAAAGAAGATAAATTGTGCAACAAAATTAAAATGAGTTTAAGAACAATTGCTTCCTTCTTCATTTTATAGAGCTATCAGCACTGTAAATTATAAAAACAAAATACCGTTGAAGATGTATGATGAATTGTTTTTCAGACATAGATGAATGCGCAACTCAAACAGACAACTGCAGCACATTATCTACCAAGTGCAGTAATTTCCAAGGCGGGTATGAGTGCCAATGCCAGAGCGGCTACAAATTTCTTCAAGGAGATGATTTCAATTGCGAACGTAAGCATGTTATTTTTTGTCGTTATGAAAATATCTCCTTGATAGTATTGATGCATGGTTAGTCGGAGAAAGAGTAAGGACCAATTTATATACGTCACATTGCAGGCACGTGGGATGAAATTCACGCCTAGAAAACAATCGAATTCATAATACTATAGACCAATAACAAAAAAAAAGAATGATTTGATAAGATTGAGAGTAAGAATGAGAATGATTAAGGCAATACCCATGGGAAGTTACCTTTAACATTCTAAAGGACTGCAGATAAACATGTGAATCTTTTAAGATTCTTTTAATTACCTTTCAAAAGTTGAAGTGCATTCAACTGACGACTGAATTCGACAAACAATAAGGCCTAGTAATTTGTTTGCGTTGAGCTTTAAAATAAGAACAACATTTTTTCACAGCTTTGTGTGAGGCTCGTGTTCTCATATATAACTGTTGGGAATTCAGGGTTACAAACTTCTCAATCTACTCAATTTCTGTTCATCATAATAAATTGGCACCTTAGCCGACTGAGCTCGAGTACAATTCTAGCTACTGTAGCTGCGAGTGATTAAGAACCGTAGTATTAATTAAATTTGTGTAAATATATACAAGCTTTAACTGAAACATATCAGTTGCTTTCGATGTTTACTTAAAGCACGTATATGCCACTAATCAGGTGGATTCAAAATAAGATAAAAAAAAAAAAAAGGAAAACACTTAAAAAGTGTTTCATGGATGTTGTTTTAAAACCACTTGGTTCAATCCTCTTGACAAGATGATGTAATTTATTTGCATCCCCCACCCCCCTTACCCCCTCCCCTCCTCCCCTAAAAAAAAAAATTAAAGGAAAACTAGGCCTTAGTTTAGAATTTCAACTTCTCAATCTACTCAATTTCCGTTCATCATAATAAATTGGCACCTTAGCCGACTGAGCTCGAGTACAATTCTAGCTACTGTAGCTGCGAGTGATTAAGAACCGTAGTATTAATTAAATTTGTGTAAATATATACAAGCTTTAACTGAAACATATCAGTTGCTTTCGACGACCTTTGTTGTTTATGTTTACTTAAAGCACGTATATGCCACTAATCAGGTGGATTCAAAATAAGATAAAAAAAAAAAGGAAAACACTTAAAAAGTGTTTCATGGATGTTGTTTTAAAACCACTTGGTTCAATCCCCTTGACAAGATGATGTAATTTATTTGCATCCCCCACCCCCCTTACCCCCTCCCCTCCTCCCCTAAGAAAAAAATTAAAGGAAAACTAGGCCTTAGTTTAGAATTTCAATTTGCCTTCATAAAGCCATGCTTTTGTCCGGGGCTTTTTGTAAAAGCTAGAGCGAAAGACCAAAGCCAGAATGTTACAGAATATATGCCGTTCTCTATCTGTTGTCTGAAAGAGACATTTCCTAAAGAAGTCATGTTTTCATTCACATTTAGTGATCTCATGTCCACCACTGGTAGAGGCCACAGGAACTTCGGTCACTCCTAGGGAATGTGTGGTTGTTGAAGGAAGAAACGTCAATGATACTTGCACCTTCAGTTGTAGCGAAGGATACAAGCTTCCAGACCCCAACCAACCCACCTTAACCTGCCTGAATACTGGATACTGGGACAAAACAGTCATAAGCTGCCAACGTAAGTTCAGTTTTTGACTGTTCCGTCGAAACGTACTTCAGACGTTTTGACATGCATTATAAATAAGATAAATGCTCTCCCTGTCAGCATGGATAAACCTAATACACAATGCCTGGATTATAATAAATAGCCTCAAACCACCGTCGCTTCCTATCTTACGACAAGACGGATTGTCGAAAGTCCAAAGTGCTGATAGTTACATAAACGCTTTTCTTTGTAAGCTGATCGTGGTAATGGCGCTTAAATTTTTAACTTAGGATAAAGAGCTTAAGATAATCTTAACAAAGGATGTGAGCTTCCAGACCCCAACCAACTTAAAATCTTAACTTTATTTAATAAATCATAAGCAAATTAAACGGTTAAATTAATTTATCAAGTTCTTCCCCAATAAACTGCTTATTTATTTCTTTAATTTAGCTTATTTGTTTTGTTTGTTTTTAGGAGAAAGTTGTCCTGCTTTACCTTCTATTAGTAACGGACAACTTACCCCATCGTTCTGTGCAGTAAGTGGTTATTTCTTTGGTGAGAATTGTCAGTACAGCTGCAACTCCGGATACAGTCTGACAGGGAAATCATTGAGGACCTGCCAGGCAAACGGAACGTGGGACATCAAGTCTATACCAACATGCGATAAAGGTAGTAGACCATTTCCGAGTTGCTTTGGACCTCATTATGAAAGCGAGGAAAAGTGCAAAGTTTTTCCTATAAAAATTAGTTTTCGTCCATATTCAAACAAAACTAATTTTCAAATGAAAAGTTTTGCTTTTAGCCTGGGTTTCATAGTAAGGTTCACAGCAACTCGGAAATGGCCTATTAGAAGGTATCATTTTGGTCTGTATTGAGAACGGGATAGGCTCCATGGGCTTTGATATTTGTTTTTATTTCTTGCATAGTAATGTCACCCAGCTAGGCTAAGTTGGTTGGTTGGTAGCGAAGCCTAATATACAAATACATGTACTGTTCACTCACCAAAAGGTGGGCGCTTCTAGCCTAAATTTATTGAACATTGGACGAGCACTTGCAGGTACAACAGAGCTAAGACATATCCAGTTCTTCTAAGGAAGTGCGCTCTTATCCGGTTCATGCTCGACCATTTTTTCTAACATTAAACTCAGATGAGCATTTTAACAACGGGGTATCCCCGGATTTCATTCATATCAAGAATAGTCCACGACGTGAAACGTGTGGATCATTTATGGACACTGATGAGTCGGAATTCGATCTAGAAGATACGTGTGTAAGTGGAATAGTGGCTCCTGCAGAAGAAAATAAACTAAAAGGAAGCCATACGGTTCGCAGAAAAGTTCAGGCGCTCACTGAAGTTGTAAACATAACAACTGCAATATACCTTACCATAGATGTCAGGACGATCTCTCGTTGAAGGGTTGAGAAAGTAGTACTTGTGCCAGGGAAATTAACTCTAATCTCACTACCTTTCCAGGTGTTCAGTAACACCAGTTGTGTCTCAGAGATAGTGAGAGCTAAAGTAACTCTAACTTACCTACTCCTCAGTATACCCAAAGCCTTGGATCACATGCCCATCCAATGTTTTGGTCGATCTTGCGCCAAATGAAAAAGAATACGACGCCACCGCATTGATTGGCCAACCCCAATCCAACGTTCAGGATGTCCAGATGTACCCAGAAAAACATCGCAACAACATGGTGTTCCCATACGGTTCAACGGTACTCACATATGTCGCCAAAAATGGAGCAGGGGATACAGCGAACTGCACTACAAATATATTAGTGCAAGGTAGGCCCACCATGGATGCAGTTATAGCGCTATCATATTAATTTCTCTACATACAGCATTTTGTCATGGATATTTTTTGGAAACATTACCTCCGTTGTTGTAAATTCATCCCTACAGCCATTTCAGTAATTCGGAATCGGTCTTCTGGAGGCCCAGAAATTCCAACTACAAAAGCGAGACTAAATAGCCTCATGAACCATATCTCTATGTAAAGATATTCTAGTGAGGAGGGTTGGTAGACCTTCTCTCCGAGCATCGGACTTGCTGGCAATACCACGTTTTAACCCGATTCACGCAACACTCGACCTCCTATAGAGGTTCGGTTTTACGGAATGCCATGATCACTAGAGTAGGATCGTAAGCAGATATCGAGTATAAGGACATTGGACGAAAACTCCGCGCCTTAAGTGCATTTAAAGATTTTAATTTCGCGGCAACATCAGCTTCTTTAGTTCATTTTAAACATTGATACTACGTTTATAACTGATTTTTTTTTTTTTCAGATAATTTAAATGAATTGTAAATTGTTTATTTATAGTTAGCTTCAGCATTAGCCGTTTACACGATCCCGCAAGCTGTTTTGCTTTAATATTTTATCGTGTATCAATAAAGACGATTTGTTTATCTAAAAGGCCTAGCTTCTAATGAGTCTCCCGCCTGTAGCTGACTGGTTATGTATCCAACCGGTGTGCGGAGGGACAAGGCTTTCAATTGTGTCGGAGACTCATGCTCAACGAGCTTGGAATTACCACGTCTTTCTTACCGTGCATGTACATGCGAACTTCTCTTAACCCTCCACAGATCAAGCATTTTTGTGTGTGTGTCTTCTGGGACCAGGGGGGAGCACTATGACAATGCGATTTGGAGAAGAATTGCGACGTCAAAAAGATGTTTCTCTTAAGGGAACGGGAAGTGATGACTTGATATGAGGCTGTTTTGTATTTATTTATTTATTTATTTATTTATTTATTTATTTATTTATTTCGACACAACCTCAGACAGTAAAAAAAAAATTGATCGAAAAGTAATGACATAAAAAAAGGAAATGTACCGTAAGAAAGTTAAGTTTCATACATTTCTCCAATGTCTGACTGAACTTGCTCGTCAAAAATTGGTTGCCACAGTAACATCAAAAACATAAACTTTGGACAGAATTCATCCCACACCCACGGTGTAGGTATGGTTAAAAAATACGTATGGCGTGATAACACTAAATTTATTTAGTACCTACTTATTTAATATAAATTGTGTTCTTAGTGATTGATTTTCTTGCAGACAAGCAGGCGCCAACCATCCTCTATTGCCCTGAAAACATTTATCAGGTTATATCAGGATCAGGCGCGAAAGTGACTTGGCGCGAACCACAATTCACGGACAATGTCAAAGTAGAAAGAGTTACATCGACAAAGAAATCTGGGGATTATTTTCAGCTGGGGTCTATCTCGGTAAAATACGATGCTTTTGACCAATCAGGAAATTCTGTTAGCTGTACTTTTACCGTACAACTTAAAGGTAAGTTTATTTACTTCACTGCATGTATCTAGAGCCCAGGCTCAACGAGCTCCCTAAAAAACTAAGCGACCAAGTAACCACCAAAGAATCACAAACAAACTGCATGACTTTGACCAAGCGTCCGAACTACTGATTCATGGTTTCCTCGCTTAATAGCCAAAATCACAGCATAAAAGATCTGACTAATTAAGGATGGGAGTTTATCTTGATAAACTTTGATATATGTACTACGGCCGTTATTGTCTGTTTTAATACCGTTTCTACTTTTAATCAATGGTATTAAGTAGAAGAGAGATTGCCACATAAAATATCTAACCCCCCCCCCCCCCCTTGGGGCGTATTAGTCACCATATAAATGAGAAAGCTTTCGAGGTCCCGTTTGCACGTACAGATTACTACAAATTCTCATATTTTCCTAAAACGATAAGAGAGCGGAATGTCATGTGAAGCAGTTAATGCCCCTTCCCTCACGGCATTTGTAAAATACATTTAAATTGATGGTTTTTACCTATCTGTTTTTTTTTTTTTTTTGTATCTATTTTATTTATTGTTTATCTGTACACTATCGCTGACCGATTCTCAAGAATCATGATTTTTGATGGAGATATGGCAGATAGATAGATAGATAGATAGATAGATAGATAGATAGATAGATAGATAGATAGATAGATAGATAGATAGATAGATAGATAGATAGATAGATAGATAGATAGATTTTCTAATTGTAACAATTGTAATTTACTCTTATTTTGGTTGAGATGCTCAAGAAAACTTCTCTGACACGTGATTTGAGTTTTACATTCAATCATTCATCCGTTTATTCGCTCATTTCTTAGTTGGTTCATTCAGTCATTTAATATGAACGGTCATTCGTTTAATAGCTCGGTAGAAAAGAGACTTCTCTCCGTGTGCTTAATTCTAAAAGAGTTTCTATTTCCCTGAAGTACTCAATACTCCCGTAAGAAAAATTGAAACTTTGTGAAAAGCCGAGAGAGACGGACACGGTAACGCCCACCCTGCGGTTGCAATTATAAAACTAATGGTATTACAAAAGTTTTCCCTAAGATGGTTGAAGTTGATTTTGTTGAGCGTGTTGAATTGAAAAATGTTAGAATTTGCTTGAAGGTGTCTACGTGAAGGAAAGGTTAACTTAATAAACAAAAGAGCTTATGGTGATAATTTTCCCTTTTATTCACAGCTAAAAAGTGCGTCATCCCTGAAGATCCTGATAATGGGAAATTGAGTTGCACCAGCTTCGGAGAAATGATCTTTTGCACCATTCAATGCGACGGAAATAATCAAACGTTTCAATACACGTTTAGCGTAAGCTGTACCTCCCAAACTCTGACATGGCCGACGATACCAGACTGTGTTGGTGAGTTAAAAATTTATTTAAACAAAAAACAAAAAACAACAACAACAACAATACGACCTTTATACTCACTTAAAAAAAAATGTGGTAGAACTGACTGACTTCTCTTTAGTTAGGTAGGAACAACAATAAGACAAGGATGACACCGAAGTCAATGGAGGCTTTTTTAAACATAAAGGCACACTGCCCCTTTCCTTCCCTCCCCTCACACCCTTTCTCCAACAACACCTGATTTCCTTTGCTTATATTTTTGCTCGTAAAAGTAATTGCGGAATCTTTTCATGGCGACTGTCTGTTTTTAAATATTATCAAACGCCACAAACTTCGCGCTTAGCGCCCGCGCCTGGGATTTGAGTAGGACGCTTGGTTACCAAGACTGAACGAATGCTTGCGAAGTAGTTCTGAAACCAACGGCGCGTTTTTAGGGCTATTCTACAGGAGAAACGACCAGCACATATAAGAGACTTCTTTAGTGTGAGTAATTTAAAAATTATTTGAGATAAATATAACTTTTTAGTCGAAATCCATGTTTCTTATAGCCCATGTTTTGACAGGTAGGTTTTCCATTTATAGAGCGCATTCATATTCCTTCCTACACGTAAATATATTATTAATGAGAGTTACTTATCTCACATCTGCTTATTTTTAAAGTTGCAAAAGTTGTCATTCTAATTTCATACAATGTCGGATGGGACGTAATAGCCAATTTGTGATCTATCGTAAGCTTCTCGTTAAAGAACCGAGAATTGAGCGGCAAGTGGGAAAGGGGGAGGGGAGAATGTGCTACCATTTCGTTTAATCGTGTGGCCCTTTGGAAGTGCCAACCCATTTCTGCAGGACGTTCGTGTAAGACCCATCGTTACGTTGTTCAACTTGGATCCACATTTTGCCATTTATATTTGTTTTTATTGTTTCATTAGATGCTGTCGTTAGGCCCGACACTGGAGTGTGCCCTGAAGGAAAAATTAACCAAACTTCATTAGTGCCTGACTTTGAAAATCCGGAAAAATATTGTGGTGAGTGATAATAACAACCTCAAATTACGTTTTCGGTAAAAAATGTTCCTTACAGCGTCCTTTAGGAACAACATCATTCAACACAGAAGTTAGAGCCCGGTGTTGTTATAAATGAGGCAAGGTTAAAGTCGGAAACGATGGAAATAGAAGCATTAACATTTAATTTTTTTACTTATTTGTTTATAAAGGGGATGATAACGAGATAAAGAAAATCGCCCTTGAGAACTCTGACAATTTTTCGTAGTTCAACGATCGTGACATATTTAAGGCTTTCATGCTTATGACTTAGCATACGATTTACCGTCTTTATTATATACAATTTTTTAATCAGTTTTAAATAATCTTTCGTCAAAAATGAAGTAAATATTAATGAATATCTATTTACATTTAATGACATCGAAGTTCAGTGGAACCTCACCTTACGTCTACCTCGTCATAACGAGCACTTTTTTTTTGTCCCGAACGAATTGAAATTCTATTCATTTCCTTAGTGTTACAACCTAGTAAATCCGACCACCCCGTTTATACGACCACACTTTCACGCTCCAAAGGTGGTCGCATTAACGGTGTTCCACTGTCGTCAGTGTTCACCACGTATCCATGAAATTTGTGTTGTGGTTCAATTTTATCCTTGGTTTAAATTTCATCTTCTACTGTAAAACTGTTTCAAACTCATTATTATGCCTTTCCATACCCAAGAACAACAGGAAAAAGATAACATTTAAACCAAGAATAAACTTGAACCACTACATATGCAAAATCTGGACTGTGTGCAAACTCGAGTAACCGTGGTTCTAGACATGAGGGTTCTCATTGCAGAATTGAGCACAGCGTCGTAAACAATTTGTTTATTCGATCTAGCGTCAACAAATCATAGTCATAAGCGTGTGTACTGCACCCATGTGAAATTCGGCTGACATTAAACAAGTCAGTTTCCACTTTCACTTTTAAGTTTAAGACCCAGTTTGATATATAGCAGCGTAAATCAAAATCCCCCCTCCCCCAAACATTAATCAGCAAAATGATATTTTTCTTTAATTTCAGTCAACTGTCCTCGTGGAATGAAGTACGATTCTGCTTCGAAAGACTGTGTAGACTGTCCCGTGGGGTACATAAGCCGACAGGAGTCGAGCCCCGATTGCACTAAATGTCCCCCCAAATCCAGCACCCCTACAAAAGGGTCAAAAGTTTGCACTGGTGAGAAATTGTGAATTGCTGCAAATAACATTGTCATTAAAATAAATTGCTATTGTTATTACTAAAGTCGCAGTACGCATAAAAGCCGCCTTTGGAAGCGATTATTTTTCTTGCTAACAGGATAAATAATTCGTTGTCCACGGAACGTCTGCATATGCAGAAGATTGTTTCAACCCACTTGAGCTACGAGGCACATTGCAAAAGTGCACCATTGCTTTATCTCGAATTAGCGTTGCGCATACCTTGTTATCTTTGTAAATTATGAGCGAAAAGGTGATAAATTCCAAAATTTATAATTAATAATATTTCATATTCTAAAGTTCCAACTTTCGAGCTGAACAAAAATGAAAGCAAGGATGCAGTTTTCCCGATACAGCAAGAGAGTGATTTTAACTTCTTTATCCGGTCCGCCGTTCAGCTAAACGTCCGTCCTTTCATGCTACTAGGGTTGGAACGTGGCCTACAATATGAGACCCCCAATACCAGGCCCCAACATACGATCTCAGGCCCCGACATACCATATCAGGCCCCGATCTACCATAACAGGCCCCGACATTAACGTCTATTGTTTAGTCGTGTTATGATGAAAACTGAACTTGGAATGCTTGTTAATCGAATGGCTTTTCTCCAACGTCTGAATAATAAAATAATCTACACAAATAAAGCGTCCTACTTCGGAACTGATCGAGCTGCAATTAAGGCGCACAGAATCAATCAACGTCCCCTTGCTGACCTTCAAATCCTTCGCCATCTTTCATGTCTGCAAGTCACGCAAGCTTGTCAAAACCTGGCGCAGACTGTACGTAGTTCAGCCGAGGCTTGCGTAATTCATTGCAAATGAAAACAACGCCGCAAAATATTTCTTTTTTTTTATACAAAGCTTGCGAGAGAAAAGTCTCTCATGCAGTAGAGTACAAACTCGCTCTAGAAGCATTGTTCCGGCCGAATGCTCGTTTATTTATATCTACTTCGTCGCGAAATATTTTCGAACATATTCAGTGGAGAGGTGAATAACTCGGGCGCTTACAAATCCGCCTGAAGAATTGCCTCGCTCACTTCTACGAAAGAAATGATGTTCATTCAAAACTTCTACATACGCTCCCCTTGGAAGTAATAAGAGATAATATATTCACAAACACGCATGCATTCAAACACAAAATAGTTTTTACTGATAACATGCCTTTAACTGATAAGTTTCACAGCCCTTTTTACGTTAAATCAAACCTAACAGTAACCAAACCCTAACCCTCTACACTATTATACCGAGAAAATTACGAAGGAATCGCAGCGGTTTGTACTGAAACACCGGTACCTGTCCGTATTGCTCTCGTGTTAATAATAATTAATGTGTACTCAAATTCATTTTAACCCATCATGTCAACATATAGAACTGCATATCATTTTACAGACAAATCCCTTTACACACGGGAACTTTAACTTTCGGTAATACAGCTCAATATTTTACAATTAAAATTCAAAACTCTAGCGTTCTGTGATTCAACATTTCCCCAGATAAGATTCATCGGATTCATACCTTGTTTTCTTTCACATTTATAACGCGACAACACACAGACAGAGGTGACTATTCATTGTCGGGTGGAGACAAGGCTATTTCCGGTTGCTCACTATTTTTGGCTAGTGCCGGTCCGTGTACCTTCCACGCCGAAGATATGCCGAGATTTTAGAAGTTTCACGCCAGGCAACCGCGGAAGTGCCTGTCCCAGGAAAATTTTATGCCCACCGCCTGTACATTCTAATTTCCTACACTGGGAGAAAAATCGTGAATATTTTTGGCCAAAAACGGTTCGTTTGAACGAGAAAAGTTTTCACTCCATTACACCTATGAGGTCTAAGGCCATGCATTACCTCCGCCCGTAAACGGATTTGATAACTAAAGGTAACTAGTTGATTACTGTGCTGACGTTTGGAGGTTTGCCCTTTCTTCAAAGGGAATCCTCTTACGACGAGCTAGCGCTAGAAACGTCAGCACTAGAATCTCTTCACGTGCTTTTGCTCAGCTAGACTGATCACAGTCCCCTATGTTTCCGTGGGATTTTCGAGACTAATACCATTTTAGTTTGAAAAAGCGGGCGCACCAGGGGAAAGTGTCTAAACTACCGAGGGGGGACCTAGTCATTTCTTTGAGTAAGGGAGGGGGAGGAGGTAGAAACTCCCGCTCCCCTCAGTAGTTTAGACACTTCCCCAGGTTGCGCTTGCCTTTACAAACCAGGATTGCGGGAGTTCGATAGAAGCATACGAGTCTCGAAAATCCTACAGAAAAATAGGGTACAGTGAACAGTCTATTGCCCAGCTACCCGCTAAGTGTTTAATGATTAAATAAAAAGTTTTGTGCGATATTTTCGGGGACAGCCTGCTACGAAAATGGCGTTTGCAGTGTACATTTGATCTGGATAACTCTAACCAATTGCCATTAGCTTAGTCGTGCTGTCATTGCGAATTTTTGGAAGTCGCCCCCCCCCCCCCCCCTCCGTCCCCCAAATTAAGATGTTGATAGCCACCCAAGTAATTCAGACTTCATTCACAGTATAACATCACAACATTTCATGCATTGAGACGGGGAGGTATTTTGCGTTGAGTTTTGGTAATCGTCCCGACCGAGTTTTTGCCAGGATTGTAACTTGAACGTCTGTAAGTTACCGATGCGTTTTTTTTTTTTTTTTTTTTCAACCTTCCCAGTCATCGAGTGGATGTGAATACATGCCGAATTTACTTGCACAAAACGCTGAGCAGTAACCAGGATGCCGATCGTCAGAAGATTCTGAATAAAATCTTAGGCTCTTCCCAGACTTCCCACAACGCATATATCCAGGGGCATCCTTGTACAATGTATTACACCCAAGACATTCTCGGATGTCGTACATAACAAAATATTGGTCTTTGAATTCTTGTGACGCTGTACCCCAGTTATGTGCTGTTGCAAGCCACCTGAAATGAATCCGTCGTCTGAAAATTTCATCAGTTACGATGATTTGCCACCTCCGGCACACCAAGCTTAAAACCGCAATGGCGGCATCTCCTTCACTGAACCAGACAAACTGAAAAATTTCTTCTAGAACTTCGTCCGGCAGGCAATTAATGTCTAAAGGGAAAATGTTTGGAATTAACATAAAGCGTAAAGCTTTACAACTTTCTTTGGAGATAGCTTTGAAGTAACTCCTCGTGTGTTGAGTAATCCAAACGGCATTTATTGGCAACATTTTTGTAAAGGGGACGTGATAATCAGCAAAGTCAACTGTGACTTCCAATACTTCTGAGACGACTCATTTAAAGGCTAAACTGTTTTTAATAGACCAAGATATACCTAAACGACGTTTTGCGCATCCAATCTTCACTTATGATAACCTTTTCGTTTTCAAATTGAATCACTCGGAATAGACTTATGAAATCTTCCAATTAATACTTACTGTCAGTCTTGCTGTCTCCATCACTTCTAACACCATCATCTCGCGCTTGCTAAAAGAAACAGCACACAATAAGAATTGTTGACCGTGATGGTGTGTGATTAATGTGAAAGACAATGTTTAGCATGGCGGTCACAGCAAAGGTGCAATGAACAAAGTGGCGCAGCGTCATCCTTGTTGCGTTCTGTGACGCCGAAATTTTTAGACTAATTGCTTTTTGGCACTTACTGTCTGTGTTTCTGTGTTTTTCGTTCTCTTTTTATGCTTACTAAGGACCCACTCTCCCGATCTGAACTTTCTCTGAAAATATCAACGCAGAAACCACCTATTTAGTACTACTAACATAGATTCACTCTGAAGAATTAATACTCTATGTTCTTTATATGCGCATTGCGCATTGACGTACCCTTAGTTTGGATTTCCTTCTGAGCTTTGCCTTGTAATCAGCGGTGTTTTGCTGCGATTGACTGTCAATTTCTGAGTCATTTTTATCTGTCCTTCTTTTTGATTTTACATCACAGTCTCCGCCGGCTTCTTTTCGTTTCCGTTCCTTGCAATCGCTATTCAAAATGATAGACAATTTTTTGTTACAAAAATACGGGGTTTGTCATATTACGTCTTATCATATTTTGAAACCATTTCATCTTGCAAATGTAATAAAATTTCAGCGGTACACCTACCTTTGTGTTGGCTGCCTAATACATTCGTCAGTGTGGAGTAACACATGACCTATATTCAACCGGAGCTCCTCACAATCTCTCTATTAACAAAAAAATGAGCGATACTTTAGTTATCCTGTTTGTAAGTATGTGCAAAAATTAGACTTGTAGCTTGCCCCTTACGTTTACAGTTACAGTACAAAATACCGATACCTGTGAAAAATTGGGCCTCCATTCCTTTGCAATGCATTCTGCCATCTGTTGATATGAGATGGATCAAAGTATCAATGAAGTGGTTGCCAGTTCACAACAACCTTCCAAATTCACTTTTCCATACACAGGTTTGCTCAGTATGTTTTAATGAATATATCTACAGGTACCATACAAAAGTACTCTTCCAACCTTAAGCATGAACACCCCACAGCTTTTGCCATCTTCCTGTACCGCGTAATTAATGTTGACGTCCTTCCAAACTGTGTGGTCCTGGACTGTTCCGTCTTGGAGACGGCAATTTAAAAACAACCTACGAGAAAACATGACTTAGTTTCCAATGCGCGCTAAGTTAATAAGTATATGCAGACACTGCAGTGTAGCAGTATAAACAGAACTAATAAACACAGATCTTACCTGAATTTTCTGCTAAATTCTGAGCAATCTTGCGAACAGTTGCCAATAGGGTCGTAGTAGATAATTTCTTTTTTTCTCATATCTACACCCTAACCAAAAAAAAAGGTTCGTAATAAGCTGATGAAAAACATACTTTATTTCACTAAAAGACAAACTTAAACTCCACTTGTTTCTAAGCGTCCATGCCATCGTCTGAATCAGCAGTCCTAAGGTGCAAGTCCACATCTTCTTAACGGGTGTTTGCTTTTGAGTGGAGATCCTCTTTTGAGGGGGGGGGGGGGGGGGGGGCTACATAGAGATGAGCATGCCATTGGAAGAAGGGAGGAGGGGTAATAGACGGTATAGGATTGTTGTTTACCACTTGATGGGCCCTTTTACCGAGGGGGATTACAATCGGGGGGCTGGGAGGGAGGGTATGTTAGGGGCGCTTATAGCCTCCATTTTAGGGTATATATTTCTTGCTGCTGAAAAATTGACAACTTACCGAGTACATGAGGATCTTGCACGAAATAATTTTGCTAAAGTGAGTTAAACGCTAAACTATAATGAGGTAGCCTACCCCTAAACACCAATGAGATTGTCCTCTGTTAATCGGCAGCAAAAGCAGGTCCACTTCTTCAAAAGGACCCTTGAGCAGAAATACAAAAAACATTATCTATTTTTCTGCAATGAAAGTGTAATATGCAGCACGGCCTGCATGAAAATGTCCCTTCGTTGTGTTGAACAGAATCATTGCAATTCCAGTACATGTGTATACTGAAAACGGAGGAAGCAAGACTTCGACAAGCATCCTGTCTCTTCCCTTTTCCGCGTTTATGGGAGGCGGCGTGGCTCTGTGTTTGGTACGCCACACTTATAAACCGAAGTTCCCGGGATCAAGCGCTGTTCTAATTACTTGGATTTGCTATCATTGTGGCCTCGTTTTCAAAGCTAAGGTGGTGCTATGTAAGAAGCCAAATGGTCTGCCCACTTGCCAAATGGGGAGCATAAGAAATGTTATGTCTGACTTGTGCTAATTTTTCAGTAATTTATGTAGTGTCCCCAAATATTACTGTTTTGCTTTTTGCTTATACAGTAGTGCAAGCACGGTAGCGTTTAGAAGTTCAGGCTAATCCTTCCCCTTTCCGCGGGTTGTCGCCTTACCTTTGATTTCCGCAGTGTTGATAGATTTCCTCCTTGTTTGATTAAGGTCTCCAATCTCGCCCAAAAGAATGAGTCCAAGGTGGTTACTTTTCTACCACTCTATGAAACCAACCAAAAACGATGGAAATAAGCTGCTGTATTGTTCCAGGAAAATATTACATGTTACATGTTGTTAGTTTTCCTAACAACTAAAATGTGTAGCTCTAGATGGCAGGTCATCTGGACAGGAAAAAAAAAAAAGCATTTAGCGCTTACCCCTGTGAGACATCCTTCCTCGAGGTATGCCATAAAATAGTTGATAACCTGGTAAAAACGAAAGAAAGAAAGAAAGGCAGAAAGAAAGATCACCCTTTGTTTCTTCTTCTTCTTCTTCTACCGAAGTTAGCCCTCCCCCGCCCACCAATAAGAAGCTGGTATTGGTTTCAATTTACTTAGATTTCTCCTTATGTCTTACAAATAATATTTAATAACAAACCTAATAATTTTACCTCATCATTCAGCCAACCATACCGTGGGTGGATTGTGTTGAAGCTGCGTGCTGTTATGGGAATATTGTATCGCCATACCAGAATCTCGTCAGCTTTGCTCTTCTGGTATGCTTTCCATTTCACCATCACCTAAAACAAAAGGAATTGTATCAATTACATATGGTTTATGCAACACGACCTGACATTATTACGAACAAATAATCAAACCAGTATCACTAAATCGCTAAAAAATTACAAACTATAACATTGCTAAGATTGCTCTGAAAGATATTTGTACAAGCTATAAATCTTTTATTATTCAATATCAAGTGAACTTGTCAGTCTTGCAGGTAATGAGTTTAATGGAGCAACTCCTCCATCAGTAATTGTCGGCTTTACTGCGTTTGAATTGCATGGCTTGGCTATCAACCGTATTCTTATTTGTGGTTCCTTGACTCTTAAGTGAACTAAGGAACGCTTGACGAATCTATTAGTAGCAAATACTCCTTGCAGCGAACCGCTTTGCAGATATATTAATGCTAAAACGCCGTCTATGCACTAAATAATCCTACTGCCGATCGGAAACCGGAAACGATCGTTTAGTTGCATACCGTACACTTCATTTACATTTGTTATATATTTGCAATTTTTTTTACATACAGATTTTTAGTCACATTTACTCACATGTGGTCTTATGAACGTTTTCTTTAATTGTATGAGTTATGTAAATATTTTGCGTATATAGTTCGTGTAACAAATTTATCACATTGATCTTACCTCCTCTCTGCATTTAGACGACACTGAATCACTGTGAGAGGAATGTCCTGTGCCAACATTCCCTCGGGTTTCTGCGCAATAAATTTTTGATTAGTAGTTTAACGCCATCTCAATTCCATGTCGTTGGTCATAATTTGTGTTGTGTTTGAAAAAAAAAATACTGTTGTTTTGTTGTATAAATACCTCGAATATCCACATTGCTGAGATTAGGGGCATCTTGCTCGGCCTCCATTATATGTTCTGTGAAAAAGGAATATTTGTATGGCTAAAGCTTTGCAATGAAACCAATGGAGGCTTTATGGACTGGTGACGAAAATGAAAAATGTTTACCTTCTCTAACTTCCTTGCTTGTCTCATCGTTGCTGACATTCTGGTCACAAGGCTCTATAATATAAGATCAGATACTATTATACCAGTCTTGTAGGTGCAAAACGCAATATTTTCCCTTTTTTTCCTCTTATAATCAAATCTTCTAACTTTTGTTGGAACACCACAGAGCGTGATTTGGTGTTCTGGGCCTATGCTTTAATTATTTCAAGATTTCCGCTTGTGATAGGCACAAGACCTACCTCCCACTTTTATGTTTTCATATCCCAATATCAATATCAATATCATATCAATAGCATTCTTCTTCTTCTTCTTCTTCTTCTTGTTCTTATTGTAATTGTTTTTGTTATTTTCTGTTGGCATACCTTGGAAGTTGGGCGCTACGCTTCTCATTGGTTCCAGACTGACATAGTGATTCTCGCTTAGATGGCCTAGTAGTAGTGGTTCTCCTTCTTGATTATCTGCCTCTACTATCACCTGGTGGCAGTCGGTGTCGAGGCTTGTAACCACCCTTATCGTTCTCCCAAGGGCATGAGCCAATGCAACGAGAACGATATGGTCTCCCCATGTTCCATCCTTACTCATGCTCTCCAAATAAGAAGCCAAGTCGTTGTTTGGAACAAAGGAAGAGATGTCGTCATCAAAAATCTAAAATTAGATCATGGATTAAGGATCATGAGTTTGCTGTAAGGTTGGATGGCCAGGATTGAGCATATTACGCTTCAAACGCAGCGTAAACATTTTGCAAACACAAATCATTCATCGTATGTGATTGTAAGGATATCCTATCTTCTACCTACCGCTAATGCCTGCCACTAGGCAGGCATAACTGTAATATTCATTATTGTATTTATAAAATTGTAGCCGTCCTCAGACACTTACGCCGTTCGAGTCATTTTTCAATGTTTCTACAGCAATTCGCCTCAGGTTGGTGTGACTGTGGTCCGATTCTCCGACACGTTCCATCTGATCAGCAACAGCGTGAAACAAGCAATTTCCGTCATTGGGTATATTATCTCTCATTTGAAGACCAGAGCTGTGGATGTGTTGGAGCAATCGAGCTTCGTTTTCTTGGAGAGCTTTGTTTTCTTTGATGGATTGCTTTATGGCCTCCCGCATGTCATGGAGAAATCGCTGAGAGGAACCTTAAAGGAAATGACAAGAGAAGAAATGTTTTCATGTCGTCCGTGGTAATTGACGTACCTAACGCACACTGTATTATTTTGAACATCGGACTTTCAATTAAATTTTCGTTCAGAAGACCAGAGGTGGTCGGTGGCTCGAGATAAGGTTGTTATCTGTATTGTAAGGTTATTTCCTACGGCAAGAAACTTCAATCCTTTTTACTGATCGAATCGGCAAAGGAAGGGAATTATATTTAATTAAGGGAAGTTGAGACTGGGACAACTACACTCCTTCAGAAAATTTCCTACCAGGACAGCCGGCTTTAGGTTTGCGCCGATCGTCTGTCATCTGTTGACCACTTTGCTGAAGAAAAAAAAAGAAGAAGAAGAACAGAAAGAAAGGAAAAGAAAACACGTATTATGTCGGAGACATGAAATTATTTCAATACTCACATTACTAGACTTAGACAATCGAGTGCTTCTGAATTATTTTACGCACCTTTTGTGGGCCATTGTAACTGAACGTTGATGGCTGATCAGGCTTGTTGCTACTGCTTGCCGCCTGCTTGCCGGCTGGTGCCTCACTGATGGACCCTGACATCATAGTTTCGGGAACGGAACTCTCGTCTTCCCCTTTCTTCCTTTGCACGCTTCTCAAAAGCAAAATCCCATCGCTATCATGTTGAAGGCTCCTATTTGGTCCGGTGTGGGCGCGAATCGCTTTCTCTAACTTATTTCGGTAAACGTCGTTGATGTGTACATTACTGGTGTGTATTTTCAGACGCATCATGAACAGGTGATTTCCGGGAAGCATCATATTGAAGGAGTAGTTGGAGCGGTTGATGCTGTTGTGCAATTGTTCCTCTACTTCCGTGTTGATGATTGCATTAAGCTCGGGAACCAGAGTCACTCGTCGCAACAAATCTTTTGGACAAGACGAGTTTTTTTCGTAAAAGCGATCATATAGAGAGTACCGATCCGATACGCCAGTAACTGGATGAAGATCGTCTCCGTGTACCTCAGAGCCAAATCGAAGTGCTTTCGGGAGAGAAGCACCTTGAACCCAAGGCAAGTGTCGAACCAGGCTACCTTCCTCCGCTGCACTGATGTTGGTTTCCGATGGTGAAAACAACCTGCCATCATGTGGTCTAAAGAAATGTGGGATTGTATTGTTTGCGTGCGCTGCTAGACGTTGTGGCATATCGGAGATGTTTACAGAGGGTGGAAATGCGAGCGATCGCAGCAAGTCCACGTAATCTCTCGGGCTTTCTCCTCTCAGTACAAATTTGATGCAATAGACCACCATGTGTGGACACGAAGCAGATGCCCATCCCCCTAGAAATATAACAATAATTTCAATTTCATAATTTCATAAAGCCATTGACCTTTCAAATGATTGATAAGACATCACGTGCAGTGGTTTTACGTCCGATTAAACCTTGTCCTTATTAGTACGCGGTGTTGAATGTTTTTGACGCATGCTAATTTCCAACGTTCACAAAAGCATCATTGTTATTAACTCTCTTGACACACGCTATTCCAGGAATGTTTTTTAAGCCGTTCAAAAAAATTCGCAGCACGTGTTTTATCGGGTCTAAAACCACTCGGCTGCACCTCGTGGTTTTAAATCCCGATGAAACACTACTGCTCGTGTTTTGAACATTACATTTTAAATCGTACATATCTGGCATAAACAAAATAGCACTATACTATGAACGACCGCATAAGCAAATTTAACTTTCATTTAATTTTTTTTTTTATTCCTATTTTTAAATTTGTTGGAATTCAATTGATTTATTGGGATATCGAAGCTTTTTAACTATATTCTCATTGTCTGTCCCAGCCTCCTTTTTTTGGACAGTGATTAATCGATTAATATTAACCTAAATATAAATTCAAAGTACTGGTTATTTTACGTACCAGATGCCCCCCAGATTTTTGTGAAAATCTTCTGAAAATTTTCAGGAATTCCCAGTTTCGATCTGAGGTGTGTAACACAGTCTGCTTTTGACATTCGTGTAGAGTCATGGACGCCATACCTGCGGCAGATTGCTTGAAGAGTTTTGACCTACGGAATTGATCGATACTGAATATTTAATGCTTAAATGATATGCATAATTGTGACATATATCAGGGCGTTTGCAACCATCTTCTAAAGATTGCAATGAAAAGTACGTGACGGCCATGTTGGTCTACCACAAAAAGGAAGCTAATGGGAAGCAATGTAGCGACGTAAATTGGTTCGCGTTACACCCAAAATTTGTATGGCGGTACGCTGTATTTGTATTTCGAATTCAATATAATGCTTGTGTTTGACTTGTGAAGGTCTGCATCTTGCTTGACATATTATTTTACTTACCTGTGCGAAGTGCATCATTTCGATAAGTTCTTCTTCAGAAGGAGTGTTTTCAATGAGAAATTTCTCGTCGTTTTGTTCCGTTTTGTCTGCGACATCATGTTCATGAGGAAGTCGTCTACATTTCCTGTGCTCTGTATTGTAAACCATGTTTCCTCTTCTAGTACTCTGCCCAATCCAGGGTGCCCAGAACGAGTAACTCGGTTTCACTGTATATGGATTGCTACTTTGATCTGTTGGGGCGAGAAAATAATTGTGTTACCGAGACGTTCGACAGGAGAGGAAGAAAGGAAGGAGTGAATGAAAAATTACAGACGGCCAACGAAAAAAACAACGGAGTATTTGGGTAAGCCGGTTCATAGATAGAGTTTACTCGTTGTACGAGTTCACTTCTAGCCCGATTCAAGTTCTCTTCATTTTTTGGTTTTTATTTTGCCTTGATATCTTTGATTGCGTTTTTTGTTTTCATAATAATCCGCGTACTGCTGTTGGAAGCATTGAACAGGAGCAAGATTTTGTTATTGTCAACGCGAAGAGTTGAGATCATTTTTGGTAGCAAATTAACCCGATTCCTTATTCATCCTTGCCTTAAAGGGTCTGTCCAGTTAGCTTCAATCACTATCCCTTGTGAAGCCCACGAATGAGGAAAATAAATGCATGGCCTTCTACATTTTGCCCGCAAAGGGAATAGGTTCTTGGTTATTCTGGGTTTCCTGAGTACGCAAAAAGATGGTGCTTGAGTCGGGCAGATAGTACTTCTTCAACGTCAATTTTCTCATGGGAATGGTATCTCTGCTTCAGGTGTATGCACCTAAAGGTATTAATTTCCTACGGAAGTTTATGAATTCTAAGGGATGTTGTATATCTCTCTCAATAGTAGCGAATCACAGTTCCGGATAATGGCTTTAGTGATAGATGATTAGAAATTTTTCGGTTTGTTACGAGCACATCCTTGTCTAAACGAGAATAACAACAAGAATAACAAGAAGAAGAAGAAGAAAACACAAAGAGAACAATAAAAGTTAGATCCTGCATAGTTGGATGGATGGATGGATGGATGGATGGATGGATGGATGGATGGATGGATGGATGGATGGATGGATGGAGGGAGGGTTGGATGGATGAATGGATGGATGGATGGATGGATGAATGAATGGATGACTGTACGGATTCATCGTGGTTTGGATGCTTATACCTCGGATAAGTCCGCGAGCTATAATCGAAAGCTCAATTTGTCGCCAAAACGTTTCAATATCAACTTCGTCGTTTTGGCCTGTCAGATCTGGAACCTCAAGGTCATCAACTGAAAGATACAAAGACATTGCTTTTGTATTATAAAGGGCAGTATGATATGTATAACTCTGGACCCTTGTAATGAACAAGTCTTACCCTATGTATTTATCTTTCCTAAGACCAAAAAGTCCAGACAGGAAGAGATATCTAAACTATAGCTAACAATATGGTCAACACGAAAACAACTGAATTCCTGTCTAGAGCAAAAACTCTTTCATGATACTTACGAGCCATAGAAAAGCATCCCTTCTTGCACAAGTCCCAGACAAGAATGGGCGGGTGATAGCCACAGCGCGAACAAAAGAACTCGTAACCATGATCACTGAGGGCCTCAAAATGGAGATAGGCGTTTCTAAAAACGTTGTCACCAACGTCAATTTGTAGTGTGTTGCGTAGGACAGCTGCAGTTCTGCCGACTGCCGTATTTTCCTACAAGTAAAGATCGATCATCGGTATTAAACTTTTTTATATTGATTAATAACGCACACGATAATAGTCAAACTGAACAAAGAATCCTATTCTAGCGTTCATGTGAATGGGAGAGGGTTATGTCAGGAAACTTTAATTTCGCGGATTTTTTGTAATTTTTGCCATATATCCCAACAAGTAAAGATCGATCATCGGTTTTAAACTTTTTTGTGTTAATAACGCACATGGCTATAGTTAAATTGAACAAAGAGAGGCATGTGGAAAATTTAATTTCGCGGAATGTTTTAATATAAAAAATTTGGCTCAATACCTTTTACTATTTTCGTTTTAAATAGTTCAACTGCAAATAAAAGCAATCAAACATCGTCTTGGAGCTCTCGGCTAACTGCAAGAACTGCTAACTAGTTGATCAATTATAACCAAATAAGTAATTAACTGATTATGAAGAAGTAAGTAACATTGGCATTAAGCATATAACAAGCTCTATAATATACCTTCATATACTCTCTCATGAAGAGCATCAGGCGGAGAGTAAAAATGTGCCTGTCGTCAAAATTGTGAAGGCCGTCATCAAACTCCTGATATCTGTACAGCATGTGACATTCATCGCACCTTTTGTAGAAAGTATTGACATCTAGAAAGAAAGCAGAAAGCCAACGTATTCGTCGTTTAGCTAGTTTGTCTGGATTTAGCAGGTAGGGAAGTCTAATCCACAGTTATGTTACTGACTGCTTCACGCCTGAAAAAGACACCGATGGGGAAAGATAATTTTGACATTTTCTGGGATACACGAACAAGGAGTGCATACGATGAAATGCAAGCATTACCGAACTAGGCGTATGTTAAAGTGGTGCTGATTTCTTAAAAAAAATCGTTCGGTCCATAGCAAAGAAGAGCTGTTTATGGAGGGACGACTTATTTTAAAGACACTCTTCAAGGTTCATGACATAATTACTCGAATAAAAAAACTGCGAGTTTTGGAATACCTGTTTTCACGTTCATCAAATCTATTATCATGGCTCTTCCAGTTATTTGGTATGGGTCCCCTAGAGAATTACCACAGCTGAAGCATTTCTCCTCCTTAGGCTTTAGGTCAGAAGGGAAACCACTCATGTGTTGTCTAGGGAGGAGCGATGGTAACCTCTTGTTGCGAAGCTGGTACGTGATCATGTCGGTTAACCCTTTACCCGATGGAGGATAAAAAGTACCCGACTCCTGACTTTGGCTCTGGAAAACTTCAGCGTTATCAGCATCCTCATCAATTTGCTCCTCGTCGAATTCCTGGTCACTGTCCTCTAAAGCGTCCTCTAGCAGCACCCTTTCTTCCTGGTAGAGAAACCATTTCGATATGGCTTTATGGATGCATGCTACTTTTGCCCTGCAGCATCGGCATGACCATTTTGCCGTTTTTGAGTCGAATGTAACGACAACACGACCAAAGCGTGACCAGTAGTGTACACCACCATCAAAAACTGAAAGAAACACATTTCTGCGAGAATGAATTTCATTATCTTCAATTGGAAATCGAACAACTAGAGGACAGCCGCCTTCTTTAGCTTTCTCTCTGTGATTCAAACACATTTGTTTCCTCTTTTCGTTGAACCACTTCAAACGGCCTCCGCCTATCTCTTCAAGGGAGTCGTTATGAAGTGACACTGGAATTTCAAATGGTCGCGCGAATTGCACACTCTGGAGATGTACACACTCGAATGCTGGATGACCGCTTCTCCTGGCTACCTGGGCAGCATCCAAGCATTCATCCACTTCGCATGAGCTGGGAACGGGATTTGTGTCGAGCGTGAAGTTTGTCTTGTGTTGACAGTGAATAGGATGCCCTGTTCCGGAGAAAGTTCGACTAATCAAAAAGATTCCGTTTTCAAAATCTACACAAACCCCCTTTAGATGACGGCCAGGACCTACTGCCGCTTCCACTTTTCGTTTATGTTGGTCTCGTGTATGACGCTGCAATGCTTTCTTGTTTGGGTAGCTTTTGTGGCATTGGGAACAAACAAGTTTGCCTCCTGACAGCTCTCCTTGGGGTTCCTTTGCTTTTTTCTCTATTTTGTCCGTTTTTTTTAGTTTTTTAGCGGCAGAAGTTTCCGCTTTAGCCACTGCCACGTTAAAATGGCTGTTGAGGTGAACAACCATTGCATCCCGTCTGTCGCTCAAGTGTAAGCAATAAGGGCAATGCCAGTGGCCACGATTATCAAAGGTCTTTCCGGTTGACGTCGAGCAATGGAGAATGCACTTTAGAATGGTTTTATCTGAAAGTAATAATTATTGTGCAAGGAATTAAAAAAAATTCCTTTTCTGTTACCGGCATATCGTTCGACAGAAAACCTTTTGCAGTTCTAAGATAGATAAGTAGAGGAGTCTCAGGGCTGATTAGACACCCTTGCCTTTTTTTGTCGTCCACGGTTAACCGAGGAAATATAAACGCAACATGATGGAAATGAAATTAAAATTTCAAATAAGACAAAGTTAATCTGTTAATCCGGGCCGGGGGGGGGGGGGGGGGGGGTGGATTTAAACTGTTACACAACAAGCTAGAGAACAGTACGGAAGCAGTTAATGGTTAACGGAACGTGACCCTTCCTGGCCCCGGGAGGCGTTTCTTGTCTGATATCGTAACATGTTAGGCAATAATTGTAGTTTATTCCTTTGCTGACACTTAAAGCCATGGTTCTATTGAAATATTCCAGTTGTTTCCACTGTAAGCAAGCAGAAAACTCTATCATTTTCTTGACTTTTGTCTCGCCTTGTCTAGTTTCAAAAAGTACAGCTTTGCCGTGAACACGTTAAAAGTCAGCGCATGAACGGATTGAATGCGGAACGGAAGGATTATGAACTATAATGCGAACCAGTGATGTTAGAGTCATTATAAGTTTATGAATGTTGTACACTTTTAGATCTTAGTGTACGTGAAAAGAAAAAAAAAGACTAAAAAAAAAAAAAGGCCGTGATAGGTAACTGTACACGCATTTCGCAAAACTTGTTGCAGAAGTTTATTTGTTGTTTATCGTGCTCTCTGTTATCACAGTTTTACCGGTTTGGAAAGGGCCCGAAACACAACCCACACAGCTAAAATACAGCTGAAAAAAAAAAGAGCTGTCACATCCAGGTTAGTGCTCTACTTTCCCAGTTTAGGGACAATATTTACAAATAATCACTCAGCTTGTAAATCCCGAAATCGTAATTTGCTGGTGCAGTCAAGCAGCGGAGGTGTAAAAAAAAAAAAAAAAAAGATAGAGTACGTACACGCTGGACACTTAATTAACACGTTTACCCTGAGATTCTGGGCGAAATAATAGTACAAATAGAAAGCTAAAAAAATTAATCTTTTTTTCAAACTGAACTAGTTAGAAGTTTGCCGAATATTCATATTTTCTTCGGCATTTCTGCTTAATCGAGATCACTTTAGACATAGGCTAATCACCTTCTCGTGTTATCCTCTGAATCCAGTGCCTTTTCCGAAAATGTTCCTTGAGTTTACATTCCTTGGGTAGCGGTTGCCTCTTGGTCTTCGGGCAAAGGCTGCAGTGATATAGGCGCCCGTTACACGGTGGAGGGCAGTCCTCGTCGCCGCAACGATCAAATTGGTCAGGGAATTCAGTGTCGACAGGGATGATAGAAATGTGATCGGAAGATTTTCCCTGTAAAGAAAATTGGGCAATTATCAAGGTGCAATATACGTAAAATTGAAAGGAAGAAAAATTTTAAAACTCAACACAATTCACTCACCTGCATTACTAGCTTTCAGCACGGGGAAGCTGATTTCGTCCGAATAATTCTATTGTAGATCTGAACAAAATATTGCACCCAATGGCAAGTAACGACCAGTATCGAACAAAGAAAGATATAAATACATTTACGGAAAACTCTCTCTTTCCACACCCTTATGTCAACCCTCAAACCACCTTCCAATCATCTCACAGTAAGTACAGGAAAAGTAGGGAGTTCATCCGGAGAAAGCCCACGAATTTTCTGGATAGGCTCCATTTAATACACCGGAATCGGAAATCACCTTCACTAAGGCAGCAAAAACCATGAACATGTGTAAAAACCAAGGCGTTCAGTGTTACAATAATACCGCTTTTATAAACAAATGCAGTTGTTTAATTGATTGCGTTTCATTTGGGGTAGAAGTAGGAAAAGCAGAGGCCTCTTTCGCGCTCAAGCGCGTGGCGAGAAATGAAGGACTGGAGAGAGTAAAAGAACATTTTTTTCCTCCCATTTCCGAGTTTTCACTTTTTTGTTTGTGGAGGAGCATCTGCGGAGGAGAAAGGAGCTTATAGCTGATCGCGAAAGAAAGGATAGTAGTTTAGGATGCCAGCTACAACAACAAATTTAGAAACATGAACAGAAAGCAAATGGAAGCAACAAGTGAATCAAACTGGCGGAAGCTGTAGTCAGGCTAGAAAGAGCTGTTGTAGATAAGAGGACGTTCCGGGGGGAGGGGGGAGGGGGACTCTCCTAGAAAGGGGCGGGGATGCTAGTCGTCTCGCTTAGGAGTGTAAAGTTTGGATTTTGGTCTCACTTAAGGTGTTATCGGCAAAACGCCATTATATGTAGCCGTGAAGGTCTCGTTTAGGGTTGCATGCAAAAAGTCACTGTATTTTTTATCTGTCTGTGTAAAAAAAAAGCTTGATACACGCCCTGATTGGTTATCTTTTAGGGGTAATTCAAAATTTCCCACGAGCATCCACGCCCCTTTCAAAGGGGAGGCCCTCCTCCCCCCGGGAGTACGCCAAATTTTGTTTTTTGGAGTTTCCACGTGGTAATAGAAACGTGACAACGACCAATTTATTTTTAACTTGAGTTAAGCCGACAAGATAAGAGCTGTCCAATAAACGTATGGTTTGAAAGTAAGAGTAACGCAATTGGATATTTCTTCCCCAAAGTATAATTTGCTTGCATACGGTATTTCCGATATTCCGGCAACGTCGGAATTTCCGTTTTGAGGTTTTTGGACAGAAATCAGTGCACTTCTTAATTGTACGGTAGACGGATGTCCGTCTTATCGAGAGTAAAGTGACTGATTTGGACCTGAAGATGTTGTTTAATTTATAATACATGCTTATTAAAGAATGATTTATGTCAATTAAGGCCTTGTATATTGTGCAAAAGCTTGACGTGACCTGCTGTCAGTCTCGCAGAAACAATGTTGATGAACTTTATTTGGCCTGGCCTCCAGTAATTTTACGAATAATCGGAGCTTGTTGTCAGTGTTTGTGTATTGAAACTTAAGTACGCTTTATTGCAGCCTGATATGGTATCTCGGGGCTTGACTAATGTTTTTTGGCGTGATTTAGTTATAAATCTTGCAAACAAAATTTAATACGTCACTCACATTTAATGCTACAAATATGTCACACATGTGTTTCACGCCCCAGTCACTCCTTGCTCGCTCAACATGTGACTTGTTTCCTTTACGTAAATCCGCAAACGTGTTGCATGGTTTACTTTTATGTACAACAAATCCCCGATGAAGTTAGTTAGTCTAACGTAACGCGTCGGATAATAGAAAGTTTTTAGTTCGTTCAGTGCCACTTACTTAAAAATTAATTTCAACAATTAGGCTTGTTACTTGTATCTCGGGGCTTGATATTGTAGTGTGAAATAATATTACGATATCGGCGCTTGATATTTGTTGCATGCGTAACAGACAACTTGATTTCGTTTCATTGGGGCTTGGTATTGTACCTCGGGGCTTGCGATTGTTGTGTCGAATAATATTACGATATCGGGGCTTGGTATTGTTGCCTGCGTAAGAGACAATTTGACTTCGTTTCATTGGGGCCTGGTATTGTGACCTCGGGGCTTGATATTGTCGTGTCGAATAACGATTTCGGGGCTTGATATTGTTGTCGCGTAAGACACAACTTGATTTCGTTTCATTGGGGCCTGTTATTGTACCTCGGGCTTGATAATGTTGTGTCAAATAATCTTACGATATCGGGGCTTGATATTGTTGCCTGCGTAACAATAAACTTGATTTCGTTTCATTGGGGCTTGGTATTGTAGCTTATTGTGACCTCGGGGCTTGATATTGTTGTGTCGAATAATCTTACGATATCGGGGCTTGATATTGTTGTCCCGTAAGACACAACTTGATTTCGTTTTATTGGGGCTTGGAATTGTGACCTCGGGGCTTGATATTGTTGTGTCGAATAATCTTACGATATCGGGGCTTGATATTGTTGTCGCGTAAGACACAACTTGATTTCGTTTCATTGGGGCTTGGTATTGTACCTCGGGGCTTGATATTGTAGAGTGAAATAATATTACGATATCGGCGCTTGATGTTGTTGGCTGCGTAAGAGACAACTTAATTTCGTTTCATTGGGGCCTGGTATTGTACCTCGGGGCTTGATATTGTTGTGTGTGCCCAATAACGATTTCGGGGCTTGATATTGTTGTCGCGTAAGACAAAACTTGATTTCGTTTCATTGGGGCTTGGTATTGTACCTCGGGGCTTGATATTGTAGAGTGAAATAATATTACGATATCGGCGCTTGATGTTGTTGGCTGCGTAAGAGACAACTTAATTTCGTTTCATTGGGACCTGGTATTGTACCTCGGGGCTTGATATTGTTGTGTGTGCTTCGGGGCTTGATATTGTTGTCGCGTAAGACAAAACTTGATTTCGTTTCATTGGGGCCTGGTATTGTACCTCGGGGCTTGATATTGTAGTGTGATTTAATATTACGATATCGGCGCTTGATATTTGTTGCATGCGTAACAGACAACTTGATTTCGTTTCATTGGGGCCTGGTATTGTACCTCGGGGCTTGATATTGTAGAGTGAAATAATATTACGATATCGGCGTTTGATGTTGTTGGCTGCGTAAGAGACAATTTCGTTTCATTGGGGCCTGGTATTGTACCTCGGGGCTTGATATTGTTGTGTCGAAAAATCTTACGATATCGGGGCTTGATATTGTTGTCGCGTAAGACACAACTTGATTTCGTTTCATTGGGGCTTGGTATTGTACCTCGGGGCTTGATATTGTTGTCGCGTAAGACACAACTTGATTTCGTTTCATTGGGGCCTGGTATTGTACCTCGGGGCTTGATATTGTAGTGTGAAATAATATTACGATATCGGCGCTTGATATTTGTTGCATGCGTAACAGACAACTTGATTTCGTTTCATTGGGGCCTGGTATTGTACCTCGGGGCTTGATATTGTTGTGTCGAATAATCTTACGATATCGGGGCTTGATATTGTTGTCGCGTAAGACACAACTTGATTTCGTTTCATTGGGGCTTGGTATTGTACCTCGGGGCTTGATATTGTTGTCGCGTAAGACACAACTTGATTTCGTTTCATTGGGGCCTGGTATTGTACCTCGGGGCTTGATATTGTTGTGTCGAATAATCTTACGATATCGGGGCTTGATATTGTTGTCGCGTAAGACACAACTTGATTTCGTTTCATTGGGGCTTGGTATTGTACCTCGGGGCTTGATATTGTTGTCGCGTAAGACACAACTTGATTTCGTTTCATTGGGGCCTGGTATTGTACCTCGGGGCTTGATATTGTTGTGTCGAATAATCTTACGATATCGGGGCTTGATATTGTTGTCGCGTAAGACACAACTTGATTTCGTTTCATTGGGGCTTGGTTTTGTACCTCGGGGCTTGATATTGTAGAGTGAAATAATATTACGATATCGGCGCTTGATGTTGTTGGCTGCGTAAGAGACAACTTAATTTCGTTTCATTGGGGCCTGGTATTGTACCTCGGGGCTTGATATTGTTGTGTGTGCCCAATAACGATTTCGGGGCTTGATATTGTTGTCGCGTAAGACAAAACTTGATTTCGTTTCATTGGGGCTTGGTATTGTACCTCGGGGCTTGATATTGTAGAGTGAAATAATATTACGATATCGGCGCTTGATGTTGTTGGCTGCGTAAGAGACAACTTAATTTCGTTTCATTGGGACCTGGTATTGTACCTCGGGGCTTGATATTGTTGTGTGTGCTTCGGGGCTTGATATTGTTGTCGCGTAAGACAAAACTTGATTTCGTTTCATTGGGGCCTGGTATTGTACCTCGGGGCTTGATATTGTAGTGTGATTTAATATTACGATATCGGCGCTTGATATTTGTTGCATGCGTAACAGACAACTTGATTTCGTTTCATTGGGGCCTGGTATTGTACCTCGGGGCTTGATATTGTAGAGTGAAATAATATTACGATATCGGCGTTTGATGTTGTTGGCTGCGTAAGAGACAATTTCGTTTCATTGGGGCCTGGTATTGTACCTCGGGGCTTGATATTGTTGTGTCGAATAATCTTACGATATCGGGGCTTGATATTGTTGTCGCGTAAGACACAACTTGATTTCGTTTCATTGGGGCTTGGTATTGTACCTCGGGGCTTGATATTGTTGTCGCGTAAGACACAACTTGATTTCGTTTCATTGGGGCCTGGTATTGTACCTCGGGGCTTGATATTGTAGTGTGAAATAATATTACGATATCGGCGCTTGATATTTGTTGCATGCGTAACAGACAACTTGATTTCGTTTCATTGGGGCCTGGTATTGTACCTCGGGGCTTGATATTGTTGTGTCGAATAATCTTACGATATCGGGGCTTAATATTGTTGTCGCGTAAGACACAACTTGATTTCGTTTCATTGGGGCTTGGTATTGTACCTCGGGGCTTGATATTGTTGTCGCGTAAGACACAACTTGATTTCGTTTCATTGGGGCCTGGTATTGTACCTCGGGGCTTGATATTGTTGTGTCGAATAATCTTACGATATCGGGGCTTGATATTGTTGTCGCGTAAGACACAACTTGATTTCGTTTCATTGGGGCTTGGTATTGTACCTCGGGGCTTGATATTGTTGTCGCGTAAGACACAACTTGATTTCGTTTCATTGGGGCCTGGTATTGTACCTCGGGGCTTGATATTGTTGTGTCGAATAATCTTACGATATCGGGGCTTGATATTGTTGTCGCGTAAGACACAACTTGATTTCGTTTCATTGGGGCTTGGTATTGTACCTCGGGGCTTGATATTGTTGTCGCGTAAGACACAACTTGATTTCGTTTCATTGGGGCCTGGTATTGTACCTCGGGGCTTGATATTGTAGTGTGAAAAAATATTACGATATCGGCGCTTGATATTTGTTGCATGCGTAACAGACAACTTGATTTCGTTTCATTGGGGCCTGGTATTGTACCTCGGGGCTTGATATTGTTGTGTCGAATAATCTTACGATATCGGGGCTTGATATTGTTGTCGCGTAAGACACAACTTGATTTCGTTTCATTGGGGCTTGGTATTGTACCTCGGGGCTTGATATTGTTGTCGCGTAAGACACAACTTGATTTCGTTTCATTGGGGCTTGGTATCGTACCTCGGGGCTTGCTATTGTTGTGTGGAATAATCTTACGATATCGGGGCTTGATATTGTTGCCTGCGTAAGAGACAATTTGATTTCGTTTCATTGGGGCCTGGTATTGTATCTCCGGACTTGATATTGTTGTGTCGAATAATCTTACGATATCGGCGCTTGATATTGTTGCCTGCGTAACAGACAACTTAATTTCGTTTCATTGGGGCTTGGTATTGTAGTTATTGTGACCTCGGGGCTTGATATTGTTGCGTCGAATAATCTTACGATATCGGGGCTTGATATTGTTGTCGCGAAAGACACAACTTGATTTCGTTGTATTGGGGCTTTGTATTGTAGCTTATTGTGACTTCGGGGCTTGATATTGTTGTGTAGAATAATCTTACGATATCGGGGCTTGGTATTGTTGTCGCGTAAGACACAACTTGATTTCGTTTCATTAGGGCTTGGTATTGTACCTCGGGGCTTGATATTGTTGTCGCGTAAGACACAACCTGATTTCGTTTCATTGGGGCTTGGTATCGTACCTCGGGGCTTGCTATTGTTGTGTCGAATAATCTTACGATATCGGGGCTTGATATTGTTGCCTGCGTAAGAGACAATTTGATTTCGTTTCATTGGGGCCTGGTATTGTATCTCCGGGCTTGATATTGTTGTGTCGAATAATCTTACGATATCGGCGCTTGATATTGTTGCCTGCGTAACAGACAACTTAATTTCGTTTCATTGGGGCCTGGTATTGTACCTCGGGGCTTGCTATTGTTGTGTAAAATAATATTACGACAGAATATTACGAACCCGCTTTGAGAGAACTTTGTATGGCAGGGCTTCAAGGGGGCGGGGGGGGCATGGTATGGGGGGACTTCTGCTAGGGGCCTTGTATCGGGGGACTGGTATGGGGGACCTGGTATGGGGGGCTTGGTATCGGGGGTCTGGTATGGGGGGCCTGGTATGGGGGGCTTGGTATCGGGGGTCTGGGATGGGTAGGGGCCTGGTATGGGGGGCCTAGAATGGGGGGCCTGATATGGGGGGCCTGGGATTGTAGGGAACGTTCCAAACCTTTCATGCACCCATCCATTTGCTTGTACCTCGTTTCATTAATGTATTCGTTTGCTTGTTTGTTTATATATTTATTTGCTTTTCCCAGATTTGTGCGACAAAGGACAGTCATCCCAAGATGGTTTTGATAACCCTAACCACGATGCCTGCACTTTGTGTTCTCTGGGTTTTTATCAGGATCAGTACGGTGCTACACAATGCAAACAGTGCCCAAGTGGGCTGACAACTCTTGCTAAGGGTTCTACCTCTTTGGCCGACTGTGGAAGTAAGTTTTCGAAGATGGCGCGTTAAAAGGGCATTTAAAAGTTCAGGCGTGGGAGATAATAAAAATCCAAACCAGACACAAACAAACGTAAACAAACACGATACAAATATATTTTCCGTTTCCGTGGGGAGCGAATGTAAACGCGTCAAATGTGTTAATCGTAGAAGGCGATTCGTCCTAAGATGCATTTTTAATTCTACCTACCCTCAAATAACTGACTTAAAATCTACTAAGAGTCCTATTTATTCATCTTTTTATCTCAATTTTAATGTCGAAAAATTTTCGTTAGATGTCTTATCCTCAGTGCAATGTCAATTTTTTATTCATTCGTTTATTTAGTTTTTATGTTACGTATACATATGTATATATTTTTTTAACTGATCTTTTCTTTTCACAGCTATGCCTTCAATATCTTCCTTTGGACCACCCTCAATGGTATTGAACGTGACTGAAAACGAAAGAGCAGAGTTGGTGTGCATGGGAGCTGGACCACCGACACCTACTTTTTTGGTTAAAAAAACTACGCCAATACCAGGTTGTCTTAAGGTTTTAAATCACGTTTGATTGTGATGATGATGATGATGATGATGATGATGATGATGATGATGATGATGATGATGATGATGATGATGATGATGAAAAAAGTATTTTAGCGTCAACACTAGTATCGTTAGCCCAAAGTAATAGCTTTAACCTACCACAAAAAAAAAGGAGAGAGAAAAAAAAAAAAAAAACAAAAGTTGAAAAAAAAGAAAGAAAACCAAAGAAAAATAACCATCAGAACTTGAATTAATTATGCAAGCCCAACCTCGATCTATCGCCAAAGAATGGTATTTTATAGTAAGGAACCTTGCCACGGCTGCGTATATAAGAACTAGGGAGTAAAATGGGACGCAAGCACCACCAACTAACGCCATTATGCCATCTACTTGATGAAGTTGTGATACCTCAGTCATTGTCACCAGCAACGCCCATGGACGCACACTTACTCACGGAATACGTATATACTCTATGCAAACATCTCCTCAGTGTAAATTTTTTTCATTTTATACTGTAAACCTTTACACTATCAAAACTGTTGAGGGCTTTGTATTAGATGCTATTTAATCCTGGAATGACTTTGTTTATTGCTTGGCTCCACCAAATAAAATACTCTTTACTCAAACGTCACTCCCTCTTTCCGCTTTTATGACTGATATCACTGTTTCTCTCTTGCCATTTATTCATGAGACTATAACATTGCTTAAAACTTATTTTATTCGTCCTCTGATTGTAAGGATCTTTTTTTTTTTGTTATTATTATTCAGATGGATTTGAAGGACCTGTTGAAGTGGAGTACATCTATTCAGGGAGCGTGGTGACTGGCATCCGCTACATCATCGTCAGCACAACAGAACACGATGCTGGACGGTACTCCTGCACTGTCACCAACAAGTTTGGTTCGCACACGAAGGATCTTAACTTGTACGTGCATTGGTACTTCGGCGGAGGAGAAAGTGGCTCAGGTGAGAACCAAAATGAACAATTTCAAAAGATTAAAGCGACACATTCAAAGCAACGTCGGGGTATAGCTATCGGAACAGTTTTTTTTTTTTTTTTTTTTGTTCAAGACGTATCACACGGTCTCCCATATCAAACAGGGCCAAATTTTTACTTTATCCCCCGCTGGTAGATATGTCGATATCGAGCACATAAAAATAGCTCCAACTAATAAATTATACCAACTGAGAACAAATATATAACGCATAATTAACCGTTGTCTACTGTATCAGGAAAAGTCAATCGTGCTTCATAATGAGGCTTAATAATTGTGCTTCATATTTTTGTTACTTCAGTAAATTTCAGTTTTCTTTTTTAATGTCCGTTTCGTTTGAATTGAAGAGTTCCCGATTTCCTAAATAAAAAAATGCACTCCCAATTTCGGACGAAAATGGGAAAAAACAAACATGTTTCAATTTAGTAATGGTGAAATTTTTTTGCCTAATTTTCTATTGTTTCCGTAGGGGGAACTCGGATTATCTTTTTCCGAGTACACCTGTGTTACTGACTGAAAAATAATACATCTAACATTTATTCAGCAGGCCAAAAACATAGAATCACATTTCTTTAAATTCCTTGTTTGTTTCCAAACAACAACAACAACAACAAAGCTTGTGCCACAAGCAAATAAATTCGGAATACAAAAATTCTTCCACCTGCTTGTAGTCGACTAATCGAGGCGGGGGAAGAACAAAAGAATTCCTGCATGATTTTCGCTCGATGGTGTCTTTGTTTTGGTTTGGTTGATTTAATTGTTCACGCGAAGAAAAAGTCAAATTTTATTTAATGTTCTCTTCTTTCTCTTTGAAGGTGCTGGGAGATAGAAGCAGGAGAAGAACGCGTGAGATGTCAAGACATTGTTCACTTCAGTTCGCGCCCGGGGCTAGAAACGTTAACAGACATTAAAGTAGTCTAAAAACATGGTATAGTAGAAAAAATCTACCGATTAAAGAGAACAATAAAATGCGTCATCAAGAGTATATTGTTGTTATTTCTTCTGAACGCACGGAGACATTTTCTCATTTTTTTTTTTTTTTTTTTTTTACAATTAGGGTCAATTAACACTTCCCAAAAACAATCGATTACTATAAATATGAAATCGAGGCACTGTTCATCGCCCAAATTAGCTGGTTCTTTTCTTGTGATGCATGTTGTAGTTCTGGAGATCATTACAAGTGGAGAAAGTACTGTGGGTATTATTGATGTCTGGGATGCCACAAGATTCAACACACTGATCTATTAGCCTTTTTTTATCGTGAAACGCAGGGGCGTAGCCAGGGGAGGGTTCCAGGGGTTCCGGAACCCCCCCTCCCCCCCTCTCCTATTTTTAACAGTGTATCATGCGAGCGCTTGAAGTAATGGCAAATGAACTTCTATTTGCTGGCCAATATAGCGACGTAGCATAGAGCTGGGACACAGACACCAAGAATAAAGCGAGTGGATTTGCAAACGCCATTTCAAGTTTTTCTTTTATAATCACCTTGTTGACGGCAATGAAATGCCTTTTCGTCCTGAAACCCCTAGGTGTAAAACTTCAGAAGAGAGATCTAGATGTCTACGAGGCGTACACTAACAGTAATAATTTCACGGACTATCTCCAGGACATCCGAGACAACATCAAAGACATCTGGATAGAGTGGTTTGATCTGGCGGTCACTACCGCGGCAAATGTAGGTGTTGTGCCTTCCATCCGCGCTGGACCAATCAGCAGCAGCATCGCGACAATGTACCAGCCCAGACACCATCTGATTACTAAAAGAGGGCAGTTGCAATTCCCGTTATAGACCATTCACAATCAGAGATGGAAACATACTTCAATCCTACTAATGATGCTGTCTTGTTCAGCCTCTTTTATCTTCTTCCTGAGCTAGTAGCCGTCGGAGACAGAAATCCTGACATTGAAGCAGCACTGGAGTTTTATCAGAACGACCTTCCTTCTCCTCATATGGTTGAAGTTGGGCTCCTGCGATGGAAGAAAAAGTAGTGCAGCACTGAGGATGCCGACCCTCCCACCAGTGCAGTTCAGACACTCGCAGCATACGATCAAGAGTTCTTTCCTAACATTCACACCTTGATCCGCATTTTGTGCACGTTGCCGATAACTTCAGATAAATGTTAGCGCTCATTCAGTAAACTAAGAAGGTTAAAAACATACCTGAGGTCCGAGTCTGGGGTGGCGGTGATGAACATCAATTACCACCGAGACATAAATATCGAGAACGTGATGAACACGTTCGCTCAACGGCAACCAAGGCGTCTTCTGTTTGCGTAGAGTAAGGATTTTAGAGCAACCGTTTTCGTTGGAACCAATTTGGAACCCCCCCCCCCCCCTCCTTCCTAGAAATCCTACCCCGCCCCTGAAACGTACACCATTCACCTACCATATTCACTAGATCTTACTCTCAATCGCAACGACCAAGTGCTGACTCCCTTGATATTATCTGCTTGTACTTCATACCAAGTGTTTGGTGCCCTCACCCTGTTGCCTGTCATAACTTTCTGGAATGGATGTCCATGTACCTCCTGCCAGAGCACATGGTAGAGATCTGTAATTCCAACGCTAAACTCATACTGTTTTTTTTCAAGTGATGCTAATAGAAATTGCCCAGATTGAGACTACTGCAGGTCAACATGGTTCCCCTGGTAAACTTAAAAATAAACCAATGATATGGTCAGATATGGTCATCCATAAAGGCATAATGCCATGGGTTACCGTCATCATCATCAATAATAATAATAATAGTAATAATAATAATAATAATAATAATAATAATAATAATAATAATAATACTTATCTCTTTATTAACATATTCCAAGCAAATTGCTAGTTACAAGTTAAACTGAAGTAGAAAAAAAAGAACTATTAAAACCTATTTACAATTCATTTCGACTAAAAAAGAAACTACTTTCAAGCACAATTTTTTAAAGAAAATAAAAAAAATAAACAATTAAAACTAATTAAATGCCTTATTAAATAAAAAAAAAAGTCTAATAAAAAGTCTACAAATAGAGTTTAAAATGTGGAAAACTATAAATCTAGTTTAGTTCTTCTTACCCGGGAATATAATTCACATGGAAGTCCTGTTGTGACGGGTGCATTTCTGATTTGGATTCAGCAATGCTCGCAGCATGTAAACTTTGAAATTATATGCTTGAATTTACAAATACACCGGGCGAACACTATACGGCATTCGTTGATCTCTTAACTAGTTCGGATACAAACTGCAAACAACGTTCTCCGTAATGTGGCCTTGATTTATCCTATAGCCACCGGCACCCAGTGGCTCTTCCACTTGTAGAAAACTTAGGAAAAGAACCCGCGTACGTACAAAGCAGCAACATGGCGGTCGTTGCACAATGTTTGACTCCAGTGCTTTTGGGATGACGTCACTTAACCAGTTTCCAGGATTGCTCGGAAGTTATGCATGCTACCAAAATTTTACTCGATTGATGAACAATAATCGCTTTCCTACAGAATAAGAATCGATTTGATTTTGATTAAAGATGGTGGTCAAAAGTTTAAACAGAAATATTTCTTAAAGAGCTTTCTTCCGTGATATCCACTGTTTCCATGGTTCTTTTCATTTGTTTTTGGTCTTTCTTTTGTTAATTTTTTGTTCTGTCCATTATTTCAATTCCTTGGTAAATATCAGCTAGTCGAGCTCTCTGACCTCTTGTAACTAGAAATGTACGTGTCTGGGCATACCCTTAACATGTTAAAATTCTAGCTGTTAAGATTGAATAGGATTGTTCGGGTTACTGTTCTTGTTGTTAGTGTTTTTCACCCAAAGGTTTATTTATTTATTTGATATTATTATTATTATTATTATTATTATTATTATTATTATTATTATTATTATTATTATTATTATTATTATTATTTTTTAAATCAATTAATTTTGTCCCCTCGGCCGGGCAAGTAATTATGCCGCAAGTCTACAAAGTTGAAATGAAGAAAGAGTGTTTTGATAATGACAGTTCATATAGGAAGGAATCATGACCTATATTGATGTTATTAGGACTTGTAATTTATACAAGCTAAACACTTATCTAATGACCATATACAGTATTGAGGGTGGATAGGCGATTTAAAAACGGGGTTAGGGATGAACAAGTGACCACCGAATGCGGAATTCTTGACGCTCCTCGGGCCTTCCTCCAATATTCTTCGATCGCTTTCCTTTTTTTGTTTGGTGGCCTCGTTTCTTGTCGTTCGTCTGAGCTCTCAGTTTTCCGGTGTCTTGTTTTTTAACTACTTAGCCTGAATCATCTCAAGATTGCGACAAAGAGAGAAAACCTTCCAGAATGATCATTGACAATTATCGTGGCTGATTTGAATTCAACGTTATGTAGGAGCCTGATTAATTTGTGGGGAAAATCGTACTATTTACTGTAATGATTAAAGATTTGCGTTTAAACTATAGATTGCATGCTTTCAGGTTTATTGTACACGATTCACCGGTGTATGACATTTGCAGACGGCAGACTGCAGACTGCAGACTGCATACCGCAGACTGCAGACTGCAGACTGCAGACTGCAGACCGCAGACTGCAGACTGCAGACCGCAGACCGCAGACCGCAGACTGCAGACTGCCGACTGCAGACCGCAGACCGCAGACCGCAGACTGCAGACTGCAAACTGTACAATAATAACCCTATAACACTGTATACTTTCAAAAATTCTCAGACCGCCACAATAATTTATTTAGGGGCGAGATATAAGCCTAATAAATCTCTAAGAGTTTGGTTTTCACACTAAATACGCGCATTACTCATGAAATAACCAGCATCACTTTAAGAATTATACTAAAACTACCCACTAGAGCCTTTACATGATGTTATTTCCTTCGCGAAAAAACATTGGTTCGGTGCGTGTTAACACGAAATGGTTCTGCGAGCGGTGTTCATATTATTAATTGCGGATCGAGCGGATAGCATCTATTACACATGGTTTCTCACTCACAGTATTTAAGGTTGGTTTCCATATGATTGCGGATCGCAGATCGCAGATCGCAATAAGGTCTGCGATCGTCTGCGATCATATGGAAACTACTTCTGCGATCGTCTGCGATCGCGATCGCCGAAGATAGAACATGTTCTATCTAAAGGCTGGTTTCCATATGATCGCAGACGATCGCAGACCTTATTGCGATCTACGATCTGCGATCCGCGATCATATGGAAACCAGCCTTAAGATTCCTTCCACATCACAAATACGGCCGACGATTTATTTCCGGTATTCCAGGGTTTGGTTCATTTCTGGTATATTCTAACATTTCACAGACAAATTGCTCAAACAAATTGGATGTCAATATCCCACCGCATTCCGAACTTTCTTTGCTGAAGAATTACTTAATAGACAAGTATTAGTCGGCTACTTGTTATTATCATACAACGATAACCTATGAAGAAGAAAAAGAAAGAATTGTAGTTTGAATCCGCCGAAGCCATTCCTTATGAACCTTTACAGCCAAAGACACCTTGGGAACGAGGCTGTTGTAACTTTGCGCGGGAAAAATCAACCTCGTCGATTTCCAATTTTTTTTTGACGTTGCTTTATTGATGATGACGTCACCTTTATTCTTATGTTTCAATGTGTATTATTTTACAATTAACAGTCTTTGGTCTGCAGTCTGCGGTCTGCAGTCTGCAGTCTGCAGTCTGCAAATGTCATACACCGACGATTTACCTATGAACAATCGTTGTACCTCGCAAATTGAACCGCTACCATGAGTAAGGGGATTATTTACAGCGAGCGCACCCCCGCCACATGTTGACAAATATAAAGTATCTATATATAAGAATACGCATACAACATTGAAAAGCTTTTATCGCTTCTAAAATGTGTTGTAGACAATATGGCTAGATGTATTAACCATGTTTTTTTTTTCTTTTTTACTGAAGACTGTTCCAGAAACTAGTCGAAAGGAATTCTGCAGTAAAACAGCGTATTGATGTTTTGAAAACTTTTTTTCTTACACGTTCTACAAAACTTATGCACCTTTATGCATTGCCTATAATTCGTAGTGCTCATCCTCTGAGCCATAACCGAGCAAACTTCTTTATCAATGAGGACAGTTTTTTTTACATTGTCGTACGCTTCTAAGGTGGATTTATAAGTAGACCTCCGTGATCACTCGATCGATGTACCACTTTTCTTCAATTTAAAACAATAGCTTTCTTTTCCTCAGGATACGAACCACCCAAATAAGCTACGAATCAGAGTTCGCAAAATTGCCAAACCCAACCGACACATCATCGGGGCCACTTACGTTACCAGCGGCTTCGTGGGTGTACAGCCTTCACGCAAAGTCCTCCTATCGGATTTGCAGACGTCACTGTCAAAAAATAAACCCACGCGATTTGCGAAACCAAGCGGTTTGCAAAAGCAATTGAAAGAAAGAATTCAAAAAGTTAAGTAATCAAGGGAAAGCATTCTTAAAACAGAATTGTGATTAAGATTACAGTTGAAGGCTAGCAACATCAGAGACAGAACTTCACACTAATTATTGCATTTTTTTTCCTCAGTAGTTTGACATTACAGTAGGCTGCGAACAACCGACGTATTTCCGGTCGCACCTCCGAAAAATAACGTGTACGACCGGAAATACGTCTGCTGTTCGCAGACTAACATTACAGGAGGTATTTCTACAAG
The DNA here is from genome assembly GCF_977016875.1 of Pavona decussata. Lineage (NCBI taxonomy): Eukaryota > Metazoa > Cnidaria > Anthozoa > Scleractinia > Agariciidae > Pavona > Pavona decussata. The sequence continues at coordinate 3,054,129 of NW_028145568.1, forward strand.
AATTAAAATGAGGATGATGTATTATTCTAGAAAGTGACACAGGCATGAACCTAGTTTAATAGCCTTAGCTCCCACGAGAACGAATATTGTTTCTGTATAATTCAGTTATGACGAATTTAAAAATTCCTCTCTTTGATAGGTAATAATCAATAATAACTTTTTATTTTTTTATTGTTATTTTTGAAACATTTTATTGAAAACAAAATCATGTACATTATTTGCAATTTCGTTTTATGATTGTCTAAACGATGCATTTCTTAGAGATAAGTATTTTACAACTGTCTTATACATGTACTTGATATAAACCGGTGCACATGGTAAATTTAATAAAAACTGAAGAAAAAATCCTTAGTACGTCATTTGCAATTACGTTTTACAATTATACGATACGCAATACTCAAGATGCAGTAGAACAATACTGCCTTATTTGGAAATGAAGCATCGGACGTGGAACACTGCCATATTTGATCTCAATGCGGTTAGGATAAGTACCACCGCTTAGGCTCCGCAGACAGTAGGGGCGCTCGCCTCAGGCTGTATGTCATCTATTTACGTCACCATTATTTCCTGTGTATGCATCCTAGCCTGTAAAACCTCCAGTTACCTTGGCTTTCAATCCAGCAGATGAGTCTCTCTGCAACTAAAGAATTTCTTTGCTTTGTGGAACCAATCAATGTCACCTATATTAGTGGCTGCATATCTCTACAAAGAAAGAAAAAACCCTTGTCATCCTTTATTTCAATTTATTTGAGCCAGTTTACCATAACGTTGTGCGTAATTCAAGCCACAAAACAACAGGAAGAGCTACAGCAAGGTCTGTGACCCTAACTATTGATTTACATATACATGTAACTTGCCTCATATTATTCATTCGTATTCTATTTGAATTCCTTTTCATAGCGTTGAGAAAGGGAAGTCCTACATTACAAGCTGCCATGAAAAACCTGTTCTATATATGGTGGTTGTTCTATTTGCCGGTTTTAAATGTTTCTCTCAAAAGAAATACTTGTGGTAAGTAACCTTTTTGAATCACGAGTTTTAAAATTTCATACTTTTGGGCCATATTTTTTGTCTGGTTACCTACATTGGGATTTTGTTTACCTTACAACGCACAAAGTTTAATGTAAGTCAGTGAGGACCACATTCGTAAATAGGTACATAGGTGAAACCGGACGCAGGCTCGGGGACAGGTTCTGTAAACATCTGCGTTCTGTCGCAAAGAAAGCGGACCACGGTCCTTCGTTAAACATTTCTGTTTTACCGGACACACACCAAAAGGCATGCATGATGGTGCCAACAACAACAACATCAACAAGTGGATTTATTAGTCTAATAACAAATTCCCCTCTTGGCACTTAATACACAAAAAAACTGCTGCAAATTACGTGTTACGAACAGGATTCGGTCCCATAAGCCCAGAGGCATGAAGTCATAGATTTCAATTTCGTTTAAATTCTCGCTGCGCGCCCTAGAAGCGACATTAGGGAAATTTAGCAACGACGACGGCGACGGCAGCGTGAACGTTACTATTAAAATGAATTCGCGTTTTTTCAACGTCGATGCAATTATCCTAACTTGCTTTAAATGTGAAATGTATTTGAAATTTTCTGGAGATGAATTCTTGGAGACCGCACCCAAGTTTCAGGGGCACCCAACGGATCGTTTCGGTAAATTATCTGTTCGGATCGGAAGGCCCTTAATCCCCTACAATTTTGTAAAGGGATTTTTCACCACGAACTTTCGTGATATGGGAAATTTAAGGCCTAGTGTTTTCGGATTGATGAAAATGTTGTTTCGGGTACCGAAAAAAGGTCAGCTAAGATTCTCGCAAAGATAGTAAGACCTAAGGTTTTCGGGAAGTGGACAAAAATGCCCTACTAATTTCCAAAAGACTCAAGTTCCCCTAGAATGACTGAACGGATAAAAATATTATAGCGCTGCCTAAAATGAACCTATAAAGGTTTAAAGCCACTCCAGATCGCCTAAAATAACCCTTTAAAGGATCTGAGAGAAATTTGTCGTTGGGTGCCCCTGAAGTTTAGAAAGAGAAAGAAAAAAAATTATTCGTCGTGTGTTTACGTCCTCCATAAAACGTGCCATCAGGAAATTTCACGTCCTTGCCGTACAGTGACAGCAAAGAAATGTACCAAAAAGTGTAATGCACGTGCAGAGTCTTGTTGTTTTGGTTACAAAACCTATTGCTTTTTTGACGCTCTCGTTGCCGTCGCCGTCGACGTTGCTAAAAACTCCCTAGCTATTAGAATAGCATAACGCGCGTTTTGCTCAAAGGTCAGTCCTGAAACGTTTACGCTTCCTCTGTAAACATCATCTCTCAAAGAAACTATACGTAAAGGTCATAAAGACCTTTAGGCAAAGGTAACACATGTCTCGGTTTTCTTTTTAGCCAAATTGGTCGAACATGATTATATTTACCCGACATTTGCCGTAGACACTATTTACAATCTAGATTGAATAAGGGGAATTGCCCCTATCTCCCCCTCTTTAGGCGAAATCTGACACACGATAACGCTGGTTATATTCTTTCTTTCTTTCTTTCTTTCTTTCTTTCTTTCTTTCTTTCTTTCTTTCTTTCTTTCTTTCTTTCTTTCTTTCTTTCTTTCTGTATTTACTTTCTTTCTATTTTCTAATTTGTTATTTGTAAAGTTATAACTTCATTCATTTGTGTACTTATTCCTAATTATCTTACTTAACATTTCAAGCGTTTGCACAACCGTATAATTTAAGTGTTTTAAATGTCTAATAAGTGTTTTAAATGCCCTATGAGTGTTTTATGACTATGTCGTACATGGTTTTGAATTCAATACTTAATGTATTAAGATAGAGTGATTCACCAAACCTACCCAACAACAAAAGTGAAACCAATTTTCATTTTTTTTTTTTTTGACATGATTGATCATTTAAGGCTAGTTTTCACTGGGACATAAGCATAAGCATAAAGATAAGCACGTGAGAATACTCTACATATGCATGAGGACAGACACACACGCAGAAAACCATTTCTTGACGGAATTCTCTATACCAGCTCCCCTCGATGTTAAGCAAGATAGCAGACGAAACGGTTGACTGCCTTGTGCTTGTGCTTATGTCGTCCCTGTTCTCACTGGTGCAAACGGCGACATAACATGACATAAGCTTAAGCATAAGCACAAGAAGAACGAACACTTGCTTAAGCAGCTTTGAGCTTCTTCTTCTGCTTCTGCTTAAGTTCTAGTGAAAACCAGCTTTTAATGGTCATCTGTAGTGAAATCATTTTGCACGAGATGGTATAGTTTTGACTTACTATGATCTTCAAAAACTTGCTAATATGACTTTTGTTGCCTCAAAATGCCGTTGAAAATTCTGAAGTTGAAAGGGGTAAACAAAACCACCTACCAAGGCAGACTTTTTGTCGGCATTGATGTTGTCCGGCTGCGGTTGTTGTTGTTTTTTTTTTGTTGTTGTTGTTCATGTTGTTTTGAACAGCAAGCCTTGATTTCAAGAGTTAGAGCATGCCTTTATTCTCGGTTTTCACGTGACGTCACCAAATTCTAGAATTCGAAACTGGGAGGCCTACAAAATTTTTACCTTCATTCAAGGAAAGATTGCCTAAAAATATGTCTGTTCACAATTTCTTAGCTCGATGTCGTGCTTCCTTTTGAAAATAGAACAGTTTCAATTTCCGAGTTTCCATTGTGCGTGACATAAGGAGGACGGCCGTGACAGAGCTTTTCCGTATCTTAAAAATGACTCTTCGGGTGATTTTCAGCATTCTAAACAATTTAAGTTTGAGGAGAAATATTAATCTAAACATTCGAAAATTCACAAGGGCAAACAAACTTCTTTTCTGGCAAAAGTGAACTCCAGATGTTTTTTCGTATTTCCGGCCGCCATGTTTGTGCCCCTCAGAGGGACACAAACATGGCGTCTCCATACTAAGCTCTATAAATTTATGTGGAACATTTTGTCAAATAACTCGAGTACGGAATGCCACATAGACCTGACACTTGGACAGATGCCTTATTTATTTATCCTCTATACCATGTCAATTTCTTGACTTCATTTATGGAATGGTTTGGATTTTTTTTTTCAATGGCGTGACAGTGAAAACCGAGAATGGCCTGCCTTGCAGACGCTCTTTTGGCTCGTCACGCAATCTTTCCTCCCAAAGATTGATTGACGAACCAAAAGAGTGTCTGCGAGGGAGGCTAATGCCTTTGGTGATTTAGAGCATGCGTAATCTTCATCCTATTGTAAATGTCCGTAAACGTAAGCATAAGCAAATTTTTGATATCCACAGAATCTTGACGATTTGGTCCCTCATTTTCAGATACAACAGAGAAATGTTTCAGATACTCATTTCATCACAAACGCCTTACTTGGCGGAAAAGCCAGGAGTGGTGTCAGAAACATGACGCTAATCTCGTCTCCATGGAAACTGAAAGTGAATGGACATATCTGAAAGAATTAATTCAAAATCTAACAGACTCAGGACACGTGGAATATTACATTGGATTGAGCAAAGTATCTGGGAAGTGGCGATGGCTGAGCGAAAATGAAAGTGTGCCAGAAAAGAAATGGCGTTGGCAATCTAACCCATCCGGTGATGGAGAGTGCGCTATTATGTATAAGAACTATGGTAGGAAGAAAGGATATTATAACGACCTTTCTTGTTCCTCGACTGGTGACAAAAACATCAAGATAGGTTTTATTTGCGAGAGAAAGAGAAATGATGGTAAGTTAAAAACCCATTATTCAATTAACATTATATTTAATGTATTAACATTCCGATGCTACATCGCATGGACGCTTTCCATCTTTCTGATCAAATACTTATAGCTTTGTCAACTTATCGAGTAAATGATTACACAGAAACTTTTCATTTTGTATCGATCGTGTGGTGAACAGAGCAACAAAAAAGTTAGTTTTTCTCGAAGAGGGCCGGAAGAAATAATAGAAATCTGTCAAATTTTCCGGTCCCCCGGCGCCTGTCCCTATAACGCTTGTTAGTATATACCACATAAGTGAAAAGTGCTTTTTGCGCGCGCTGATTAGCTAGCTCGGAGGTGATTAGCCAAGTACTATTCACCTCCGAGGAGCCGAAGAGAAACAAGATGGCTTACCGTTTCGCCACGGTCATTAAGAGGAAAATATTTCGATGAGCGAGGCGGCTGTTACAAAAAATACAAAAATGGCAACAAAGTTTGGTTTGACGGCATAACAGTGGTAAGTTTTTTAATCTTTCCAACCTCATTATCTAAGGCGAAAACACAAAAATTAAAGTTACTGACACTTTCGAGCACTGTAGAAGTAAAAGATGAAACATCTAATATTTTGCAGCATTATTTCAATTCAAGGTAAAACACCAATTGAAGAAATAACACCCGGGCAGTTAAACAAGTGTATCCAGAAGTTCTGTTTATCCGCAGGAGAGCGAGACGGGAATTTTTGTGATAAGAAATCGCTTACCGCGAAGCAGCATCGTACGGAGAGATTTTCACCAGTTTAATTTCTGACCGTATGTCGGTATAATCATTGTCAGGAATAAAGTAATTGTTTGGTCCGTCATTCAACTTGTGTGGTATATACTAAATATACTGGATATTCACCTCCACTTCGGTGAATAATTGTTAAGTATCATTGGGAGGGAAAGGCCAGGGGGGTACTATGAAATATAAAAAAACCCTCTCAGATTGCTCTATTTGTGTTAATTTTATTTCAGATAACTGTGATGGTCCTGGGAGAAGCCAAAAAGGTGACCAATCCCTGAGAGAAGATCCTCATTTGCCACTGAGCAATGTTATTCTGCTAGTTGCTATAGTTTCATTTGATGTGGCAATGTTTGTAGTTGTGCTGTTCTTGTGTCGGGCTATTTGGCGCAATTACAACAACGCTATAAACGTCTAATAAACATCTAATCTTGGTGCCTTAGGCCATTATTATCGTTCATAAGGAAAAGTTCAATTCGTGTACATACATTTTAACTTAGTTAGTATTTTACTTAAATTATATTTATAATGGGCTTCCCGTAAAGTAGCCAAGGCTCAGTGAAGTTTCACTTTAAATAAAATAAACTTACTTTACTTTACGTCGTTACGTTCAACAAAAGGGCGTTGCATGTTTCGCTTTGAGGCAATTCACCATTCTAAAACAATAATAACAAATTAAAAAGCAGGCATTCGCTGATCCTATGAAAAAAATTATTAATAAAAAAATATTTCAGAAAAATGTATAACGCGTCTTACAGCTGAAATCTTGCTTTTCCATCGTCGTTGTTGGCCACGTTAAGTTGACTATCTTCACAAGAGAAGTTATTGTTGTTGGCTGAAAATTAAACATTCAGAGTCCTTCACAATAATCTGATAGCAAAAGTATTTAAGAATATTTTAAGCAATAGCATCGGGGAATGGTGATTATGAGCTACTTTTTCGAAACCTTTACTTTTAAACCACCAATTAAACACCGTCATGTAGAACTTTACCCTTGATTTCTATTGCGACATCTAAATTTCCCTTCTATTCAGTTAAAAACGGGGGCGCTCGCACCATCAAACAGTAGGGAGCTTAAGCAACGACGACGCCAACGGCAACGGAAACGTCACTCGAAAATGTATCTTTTTTTCATTTGTGCTACTTGGCGATTTTTTCAACTCGCTCAACTTTTACAAAAAATGGCGAACTATATTTAGGAACCAAATTGGTAGGAGTGGCGTACAACTTAAGAAACAAAATTAAAAATTCACCGTCGTGCGTTCACGTTCTCCACAAACCTTAAATGTGGTCGTTTCACGCTGTTATTTTTGCAGAGGACAGCAAAGAAATGTACGAAAATGTAAAGTGCACATGCAGAGCGATTGTTTTTGCTCATTGAAACTATCATTTTGCGGCGGTGTCGTTGCCGTCGCCGTCGTCGTTGCTTACGTTCCCTAGTAACAGCTATGAAGAGAGGGGATTATGACCATTATTATTATCATCATCGCTATCATTTTTAATATTCAGCCTGTGTGAAAAAATATGGTTGCTATGGTACCATCAATTCCCTTGAGCACCCTTCTAAAGTATGGAGATGTTCTCAGATAAACATCTTACAAAAGTCATGCAGTACGGTGTCTAGCTAAAATTTTGAGAAAAGTATATACAGAAAGTCTGCTTGGGTAGAATCCCCCCCCCCCTCCCCCCCAGCAACGTCCAGTCTAAATGGGGCTAAGCTGGCTAACGTCACTGTCAAATTACGTCAAGAAAGGCTTGATATTCGTAACCAAAACGGTTACCAACATAATTCCTGAGTACTAAACTGATTACTTGAGTTTCATCTGTTTTAATCCTCGCAAATCAATCCTCTTTGAATGTCACCTCTAATGCTATTGAACAGCCCATAAGAACCAGGAGGATATTCTTTAGCGATAAGGACGTAAAGGTCATGCTTATCTGGTTTAAAAAGCGCTGTTTGTCAATATCTTGTCATCTTCCAATGATCAAGGTCCAGTTTCGAGTCGTGAAGTTTTTGAAGAAGCCTATGTGCCATTCATCGTATCGACGAGTCGTTCGATTTTGTATTGCTTTCGTTATAAATTTCCACTCTCGTTCTGTTTCCATAAGAACAAGAGATTTCTTTAATAACAGGACCCTGTTTGATAATAGTGTTTATTACAATGACGGGGTTACCCTGGATAAATGTCATCATCATCATCATCATTATCATCATCATCATCATCATCATCATCATCATCATGACTATTATTATTATTATTATTATTATTATTATTATTATTATTATTATTATCAATAGTTATTTTTTCTACTTTTAACTTGTGAATAGCAATTTGCTTGAAATATGTTAATAAAGAGTTCTCATAAAAATTATTATTATTATTATTATTATTATTATTATTATTATTATTATTATTATTATTATTCCTAAAAGCTTGTTGCTTGTGGCCAGGTCAATGAAACTGGATTACTGTCGACAAATGTGTAACAAGAACAAGCTTTCTTTGCACCTGGAATCAAAGACAAAAAAAAAATTAAGCATTTTTTTTTGTTTAATTGCTATTGTTGTTGTCGTGATTGGTTACTTAAAATCTAAGAGTGAAGATCACAAAAAATCTGTAAGTGTAGAGATCACGTGTCGTTATCGTGAAGAAATCGTGGGCACTACCACCTCGCTCGGCTAAAGATCCTGTCAGTAAAGGATAATTAACATAACAGCATTCATGAAATAGTTTTATTGACACCAACTCATGCAGTCGTTGGCCCATTTTTATCGATAGGTAGCTTCTGCTTAGGGCGCATTTTTGTAATGATTTCCTCTATTTAATTCCTGGCGCACGCTCATGTGTTTTATTTGTGAACAGAAATTATGAATATGATGTAATACATAGTCTGTACATTTGCGCGTGATTAAAATCCTCGCTATAAGGAAACACTAAGTTGAAAATTGATAAATTTAGCTGAAGTTCAACAGCTAAAAAAAAACCAAGAATTACGAAATACAGAGTGCCACTTCAGCAAGAGGTGGCTGCCATTTCCTTGTATCTGAAACTAAAATAAATAGACTGCGTTAAGCATGCGGGAAGCTCTGAAGTAATATATAGTATTTACAGTGGTTATTGATCTAGTGGTTAGTGATCTAACCGCCGACCGGTTATCATCGGACTTCCGTGCGGGAGGTCGTGGGTTCAAACCCCGACCGCAGATAACTGAGGAGAAAGTGCTGCCTTTGTAATGACATCTGCAAATGGTTAGACTTTCTAGTCTTCTCGGATAAGGACGATAAACCGTAGGCCCCGTCTCACAACACTTCAATGTTCATAACCCTGTGGGACGTTAAAGAACCCATACACCAATCTCAAAGAGTAGGTCATGAAGTTCCCGGTGTGCTGGTCTGGTCTTTGTGCTATTTCATGATTTCATGGGTTGGGTGGGTGGGCAGTATGCTGATGTAAATAGCATATATAAATAGAGAGTGCGGTATATAACAGGGGCACCCAACGACAGTTTTCTCTCAGATCCTCTGAAACGCAATTTTAGGCTATCTGGAGTGCTTTTAAAGCTCTGTAGGTTCAATTCAAGCCGCGCTATGATATTTTTATCTGTTCGGTCATTCTAGGGGAACTTGAGTCTTTTCGAAATTATTAGGGCATTTTTGTCCATTTTCCGAAAACCTTAGGTCTTATTTCGTTCCGAAAATCTAAGCTGACCTTTTGTTGGTGTCCAAAACGACATTTTTATGAATTCAAAAACATTAGGCCGTTAATATCCCGTATCACGAACATTCGAGGTGAAAATTACCTTAAGAAATTTGTAGGGGATTGAGGACCTTCCGAACAGATAATTTACCGAAAAGATCCGTTGGGTGCCCCTGATATAAATGCATTACCATTACCATTAAGTAGATGTAGTGGTTATAGGATGAAATATATATCACCAAGAAGGATGATAGTAAGACCAATTACGCACAAATAAAATCAATCTTTGATCACTGACATTAGCCCCAATGAACTAAAAATCGCAGTCGTAACTCCGATTTATAAGGAAAATTAAAAAAAAAAAGTGTTTATTAATATATTAAACTATCAGTCAAGAACGTACAGCAAACAAATTATCCTTGAGAAGTATACTAAGTTCAAAATTTTAGATTAATCTGTTAAGAAATCTAGAAACTATATGAATAAATTTCCTAGCGGCACGGACAATTTGCGGCAGAGTGAAATCTCGAGGGTCGTAGTTGGAAGTCGTAGGAGTACGTGTCAATAAAGTCATGGGATACTATACTTTTAACGTTTATCTGCAATATCACAACAACTCACCTTTCTTGTTCCTGTCCGAAAACGTGTTTTGTTGCTTTTGACAGTAACCGAAGTCATTTTTCCGTTTCAGATGCATCGGAAGAAGTTAGTGGCGGCATTTTCAAAAGGCTCCAAGCAAATTGTCAATCAATCAATCAACAAATGATGACGCGGAAGTTTGCATGGGCAAAGTTGTTCACTATAGGTTATCCGGTTTTAACTGTAACGCACCCATGTGTGTTCATATTATAATGATCAGATTTTCCTGTTATCTTCAACTCTATTTTGGTCACGTGTTTCCCAGTCGCTCAACACAACCAATGTAGCCTCCAGCTCCTTTTCAGTATCTAAACTGGAAAGGAAAAATCAAGATATAAAGATAATTTTTTCAATGTACGTATATATTCTCAAAACGAACTATACAATAGCATAGAGAACGGAGTAAATGGCTCGTTGATTTATAGGTCATTTAGGTTAACACAAATAGACTAAATAGTGATCCTTTGAGCATTTTGAGCAATTTCCCTTTCAGCGACCGCTTTTGAGTGCAAAAATCACGTAACGTAATCAGTTTAGGGAAACACAAACAGAACAGTCATCTTTTGGGCATTTGGAGCAATTTCGCTTTCAAGGACCTCTTTTGAGTGCAACATTCACGTACTGTCTCCATCATTTACATTGTTTTTTTTTTTTTTTTTTTTTTTCGTTTTTCTCACTTGGACATTACTCATTGTATTTTCAGTTGTTTGTTACTGGCTTTCTTCTTGCGGTGAGTCTTATTGTTTAATTTTCTCCTTTTGGTAGTTTCTATGTCTTTTTAAGTGTTACATATTTGTTTCTTTTGAGCAGTGCCCTGAATATTGGGTTTCTGTAAACACACACGTTAAATCCAGTAACAAAATTTCGCGAACATACTGACGCCTTGTTTGGGAATTACGGCTTCCAGAAATGTTGCTTTATTGAATACTTTTTTTCCGTATTGTGAATATTTTTTTTTTTTTTTTTGACAAACAGTGTGTATATTTCAGAGACAATGAAGAATTTTTGCATTTTCGTGATTTCAAGTGGTCTTTTATTAAGTGTCAGCGTACAAGTGCAAGGACAAGCTGGTAAGTTTTTATCAAATCCTATTTTTTTGGGTTGAAGTATCAAGCCTTCAGGTGGCCGCAATCATACTGAAATCAACGTGGTTAAAAATGTAGTCATACTTCGTTGTAACAGAAACAAAGTCCACAGTTCAATTTCAGTGCGCAATACAAATGAAATCCAGTGCACACCTTTGCTGCTGAAATAGGGGACGTTCTTCTTGTCTGAAATATATATGTTGGCAATCGTGTTTGAATGTGCTATCAGCGCCGAAGTTTCACCGTGTGCCCGTTGGTACTGACCTAGTTTGCTAAACTGTAATTTATCCCATATCCAATAAGCGCGATTGGAATAATCGTTAGAACGATTATTAAACAAAACAAACAACAGCAAGAAACAAGAAATACTTCTCGATTTTTATGATTTCATTACGCAAGAAAGACCAGAAGACGGTTTAACCGCCGATATTTATGGATCATGATGCAATATATACTTAATGACTGTTCCTGAGGGAAACAGTTTTGTTTTGTTTGTTTGTTTGTTTTTTTTTTTTTCCGAGAATCTCGCCGTTTCAAGAGAGGAAGTCGAGGGAAACATCGAGATTCGAGGGAAAACAAAACTAACTGTTTCCCAAGGGACCAGTTATTAAGTTATTAAGTTTTTTTGTTAAGGAAACCTTTTAAAGTGTATTGCCAGCTGAGATATGGTATCTAGAATTGCTGATTATGACAAATCGAGGTGTGTGCCACCATTGTTAATGTTATACAAAACGCGGTTAATTTACATTTGTTACCTTGATTTTACTACAGATTAGCAAAATAAAAACGTTCTTAATCAACTCTCAGCCTGAGGAATGTTCTTAATACGTTCTTGAAATTTTGGTTAATCTTAGCCACGACGTTCCTATACAAAAAACTTCTTATTGTTCAGCAACAAATAAAACTGAAAAGAAAATTCTTTAGAAAAACATGTTAAATTTAATTTTTAATAAATGCGCGCACTGAGCAAACAAATCTGAATTAAAAACAACGTTTTCCGACAACACATTTTTCCCGGAAAACGCTCCTAAATTAATTTCTTTACAAATCAGAATCCACTGTATTATTATCCTAAGGCCAACAGTTACAAGTCTTCTTATGGTAGATATAATTGTAAAGATTCGCAAAATGTTTCTTCGGCTGATCCATTTTGAAAACTGAGAATCCGGATAAGCAACAAGCCGGGATGTTCCCGCTCTCACCTTTCCAGCGACGCGGGTAGGCATAAACATCACTCCACCTTCCGTCACGATGTAATGACGTGCCTTACCTGCCACGCAACGTAATCAAGTTCTTCTTCCGAGAAAGTATGGTTCAGTTATTAAAAGACAGTTTAGACGGTGTTAAACAAAACCACGTTCTAAGCCGTTTTCAATTTTGCCAACAATCATATCCAAACATTGCCTGGTTACTGCCGACGGTAACAAAAGGGCTTGCATCCCAGACTAGAAAACTATTTATCTGACTTAAAATAAAGCACTTATAAACAGATTTGGAGGCCCACTGATTGGCTCTAAGCCGCGGTCTAAGTTAGACTCTGTTTAAATAGCTGGCCCGATGAGTTTTGTATTGCAGGCCTCGCTGGCAACAATTTTCGAATTGTTGCCCGCGGGGGCCATTTGATTTAAGCTTCCACCATGTGACACAACAACAACACGGGCAACAACTAATCAGAACGCGCGTTAGGTCCAACGAGACTCCAGCTATGTAACAATTGACAATATTATCTGAAGTCGAGGTGTGATAGTGGAAGATATTGAACGGGCTGAGAAGAAGTGAGGTAAATATTCATGAAGCTGCTAATAACTGATAATGATTGTTTTTGTATAAACCAACGAAGCGAACTCGTATCACACAAAAACAAAAAAGGTCCAACAAAATCAGGAAACATGCATCTAGTTTATTGACGGTATAAAGTTATAAATTTTTCTTTACATTATAGCATTAAGTATTTCAAGAATAACAATTGTTTCTTTAGTATTTTGAATCTTTTTTCAGTTAATGCGTCTTTTTCGGAAAGATTTCCAGATAAATGTTCAAAAGTTCATTCAAATGCCGGACATTACAAAGAGGAATTCGAATGTTCATTTCATTCTCGGAAATACTGGTCACGCATGACGTGGATTGACTATAAAACGATGATAGTCTCTCTTGTGTTTCAGTAATAGCATCTTTAGTGATTTGTGAGACAGCCAATCAAAACTCTGAAATTGTATTATCCAGTGATCACGTTTTTGACCAATATTCATTCGACGTTTCATAATTTATACGAAGCACAGAATGCGGTGAGAACCTCAGACATTCCTGCAGAATTACATTTTCCCTGGCGATTTTTCTACAAAACTGGATTTAGATGTTACGGCTTTCTTTGTTTGATGAAATTTCTCTCAGAATGTTTCAACTACACACTCCTTAACGACTCCACCAGGGCACGGACGTATTATGAGCACCCTCCAACGAACGAATGCGATCACAATCTGTTGGCCGGATGGTACAGATTCGGCAGAGGAACTGGAAATCAAATGGCAGATACATGTCGTTATCCTATGGAACCACACGACACTTTTTAAATTTAAAAACATGTTTCGACAGAAACTTCTGTCATCTTCAGTTTAAATTACAAAGCACAGAGTTGAACATATAGTGCAAACCAAAATGCTAATTAACTATAAGCTCAAAGGAAAAATGACAATGTACTGAATATTACAGAGAGAGTTTTAAATTAACATGATATAAAAGTTGATGATTGAGTGTAGGTTTTTCCCATTGAATGTGAATGGCTTCCTTTATCTTAAATTGAAAAATTATAAGGATAACGACACATCTGCTACTATCCAGACCTTTTGCAGATACATGTGTTCTTATGTACAATTGCGACTCCTATGATACAGGGTCGCTCAGCGGTAGACATCCCTCAGTAGCTGATGGGGCTGTAACCGAAAAGTGGGTTTCACTTACTTTAGCGGGTGCTGTTCATATACATTAGACTTTGTTGTCCGTAACTGTGGAGGATTTTACGTGTATAAACTACAGCCGACGCATTACTGCCTGGCACGCTACTGTGGCAATGGATTGTCATTTCATCCAAATAAAACACAATTATTTAATTTAACAAATGGATTCCATTTTGCCGTGCGTCTGTACTCTGATAACGCACAGATGACGTCAAAACCTGGTGAGAACAAAAAAAGTCTGATGTTTCACCACGTTTTGACGTCCTCTGAGCGTTATCAGAGTACAGACCCACGGCAAAATGGAATCTATTTGTTTTATACAATAACCAAGACATTTCAACACATTTCATGAGCGGGCATCGTGTTGCCTGAGCTGAGTCAAAACCTTTCCAACAAACTCAGTTTTAGACTACTGCACACATGCAGTTGTGATCTTCTAAATTAGAGTATAATCCGAAAGAATTTCACTAACAATTTTTTTCAAAACCAACCTTTATTCCAGAAGGAAATCCTGACCCCAAAATATTACAGCATGTAAGTCGTTTTACTGCGATTTGTAATCGATTACTCACCGTTACCGGATTTTTATCGGCGACATATTTCGACAAATATTTGCGTCCCTTTCACGTCACAACAAAATTCTAGCTTTCCTAATGGCTATCCTGTTTGAGGTCAGTCTCAGCGATCTTTGTCCAATTTTTTTATTGGGCAGTTTTCCTTTCCTGCAAAAATTTGCCTGTGTTTGTCTGCTACTCGCAAAAACAGTTTGCAAAACTTTGTTGACCAGTCGCTCTGGCTGGACTCTAGACTCTGATCACGTGCGCTGATCACACCACTTGATGACGTCAATCGTGCGTCTATACTCTAATCACACACTCCTCTAGACCAATCAAAACGGGAGTTTTACACAGTTCATTGTATAACTATTAAATAGATTCGCTTATCAACTTATAGCCAATGGCGCGCCCACTCAATAAAGAAAAAAAAGCAAGGATAGAATACATGTGTGAAACAATGGGAATTTCATGCCTTTGTCAATAAGCGCGCAAAACTAGGTTACTAATTACCTAGTTGTATAAAAAAGTACTAAAATAGAATAAAGAGACTACAGTCTTAACCTCAACCTTAACGTAAAAACCAAAAACAGATTGAAAGAATACTAAGGTAACCAAAAAACAACGTTAATCGAGTGTCTGATCCGAAAAGCGGTTTCGCTGCAAAAGTGAAGTTAGAGAATATTTTAAATTAATTGAATGTAATTATTATAAAACGTATTTCTTCCCATATATGATCTTCGGAAAGCTAACCACATCTCGGTATTTATAGATTGATATAAGATTGCTTACATATTTGCTACTTCAATAATCAGCTCAAAACTCAGACTGTCTTAGCTTGTTCAAGTATTCTTTGTGAAGGCTTCTCTAACCTACAGTCTTGGAGAAGTTCGAAGTAAAAGTTCACCAAAATTTTAGGTCACATTTCCGTAAACTTCCTTCATGGTAGTAATTTTCTTTGTTTTTCTCCTAATAAATTAAATTATTTAAAATTAAATTAATGAGTTTGAGAAGGAATCCACCGCAGTTCAATGACCACATTTCGTTCACACATTCCGTTAGATCGTTTTTCTACAGGCCCTCGTATTAACAGTTGCAACGCTCTAAAAATACTAATGCGGACGTAGGAACCGTTTTAAACAAGGGAACCAAGAGTTAACACATATGTATTTTAATTCTGTATCCCCTACTTTCTTATCAGCTTCCACAAACGAGACATATCCTAAAACATCTCCTACAGAAAACGAGGCCGGCAGCAAAGAGGGAAGTACACAACAGACAACATCCCAATCGATTCAAAGTATACCAACGCAAGGTAGGTAGTTTTTTTAAGCTGTTGGCATGAGGGTTTTTCAGTAAATAGTTTTTTCAAGATAAGTTGCTAAGGTTATTTACGAATTTGTCAGGTGAACGTTATTCACTGTGTCGTAAGCATAAAGACCGACCAAGAAAAAATTGACGTTGGTCATTAACCGGACAGAGTGGAAGTCATAATCTTTCTGAAAGCACCTAGTCGGATGTCCAAATTTTAAACTTGGAGGAGATTAATTCTTGGCTTTCTAAACTGACTTCAACTAATTCATTACGCTATGAAAGGTTTTCATTAACGGTCAATATTTCAAACTCCAATTTCTCATTTCGTTCTCCAAAAAAATTAATAGCAATAATAATAATAATAAACAAATAAATAAAAGGTAAACATTAATTTTCCCAAGTAGGCAGTTTACGTTTTTAAAGCGAGCTCCACTCCTATACAATAAATTGGTTGTAGAAAAGTGTCAAAATTTCAACGCTTCGTTGAAAACGTGAAGATGGTACTTTAGTGTTTTAAAATTTGGAAATGGTTATCGACCATTTTCGGGTTTAAATTCCTCGTGCACCTCCTTTCTGCATGCCTATGGCGTCATACGATCGCCACTATTGTCAGAAAGAATGTACAGTCAACTTTCTCAAAGCGACTACTTCTCCTAAGCCACTTCTCTTAAGCGAAAACCTCCCGTAACCGACCACTTCGTAAACAACCGTTTTGTTTCTAAGTTAAATACTTTTTTAAGAGCTCTCTCGTAAGCGACCACCACTCGAATTTCTTAAAGGACTGCGTTAATAAATCATTACTCAGGTGTGACAAAAGATCAATTTTTAATGACGCTACCCCATTCTGCTGACAGATAATAACAGTTTACAGACAGTGAAGATGGCTTTAATTAGATCTGTAGGTAAACGGGAATTGTTAAAGTGATCTGTTCTAAAATGTTCTACAAAGTTTCATCAGAAGAATGAAAAAATAAGATTGTTCAGGCGCTATTCAACGTGAATTATGCCAGTGCCGTTCAATCGTTTCCTTAAGCCATGGAATAGAAATGTCATTGTCTCCGTACAAAATGTAACTATTTGCCTAATTTTAGCTGCTAAGGTAATATTTTTATGCAAGTAATTAATCAATCCGGTATTAGGCTTATTTTGTTGATCTTCCCCGTAAGCAGCCACCTCCCTTAAGCGACCACTTTGTCGTGCACCAAGGGTGGTCGCTTACGAGAGAGTTGACTGTGTTTGTATTAAATGAATAATTGGGCAACCGTAGTAATGACGTGACGAAATCTAAAATGGCGACGCGTAGACAATTTAGAGGCGAAACTAGGCAATAGTACAATCCAGCCTTTAGAACACTAAAATGCTATCTACACTTCAAAAAACTAAGCTTTGAAATTGAGCTTAGACAGTATTTTATTCTTTTCATAATGGATCTTATCTTTAAGTGATGCAATCTCTTAAGTTTGTACATTAGAAGAGGCTGCAATTTGTCAGAGTCACTCACTCACTTACTTTTTACTTCAGAAACTGACTATAAGACACCGTGGAATGCGAGTGGCAAGAAAAAACAATATGAGGGGTATTTCTCTACGCTGGGATGGATGATAGCAGCTTTTGTAGGAATATTGATAGTCACTATTATTGTCATGTTATGGTCGCGATTGAGAAGAAAGAGACCCCGAGAAGGTGAAGTTTCATTTCTATTTACCTACACTTTTGAATAAGGTTAAACTAATTCAATATTATTAAATACGATTAAAATAAAAAGTAACAAGGACTATGGTAATCCTAACTCATCGATTATTTTCCGAGCGCTCTCGTAGAATAAAACATGTCACACGGTCCAAAATGGGACGGCGTGGTTAGCAAAACTATAATAATCGTTCGATTTGGCATCCTTCGCCTGATTTTCTGTCGATAAGAGAAAAAACGACGGATCTTTAGATATTGACTGTCTTGACCTAATTACAGTGCACAGTGGAGCTGTTTTCAATCGGTTGTCACAATTAATTCTGCGTTTGCTTTACTTTTGCTTTACTGCCCTCTGCCATTGGCTAGCAAAATTCACGCCACAAAATTCGAGAAAGGAAATCAAACCAATCTTGCCTTGCTCGCACGCACTTCTCTCGATTGGCAACGTCGATTGACCAGAGTTTTAGGACGCCCAACGGAAAACACCTCTAATAAAAGCAACTAACCTAGTCAGCTTGTATTTGTTTACCGGCGACTACGCGATGACTGTCACTGTTTGTTTTGTCTTTTCCACAACCGATGAAGCTTTTGTCTTTAAGAAACCAATATGGAGGATTATAAAAGAAATAAACCGCCTTTTCTTGCTTGTTGGCTAGTGCCAGATGATAAAGAATGGCCAGAAAATGAACAATTTTGCTGGTATTATCCTCTGATACAGCCCAGACGATTGACGTGGCGGTTTATTTACACACTAAACCACACAGCATATTATTCTACAGAGAAAATAAGTCATTCACATTAAGAAAAAACACAATTGGCTGATTACTGTCAGTCTGAGTAGTTAGAGAGACAGACAGAGTATAACAAAAAGGACACTATACGAAGACCACTGGCACCTTACATTCTGGTTTTATTTTTCAAAGAAATTCCATGAAACGAAAAAATATTATTGGATTGAACTGCGCAAAAAGGAAATATAACACACCTGCGGAGTATCTTAAGAATAATTTACCATCGTCATGTTTTTTAAAAGCATTTAGAAATTTTCAAGTTTCAGCGTCCCAAGAAATGTGAATATTTGGTTTTGCTTTACTCAACTACTGGAAAAAAATAATATCGATAAAATTATACTCTTACAGTCTCAACCAGCGCAGAGTAAACCAAAACTAATCGTGACTAATTCTCACGCGTGTTTTGTTCCTGGTACTATCTTAATGTATTTATACAAAACTACTTTAATTTTTCCCCATTTTGTGATAAGTTAGAGTCATTATTGGATTTGATACATTCAATTGAAACCTTTACTATGATTCAGTATTAAGGAATTATTGAGCACGACTGCTGCGGTGACGTTTACAAACATATATTTTTCTTGCTCTTTTTATATGTTCATTAACTTATTGTTTAATTTTGTTTTTGTTTTCTATTTTCTTTTTTCTTTAGGTACAGGGGATGGAAATGCTACGAGGTGGCTCATTAAGAGAATTGCAAATTTCGTGCTTCTAATGTCATGTTGTATCTATCCATTAACCTTAAAGCAGTTTTACATTGAAAACCTACACACTAAATCATATGAAGAAATGCAAGCCGACATCACTGAAGCAAACTTGTACATTATTCATACTCTCAGAAGAGAGATGAAAATTAAGCATGATATATGGATTGATTGATAAAAAACTTAATTTAATCAAAAGTTAAGATTTAATCACGTTATTCGTTCACGTCATTTTGCGCTCATGCCGCAGAGAGAAGTTCGTGCAACTGCACATGTCAATATTTTTCAGGTGTATCCTTAAGGATCGGAACCATCAGTGTTAAAGTATGATACCCAAAGGCAGTTGAATATTCTACACTTTACCCTACATATAATATTGCGTGTTAATTCTTTCATATCAATTTTCACTGATCGTTGCAGAGTGAAAAATGAAGAGGAACCAGAAGAACAGATATTGAATCTAGAAGATACAGCAAGGCAGTATAGAAATGAAGAGGATCCAGAAGTTCTGATACTGAATCCAGCAGATTCAGCAAGGCAGTCGTGGCTTAAAAATGACGTCCGTAGAAACAAAAACGCCGAACACGGAACGCTCCTAAAAGTCAGCGAAATAAATTCCCAACCGTTCAGAGAACAAGGTGGATATACTCCTTTGAATCAACATTCAATGGTGGTAAGATTAACCTCTATGCCTCGTTAAAATACTTAATGTCCTGTTATTGTTGGGCTTTTGAACCCATTGCACCAATACCTTATCTTTCACAACGTCATTCTTACAAGTATTTGTCTATGTGGTTAACCATTCGATATTGATATCGAATATTGTGGTGTATTTCAGCTTACTCACCATTATATGTTCGTGCTGGAACCGGTTAACACTAAAATCAAATTTTTCTGTTATTTAAATAGCCGTCTGACAGGGCATCAAGGCATATGATGTAACCGGATCACTCTCCATGCTACCCCCTCCCGACCAGGATGTAAAAGTGTTATGTGGATTTTTGATAATTAAGAAAATATCTTTTTATAAAGTCTTGGTTTTGTTTTGCATATAAGACACTTTCGTTTGCGTTTAAATTATTTAAAAATTAACTGGGACTTAGCCCACACCATCAGCATGATAATATGCGTTGTCAAATTAGGCCTCCTTTTAATTTTGAGGGCTTGAATGGGCGTAGAACGAGCGATAAGACGGGCGGGAGCATTGAGGTATCATCACAACCATTTTTAGTTCGGAAAAGGCCGCGGAATTTATTTCTTCTATTAATAATAGCATTCCGTTGTACTGAGTGGGGTTGTCTTAAATTTCTTTTAAATCTTGTGATAGTAACAATGTATTTGCTTATTTCTTGTCTTACTCATTTATTTCATTATATGTTTTAGATAATCTTATAACTTTATTTTCTTGTTTCTATGTATCTTATTTTTTATTTCCTATTTGTCTATCTATTTTCTCATGTAGACGCCACGCAAGCTCACATACACACCACTGGTGAATCTCGAAGAAGTCAAAAAAGTGGGGGAATCGCTTGCTTTAGCTATTGTCCCATTGTCGGAGTTCGAAACAAAGGAAGATACATACTACCAGAACGTGATTGTCGGTGGAGTCTCCACTGATTCAGTGGAGTATGAGGAAGCTAAAAGTGAATCTTCTACAGATTCACCTTCACAGGAATCGGAGCCTGACTCGCCTTTATATGTTAACCAGATACCTACGCCTGAATATGAGAATGTGTTAGACTGGTGTCAGAAGAAGGAGAAGAAGCTCGCATACACACCACTTGTAAATCTCGAAGAAGTTAAAAAAGTGGAGAAATCGCCTGCTATAGCTATTGTCCCATTGTCGGAGGTCGAAACAAAGGAAGATACATACTACCAGTACGAGATTGTCGGTGGAGTTTCCACTGATCCAGTGGAGTATGAGGAAGCTAAAAGTGAATCTTCCACGGAGTCACTTTCACTGGAATCGGAGCCTGACTCGCCTTTATATGTTAACCAGATACCTACGCCTGAATATGAGAATGTGTCAGACTGGTGTCAGAAGAAGAAGAAGTGATAAAGCGTGCCTATCCAAGTTCTCTTTTCATCTCGCACATTTTTATAATAAGTCCCTTCCTTTTAATGGCCCCTCCCCACCCCTATGGAACATCAAAGCTCAACTCCTGGCGGTTTCGTTTTACGGCTGGCCAAACAAATTTTCTATTACACGAAAGCGTAAAAATGTGAAGAAGAAAAAAAAAAGGACAGGAAGTTGTTTATTTGTGGAAAATTCACAGAAACCCTAGCTAGAGAGATTGAGGTTTCCCCTTATTCCCTTCAGAAAGCTCATAACTTCTCAAGAATAAAACAAATGACAATGAGACTTGTAGGATAGACAGCACGTCCAAATATGTTTTCTTTGAAGTCCGCAAAGGGAAATAATGGACAATAATGACGCTAGAATTACATTATTTCAAAATGACGACATTCTTAAATTTCTTGATAGCCCCAAACTCAAGAATACCACCAAAATCTATCAAAGTAATTAAAATAAAAAGAAAAATATATGTAATGGATAACTGATGATTGTATAATTTCTTTTTGTTGAAATATGTAATGTCATGTAAAGCAAATGTAAGGATATGAAATAAATTGTTGTGGTTTTAAAGATTACATTACACTTCGTTATATTTCTTCCAAGGCCATACATTTTTTCCAGCTGTGCGAGTTCTATGTAAATAAACCATCTAGACAAGAAACAACCTCAGAAAATGAAAAGTTCGCATGGAAACCAATGATGTGTTTCTTTTGGATGAAAACGAATTGTATTGCTTGAAGGATAAATTGACCTAAAAGGTACCCGAGTACTGAATATTTTACTGGCTTAGGAAAAAGCTTTTAGATATGGGTTAGCCAGGCCCGTAGCAAGAAAGAAGTTTTTGGAAGTTAAAACACAAAAAAACATAATTGAAACAAATCAATGTGCAAAAACCAGTCTTGAATTCTGACATACTTTCCTGTAACAATCAGAGATTCCAGACTAAACCTTTCGATGATACTCCACGTCACGGCTATTTATCGAGTTACGGTGATAGTTTTTCTTTACGCTCAACGTTATATTTGCATATACTTTTGTTAAAAACTGATCGACCGCTCGCTGCATAACATATATATATAGAGCAGAAACGCGAAGAAACCAGTTACACAGGCAACATAGCTCGTGAAGAAGGGTAAAATTGACGCTGTTAAGAGAGTTTAAACCGACGTTTCGGCAATGATGCCTTCATAGTTTTGTACCCTGTAGAAGGCAGCAGTGCCGAAACGTCGGTTTAAACTCTCTTAACAGCGTCAGTGTTATAATATTTTAAATTCACATTTATTAACTACGCTGCGCAGTATTACAATCTTTATCAAACAAGGGTAAAAGTGCTTTTGATCCCTGTGGACTTGTAAACAAGGCATGAATTTGTAGCCTCCAGGGAAACATAAAAGGTGACATTACTGGCTCTATAAGGCGTACATTGACAAGTAAAACAGTAAAATACTCTGTATTTAAGGGCAAATTTCCCTACAAAAGTGTTTATGATTTGCCATCTAATGATGAGTAATTGGCGTTTTCAAGCAAAGTTCACGAGATTGTGTCATTTTTAGCACGTACCGGCGAGCGTGAATTTGTGTGGGCGTCACACCAAAGACAAAAAAGGTACTATCTCCGCTTCCACAAATCACGGTGAGCAGAGACGATTGAAACATGCAGCAAAATACTCTGTCTTTACGGTTGGTATACCCTAGATAGCTACTTATGAGGTGTCGTCTATTAAAGAGTAATTTCTTCGTGCTCGTCGCCTTGCTCTTTCTCCCGCTGTTGGTCACTATAGTGAATATATAAAATGCCTTTGTATTTTGTTGTCTTCAAAATTTCTTTTTGTTTTTCTGATGCAAAAAACGCGGGCGGCAGCACAGAGCTTGCTATTCTCGTTGGTTATCCTGTGGTGCTGCGTACGGGACAAACGAACAGTGACGTCGTAACCAAGAACAAAAGTACCATCTCGCATCGTTGGGTTACCACATTTCCGTACCCAATGGTGCTTCGCGCGCGCGGACCTCCGATGTAATAATTTACGGTCCAATTTTATGTGAATTAAAAAGAACTCAGTACTGTACGTGAATAATTTAGTCAGTAATTCATTTAATTTTTCCACTGACAGTAACCATCATGATCTTACAAACAGGATGAGCTGTCAAGAGTTCTCGAAAAATTATTCCATTCCCTGCTGGCATTTTTTTTTCTTACTTGCTTGCTATTGTCAACTTCGATCAAATTTTATACATAAATAAAAGCAAAACATAAAAAAGAGTGCATGAGAATAAGCTTTTCAGTAGATCATTTCGCATTTAATCGACTTGGATCATCAGCTTGTTGGCTTCACAGAGAATTTAGGGAGTCGATGTCTTTTCGCACACTCAACAGGACGTTTGACTCGTCAGGTCTCTCTTAAGGTCAAATGTCCATATTGCACAGGAAATCTGATTTATCAAGTATATTGACAAACAGCTCACCTTGTTTACTCAGAACGGAACTTTCTGAAAAACATTAATCGGAGTGACATGTTGCCCGTCAATTACAGTATAACGATTCAAGTTGATTCATGTTGTTTGCGAAAAACATAAATTTCAATCGCACCATGGGCATTCAGGGTGGCTAGTCATAAAATACAGCTTCAACCATTGATAATAACAAAAGGTCTTTAAAACACGTTTCATTTCACCTCTTCGGATAAAATTGAAAGGTTTTTTTTCTTGTATCCGATTTGCCTCGACACGGCTGGAGTCGGGGTGTTTCTCTCAAGATCCGCAGACACCTTATTTGCATGGTAACACAAATTTTCTCCTTGGTAGCAATAACTTCCTGTTTGTGGTTAATGGGAGTATATCGAAAACGTGTAAACGGGTTCAACTTCTTTCTTCTTCCCCATCTTTTAGCTCACACTGAAAATATAATTTTAAGTGATTCACATTTGTCTTCATTTGCTTTATTTTGGCAATGTAGTAAGCATTTCTTTATAGTTCTGTTATATTATTATTATTATTATTATTATTATTATTATTATTATTATTATTATTATTATTATTATTTTTATTATTATTATTATTCTTTCTTTAAGGAAGATAATAACGTATTTGGGCATGTGGTTCATCGCTACCACTAAAGCTACGCTTAAGCCCAAATGTAAATTGACGAAAAGAGAAGTTGCCTGAAACGCTACCTTAGAATAATTCGTCAGTTGTTCGCTATTTCGCTTTTGTTGTGCCTTTGTAAAGCCTAATCGCTAACGAACAGGTGATGACTTTAATGGAAAAAATACGCCTAGTAGCGGCGGTGGCAAAGATTCTTGTGATAACTTTTAACATACAAGGGAATACTGGTAAGTTAGCATAAGTTCAGTAAGTTTTCCAAAAGGAACAAGTTACATAGCTTGGGTAATTACTCTAATTGACCCTGCTGAACCAGTGAAAGTCACGATGAAAACACTTAAGGATGTTTTCTTTAAAGTGGTACTTAAGCTTGTAGTAAGGCCAATTTTAGTTTAGGGGGGTAAAGATGGATTTCTGATACATTATTTGCTGCCCTATTCGAGTTGGTAGGTTGAAACTGATTGGACACTACGAATGATTTTTAAAACGGTGTTGATGAAGAGATGATGATGGTAATAATGATGATGATTTTTTTTATCGTCATCGTTGTCTTTTTAGTGGGATAAAATGTACAGTAATAATACAATACATGGGATATTAACTCAAATAATAGATCTAGATAGATTGCAATTCTCAGGGAAAATCAAAGAAAATTTGACAGACTGCTTACTGTTTCATTATCTGGGTTCTTTGCACGAAACAACCTCAAGCGTGTGATGTATCCAAGTTCTTATTTCAGCTAACTTTCTCTCTTACCTTTATATTATGAAAACTAGCACTCAGCAACAGTTCAAGACTGTCACCTTAGTATAATAATAAATTCATTAAAATAAGTGGAGGAAGGTTAATGTTCATGAAACATTACGTAATTATATGCGCTTCACGTGAAAATATTCATAAAACCTTACACAATGTGTTGGATGTGAACACTCGATCAACAAATCTGGTGATGGATAAATATATGAAATTTCATGTATGCCAACCGCCCCTAAAAGGGTTTTATCAGTACTTGAAAGACCACTGCTCTTATATCCATAACTGTGCCGAAAGGTCTTTCGTGACCGAAACGCCTTTCTGTTTCTGTACAAGTTAGACTGAAACAAACACTTGATATTTTTCCATGAAATAGCAGCGAAATGAAGTCTTTTTGTTATGATTAAAAGACCAAGAGTTAATGCCGATCAACTTCTGCTTTCTTCTATTAAATAATGCATCTTGGGAGCAAAGTTTGTTGTTTTATCCTGCCAATACCCAAAACAACAATCATTATGGGAAATCTAGGTATTCGATCTAAACAACTTTGTATTTTCTTTCCGGGAAAGATCAGACGTTAGCTAATTACAATAATATAATGTTTAACGAAAGGAAGCTAAGTTTAGTTTCAGAACAAAAAATCCTGGGTCTTATTGTCAGAGCTTAAAGTGGAACTCCCCTGTCCTTCACATTCACTGTACCTATGACTGCTAAGCGTATTTTCTTGCTCAAGGAGTTAAAAAGTGCAAATTTCCCTATATAGACTTCATATTACTTACTTTTACACTTCCTGAGTAAGGCCCGTATCAGAATATACATGCATTGTATATCATCATGTACTTTCCTGTTATCTGTCCAATGACTTCGAGCAGATTCAGAAGCGCTGCCTTAAACAGGAAGTTCCGGTATAAAAGGGGCCTGGTGTGGCCTCACCTTCAGTTGACAATCAACCATGAGAACGTAAACAACCGACAAACACATTTTACCTTTTTTCTACAACCCCTACTGATAATATTGGCTCAGTTTTCAGACTTAACCCTGTTAAACAAACTAGAATTTGATTTCTTATCTTGCTGTGGTCTTATTATGAAATTTTGGGGCATATCTTTTCGGAGGACGTTTGAGTCAGCAACATGCCACAATACAATACAATATTTATTTAAAGTCGGGGGCATAGGGAGTGGTCGCCCAATCTTCCGAGCCAGGGGCTCGTGATAAAAATGCTCGACAATGTGAATATTTATAGATATCAAAAATACATAATGGTAAAAATGTAAAATAGTACAAAATGACTCTGATGATTCGTGAAATTTCAAGGGAGAAATGTATAGCCAAGACAATGAAAATTACAATGTGATCAAAAAATGCAGCGATTGCATCGAAATCCTGATTGAATTTAAATTCTGAATTTTCCTGATCTAAATTTACATCTCACGCCCACAAAGGTGTAAAATGAAGGAGGGGGCTTGCCCTTTTATGGCACAACTTCTTGTTTAAGATTGTGTTTCCCAATTTACCGTCTTATGAGGCTACGCTCGATACTACCAGTATTCTACATTCCGGAATGTGCTTTCAAATTATATGAAATGTGAGCGTTCTCTCGAGAACTTGAAGAATGGGGTTAAATTTTGCTTTTCAAATAATTAGTGCAACTTGTTAATAATCAATACAACTGTGTCAAGATGAAAAATCACACAACTACGATAGCCGGCTAAAGTTAATCGTTTGTCTCACGATTTGCAGCATAGTTGTTGATCACAACGTTTCGACCGTTTTTCTGCTGGTCTTCATCAAGCGATGGTATCGACCAGCTGTAGCTGTGTATAACATAAGAAGCACCACGATAATGGTCGTTGATACAATGCGATCATCGCTATGGTTGTTCGTACTGATTAGAGGATCCAATCTTCGTTGTTTGGACTAGGTGCTGTACTCTCAGGTGGTACTGATCAGCTGATGTGTTA
The DNA here is from genome assembly GCF_977016875.1 of Pavona decussata. Taxonomy (NCBI): domain Eukaryota; kingdom Metazoa; phylum Cnidaria; class Anthozoa; order Scleractinia; family Agariciidae; genus Pavona; species Pavona decussata. The sequence continues at coordinate 3,080,935 of NW_028145568.1, forward strand.
TTTGATCACAGGTTTCCCAAGCTCCATGAGAGATATAGGCCGTGACCTTCGCGCGAGTGTTGTAATTTGAGCGTCACGGAGACCATTGCGCAACGGCGAAATTGTAAGTATTTGACGGTATGGGAAAAATGATTGCCAACGAGTTTTCAATCAAAAAAAGTCCCTACCTGAACTCCCTTGGCTGTTGCTCTTTCTCCTATGTGGTTTTGAAGTGATTTAGCGCAATTTCAGTGAGTTTTAATTAGTTCTATGTAGAGAGAAAAGCAATGGAACTAAAACTCACTGGAATCGCGCAAGATCGCTCCAAAAACCACATAGGAGAAACAACAACAGACAAGGGAGTCCACGTAGGGTTTTTTTTTTTTTTTTTTTTTATTGAAAACTCGTTGGAAGTAGGAATCGTTTTTCCCATACAAATCGCCGTGACGCTCAAATTACAACACTCACGCAAAGGTCACCATCTATAACTCTCTGATAGAGCTGGGGGTACCTGTGGTTTGATCGTAGGCAGTCACCCTTCTAGAACTACAATTCCATCATCCCTATTGATGGTGTCAGGGTGATGTGAATGGCCTTTATAACCCTGCGGGTGTACCAGTGTGAGCTGAAGCGGATGGTGTCCGGTCTCACTAGCACGTTCTGTAACCGTTGAGGTCCGCTGAGTACAAGCAAGCCATATGTCTCTATCGTGCCCCTTTATCTGTTACGTTTTGATCTCCAAGTTTCTCCAATACAGACTTTCCCAAATTCGCGGGGAATTTTGTGAACTACACCGTCTTGTATTTTGGGATCGACAACGTTCTTATAAAGACCAGCAGTATAGCGGTCGAATCATCGCGATCCGCACCTATGCTACACAATCATGAGGCAAACCATTAATTTGAGCCATCGACAAACCACCATGACTAACACTTTTTTTACGACAAGATATACACGAGAACTGAACAGCGTAAGCTATGGATTTATAATGTTTTAGATGTCTACTTACGCTTTGTCTTATTTTATTTTTAAAAGGTCAAACATTTGAATCCAGTTGTTCGAGTTACACTGTTCATAAACCATCTACGCAACAGAGAACGAATTGGAATGAGAGCTTGCATTTGTGCGCGCTGAACAATAGCCAGCTTGTTTCTATCGAGGATAAAAATGAATTGAATTTTTTGAAGAAGAAACTTGAACCGAAAAGGTACCCGAGTATTGAATATTTTATTGGCTTGAGAAAACGCTCTGGGAAGTGGACATGGATAAGCAATAACAGTACTGAGGTTGGGCCTTCTAAAGATCCCTGGGCCAGTAGCAGTAAGCCCGACGGTGATGGCGAGTGTGCTAAAATGTTCTTCAAGGACAAAACATTTCGATATGATGACATACCCTGTAATACAGTCCCCAGTGCAATGGTTGGATACATTTGTGAGAAGCATTGTGACTGTCACAAAGAAAAAGGTATGCCAGAAACAGTGAATACTCAAAGAGTAGGGGACGTAGTTCCCGGTTTTGTGGTCTGGTCTTTGTGTGTATACTCTCATGGTTGGTTGGGTAACTGGTGGCGCATTTGATCATCACGTCATGTTAAAATGCGCGTTACAAATACTCATTTCATATTTCAGTTAGGGGAAAAAAAGATTATAACTGTGCGAAAGCAATAACGATACTGAAGCCAACATTTCCTGCACATTCTTTCATTTCTTTTTCCTTTTCTTATTTTCCATTATTTCCCAAGTCTTTAGCCAAGCCAAAAAAGTAATCAGTAAGGCTTTCCACAACGAAAATGTAGCCAACTACTTCGGCAATACAGTCAACATTATCCATAAAGTAGCAAATAAAACTACCAAGCGCTTAATAAATTTGATGTTTCTTAGCTTCCCCTCAAAGTAATGAATATCACTTTTAGGGTAATCCGATAAGCGTTTGTCCCTGTTATTGTAGCTCGGAACTACCAGAAAAGTCAATAAGGTCCACAAAAACTTCAGGTGTGAAAGGGACAATACTTAAGTAGTTTCACAATGAGGTGTAAGTTTTCCTCGTCATTTTTTTTTTTTTTTTGACAATTGTTACTTCTTGGTGCGTCGAGGGAGAAGATGCGAGGAATTATCTTTGCTATGTCTTTCTTTCTTTTCTCTGCATGCCACATTCATTAGGATCAAAACTATCAAAGACAACACGGGCTCCGACTGATAAAAAGCGAAGACGTGGTGGATACTTTATTGCAGAGGAACTGATCATCCCTATATTAGTTGGAGGAGCATTGCTCGTCACTGCACTGATCATCATTGGAGCGTTGCTGTTCAAAATACGAACAAAGCACAACTGTAATCAAGGTAAATGTAACTTCTATTCCAAACAATTATGTGAAGAAGAACGGAAACGTGTAAAGTAATCTTTTGTCTACAAACCCATTAAATGGGAAGTGCGTTTAGAAATGTATTTTGTGGACATACAGCTCAGTCAGGTAGAATCGAACATTGGCCACGAAGAAAGCAAAATAGAAAACTAACAAACAAGCAATAGTCCCATGACAACGCTCGGAATTTGGACTCATAACTGTAGCTTGTCGCAAATCAATGGACTAGCCATCTGGAAATCACAGCTCCTATATACATGCCATTGTTAATGAGTAAACGGCCGGCACAACATTAATCTTACATTTGCTTTCATTAACCTTTACCTAGATGAAAGGAGCACACCTGCTAAAAGGTATGTTCATTCCAAGACATGGAAAACCATTGCACTTATATTAATAACGCAACACGAGCGGTTGTGAAAAGAAAGCTCGAAAAAATACAGGCAGTACGGACCAACTGAGCTATCAATCCAACTAGGTGATGCGACCAATTTTGCAACTACGTAATATGCCCGTGGAAGACGAGTACATGAGGGTAAATAAACGGATATCGTATATTTGAAATATGATATTTTATGTTATGATAGTTCATAAATTTACTGTCCAATTTTATGTCAATTAAAAATGATCTCAATTTTAACCATTTTACCACTAACTTTGCTTTACCAATGTTTCATGATCTTGCAGACATGTTGAGCTGATTAGTGTCCTCCAAAAATGATTCTATTCTTTGTTAGCAATTTGTTTCTCACTTGCTACCAACTGTGTTCTTCGATCAAATTTTATTCTTAAATTAAAAAAAAAAAAAAAACGTAAAACACGAACACATGAGAATATAACTTCTCTGCAGATCATTTCATACTAAATCAATTGGGCTCAGCTTATACGCTTACATAGAAATGGAATTTGGGGAGTCGTTGGCTTTTCGTCAGTACACATAACTGGATCTTTAACGCATTTGAACTCTCTGAAAGCAGTTCAGGTACTTGCATGTAGTCTTGATTAAAATTTATCTCGTTATTGCTTCGATCCGCAGAGAACATACAGGAAAGGGTAACGCCTGTTTATTTGTAACTTGTCTGTATTTGCTACATTCAACAGCAATCAGCTTGAAGGTACACTTGAGAATACCTCATTAGTCAATCCGACAAATGCAGCAAGACAGCTCGGTTTGTCAGTTGAGGAGGGTGATAGTGACGATGGACACACTCTCCAATTAACCGCACAGTCTTGCATAATGGCAACTGAAACTCCAGTGCAGAGTGCACGAACAAGTGTAAGTTTAATTTCACGAGACCTACGTTTTGGAGAAACAAGATCATTGCTAGATAATCATTGCCAGAATGGATATGCATAAAGAATGAAAGATAACAATAATAACAATAATAACAATAATAATAATAATAATAATAATAATAATAATAATAATAATAATAATAATAGCGGAGCTCCCGCGCGCGCCGCAAGGCGCGCGCGAGCGGAGCCCCATAGCTAAGAGATTTTGGTAAACCCATCAGTGCGAGAAATTTTGGTTTGGTTATGACGTCACTTCCGTCCGACCGACCGACCGACCGTACATACGTTCGCTACTCCATGTATGCCACCTTGAAATGGGACACTCAAACCCTGTGCCGCAGCCCGCTTTTTTACGGCGGGAAGTTGCATCATCAACTGCGTTTTAGAAAAAAAATAATAATAATGATAATTTTGACAGAATACAAAGTCAATTTTTGTGACCAACAGAGGGAGAAAGAGCAATGCGACTAGCGGCGAGAGAAACAAATAGGCCGGCACATCATCAGAATCTTGAAGTGAAATCATTTTACTCCGATCCGGCGCGACGAAACGTTGGATTTTTCCTCTTGAAGTGAAACGTTTCGCTCACTTTACGTTGTAAAAGGAACTAAAAAAGATTGGAAATGGAATGAAAGGACTGGTTATTCTGAGAAGAGGTGAGCATATTCGTGTGATTTTGTTGACAAAACTTTGCTGGATTGCTATCGTGCAAGATCTTGTTTTCTTGCAGTGTTGAGACGCCATTTAATTTAAACTTAAGCTTAACATTGCTAAACTCAGAGCAGTCTTTTGAGCTCATTTTTTTTTCGGTCCATGTTCATTATTTCCCTTGGACTTTTATTTTCTAATCTCCTCCAAATTTTATCTTCCAACAGCGGGAGAAAGAGTAAGACGACTCGCGGCGGGAATTTACATGAAGGGGGCATTGATCATAAACAGCAGGCGCCGTGAGTCCTGAAGGGAAGACCCTAGAAAGTGGAACGGTGGAAAGGCAGAAAATCGCCCCAAATCCTAGAACACGGAACGATTGAGGGTTAGGTTCAAGGTTATAGTTTATTTGGGGTGATTTCCGACGTTCCATGTTTTAAGATTTGGAGTGATTTTCCACCATTCGCCCTTCCACCGTTCCGGCTATTAGCGTCGCCGATTTTGAAGTGAAGCATTTTACTCCGATCCGGCGCAACGAGACGTTGGATTTTTCCTCTTGAAGTGAAACGTTTCGCTCACTTAACGCTGTAAAACTAACGAAAAAAACCAGCAATGGAATAATAGGACTGGGTTTTCTCAGAAGAGGCAAGTACGTGTATATTCATGTGATTTTGTAGACAAAACTTTGCCGGTTTCGGCTGTTTTGTAATAAATTGATTTCTTGCAGTGTTGGCACGCAGTTAATACTGCTAAGTTCAGAGTAGTCCTTTGAGCTCATTTTTTTCGGTTCCTGTTCATTATTTCGATCCCTTGGCATTTTATTTTTCTAATCTGGTCCAATTTTGCCTTCCAACAGCGGGAAAAAGAGCAAGGCGAATAGCGGCGGAAAAGGACTCTTTTAGAGGCGGCACATCATAAACAGCGGATCTGAAACAGAAATCATTTTACTCTGATCAATCCGCGAAGAAACGTTGGATTTTTCCTCTTGAAGTGAAACTTTTTGCTCACTTAACGTTGTAAAACGAACGAAAAAATCAGCAATGGAATAAAAGGACTGGTTATTTCCAAAGAGGCGAGTATAAATTAAGCTTAAGTCTTATATTTGATTTTGTTGACAAAACTTTGCTGACTTTTGCAAGATATTTTTTTGCAGTGTTTACACTGCAACTTGTTTAACTTAAGCTACTGCTAACTTCATAAAAGTCTCTTGAGCTCATTTTTCGTTCCATGCTCGTTATTTCCCTTGGAGGTTTATTTTCTAATCTCATTCCTTTTTGCTTCATGTAAGAAAATTTGGTTCTCAGGTATTTTAGTCAGTGAAACAAACGTCTCGTAACACTTTTTTATCGTTAGCAAGCATGAGCTAAGTACTGGCAAGTTTTTCTCGCATATATTTCTAATTTTTGCATTTATTTCTGACAATCTTCACAGAGAACAAACACAAATACTTTAAAGGATAGGATATTTCTTTTCAAAAAACGTTGAAAGCGAATGTAAAATTAGTCAATAGTGTGACCTCATTTTCATCATAACATCAAGCGTACGCAAAATTTGTTCGCTTGATCGTCGTTTAGTTTATCTCTGTTCTGATTGTTATGAATTATCACAGTTTTTTTTCCATTTATTACTCCAGGATACATGTATATTTTAAGTCTGTTTCATGGTTATTGTAGCCTTTTTCTCTTAGGTTTATGTACGGCTTTTTTCAATTTTGTTGATAAACAACATTTGCCTTAGGCAGTGACAGTTCGCCTCTATCATCTTTAAAATTAAAAAGAATAATAACAACAAAAAAAAAAAATACTTTGAGCGTCAAGAAAACTATCAAAACTCGATAAATAGCCAATCCCGTCCTGAATATTTACCTGCAGTGTACATAATATTTTGATATTTTTGGGGGGTTTTTGGGTTACAAGAGGATACCTTACTACCTTGTTGTATAGCAGATAGTATTTTTATTTGCATGAGGCCGAGTAGAGTTAAGGTTTAATTTTCAAGCAGCAGGGGTATTTTGCAGAACACCGAACGTTGAATCTATGGAAGTCCTTAAATGCAATGGCTGCCATGACAACACATTAAAGCTAACCATCTGTATAATCAGTGCTTAGCCCTAAACAGAAAAGAAAAGTGCTTAGACCTTGATAACTTTGTTCGTTGCTTAATAGGTGTCACATCAGATTAATTAAAGCTTATAGAGACGGGTTATTAAACTATACCAAGAATTTTGAAATAAAATGAATTGTCGAATTTTTTGCACTGTTTTCTCAAATCAATTTTTGCACTTGAAGGGGGCACTTTAAAGAGCTAAAACTCAAATGGAATTTGTTTGGTTACCTTCAATTTTGGACAGTAGCTAGTTTAACATATAAGGAACAAAGACTTGTCGCAAATTTTTTCATTTGAAATATTTTTTCTCTGAGCGATTTTTATACGATCACTTCACATTTCTTTAATCGTATTTAGAAAATGTTCTGTAACTTTTCACTGCAATTGAATATCACAGAACTTAGACATGTTTTTTTTTTAGCTTTGGTCCGGAAACTGAGTAGCAAATTAAATAAGCGAAAACCAAAATTCACTTGACTTGTAGCCTTTAAAAGGTGATTCGTACGCTCGCATTTAGAGGTGGTAAAAAATTCAACAATTCATTTAATTTCAAAATTCTTGATATAGTTTGATAGCCAGCTCTATAAGCTTTAATTTGATATGGGGGTTTACATATCTACAGTTTAAACCGGACGTGGACATAGCTTGGACGCGAGAGACCTCTAAAGGTATATGGTAACCTTAATGCTAAACTGTTATTCGGCATTCAGCATTCTGCAAAATACCCCTTCCAGTTGAGCAACTAACAATATTGTTAAGGTCTAAGCACTTTTCTATACTATTTAGGGTTAAGCGATTTACCAATAATTATTAACTGCAAAGTGTGTCCACTTCTAGTGCTGCACTTTTTATTCGCCGGCAATGGTAAATGTTCACACTCACTATCATCATTCTCACTCTCACTCAGCATCCCCTCAGTTTCACTGCACCATGTTTCACCCACAAAAACGGTGTCATCTCCACCTTTTTTTATCATTATCATCAGATGTGGGTTTGTTAGCTTGTAAAAGATGCTGGCCTGGGACTTTCATTGTCGCTAGTGTCTGTCCCTTTGCTTCTTGTAGATGACTGGTTATTAGCACAATCTTTTAATTTTTTCATTTTTTTTTCTTGTATAGGAGGGAGTGTTTTTTCAAGTGAGACTTGTCAAGTTAAAAAACAAGAGATTTTAACCCTCCAGATAGTAGTGACTCTTCCCAATTGTTATCCTCATTCTCTGTTTCATCGCTTCTCAATGGTCGCTTGACTTCGCAAATTTTTGGAAAAATGGAGATGTTTTAAATGGTCTAGGTATATTTTCACTAGCTCCTCAGAAACCACAAACTAAGGTAGAAGAAAAGTCTGCAGTTTCTTTCGCTGTGTTCAGCTTTCCCTCATTGAAGAAATTAGGCATAAAGTCATCAACAGTACTGGTCATGCTGTTCCATCTAAAGAAGTAGCCAGAGATTCAAAGACATTTTCTCTTTATCCAGGAAAGGGCATGGAATTCTGCCCATCATGGAGCCAGCCAACCATTTTCACATGAAGCGCACTGCTGCTCTTTCTTAACCTCGCAGGTGTCTTTGACAAATTCCATGACTGTATAACTCTAGCCACAAAATTTTGCAAAATAATAATTATAGCCAAGCACATGTTTTTTTTAAAGTTTCACATGCCTTCAAGTAGTCATGATTAGCTGGGTCCTGTTGAAAAAAAAAAGCCCGCCTCCTCCTCCCTCTCTGTTACAAATGCCCTTATGTAATCTGACAACAGGTGCATCGTCAATGTGCAACGCTATGTCATGAGCAACCCTCCATGCATTTCTTTCCATTCTTTATCTTCGTAATTTCATAGTGAGCTAGTCACAGTCGTTTTCTAAATTTCTCTGTCTGATTTGTAATGAAATATGAAAATATTCCATTTTATAGATTTAGAACTGCCATCAGTAATGGCATCTCGGCCACTGAACTGCAGGATTAGTCCTTTCCAGCCAGCTTTCCCACAGCCACTGCTTTAGTGTGCTCGATGAATCCTGATGCGGTAATGAGACTTGCAAATTCTGGACAATTCGGCATCTCGGAACCTGACCTCATCAAACAATAGCATTATCCAAAACGTGAACTTAGGGAAAAATTTAAAAATCATCATAGGCCTCCATCTGCATAAATTATGAACCCTAACTCAGGAGTGTTTTAAGATTTGCCATTGCCTGGGCACAAAAGCCATGCACAGAGGGTGTAACCTTTACTGGTGGGTTTAGATCTTGTGTTTTAATAGCTGTAGCAAAAAATAATTGATGTACAGTTGTAAGCTTTTTATTTAGTTTCATCACAGATCATGACAGATGTGATGAAAACACAGTATGGCTCATGAATCACTTTGTTAATGGAAGTTCTTGTTGAGGCAATTCATAAACTTGTAAATTATCCATTCTTGGGTGAAAGACAGTTTCTGACTGTGCACTTTTCCCATCAAGGCATAGATCCAGTTGTGTATTAAATTTTTTACCTTTTGATAAATGTTGATGTCATGGCAGGAGCCAAATTGAATGGGCACTCGCTGAGCATATAAAATTTGTCTTCAGCAGTAAAGATTTTAATTAGTTGGCCTGGTGTAGGGCTATTGCTCTAGCATGTTGTGTACAACAGAGATTGGCCACTGGATGTCTGGGCCTACAATAGCTGTGTTTATAAGCAACAGTCAGCACTGTCACTCAATCATTCTTATAACTATTGAATTGATAGAGGCTACAGAAATATGCTGAACAAGGGGCATTCCCTGTATACTTTACAGTGCAACGAACTCAACTGGGGCCACCAAACATTGATCAGCCAATCACAGGTCACGTTTACAACAAAGGAGTCTGGCTTTGGTAGTTGGTAAACCAATCAAAAACGAGAACATTTCTTGAAATTTCAAAGTGTCGGTCTTATCGGTGGCCCCGGTTGAGTTTGTTGCACTTTAAGACAAAACCTTGCCTGACCTTTAGTTATATCTATATCTTTTACAAAGCCTGAATATCAGCTGTTTCCCATCTCTCACCAATCATCTAGAGAGATTAGAGACTGATATTCAGGCCATGTTTAATGCAACCAGACCCTTTTGATAACTGTGATTTAACAGACAAAAGGTGAAACTTCTTATCAGCCGTCTCTTTTAATTGAAAGAAAAATTTAAAACTTGGTAGCGGGTAATGAATTATGAAATATGTACAGTTATTTATTTTTACAGTGCAATCTCAGTTATTTGAACTCTCAATTATGTTTTTCAGCACTCCCAATTCTTTGAACAAATAGTTGTTAATTCTCTTGGATTTGCTTCAGTCAGTTTTTTGCCTCCTATTTTTTGAACAAAATATATTTTCCCTATATAGGAAGTTAAAAAAAAATTGGTACTTCCACTGCAGTGATTGTCACATAACATTATTATGAAAATGTTAATATGCCTAGTAAATTGTTTTCTTTTACTTAGTTTTGATTATCCAATAATAACTGTTAATTTTCAGGGGTTTTGTGACATCAGTAACCAGTGCTACAGTTTTCTACACCTTATCACATAGTCTGGTATAACTTTTTCTGTAACACAAGGAAAAACACTAAATAATATTATTTTCCTTTTCCATTCTGTACAGGGTTTATGTAAAATCTTTAGTTATATAAAAATAGTTTAATCCACTGATTGTTTTGGAGAATAAAGTGATAAAATGCTTTTAATTTGCAATATTTCAAGCAAAGTACATGTATAATGTTGTACATCATTTTGTGAATTCAGAAGAGGACTATTGCTATACATCAACTCTCTTTAGGCACTCTTGTTCCTTCTATTTTTTTCTCTTGGGAAAACAGGATGATGAAAATAAAAGTAAGGAATAATTTTTACAAAAATGCTCATTAAAATTAATGATACATGTTAGGTATTTTGCTGTGTAAAAATGAATGGGACTTCTCAGATGAGGTGCTATCCATAAACTGGAGTGGTGAGGCTGCAGGTGTTTAGTGTTTAGCAGTCTAATGACTTCTTAAATTGGGATTTTCCTTGTAAGGACAAAAGGTTAATGAGTTGGAGCAAGTCCTGTTCCTTAATTGAGAAACCAGAGAATAAAACCTACAGTGTAATTGTTTGTGGTGGAAGGAGACCGCTTAGTTTTCTTTTCAGTATTACCTGTTAGGAAATGTGGTCCATGAAAGGTAAAGAAAAACTCTTTGACCTTGGCAGGATTAAAACCTATGACCCCAGGATTTTGTTGATCACTGATGGACCAAAATTAATCTCTTCACTAGGGTAGTGCAAAATTTAAGTGGTTTCCTTCCCAAACAGAAATTTACACTCCAAGGATAATTCTCTAATTTCTCAGTTGTATAGTCAGTACTGCACAGCGCAAAAATTTTATTATCCTTTAATTGTTGTTATTTCCAACTTTACTCCAAGTTAACTCTCGTGTAGCAAAGTGTAGAAAAACTGCTGGGGATAACCGGCTCCCATAACTGCCCGATGGATTTTTTGTGGTAAAGATTTTGACAGGGACAGTTGAGGATTTATACCCAATTGTTGGTACAAATGACTAGGGACTGAAAAAAAAAATTTTCGTTGAATAATTAGACTTATGACATTTATTGCATTCAACATAGAAAGAACGCACTCTTTACACAGATTGGAGTTGAGATTGTATGGGAGAACCAAAGTTGATTGCATGAATGAAAGGATATTGGAAAGGATATCTGGCACCCCCTGTAGATTTTGCAGGGGCAGATGACATCATCACCAAATTGGCAAAGGAGAGAACCTACGCTAGGATCGAGGTCATCAAACATACTCTCTGGTCAAGTTTTGATAATGACTAGTTTCCATATATACAAAGTAGCAAAAGGCATTCACAAGTGATCGTTGTTCTGACTTTACAATATCAAGAATAAGAGGCAGCCAATTTCTGCAATGCTTTCTCTGAACAAAACAGTATCACTTTGCACTCTCAAAACAAAGGAACTAATATGATTGACAGGAAGGTATGAAAGGTTCATGTTTTCCTATCCCTACCGAAACAAATGGCAAAAATTATATACTGCATTCTTAGATTAAGTTAAGAGCAAGAAAGACATCTTGACTCTCTTGTAAATCAATATCAGTTGCATGGAACTGAGCACTTAGTTTGAGTTTATACAAAAACCAAAATAAACAACTTTAAATGTACAAGAATAGCTATCAACTTGGGAATAACAGAAATTTTTAAAAAATGACCTTTTCAATCTAATTTATTGAATTAATGAGCTACAAGTGCAGTAAGAAAATATAAAAATGGCACAAAGCTAATTTCACTTGAAGAAATATCTCTCCTGTATTCAAACATCTCCAATGTGCATCTCCCTCAAACAGAACCTAAACATAAAAAAAAATCACTCAATTTGACTAGAAAAACTAAAAGATGAAATTTTAAATATTTTGTAAATCCCTATAACTTATAAGGGCTTATAATGACTCGTTTTTCAATTGTTCCACGGTGTACTAGTTTGCGATGATCTCCTAGTATTAGTAGACCACATGAATTGATATAGGAACACTGGCCTACTATTGTCCGTATTAGCTTGCAATTTTAATATTATCTTGATTAAAGATTTCTTTTAAAAATTGCTCCCTCGTCAGAAAAAAAAAACACTACAAACAGTTTAAAGGTGTGTATGCATACATAAATATTTGAAGTTATCTTACCTCCTTAATTGACAGACCTGTCGGACCTTTCACTTTCCACCGACACAACAAAATTCCTTCTAGTTTTGACATTTATCACACTAAAAGTCTTCCTTCAAATTGCTGTTAAAGGGAACATTTCCACACAGTCGCGCAGGAAAAATAACACGAGGCGTAGGAAAAATTCGATCGCTTCCAAACCTGAAAACTTATGCAAAAATTAAAAAGATCCTTTCTTTTTTTATCCACCATCCTAATACAGGAAGATATCTGAACACTGCTTTTTTTATCCTGTTTTATCCAAATCTCTAGAACGAAGCAAACACAACTAAAATTCGCCTCTTCGCGCTTCTCAGGTAGGTACTTCATATATGGTAATTATTAATAATTGTCATATATGAAGTACCTACCATACCAGCGCCCATTCCGCTGGATAAGGGTAATGCGGGCTCGGAGAACGAGATTGCCGCCATTCTTTTTAAATGAGGGATCTGGGTACTAGGAGTCTAGGATCAGGAATCGGAAGACCTTAAATAACATAGTCTCCTTCGCAGCCAGTGTCGTCACGCTACGCTCCGTGGGGAGGATCGTTGCGTGACGACCCTAATAACGGCTGCGAAGGAGACTAGCTATAGATAACAAGGACTGGAACCAGATTTCAGAGCCCAGTGCTTTTCGCGAAAACGTGGGTTTGGTGGGGGTGCCTATTCTCGCGGGCTCACAAACCTGGTTCCAGTACTTGTTATTTAAGGATTTTCCTAGAAATCTCATTCCCATTCAAAAACGCGTGTGGGCTCTGAGGACGAGATTGGAGTACATTAGCGCAAAGATCAACCAATCACCAACCCTTGCTCAGTGAAAGGAAAATTAAGAAAAAATGCCCTCTGTTACAACAAATCAGGAGCCGATGATCATGGGCTCCTGGAATTACATTGTTGATGGGGAGTTTGCTGCATATGCATTAAAATATATATATAACTTTAGAAAGGATGAGGAACTACGTCCATACGATAAGCAGATTTCTATAAATGCTAGCAAAAAAATTGGAGCTCAGCTTTTAGGCTTGGCTAAATATATATATATTAATAATAATAATAATAATAATAATAATAATAATAATAATAATAATAATAATAACTACTTATATAGCGCTTATCCAGTTCTGTTCTAAGCGCTTTATAAGATACTCCTTGTATGTTCGTTGTGTCAAAACAATTTTGGAAACAAGTCATATTTCGGTGCAAACTAAACCATCATCAACAACTTTCTTTTTGTCATTTCTTGTTCAAATGTTTTGACACAATGAACATACTCGGAGCATCTTTTATTTTCTATGTACTGAAAATTACCAACGGGTACTGGGTTTTGGATATGCGTAAACAATCCGGGCTCCTTTCCGCGATCGATACTACGATGTACTTTTTACTTAGCACATAAAAATGAAGAATGAAATTGCTTTTTGGAGATTAATTGGGAATATAAAAACTGAATCGAATGCCTGGCTGAGTGATGTCTGACTGAGGGAAAGTTGACTGATTAACCGATAAAATTGTTTGCTCGTGGTCTTTAGGACCCTCTGACTGACCATTCTCTGATTGATACTTTATTGAATTATTTATTTATTCATTCTTTGGTTAGTAGCTCGATTGGTTGATTGGTTGATTGGTTGATTGATTGATTGATTGATTGATTGATTGATTGATCGATCGATCTAAAACGCAGCTTAACCTTTTCTTTCTCAGACGTCAGAGGACAGTCCCTACGCACATCTCTTGCCATTTAAACAAGAAAATAGAACCAGTGCAGACTGCAGTGAGACGCCCACATATGTCAACCAAAGGGCTATGCACGAATACGTCAATATGCATGTGTGAGCCTAATTGTGTTGCAACCCTTGATACTAATCAGAAGGCCGGAAAACGTTGTGTTGCCAAATTTGTTAACTAAAAAAAGTTAAATGTGGAGAACGCTGAGATGCAAACTAAGTGAAACTATATTAATGCGAATGTAGTTGATAACCTATAACAAAATGAAAAAGCTTGGGTGTTGCTGATTATAAAACTCACTCGGCGTCACACAGTAATTGATCAAATGCAACGTTAGATTGAATTTGTTGTATGTGTCATATGAGATGCACGACCACCAAAAAGGGTCAACAGAAGATCCAGAGCTTCCTTAAAATGTATTGTAAAATCCCTGGCTTCAAAACTTCGACGGATATTTTACATTCATTAGCCTTAAAGATTAAGCTTTGAAGAAAAATAGAGATAAATAGGACGTACCATTAGAAATCCGAGAGATAACATCACCAGGAAGAAAGACCGAGAGGCCTAGGAACACTTGGGATGTGCAACACCTACAAAAAAGCTCAGAAATATCCCTAAGCTGCAATGACCTTGAGAAATAACCACAGAGTCGTGTACGCTGCTGTTGTTGATTACATGCCGAGACAAGCCTAAATTCTGTTTGTCGTTATTTAGTTTTAATAGCTAGTACCTCTTAATAGTGGCTAATGTTATGCGCATATGAATATATGCATAAAGAACATGGTCACTACAAATTGATTAATTATTATCATAAAATGAAATAACTGATTTCGGATGTTGATTTTTTCTTAACCTTTTTAAGTAAGAGATATTGTCTTGTCGCTTAAAGATTTTGCACAATGATCTTAATTTCCTGATGATCACTTACCTGAATGAGAGGGTCACCAGGGCCTGGTTGTTCGAAAGCCGATTAACGCTAATCCCCGATTAAAAATTACCCGCGGTTTTCATCTCGCTCATTAATTTTTTTTTTTAAAGCTTATTTTAAGCTAGTGGTGAAGAAAAACTCTAAGTCAAAATTGAGGAACAAAAATCCTTTTGAAGAGTCTTTATTGATTAGTAATTAAACCCGAATCAAAGTTCACATTAACCCAGGATTATTTTAATCGGGCTTTGAACAACTGGGCCCAGAGAATGCTTAGCACGAGTACGATATGAATTTTCGCGGTCTTGGAATATGGCACGAGGACCGGTTAGTCATTTAAAAATAGCGGTACTTTCATACAAGACCGAATTCCAAAATCCTCTGAACAGGCTCCTTGAAGGGGAAGATTAGGTCGGAAGCTCGTGGATATTGTAGCACCCCATTTACTAAAAGGAATTTTGTTTACAGTGTATACAATATCCCGCAGAAAACAAAGCGGAATGAGCACTTTATAATGCAAGGAAAACAAGTGATCGAAATCGGTTCAAAACGGTCTTCAAAGAGGCCATCAATTGAAAGATTTTGTGCGAAACTTACATTACAAACAATAAACCAAAATGCCGAAAAAAAAACAAAAACAAACAAACAAAATAAGAAATGAACAATAAACGTTTTGTATATTTTACGTTATTTTATTTATTACCTATAGAACCGAATTTTACGAACCACATGGTGTTTAAAAAATTATCATATTAAGATTCAGTACTGAGTAACATGTACACAAGTGCACAAACGGTGGCGGCCCGTTTTGTCGAAAGAGAGAACAGAAAATGTCCACGGCATGGCTGTCGAAAAGCTATTGAGCGCCCTCAATTGATCATCTTTTGTTTAACAACGTATGCTTGAATGACACTTTCACTTTGTTGAAGCATCCCTCAATCCAAGAATCTTGCTAACTAATTTAAACACTACAAGGTAAACAGAATCACCACTTCTTAGCGATCAGCCCCCAACCTTCTCCCCCAACATGTGAGTTACTCAAATGGTCCATATTGCACAGAAAATCTAAATTAATGAAGTGTTCTGACAAACACCTTACCTTGTTTATTTCATTTCTTTTTTTTTTTTTTTCATTTTTTTATTTGCCCCATTCTTTATACAATCAATAGGTTTTCTACATTATACATTGTTGGCAGGAGATCCCAGCAAGTTTTTGCAAACTTTTCTTTAGGGGATCCCCTATTTCTTAATATTTTCTATTGTTATATAATTTGATAGCTGTCAAATATATATACGTACCTAATTAATATTAAGATTAATATTTGGATTATAGCAGTAAAAGATTGTGATGGCGATGTCGGTAATGTCAACTTTATGTACTGATGTCTGAGAAATATATCTGCTTCACTTTCCGCTTAAATAAAAAGTAGGATTTAGCATCTTTCACCTCATCAGGGAGATTATTCCATAATTTAGCACCTCTAGCTTTCAGAGAGAATTTTCCACAATTTGTTCTAGTATACCGAATATGTAACTTTGCTGAAGATCTTGTATTATACTGATGAAATTGTTTGTTTTGTACAAAATAGTTTTTAAAAGTATTTGGTAACATGTCTGTTCTTTGTGAGTACATAAAAAGACTAGTTAGAAAAGTATTAAGCTGGAATATGTCTAGTATTTTTAGTGTTTGAACAATGCAGTAGTTGAGTCTTGGTATCTTGAGAAAGTCATGAGACGAATAATTTTTTTTCTGTACCTTGTAAAGACATTTTAGTGTGGATGCATAATTACTACCCCATACAATATAACAATAGGTAAAATATGGATATATCATTGTGAAGTAAACATTTTTTAAAGTAATTTTGTTTACATAGTGTCTTAACTTGGCTATAATACCAGATAATTTTGATGTCTTATTACTTATGTAGTTAATGTGATTTTTCCAAGTCATTTTATCATCTATTCTAACACCTAGGAATTTTGTCCATTTTACCTTCTCTATTTCTCGTTGATTGATTTTAACGTGTAAGTGCATATCTAATTTTTTTCCCTTTGTCTTAAAAATCATAAAAGTCATTTTACTGGTATTTAGGGTTAGTTTGTTTGAGCATAACCAATCGGATACTTTACTAATTTCTTCATTAGCAATTTGCAATAGTTGATTTACATTTTTGTGCTTAAAGAAAAGATTTGTGTCATCTGCAAACAGAATATAATGAAATAAATTAGAACTTTTATGAATGTCATTTATATATATAAGGAACAATAGTGGCCCTAATACAGATCCTTGTGGGACTCCGCATCTTATTGTGTTAGGTTTTGATAATACATTGTTATACTTAACTATTTGTTGTCTATTTGTTAGATAATTTTTAAACCATGATAACGGTGTTCCTCTTATTCCGTAGTGTTCCAATTTACTGACTAAGATTTCATGATCAACTGTGTCAAACGCTTTTGAAAAATCTAGAAATATAACAATTGTATATTCGTTATTTTCTATTGCTGAGGTAATCTTATCGACAAGTTCTATAATTGCTTGCTGAGTTGAGCGCTTTGCTCGGAAGCCATACTGATGATCAGAGAGAATATGATGTTTGTTTAAATAAGATATTAATCTCCTGTACATAAGTCGCTCAAGAACTTTACAGAAACAAGGAAGAACTGCAATTGGTCCGTAGTTTTGAAATACGTCCTTATCACTTGTTTTATAGACCGGAGAAACTACTGAGATTTTTAGCTGATTAGGTATTATACCTGTAATTATTGACTGATTAAAAATAAATGTAAGTGGGTACGAAATTAATTTGCTTAATACGCACATTACTCTGGGATTTATACCGTCTAATCCACTACCTTTGTTAGGGTTTAACTTTTTGAGCTCATTTTCAACTTCGGTTGTTGTTATTGGATCTAAGAATATGGACTCTACATAATTGTTATTTAGGTATTTATTAAAGCTATTTGGTGTTTTAGATATTTTCTTGGATAATGATGGACCTACGTTTATAAAGTATTTGTTAAATCTATTTGCAATTTCATTTGCATCAGTTATGATATCTAAACCTTCTTTGAATTGTGATGGTAAATTTTGTTTTTTTGAGGCTTTTCCTACTAACTCATTTATTATGCTCCAGGTTTTTTTTCATGTTATTTTTTGATATATTTAATTGTTGTTGGTAGTAATTCTTTTTAGCTATTACTAATGTGTTCACTGATGTCATCAAATTTGTTGTTTAAACTCCTTATATTCTAGTGTAGTAGTGAAAATGCCTTTCGCTTAATGGATTCGATGTTATTGAACTGATTTTCTAGCAAGTAGTCACAACTTATTAGGTTTTCTATCATTGCGTTACTGTAATGTTGATCAGGATCTTGACCTGCAGTTAGATCAGTTCTGAATCTGTCATCATTTAAGATAAGTGGATTGAATAATAAATTCCTAACCCTATGCGAAATTTCAGAGATATTACATGCATTTCCTTGATTATTTTGTATCATTTCGTTATACTCATCTGATTCAAGTTGTTGAAATGGCAGTGACTGACTGTCATTATACTTGTTGTTACTGCTAGTCATTTGATTATGTTGGTCAATGTTCAATCATCTTGATTTTGTAACTGCTGAATTTCATCTTGTGAGCTGATCATGACAATGGTATCATCCATCTTGCGTACTTTAATTTTGCCATCTGTCGTCCAGGCACCTTTTACTTTGTTTGCAATTCTCATTTGATTTAGCGCCTTCATCTTTTCGGCATTTTGTTTCGTTAGATCTTCAGTTATCCAAAATTGTGATCCTTTAAATTCCTTCTTGGCTTTCATGACTTTTACCTTCATCTTGTGAGATGCGAACTTGATAAGCACGGGTCTTGCTTTTATCACGTCGCGTCTACCTTCGCGGCGGTATTTTCCTGCTCTGTAAGCAATCTCAATATCATTTTCCTTCACGTCGATCTTCAATTTATCTTTAAGCACTTGGACAGCCAGGGTTTCAACTGAGGTTTCTTCAGCTTGCTCTCCAATGCCGAACAGACGTACACTGTTCTTCCTAGTGTACTGTTCTAACCTGTCGAGCTCCTGCTGTGTGTTTGTCATTCTTGCATGCAAATCCTGCTCAAGGAACTGGAAGCTGGCATTGATGTCGCTCTCAATTTCTTCCTTTTTCTTTTCCATTTTCCTTTCTACTTTCTCGTTAACTTCTTTTTCTAATTTTTTAAATTTCTTGTCAAGGCGAGATTCGAGCGCTCCATATCATTCTCTCTTCCAGCTTGTTGTGTTTGTCTTGTATATCAGCTTTAAGAGAAGCGATCATCTCATATATATCTTTTAGCGATATCTCCTTCTCTTCTGCTTCATCACTCTTCTTCATCTTCTTGTTAATTGCCTTTACAGGAGTTTCAGTACCATGGGGGCTGTTTGGTAGATTACGTTTTTGCGAATTGTTGTTAAGCTATCGCGGAGGCGTCTTTACGCTCGCCATGTCACGCATCATCAATTAAATACAAGAAAAGTAGCCTTCATGTCTTTCACAGTCTTTTGGTCAACGATTTATGTTGGTTTCTATTGTTTGCATTTCATCCTAGCTCAATTTAAAGATATCACTCAGTTAAATTGACTACTCAGAATGAACTTCGCATTAAATTGCATTAAATTCGCACAATCCCAAACTGTTTCAAACATCAATACGAAAAGCAAAACGCTCCTACTCCGTGGACTTCGATTACAATCTAAATGTTAAGGATATCGAACAAAGGAACAGTTTTTTGATTAGATCAATTATCAATTACTTTGTGTGCCTAGTTACGATCGTAGTTACAATGTTTATCTTTTTTCCTATTGGTTTGTAATCGAATCTTTTAGCGTCACCACGCGCATATAAAAGCTAAGTTAGCGTCCCTTTAAGCCAGAGTTTCGCAAGATTTCGCCTTGAATAGCAGCACCTTCGTTCTTTCGTACTAAACCTTTGGCACAAGCGGGACCGATATGTAAGTGATTTTGTTAGTTTTATTTCAATGTGTTTAAGTTTACTTTTCACCTTGGGCGTTAGCGCACATATGTACTGTGTTGTACAATAGTACAACTAATTATCTTGAAATCAAAGAGTAATTTGAAAGAATAAGACGCTTAGGCAGCTACGCCCACATTTTAGTCTTTGGGCTGTTAATCAGCCGCAAATGTTCATTGTGTAGCCGACCTTTAAATCTCGAGTAGTTTTAATTTAGCCTTTTATGTTTTGTTTATGTTAATTTACGTGTAATCGTTGTTATTTTAATCGCGTTATCGACATAGGCACGTAAAGCGTTTCTTTTATGCCTTACGCACGAATTCAAGTTGATTCATACTTTCGTTATTGCATTATTGTAATTTCAGTTTACGATCGTGATCGTGATCGTGATCGTCTTCGTCTCTCAATAAACACCGTTAACCGTCATCTTGGTTTTCGTGGTTTTGCGTCAACGACCTGTAAAATAGTCCCAACACCAGCGACACTTTGCAAACACGCCTTAGCGACGCCCCTCGAAGTCTCGTCTTTCGTCGCAATCGTTACAGTAAAATATCGTCGCTTCATTCCGCCAAATGGTTTTGTATTCTAGTTAAACTTCGTCTCGATCCTTTGGTACTTTGTTTCTTGGCAAACGAACGATGAGTGTTTTTAGCGAACCGGTCCTCGGACGTATTAGGACGCCATCAGAGATAGACTTCGAGGCGACGCCTCAAATACCAAAACCACCCAGGAGTGTGGCGGGCGTAGAACTTTCACGATTCGAATTCTCCAAAACAACTGGACGAAGAAGGGTAATGACCGAAAAGGGTTTGGCTTATCAGCTGGAAACAAAACTTTCTAATCGGAACTCTGCCTTCAAAAAATTAAAACAACAGATGGATAAGATTAACGTGCTGCGTGATTTACCCGAGACAACAATAGAACAATTAGAAGAAGAGAGATTTAAATTGGATAACTTGAAAGACAAATTCAATACCGCATTCACGGAGCACAATGATCTAATTCAGTCAGAAAAGGAAAAGGAAGATTCATATCGACGGTTCGATATTCGCGATCGGGAATTTATTGAGTGCAGAGTTAGACTTTGTGAACGTATGCAATCACTTGAAAGAAACCTCAGTCGGGCACAGTCAGTGAGATCTGTCAAGTCTGGTCACAGCGTGAAATCAAAGGCGTCTGGAAAGTCTAAATTTAGTACGTCCTCTACAAAACATCTTTCCTTTGCGCTACTCGACGCCGCATCCAAGGCTGCCAAGTTACAGGCCGAAATGGAATTTCTCGACAAAGAAAGAGAATTGAGGCGGCTGCAACTTGAGAAAGAGATAGCTATCGCAAGCGCCGAAAAAGTAGCGATAAAGCGAATCCTAGATGAAGAAAAAATTAGCGGGCGATAAAGAGGAGTCAAGTGTCAAAGACTTTAATCCCGCGGTTAAACAGGAATTAAAACCAGACGTAAGTAACGAGAACATTAAAAAAGAAAGAAGCTTTAAGGCTAACCCGTACGCTCCTCCGTTCGTTCCTGGAAGTTATCTAACGCCAACCTTTGAGCCTCGGAAAGGAGATCCTGTGTTCACGCCCCAATTTCAAGAGAATGGCGTTAATACCACTCTTCAAGAAATCGTGAGCCTACAAGCGAAGCAGGCCGAATTGAGCTCATTAATTATCAATCAGCAGAAGATTAGCAGCCTCCCGGTTAAAGAGCCGCCGGTTTTCTCCGGAGATTACTTTGAATGTCCAGCCTTCGTGACCGCCTTCGATTCCATCATTTGCAGTAATGTACCATCGAACAAGGACAGGCTGTATTTCCTTGACAAGTACACCAGAGGCAAGGCTAACAATGTAGTGAAAGGTTTCTTGGCTATGAGCTCTGACAGTGCCTACGATAAAGCTCGCAAGATGTTAGACCAGCGTTTCGGGAATCCCATCCACGTAGCGGAGGCGTACAAGTCTAGTCTAAGAAACTGGCCAAAGATAAATGATGGTGATAGCAGTGGCCTCCAGGACTTCTCTGATTTTCTCATACGATGCGAAGAAGCAATGAAAACGATGCAGTCAATGGGGGACCTCTACTCAACAGAAACTCTCCGCCTTGTCAGCAGCAAACTTCCTTCTTACTCTGCTGTGAAATGGTGCCGGCATGCTCATGAAAGGCAAAGCAAGTTTAAGAAAATAATCACATTTAGCGCCTTTATGAACTTTGTCAGAGAAGAAGCAGAACTTGCAAATGACCCCTTCTTCTCACCTGATGCCCTGAAAGCGGAACGCAAAAAGACTGGTACCCAGCCGAAGTGGGGATGGAAG
This sequence comes from Pavona decussata, assembly GCF_977016875.1. Classification (NCBI taxonomy): domain Eukaryota; kingdom Metazoa; phylum Cnidaria; class Anthozoa; order Scleractinia; family Agariciidae; genus Pavona; species Pavona decussata. The sequence goes on from NW_028145568.1 coordinate 3,102,986, forward strand.
AACAAGTCAAAGAAGAAGGACGATAGTGATTTGAGCGCCAATTCTCTCGCGGCATCAGGCACTCCACACCCCAGCGATCTTGCTTCGTCGACAAGACCATTTGCAGATCAAACAGATCAGGCCTGCCCCCTTTGCAACGGTCAGCACGCCCTCGTCAAGTGCAGCAAATTTCTCAAGAGTTCAGTAGATGAACACAGTGAATTTATTCGCAGTAAAGCTCTTTGTTTTGGCTGTTTCAAGTCAGGTCACATGTCCTCGGGATGTCGTAATAGATCCATTTGTAAAAATTGCGGAAGACGTCACCACACCTTATTGCATGGCGTAAAACCAAGATCCACTGAGAGTCGTCTACAGCTTGACCGCAAGTCACAAGAAACTCAGCGCCCACCTAACAAGAATGAACCACTCAGCGAGAAACCTCCAGTTGCAAGATCCGCGAGCTCAAACCTGATCAGTGTAACGCACAGCTCAGCTACAGAGTCTGCCAGCGTAATCACTAATTGTCGGATCATCCAAGTTTTTCTGTTCCACAAGGATAACCCAGCCAAATCAATCAAGGTCTACGCCCTCCTAGACGATGCAAGTGACACAACCTTCGTGACCACCCAAGTACAGCGTGAACTCGGTATCAAGGGTGTTGAAACTAGTTTAGATTTAAGCACAATGCTTGGTCGTCAGAGGATAGCAGTTGAAAGAATTGATGGCTTGATTGTTCAGCGACTTGACAAACGCACCGAAGTTGACCTACCCAAGACGTATTCAAGGCAGACCATTCCTTCCCGTCGAGACCAAATTCCAAGACCAGAAAACGTAAACAACTGGCCGCACCTTAAAGGGATTCAAGGCAAAATTCCTCCGTACGATGAAGACGTAGATATTGGCCTGCTAATTGGTTGTAACTGCCCCAAAGCGATCACACCAACAGAAGTCATTCGCGGTAAAGGAGAAGAACCTTACGCTGTTCGAACCTTGCTAGGTTGGAGTATCGTGGGACCAGTTGCCACATCAAACACCCCTCGAGACGGCCACGCCCTAGATTCCACCTGTCATCTTACCTTAACAAGAGAGGTTATTTCTGGAGCAAGTGACAGCGCTAACCAGTTGAGTTTCATTCTCCACGGAAAAACGAAGGAGGTCATAAACCCATCAGCAATTAATCAGATGTTCGAGCTCGATTTCTTGGAACACAAAAACAAATCGAAGCATGGCCTATCCAAGGAAGACAGAAAGTTTATTCAGATAGCAGAAAAGGGAATTCAACATCGCAATGATGGCCATCATGAGCTCCCACTACCCTTGAAGAACGAAACCATTGAGCTTCCAAACAACAAGACGGTAGCGCTTCACAGACTTAACCAGCTAAAAAGAAGGTTCGTGGGTAGAAACGGCCAGAAATACTACACGGACTACTCGGAATTTATGAAAAATTTGATAAAGAATGGATACGCTGAGAGGGTACCAGAGATGTCTGAATCGGAACATACATCCCATGGTCAAGTTCAAGAGAAAGCGAACGTTTGGTACATTCCACACCACGGAGTCTATCATCCTAAGAAACCCAATAAGATTCGTGTAGTTTTCGACTGTGCTGCCGAGTACGAAAGTGAATCACTAAACAAGCACCTACTTCAAGGCCCCGACTTGACAAACAATTTGACTGGAGTGCTTTGCAGATTTCGACAAGAGCAAATCGCTTTTATGTGTGACATAGAAGCTATGTTTCACCAAGTAAAAGTAAGCGAAGAATACAGAGACCTGTTGCGCTTTCTCTGGTGGGAAGATGGCAACCTCACCAAAGAACCGAAAGAGTACAGAATGACCGTACACTTGTTTGGAGCCACCTCGTCCCCAGGCTGCGCAAATTTCGCTTTGAAGTCTACGGCCAATGATTTTGAAGAAGAATTTGGAGCTAACGCCGCAGATTTCGTTCGTAAGGACTTCTACGTTGACGACGGTTTGAAGTCCGTTCCCTTGGTAGACGACGCAGTGAAGCTTATTGTAAGCGTAAAGCAGATGTGCAGCAAAGGAGGTTTCCGGCTTCACAAGTTTGTGTCTAACAGTAAAGAAGTCATCAGAAGAATCCCAGAGCAAGACAGAGCAGATGGTGTGAAGGAGTTAGATTTAGACCTTGACTCACTTCCCTTAGAGCGCGCACTCGGCGTCCATTGGTGTGTTGAGTCTGACTGCTTCCAGTTCGCTATCGTACTACAAGACAAGCCATGCACTAGACGGGGTATACTCTCCACTGTGAGCTCGATTTTCGATCCGCTCGGATTCCTTGCTCCGCTCTTGTTGGATGGAAAGTCAATTCTTCAAGATTTGTGTCGCCATGACGTAGGCTGGGATGATCCGATACCGGAAGACATCAAAGCCAAGTGGGAAAAGTGGTGATCAGATTTGTTAGAAGTTCAACGCATTTCAATTCCCAGATGCTATAAGCCCGATGGCTTTGGTCGTGTTGTGAGCGCACAACTTCATCACTTCTCGGACGCGAGCGTCAAAGGTTATGGTCAGTGTAGTTACCTGCGCCTTGTAGACGAAAACCAGAGAGTTCATTGTTCCTTTGTTATGGGAAAGTCCAGAGTGGCACCGTTGAAGCCTGTAACTATACCACGCCTGGAGCTTACCGCCGCCGTGTGCTCAGTGAGAATCAGCCAGCAGTTGCGACGGGAGCTAGAGTACACCATTGATAAAGAATACTTCTGGACAGACAGTAGAGCGGTACTTGGATATATAGCCAACGAGAGTAGGCGTTTTCACGTCTTCGTCGCCAACAGAGTTCAAGAAATTCAAGAAAACACTTCAATTGAACAGTGGAAGTACGTCGAATCAAAACAAAACCCAGCAGATGAAGCGTCTCGAGGCCTGAGAACGCAAGAGCTGCTAAATTCCCGCTGGATTACTGGACCAGCGTTTCTTTGGGAGAATGAAAACAAGTGGCTACCCAGAGAAGACCACAAACTCCAAGAAAACGACCCAGAAGTTAAGAAGTCTGTCGCCATGGCAACCACGACAACCACGCCAATAGTGCAAGCACGTTCAGAGACGTTGAGCCTCGCTGAAAGAATAGGATATTTCTCTGACTGGCATCGAGCTAAGCGAGCAGTTGCCCTATGTCAACGCTACGTCAGAGTTCTGAGAGATCGAGCGCTCAACAAGACGTGCATTCATGAAGAAGTGCAAGTGCTGGACGTCAGTGATTTGAAGAACGTCGAGAGCGCAATTATTCGTGATGCACAGATTAAATCCTTTAAAGAGGAAATAGAAGTTTTACAGAAGATGAAGCAGGAAAACACCGACCCTGACAGTAGAGTTTTCGCCCAACAGAGAAAGGCCAGCATGAGAACAAGCAGCTCGCTCTACAAGCTTGACCCGTTCTTGGATGAAAACGGAATTTTGCGAGTCGGTGGACGTCTCAGACGTGCAAGCTTGACAGAAGAAGTGAAGTTTCCCACCATCCTGCCTCGAAACAGCCACGTCACCAAGCTGATTGTCAAGCATTTTCATGAACGTACGCAACATCAAGGCAAAGGGATGACCTTGAATGAAGTACGATCAAATGGCTTCTGGGTGGTCAGCGGTTCATCGGTAATCGCCAGCATGATTTCATCCTGCGTCAAGTGCCAGAGACTCCGCGGAGCAGTGCAAGAACAAAGGATGTCAGACTTACCCGAAGATCGCCTCGAGTCCACTCCACCCTTCACGTTTTGCGCCGTTGATTTTTTTGGACCCTTCGTCATCAAAGAAAGAAGAAAGGAGCTAAAACGTTATGGCGTGCTCTCCACCTGCATGGCTTAAAGAGCTATTCACATCGAGATTGCCAACTCCCTCGAGACTGACTCATTTATAAATGCCCTGAGAAGATTAATAAGTCGTCGAGGACCTATCCGCCAGTTAAGGAGCGATCAGGGAACGAACTTCGTTGGAGCTCGCACAGAACTCACCCAAGCATTAGCAGAGATGAACCAAGACAAAATCAAGGAAAAGCTGCTCGAAGAACAGTGTGACTGGTTCACCTTCAAATTGAACGCCCCAGCAGCGAGCCACATGGGAGGCGTTTGGGAGCGACAAATCAGAACAGTTCGTAACGTCCTCGCATCACTATTACAGGACAATGGACAACAGCTAGACGACGAGTCTCTTAGAACCTTGATGTGCGAAGCAGAAGCTATTGTCAACAGCCGCCCCTTGACAGTGACCCAGCTTACTGATCCAGATTCAGTCAGTCCACTCACTCCCAACCACCTCTTGACAATGAAGTCAAAGGTCGTTCTTGCTCCTCCGGGTGCCTTCCAGCCAGCCGACATGTATTGCAGAAAGCGTTGGAGGTAAGTCCAGCATTTGGCGAACGAGTTCTGGACTCGATGGAGAAAAGAATTCCTCCTCAGTTTACAGCAGCGCCAAAAGTGGTCACGCCCTCGGAGAAACTTGATTGTTGATGATGTAGTCATAGTGAAAGATGAAAGTCTTCCTCGAAGCGCCTGGCAGCTAGCAAGAGCATCGGTGGTCAACCCTAGTTTCGATGGCCAAGTACGCAAGGTTCAAGTAGCTCTTGCGGATAGCTGCTTGGACAACAAAGGCAAGAGGATCAGAACTGTGCGGTACCTGGAGAGACCAGTGCAGAAGTTGGTATTGCTGTTGCCAGCATCAAAGAAAGATTGAGATCCGGGGTAATTCCCAGCCGAGGAGCCTTCTAAGAAATGAACTGAACTATGAAAAAGAACTTATGGAACATTAATTGATTGATTAATTAATAGAATAGTTAATAGATTGACTAAGAAATTGACAGATGTATTAATTAGTGAAATATGAATATTTCAGGGGAGCCATGTTAAGGATATCGAACAAAGGAACATTTTTTTTGATTAGATCAATTATCAATTACTTTGTGTGCCTAGTTACGATCGTAGTTACAATGTTTATCTTTTTTCCTATTGGTTTGTAATCGAATCTTTTAGCGTCACCACGCGCATATAAAAGCTAAGTTAGCGTCCCTTTAAGCCAGAGTTTCGCAAGATTTCGCCTTGAATAGCAGCACCTTCGTTCTTTCGTACTAAACCTTTGGCACAAGCGGGACCGATATGTAAGTGATTTTGTTAGTTTTATTTCAATGTGTTTAAGTTTACTTTTCACCTTGGGCGTTAGCGCACATATGTACTGTGTTGTACAATAGTACAACTAGTTATCTTGAAATCAAAGAGTAATTTGAAAGAATAAGACGCTTAGACAGCTACGCCCACATTTTAGTCTTTGGGCTGTTAATCAGCCGCAAATGTTCATTGTGTAGCCGACCTTTAAATCTCGAGTAGTTTTAATTTAGCCTTTTATGTTTTGTTTATGTTAATTTACGTGTTATTAACAATTATTCCACGAGCGCGTGTTGGATATGAGATGATAGATAGCCAACGAGGCGCGTAGCGGCGAGTTGGCTATAATCATCTCATATCCAACAAGCGCAAGTGGAATAATTGTTTTATTAAAAACAATCAAGAAATATTGCTAGATCTTACTGATTTCGTTGTACAAGAACAACCAGTAGACAATTTAATGGTCGCCATTTCTCGGCCATGGTATAATTGCTCATATACCATGGCGGCTAAGCCAATCAAATCCCTCGAATTACATTATACAATGATTCAGTTTTTAATAATCGTTGTTATTTTAATCGCGTTATCGACATAGGCACGTAAAGCGTTTCTTTTATGCCTTACGCACAAATTCAAGTTGATTCATACTTTCGTTATTGCATTATTGTAATTTCAGTTTACGATCGTGATCGTGATCGTGATCGTCTTCGTCTCTCAATAAACACCGTTAACCGTCATCTTGGTTTTCGTGGTTTTGCGTCAACGACCTGTAAAATAGTCCCAACACCAGCGACACTTTGCAAACACGCCTTAGCGACGCCCCTCGAAGTCTCGTCTTTCGTCGCAATCGTTACACTAAACTTGGCTTCACACCTCACTGGAACGGAAAATAAGATTTTCGATCGCATAATTCGGCATTCAGGTTGGCTAAAAGAAATGCAATTATAACCATTGGCAATAACATAAGGTGATCGTAACACATCTAAGTACACCTCTCCCCCTCCCCCAGACAATATTAGAAGGTTTCTGTATGTGTCAAGGCAACTTTCTTCCTGTATCGCTATTTCAGTTTGAACACAATCTAATCTTCGGTAGCTTTGTCACGGCTAGAATAACTTCCTGTGTCACTAATGAAAAAAATCATAAAAAAACATATTTTAGCAGAAATTGAGTGTATAATTTAAAGTGATTCACATTTGTGTTTATTCACTCATTTTAAAGAGAGGCAGTCAGCAACTCCTTGTTTTATTTATTTATTTTTTTAGGAAGACAAAAACACATTTTTGCGCACGTGTTTCATCTCAACCGTTACAGCTACGTTTAAGCACAAATGTAAATTAATTGTGAAGCTCAAACGCCACCTTAGAATACTGGCTGGCGTCTGTAGTTCACTATTTCGCTTTTATTGTTCCTTGGTAAAGCCCGATCTGTAATGAACAGGAAATGACTTTAATGGAAAAAATACGCCTTGTAACCGCGATTGCAGAAATCCTAGTGATACTTTTTAAAGTACAAGAGAATACTGGTGAGTTAGCTGAATTTCTGAGTAAGTTTTTGAAAAGGAACAAGCGACATAGCTTGGAGAAATATTTTCATTGTCCCGCTGAACCATTGAAAAACATTATGAAAAACATTTAGGAACTTTATCTTTAATTAACTAGCGTGGGGGTCAACTTTTAGCTCAGGGAGGTAAAGTTGGATTTCTGCTGCTTTATTTGTTGGCCTTTAACAGCATATTCGGGTTAACATGATAGAAAGCCTTGAAACTAATAATTGGAGGTTTCGATTGATTTTTGAAATGGTAATATCGAGGATGAAAATGATGCTGTTTATCGTTATCGCTGTCTATTTTTGCGAGCTTAAATGCATAATAAAAAAGTGCATGGATTATTAACTAAATATGGATCTAGATAGCAGATGGTTTGTTTCATTCTTCCGGCTCTTTGAACGGGAAAACCTCATGAAGTGCGTGATGTAACGCAGTTCTTATTTCAACCACTTCCCCCATACTTTAATATTATAACAAAAGCACGAAGAGACAGTTCAAGACGGTCACGTTCGAAATATTACAAAAAAAGTTGTTGAAAATGAGTGGGTGAAGGTTAATGCTTATGAAATGTCATGTAATGATATGCGTTTCAGTTGAAAGAGTTCATACATGAGGACTGTTGCAGTGTAAAATTGTTGGCGAAAATGGACGTATATGAAATGTCATGTGAAATGTGGATGAAAGTTTACGAATCAAGTTACAGATGAATATGTGATTTCATTTCATTTATGACAACGGCCCCTAAAAGATTTGCATACACGAACGACGAAGGCATTCTTAAATCCAACTAACTGTACCGGACGGTCTTTGGTGTCCGATAGAAACACCATTTCCACTGCTCTTGTACAAGTTAAACAAACGCTTCAAATTCTCTCTCGAGGTAACAGCGAAAAAAAAAAGCATTTTCAACTGACGTGATTGATTCCATCACCGATACGCTGTTGTTCTGGCATAAGCAAAGTATCTGTTGTTTGATGCCGGCAATAGTCAAAACATCAGTTATTAAATATGAAACTTGGGACTTCAATGTAAAGAACTTAGGATTTGTTTATTAAGAAAGGTTAGACGTCAGCCAATTACAATAACTTCAGGTTTAGTCTCAGAACATAAAATCGTGGGTCTTATAATGTTGACAGGTCTTACTGTGGAACTCACGGGTCCATCTCATTGTATTTATTAATGCTGAGCGTGTTGTCTTATCAATCAATTAAAACTTGGAAATTTGCCTGCTTCAATTCTGATTTACTTACTTTTAAACTTCCTGTGCAAGGCTCGTATTAGAATATACATGCATATTCTATAACATATACTTCCTCGTTATCTATTCGATGACATCGAGCAGATTCAGAAGCGCTACCTTAAGATTATTTTCCCAGTTTACCGTTTTATGAAGCTAGGCTGGATACTGCAGTAGTCCCACGCTTTTGAGCAAAGGACCATTCAGTGCCACAGTTTATGAGTCAGTTAAACACGGAGTCAAGTATGACCTGCGTTCAACAAGGCGAAGAGCTACCTATAAATGTAGAACGTACCACTTCAACAATTCTCTTTTACAATATCTCAATTATAGGTCTTTTATTCTGTTATTGTATAGCTTTTGTTTGTGTACACCAACCTTTTTATCGTCTGGTATAAGTGTCAGGAAAAAGGTCAAATCCGTTCTATTCCAATATGTAACCATTAAATCAGCGTTTATCAATCAACCATTGTAGAACCTTACATTGGTTACAATAGTATTGCCCGTCAGTATTGTTTGAGAACGTTGGCCATCGGCGATAAGCCATAGCCGATAAACTTCGAAAACTACTCAATGCAGCAGCACGCGTGATCACAAGTCAGGGATAGATAATATGGCATCAAAAAAAAAAAAAAAAATCAACGAGCTTTGCTGGGGTGCTTACCATTTGCCCAGAGAAGCCGAAAATTTCGGTTTGAAGTCAAATGTTAAGGCAATTTGCTATAAATTCCGTTCGGAAATTGTCGAATATCTACAGAGGTTGGTTGGTCGAATTTGTAAAATCCCTTACCATTATGCAAGGGTTACATCAAATTGGATTTTTCCTACAAATGGTAAGCACCCCTGGTCACTGATTCTGAAGGAGAGGAGAAGTAAAAAAGGCCTTATGTACTACTTTATTCAAAAGATACCTTTTTTCAAGAAATATAGGATCTTCTGACTATAATGGTCTTAGAACCATAAGGCCTGGTATTACCCTGCCAAGATCCAGAACAGATTATTACACAAAAGCTTTGCTCTAACTCCGGAGCTCAAAATCAATATGGAATGCACTTCCAAATGATATGAAATGTGAGAGATCCCTAGAGACTTTCACAATCCCAGTACTGATTCTTAATCATACGTTCCGCTGTTTTGTATTATAATTACCTATCCTTGGTAAGATAATAAATCACGTTGTATTTGTGAAACACAACTCATTGTTGCTATGTTTCATTTAAATGTGAGATACAAGATAACTCATGACCTTAATTAAGCCCCTCCCGTCCCTCCATTCCCCCTCCTTCTTGAGGTTCGAAAATAAAACTAGCTTTTACAGTGTAAGCTACTGATAAATGGTTGTTTTAGATGTTAATTTTCCCTTCTTTATTTCATTTTTTAAGGTCAAACATTTGAATCCAGCTGTTCGAGTTACACTGTTCATAAACCATCCAGTAGACAACAGATAACAACTTGGAAAGAGAGCTTCCAGTTATGCTCGCTGAACAATAGCCAGCTTGTTTCTATTGAGGATGAAAAGGAATTAAATTTTTTGGAGGAGAAACTTGAACCGAGAAGGTACCCGAGTATTGAATATTTTATTGGCTTGAGAAAAAGGTTTGGAAAATGGACATGGATAAGCAATAACAGTATTGAGGTGGCACCTTATGAATATCCCTGGGCCAGTAGCCATATACCCAATGGTGAAGACACGCACTGTGCTAGAATGTACTTGAAGCCTAAGAACGACAAATGTTCGTTCGTGTATGATGACATAGACTGCAAAAAATTCACAAGACGAATGGTTGGATACATTTGTGAGAGGCATGTTGGCTGTCATAATGAAAAAGGTATGGAAGAAGAACTGCGTATTTGAATTTACTGATGCTGTAATTAAGACTTAACTATTCGAAACTTCACTCAAGAAAATGAGAGATCAATTTTAAAACTCCTATATAACATTACGCTAAGCCAGGACAAGATATTTATATTAATCCAAAACTTAAGCTTCCTTAATGTTGACGTCTGATGATATTATAGTGTTGGGAAAATCAAATTTCCTACACTCAGCTTTCCTCTTATAATTTATTAAAATAAACAAGACACATTATTTAGGTCGCTATCATCGCAAATTAAGAGAATCCTTAGGTAGTATGAATGTGTCATATTTCTGTATCAAGAAATGTTTTTAAGAGCTTCAGAACAACGATACGTAAACCTGCTTTCCATTTTTTTTTGTTTTGTTTTTTTTTTTGTTTTGTTTGATCATTGCTCTCTAGGACTAAAAACGCTTTTCAGACATTCATCCAGACGGCACTCTGAACGCACCAGTTCCTTTCCCAGGTCTCAGATATGTTTGTACAAAAAAAAAAGTCTTGAGAAAAGGTTATCAGCTGTATAAAAAACAAGAATGATTAAGACAATTTATCTTAAAGATGCTTTACATACATTTTGTGTTCTTTGCTTATTGTAAAATCTTTAGCCAAAAATGGAACTACAGAAAAACAGCAATCAACGAGGTTTTCCACACTCAAACCGTTGGCAAGTACATCGACAATACAATTAACATTATCCACACCGTACCAAACTACCAAGCTACCAACAGGTAAGATAATCTGATGTTTATTAGCTTCCCCTTCACATGACGATTATCACTCTTGGCGTAATCATTTTTTTTTTTATTCAGAATCACTTGCACCAGAAAATTCAATATCATCCACATAAACTTCAGGTCAAAAAGTGTTTAATACATTATTGCGTCAGTAGTGTATTTATATGAAATGAGGCTGGTTTACACACTGATGAACAACTTTTCTTTAACAATCCAAGTTTTATGACAATTTCTACTTCATTTATGCCAGAAATTGTCTCTCACAGGCTATATCCGTCCGCGTAAACTACTGACAAGCTTCCCTAAAAAGTTTGCTTTATGGCCACAACAGATCAGATTCATTTGAACATGAGCACTGCGTGAGCCAAATATCACCTACCTGTATAAGACGACATACCGTATACCAGTCTAGGAACGCGAAATATCGGATACATTTGCGAGAAACCACTTTACTGTTACGGCGAAAAAAGTTTACCATACTGAACGATGCAGCCTTGAGTCTTTTGATACTACCGATGCTTTCATTCGAAAACGATCTCGAAAGATCGAATAAAATTCAACACGAACGCAAGACTAATTATTGAAAGTAATCCGTGTATTGGGATTTCATTAATGATGCCATTCAGGTCTACTGCGGTGTCCTGGAAAATAGATTTTCTCCTCATTTGGGTCTCCTCTCTGATTGTAATTATTTTGAATCATTTAGGCGGCTATATATTGCCAATCAATGTAATTAATGATAACCAAACTTTAAAACAAGGAGATCTTTGAGGACATCAATGCAACGAGCGATTACTTTTTTCTTTACGCTCTTGAATATAATAGAGTTGTTTCTTTATTGAGGAAACAAGGTACAAAATAACGCTGATAGGCTTTACTCGCAGATTATCTGCTGTTAAAAAAAATCTGGAAAAAAAAAAACAAGGGAAAAAAAAAAGAAAAGTCTAAGGGGCGGTTGAACTACCCGAAACCACGTTTTATTAGATTTTTTTAACAGGGAAACCATCCCAAAAAAAATTAGTTTTAAAGTTTAAGAAAGTCAATCCGTAAGTTTAGTTCTTGTTTCGTAACTGGCGCTTAATGAATATAAAGATTACTCATCGTTGTGAGCTGAATTCAATTTTATTTTTTTTTGCATGCCTTGCTCGTTCTCCTTTTCTCGTAACTACCAGGAAAGTCATTTAAGTCTCCAAATAGGTCAAGTGGGAACAGTCAAGAACAGTTTCTGATTACAGATTAACTTTACAATTTTTTCAACAAATTTTAATTTTTAGAGTTATCTCTTTAAAAAAAGTTTGTTTTCTTTTGCTCGTATGAGCGACTGACAAACTTTCATAAAAGGTTTTTCATTGTGGTCGCAGCCGATTCATGTCTATAAGAGAAACGTTTAGCTGACAAATTTTATTTTTTTCTTGTTTTTCTTTTCCTTTTCTTTCTTGAGTGTGTGTCAGTTTGATGTTGTTGTTGTTGTTTTTATTTTTTTTTTGTTGGTTTGGTGGGTGGGGGGGGGGGGGGGAACTTAGTCATATGTGAAGGACGAACATTTTTTCTGAGATAAGATATTTATGACGACCTATATTATAGTGAACGAATGATAAGCTTTTCTTTCTAGTTTTCCTAACAGAGCCTTTGCACAAGGCCAGGTTTCTTTGACAACGCTTTTCCTCGACAAGTCTCCCTGGTTTTTCTTTACACTTCACTTTAGGATTGATTAGGAAAAGTCGCGCTACATTCTATTTCTTAACGAAGAAAAACCAAAACTAACCGTAATTTACTAGCTCAGTTTAGTTCTGATTGGTTTCATTGCGCTGTTTACGTCTCTTGTAATTGCCCAAAGTACCACTTTGGCTTTGGTTCTACGACACTCAAATTAAATCCGCTTTATAAGAAAGCCTAGCTTTATTAGACTTCTACTACGAGCAACAATGTGGACCCTGGGTGCAGGACCCTCGGAATTTGTAGTTAAACTTCAGGTAAAACGGTCATGATGTCATTACGTTATGTTTATTCTATCATTCTCCTACTAATCTTTGTCCCTTTGTTGTTGTTGTTGTTGTTTTAATATTCTTTTAAAACATTTAGCTCAGGAAGTCACGTCAAGTATACAGCCATCAACAAGGCTTTTCACAACCGAAATTATTTCCGTTTCTCGCGGATTACAGCCAATGGTATTCACACAACAGCAATCTGGTGAAGGTATGTGGGCAGTATACTACATATAATCAAGAGCTGACCCATTTCAGAATTAATTATTATCTGCTTGCCTAACACCCTTAGCTTAATCCAATTAGGACTCGGGTCTTAACTCGGAAATATCATCGGACTATACTTTCCAACTGAGAAAGAATACATATATCTAAAGTATCTAAAACTGGCTATACAATATCATTCTTAGCAATGGTCAATTATGAACCCTAAAAGTGAATTTTACTCCAATGGTGGGGACCGGTTGTTATGGTTACGAGATATGACGCCATGGCCATAAGTCAGATATCACGCAAGGAGGAATCTCTTTTTTCTTTTAAGAAAACGGCAAACCTTTCTCGTTTCTTCAATTGAAAGTTTTTAATTAAATCTCATTCTACATGTCTAACACATAAAACGCGCTTTTTCAATCAATCTCAAAGCCATGAAAACAGCCACTTCGGTCGCCTTGTTTGCAACCTCAGAGGACCCCCACAAGGCCCAACACAAAACTTGTAATGTCAACTTCATCTTGTAGAACTACCTAGTCACAGGATGTCAACAAAAATGCCATAAAAAAAGTCTGAAGACTTCTCTCTTCCTTTCTTTCTTTTTTCTGCTACCTAATCAGAAGCCAAACAATCAAAGACAACGCGTGCTCCGATTCAAACAGAGCGAAAACCTGGTGGATGCCTTACTTCAGAGGAACTGATGATCGCTGTATTCGTTGAAGGAGCATTGCTCATCGTGGCATTGGTTATCATTGGAATGTTGCTGTTCAAGTTACGAGTAAAGCACAACAGTGATCAAAGTAAGTGTCACTTCTATTCGAAATAACTCTGTGAAGAAACAATTGTTTAAAGTAAGCTTTTTATTTGCTGACCCTTTTAGTGGGACTTATCTTCAGAAATATATATTGTGGCCGGAATACAGTTCAAACAATTGGAATCGTTCATTGGCCAAAAAGAAAAAAAAAATGGAAAAACTAACGAACAAAACAAAAGTCCGAAAGCAAGGCCCAGTATATGGTTTCGCGACCGCAGCTTGTTGCAAATCCATGGACTAGCAATCCACAAATTTCAGCTTCATTATACATGCCACTGGTTAATAAACAAAGGGTTAGAATACAACATACGTTTATCTTTTTAAACGCTCTTATATCTAATTTCATTGCTCTTTTCCTAGATGAAAGAAACATAGCTGCTAAAAGGTATGTTCTTCTACTGAAATCAAAAACCTCGTACTTAGTTAAACGTAACTGACGAAGTTGTGTAAATAAAGCCTGAAAGAATCCAAGCAGTGCTGACCATCTGATCTATCATGATCAAGCCAACTGGCGGTGCTGTTTGTGATATTCCCAAGACGAATAGACGAGGGTTAATAAATGAAATTAAGATTAAAAGACATGGGCTGAAGCCTGTTCAAGCGGTTTTTTTTTTTTTTTTTTTTTTTTCAGCCTTCATTTTCGCCGTTGCTTGAGTTTTGTACATAACTGCGATGGGCTTCCACGTCTTTAAATTGTTTATCCGCTGTTGAAATATATGATAGGTCATAAATGTACTCTACAAATGTCAATCAAGAGGATTTCAATGGAAGAATAATTCAATCAGTCATTTAATTTACCACTTTTTCATGATTTTACAGACATGCTGAGTTGTTTAGAATTTTTTTGCTTTAGTAAACTTCGATCAAATTTTATTCTTAAATAACAGACAGACATAAAACCAGAACGCATGAGAACATACGCTACTCAGCAGATCATTTCGGATTTAATACATTGAAATCAGCGTGTACGGTTTACAGACAAAGAGAAATTAAGGCAGTCGTTGGCTTTAGCACACTCAACAGGCTTTTGACGCATTTGTACTCTTTAAAGGCAGTTCAGGCGCTTGTAGCCTTGATCCCGAACTTAATCTTGTATGTATGTATTTATCTGGGTATTGCTTCAATCTTCTTGCTGCAGGTTACAGGTATTGCTTGTTTATTCATAATTTATCTGTATTTACTACATTCAGCAGCAATCAGCTTGAAGAATCACGTGAGAATGTCTCATTACTCAATCCAGGGAATGCAGCAAGACAGCTTGGTTTGTCAGTTGAAGCAGGAGATGGTAGTAATGGAGCTACTCTCCAATTAACTGCGCCACCTTGCATAACTGAGGGTGGATATGCCGTGCTCAGTCCACGTACAAATGTAAGTTCAATATCACTAGACCTAAGCCAGGGAAAAACAAGCTTATTGCACAACTGTGTTTCTACGATCGATACTACGATGTACCTTTACGTTCGCTATTAAATGAAGCCCGAAGTTCCTATTTGGAGGTTAATTAAAAAGACTGATCGGCTGACTATCTGACTGGCTGACTGGCAGAGCGAATGTTGAATGATTGCCTGGTTTGCCGATTAAACTGCTTGCTCGCTGTTGCTCGCTGTGTGCGAGACTCACTGAATGACTTGATTGATTGATTGATTGATTGATTGATTGATTGATTGATTGATTGATTGATTGATTGATTGATTGATTGATTGATTGATTGATTGATAACGCCGCTTAATTTGTGGAAATCTTTTTTTTTTCTTTATTTTTCAGACGTCGGAGGGCGATTTCTACGCACATCTATTGCCATCTAAACAAGAAATCAGAACCAGTGCTGACTGCAGTGAGACACCCACATATGCCAACGAAACGGCTATGCACGAATACATGAATGTGTGAGCCTAAATTTTTTTGACTACCCTTGATCTTTAACAGATTGGGAAAAGTGGTCCCCTTTTAACCAGAGAAATTTGTTACTTAAAAAAGAGTATTGGTATACATTTTTTTCTAGCCAAAATTTGAATAATGTGCAAGAGCATCGATGGATAAGTGTAATCTCGATATAACAAAGTAATGATCAAATGGAAACTCTAGGTTGATTTTGCTGTATGGGGCACAAAAGATGCACGACCATCAAGAAGGATCAACAGTAAAATAAAGAAATACGTGAAAATAAACTGTAAAATCCCCGGCTTCAAACCTTCGAATGATATTTTACATTTGTTTGCCTAAAAGATTAAGTCTTGAGGAGAAATGAATAGGGCACGCCATTAGCAAGCCGAAGGGATAACATCATCAGGAAGAAAGACAGGGATGTTAAGAAACACCTGCATGTGTAACACCGAGGAAAAATTAAGCTGTGGAATAAGCTGGAATGAACTTGCAAAATAAACACAGGATGTTCTCGCCGCTGGTCTCAAAAGGCCTAACTCCTAAAGCGTTTTTTTTTTATGCTACAAAGTCACTGATCTTTTGAGTTTAGCTTTTTAATAGATTTTTAGTTTCAGTAGTTCTTACGTCTTACAGTACCTGATGTAATGCGCGTGTGAATATGTACATGTAGAACATGGGCAATACATATTAAATAATTATTATAAATGTGATAACTTATTTCAGCTGTTGGATTATTTCTTTGGTTTTGACAACTGTTCCAAGTTATAGATATCGTTATGTTCCCTGAAGAATGTGTAGAATGATCTTCATCTCTTCATAGTAATTTACCTAAACGAGAAGGTCACCTGGAAGAATACTTTTAAAATTAGCACGAGTACGATGCGAATTTTCTCGCTGTAAAAATATGACACCAGGACCGGTCAATCACTTGCAAATAAACGACGGTGACCGAATTCTCTAAAATACTCTGAACAAGTTCCTTATTAGAGGGGAGGAAAAGTTGGGGAATTTTTGAAATATTTATTAAAACATTTTCTTATTCAACGCGTTGAATAATTATTTAAGAATGAGAAATTGTATTCAATAAATTTCGCATCTTTCTTCAACAAATAAGATTTTTATTCAACATTTTTAATATTTGTTCAGAAACCTCCCTTAATGCACTCTTTTAGGGTTCAACACGATTAAGTGATGTCTTTATCCTACTCGCAGCTCTAAGCCCCAACGGCCAGATTGAAGCAGCCAAATATAGCTGGGATTCTCCCGCGGTTTCCTCTAATAAGGACACCCACTTCATCAAACACCAAATTCGAAGATCTACCTAAGCTCTCCGGTAGAAGTCTCTTACTCCATCTACCGTACTAGATTCAGTGGAAACTTGAAGCTGGCCATGCACGTTAGCAAAATCTGTCCAGGCCCGCCTCTCTACTGGGAGAAGTGCGTGACGAGCCCATAGAGCGTTTGCGCTAGGAGGCTTTCAAGTCCAGGGGTAATAACGCATGCTCGGAAATCATGATAAACCGCAAGGCGTTGTCTCGCACCATTGCTTTCATTACTTATTTATTTATTTATTTATTTATTTATTTTTAATAACCCAATTTTATAAGCCACAGGGTATTTTGAATCATTAATAACGCATACGTGCAAAGAAGAGCGGCGCGTTTCGTCGAAAGAGAACACAAGAACACAAATCTCCAGGACATGATTGTCGAAAAGTTACCGCACGACCTCAATTGTCATCGCTTGAGAAACTGAAGATAGGACAGCTCGTCTTACAATTGCTTAAAGGGCATAAGTAAGAGCAGCCGGGCCGTGTCACTGCCTTCTTACTGATATAAACAAGCCACTACTACTATAGAAAACTTAATACAAAAACCAAAACGAATAATTCAAAATCAACTTCTTGGCAAGAGCGAAACCATTCTTCCTGCACACAATATCTGATTAACGTTCATTTCAGGTATTCAAATCATCCATTGCAAACTAATTAGAACAGACTCTTACCGTGACACATTGCTTATATTTTTTATTTACACAGATAGTTTCACAGCACCCATCTTCGCATTTATATAATTTTTTTTTACTTACACATCTGCGGCAAAGGGCTATTTTCTTTGCCGATTAAGTTTTTAGATTAGATTAAAAACGTCCAATGCCCAATTGCTCGGCGTTTTGGCCTTTCTCATCTTTACCTGCATTGCACTTGTGCTTCTGATTATTTTCAGGTTTTGCGTCCCTTTTACTTTCAGGATTGCTTCTTGGGAGACGGTATGATGGTAAAAGAAGGTGACTGAACGTATTAAAAAAAGTTTATCTTTTTGCTAGACCTCTGTTGCTAGTTTGCTTATGTCTACGTTTAACAGTAAGATATCCTTTTTACGTGACCTTCTTACCAAAACAACAAGTCTCAGGTATGTATTTTATTTTTAGGTGATTCTGGCTTTTTTTTTTTTTTTTTTTTTTTTTCAAGAGGACTAACCCAGAACATTGGAATTTCACTCGGTAGTAAGACTTCCCTCTCACCAAGTTTCCCGAATCTCAATTAGACGATTAGGCAACCAGAATCACCACTTCTTTCTTCCATCCGATAAGAGACAGTGAAATTTACGTTAGCGAATTAAAAAAATGTGCTTGTCGTTTACTGTAACGTGCGCGCGAGTTAAATTGGCCATTACACAGAAAGTTCAGGTTATCAAGTATATTGACAAACACCTTCCCTCGTTTACACGACAAGGAGCCTTCAGAACAGCATTAAGCGGAGCCACATGTTTCCTGCTTTCACTATCTTGAAGTCAACGATTTAAGTTAATTCATTTTGTTTGAGATTTCACTCTAGCTCAAAAATATTAATCTCTCTTTATTTTAATATCCAAAATGAAAACGTGCTAAATCAAAGACGAGACCTAAATTCGCACAATCCCAAACAGGATAAAACCATCAATATGAAAGGAACGCGATACTAAACTCCCCCACCCCCCCCCCCCCCCCCCTCACACACACTTCTTCACTGCAACGGATATTAAGGTTGGCTGAAAGGAATGCAATTAACGAGAACCATTGACAACAACATAAGATGATCTGAGCTAATTACACTTCACAAAATTCTGAGTGTGTTTATTCTTTAGACAACTTTCTTCCTGTGTAGCCATTTTTGAGCATAATTAAATATTCGGTATGCTCCGTCATGACTGCAGTCTAATGGGTGGTCATCTGAAGATCCGCATACTTCTTGTTTGGTAACAAAACCCACAATTTTCTCCTTCATAGGAATAACTTCCTGTGTCACTATTGTAAACATTATAAAAAAGTGTAAGCGAATGAAACGTCAGCTTACATTGAGTGTATCATTAAACGTGATTCACATTTGTGTTCATCTACTCATTTTATAGCCAAGTACTGACTCCACTTCCTTGTCGTTTTTATCCTTACACGGTTTTATTTATTTAGTTTTTTTTTTTTTTTTTTTAAATATAACCACATTTTTTGCGCACGTGCTTCAACTCTACCGTCACAGCTTTGTTTAAGCCCAAATGCAAATTAATGAAGTTTCAACGCCACCTTAGAATACTGACTGGCGTCTGTAGTTCGCTATTTCGCTTTTGTTGCTCGTTGTTCCTTGGTTGACCCTGAGCTAATGACTATAATGGAAAATCTACGCCTAGTAGTCGCCATTGCAGAGATTCTTGTGATAACTTTCAATGTACAAGGGAATACTGGTAAGTTAACTGAGTTCAGTAAGGGGCGGACCATTAGAAATCACGGGAGGGGGTGTTGAGGTAAAATTTTTCAGTGGATGAATTTTCTTTTAGTCCAATTTGTCTGCATGTCTTTTTTTTCGACGTGGAAGCTCTGCACGATTTTTTTTCGACAGAACTTCTTTCAATATTAAAAGCATGCAAAGCTCCGCACAGTTTTATTGCAGTACCTTTTAAGGTGACAGTCTCTTTGGAGTCTCGATTTTCGCGAAATCCGAGTATCGCGATTATCGAGAAAGAAATGAGCCACTAAAGGTATCGCACCTCATGACTCGAGGGACGTTTTTTCACTTGTCAAGGAAACTCGGCTTCATCGTGTTGGTCAATGCCATTCTTTAAATCGAACCAAAAGCGATAAGCGTGAGAAGTTCGAAGGCAATATAGTAGTTATATTCAGTGTTGTTTTCTCGGTCGAAGATAAAAACGTCTTGTCCAATCGACAAATGGATCGTGCTTTAAAGAGTTCACAAAGCATTCGATAATTTTCACAGCAACAACTCTGCCATTGCTACCCCATACCTGAGAGAAATGCTAACACTCATTCTCAACAAAAATTATTTCCAATTCATTGGAAGGAACTACCTCCAAATACTTGGTACTGCCATGGGCACAAAAATGGCCGTTTCTTTCGCAAAAATTTTTATGGTCGACAATGAAACAAAATTGTTAGCCAAAGCGTCGCCGTAAAATCTACAGTTTGGAAACGTTATATCTTTTCTCTGTGGGACACCAGTAAACACGATATAGAACGGTTCATCCGGTAAGCAAACTCATATCATCCAACAATCAAATTTACGGCTGAAATCCCAAATGCTGAGACTACATTTTCGGATACAGTTGTATACAAAGGCAATCGATTCCATCATCATTCCATAGTGGATATTAAAAAACATTTCAAGCCGACTGAAACCTTTTGACAATACATGCATGTTTCCTCTAGCCACCCACCAGGAGTCAAAAAAGGATTTGTTAAGGGCGACGCCCTAAGACTCCTAAGAACAAACTCAAACAACATTTGAAGAAAAAATTAAAAAGTTTAAATCACGACTCCTTGTCAGAGGCTACCCAAATAGTCTGATTAAAAAAAATATCAGATGTCAAATTAAAAAAAAAAGGTAATCGGCATTGGAGCAAACAGACAACATCTCAAACAAATATTGCCTTTCGTAACAATATCAACCATCGTGCCCAACCTCAAACATGTTTTAATGGGAAAATGCAAAACCAGCCTTTCCAACGGGAAATCTTCAAAGAGTCACCATTAATTTCCTTAAAAAAGGAAGATCTATAATATAAATGACGTGCTTGTCAGAGCAAAAATATAGAGAGGTTACACTTCAAAAATGTTAAATTCATTGTTAGAAGTCGCGCAGGCCTGTCACCCCTTGCTATTTCCTACTCAAAAGAAAGATTGTTGAAGGTTTGCTTTAGTAAAGTTGTTTTATATTTCTTCTACATTTGAAATACCGGTATAATTCTCCATAAATGAGTAGGAGATCAGATTGTTGCATTGTCACTTCTAAGAACATTAATACATGTATGTGTTAAAATGATAGAAGGGCAGGTTATGTTCTTGATATGTACAGTAAAACTACTTGACGTTGTGTTTTGATATATTTTTTTTTTGATGGTGAACTGCTTGCAGAATTTTTTTTTTTTGGGGGGGGGGGAAGGGGGGGGGGAATTTTCCTTAGCAGGAATTTTTTGGGGGGATTTATTTGATTAAGTAACTATATAACCATTCATCAACCCATTGTGGAGCTTTACTTTGATCACTACAGTAT
Organism: Pavona decussata; assembly: GCF_977016875.1. Lineage (NCBI taxonomy): Eukaryota > Metazoa > Cnidaria > Anthozoa > Scleractinia > Agariciidae > Pavona > Pavona decussata. Next base: position 3,123,881 of record NW_028145568.1, read on the forward strand.
TGTTTGGGATGGTATTAGCGACAAACTAGCCGATAAACTTCGAAAATTACTAAATAAAGAAGCACGCGCGAGCACACAAGCATAGATATCAGGGCACCAACAAAACAAATATTAAACGAACTTGGATGCTCACTGAATCTAAAGTAGGGGGAAGTAAACAAAAAGCCCTTACGCACTAGTTTATTCAAAATATACTTTCTGCAAAAATATAGAAACCTCCGTCTATAACGAAACTTAAGGGCTATTATTGCCATACCGAGATCGGCAACAGATTAATACAAAAAAAAAGGTTTCTTTTCAGTCAGGAGCTCGAATATGGTATGCACTACCAAATGATATGAAATGTGAGCGCTCCCTTGAGATTCGTAAGAATATACTGAAATCTCAGTACTGATTCTTAAATAAATGAAGACTTTCCGCTTTTTATTGTTTTTAAATAATTAGTTCAACTTGTTAACAATCAATTATAATTAATTTATTGTAAATAGTATCCTTTTATGGTTGTTACATAATTGTGGTAACCTAAAAAAAATCACATTGTATTTTTGAAACACAACTCATTGTTGCTATGTTTCAGTTAAACGTGAGATACAAGATAACTCATGATTTAAATTAAGCCCCCTTCCCCCTTCTTGTTGAGGTTCGAAAATAAAACAAGTTTTTACAGTGTAAGTACTTGTTTAAGATGTTGACTTTCGCTTGTTTTATTTCATTTCACTTTTTAAGGTCGACGTCATTTGGAAACATTTGAATCCAATTGTTCGAGATACACTGTTTATAGACCATTCAGTAAACAACAGCGAACCCGTTGGAATGAGAGCTTGTATTTATGCCATCTGAACAATGGCCATCTTGTTTCCATTGAAGACGAAAAGGAAATGAATTTTTTATTTGAGAAACTTCAACCGAAAAGGTACCCGAGAATGGAATATTTTATTGGCCTGAGAAAACGCTCTGGGAAATGGACATGGATAAGCAACGACAGTATTGAGGTGGTACCTTATCAATATCCCTGGGCCAGTAGCAGTAAGCCCGACGGTGATGGCGAGTGTACTAAAATGTACTTCACTGGTTACGAAAAAAAACATTTGGTCTTTGACGACATACACTGCAATGGATACAAATCAGGATATGTTGGATATATTTGTGAGAAGCATGTTTGCTGTCACAATGGAAAAGGTATGCAAGGGAAAATAACACCGCAAGACTCACGAAATATTTTTTCCCCAACTTAAGGCAAAAAAAAAAAATCGAAAACTGCTGAAATGTTATTGAACCCGAAATTTGAATTTCACGCAAATGTTTTCGATTTTCATGATAACCTTGGCAAATAAAAAAGTTGTTTTCAACTAATTGAGGTTTTTTTTTTTTTTTTTTTAATAATCATTTCACATTTCTTTTTGTCTTAATGTGTTTTCGTTTTAAATCGCTCACTTGTTTCCGTGAGTTGAAAATAAAATTTTACGGAAACATTTTGCTGAGAAAAAGGAGAAGTTCAACACCACCCAGGGTACAAAATCAGGTCTCGTGGGGCCAGATTCACAAAGCCTCCCTAAAGTTAGGATTTATCCTACGTATTGTTTCTTAACAACAGACTATTGCTGGACAAACAATACCCTACTGTTAAGGATACACTTTCACTTAATAACTGTTTCGTGCATCTGGCCCCTAATTATCGCCAACTAGTTTATGGTTCGAATTTGAGCAGCCACTCTGTTTCTGGGAGTCAGACTCCAACACGAGAACGAGGCTCAGAAAGAACACTTTACATTTACTGTGAAACCTTTATGAAATGAAGTAATGCGACATGAATCTAAAAATTCGGTAAATTGATTTTTTCTTAAATTTGACGATAGGCTTCATACTTAAGCAAACACGATTGATCTATTATTCAGTCAGAAACACAGACATACTCGGAAAAAGAAAATCGGAGTTCTCCAACAGGAGTCAAACTTATGACCTTTCGATTGCTAGTTCGGAAGGTCATAGTTTCGAGGCCTGTTGGGAGAGCTCGGATTTCCTATTTCCGAGTATGTCTGTGTTACTGACTCAAAAAAAATACCTTTATCATACTTTCAAGAAGTATGCTATAGCAATCACTTTTTCAACTTTTTCAACATTTTGCAATGACTCGAACCACATTTTATACAATCACTTACCTGTGGCACCGTTCCCTTGATCACCGAGCTAAAGAGGGCGGTTATCGATAGATGAACGTGATTGTTTATGATACATCGTAACTGTGAACTGTGGGAGAAAACTCTAATGAATGATATACCATCACTGTGAATAAATATCACGTATAGGAACTGTGGATGAAAGATTCTTATATATGAAGAACACAGCAAGTTTATTTTTCTTCCTGTTCCTACGAAAGTTATCTTAAATAAGATATTTTATGATATGACAGAAAGAAACTTTCTTTTCAACGGTACTGATCATGCAATGCCAAACTGCTAACTTTCTTTTTTCAAGTAAGCACAGCGTTTCGCTTGAGAAATTAAAAGGCTGTGATTCTTTTCTTCGTTCTAAAGTAGCAGATGATCGTACAATTTTCTTTAGATTAAATCGTTAATGCCGTGAGAAATTGGAATTGCCTTAATGAATAGTTGTCTTTTTCTGCTGTTAAGGCCTGGTCAAACGGCTCATGATAGTCGATGATAGTTGATGATAGTCAAAACTATAATCAGCCATTATCAACTACCAAGCGGGAGTCAAACGACTCAGAAAAGCTCGTGATAACTGACGATAGTTTATCGTGAGCCTCTAATGCAGGCACCTGCCAAGTGTCAACATCGCAAACAAAACTTCGCAGAGATGATTTTTTTGCGGCGAAACGAAGGCAGCTTCCTGCTTCGTTTTCTTTCGGTTGTTAGAAAAAATAACTGAAAATTAATCTTGAGAGTACTGGTGGAGAAAACAGCTGACCGAAGAAGTATCATCAGGTATCATGCCCGTGATCAAACGGGAAAAACTATTATCAACTATCACGAAGAATTTGAACACGCTCAAAGTGAATGATAGTTGATGATAGTCGATGATAGCACATGATAGTTTGTGGTCAAACTAGGGCGGTCGCTTTAACTATCATCAACAATCATCAACTTTCATTGACTATCATTCGCCGTTTGACCAGGGCTTTATTGTATTAAAAGAATAATAGCAGAGCTCCGCGCGGAGCCCCATAGCTAAGAGATTTTGGTAAGCCAGGGATGCGACAAATTTTTGTTAGGTTATGACGTCACGTTTGTCCATCCAACCGTCCGTCCGTACGTAATCCCATAATGCTGATGCACTCGTGTTTGTTCGGGGGAAGTTGCACAGCGAGATGCGTTTAGAGAAACAACAGAAATGCTAAACGACACACAAAAAAGTCAATTTATATGTACTCGTTGGAAATGTCGACAAACGTGGAAAGAAGAGAAAGAGGGAGAGAAAGAAAACAAAAAAGCGGAAAGTTCAACGTGAAAGAGAGCGACGGATAACAAGTTATAGAGCAGGTCAGCCGGATAAGAAAGTTTAAAGACGTCTCACATTTGCCTATATCACCCGTTCTTGATCAGTTATGGTAACTTTCAGAACTCCAAAATAGCTTTACATAGACACTATCATCGCTTTCGATACCACCAAAATAGGAGGAGAAGTTAATTTTTGAAATTTTTGTTTCGTGGCCTTGTTTTTTCATTCGCACCGCACGGCTCTCACCTGTTTGTAAACACACACAAGTTTTAAAGCTCTGAAATAATTCTACCAAACACCAAAGAATTATTCTGTATTCTCCTTTTCTTAACGTTTATTTAGAGACTAGAATTTTTACTAGTGGAGCAGAATTGACACAGTTTTGAATTTCCAAACATTTTTTCCGGGCTGCTAACTTGCTCTCGCAAAAAATTCCATGTTGACGTGATTCGACGGCGTTTAAAAAACATTTGTAAACGTAAATTATTTCTTCCAGGCATCAATCGAGAATTTTTCCTGATGTTAAGTGTTTCAAACTTCATACAAACACTTTAATTGTTTAATTCTCCATACCACCGATATTCGTGATGAAATTAATTTTTGAACATTTTGTTTCTTGGCCGTGTTTTTTTGTTCGCACCGCACGGCTCTCGTGTGTTTTTAAATACACACAAGTTTCAAAGCTCTGAAATAATTCTACCAAACACCAAAAAAGAGTTTTTTCTGTATACTCGTTTTCTTAACGTTTATTTAGAGACTAGAATTTTTGATATACGAGCAGAATTGATGCAGCTTTTAATTTCTAAACATTTTTCCCCGGGTCCGCGCTAACTCGCTCTCTCAATACTGATTGGGTTATGATTTTTTTAAACATTTTGATCCGGGCGCCAAATATGTCAGGGAACCCTGTTAAGCAACGATGACGGCAGCAACAACGCTGCAAATGAACAATGAACAGAAACATTTCTTTGCCGTCCTCCGCAAAACGGCAACGTGAAATGGTCTAATTCAAGCTTTACAAATATACTTCAATCGTTTCGATAGGAAAAATATGCTTGGAGAAACTAATTTTTGAACATTTTGTTTCGGGGCAGTTTCCTTGGCACCGCTCGGCTCTCGTCCAGTTGTAAACATACTCAGAAATAGTGATTTCCCTTTTGTTCTCCTTTTGTTGATGTTTATTTTGATTTCAGTTGGAGCAACATTGACTGAGTTGTAAATTTTACACATGTATGAAATGAAGAGAGAATACAAGGTTAAATCAAAACAAACTTACAACGATAAAACTTAATGTTAGGCATTAATTAATTGTTCACCTGCGCTGTGAAGCTTTCCTACCGCGAAAATAGATCAGTCGATAAAATAGCAAACGATGGATCCAAAGAAGGAACTTCCAGAGTAATTTCTTTCGTTGAATTTGACCTGCTCCTTCCTCCCGTCAATATGACACGTTATGCTCAGTAATTAATTTCAGATTTCCATAAATGCTATGAAAAAATCAACGGAGCTCCGCTTTTAGGCTTGGCTTAATAAATATGTTAATAACAACAACAAGAATAAGATCACGGTTTACATGTGTCACATTTCATATACAGATGTTAACTTTTCTTTGTATTTTTATTTAAGGTGTATCCAATTTTTCCAGTTATACCTTCCATCAGGACTCTAATCAAATGAGCACTGCCTGGATACAAAGCCTGCATTTGTGCTTGCAGCATGGAAGCTTCCTTGTCTCTATTGAATCCAAAGGGGAATTTAATTTTTTAAAGGACAAACTTGAAAACATGAACCTGACCGGTGAATATTTTATTGGCTTAAGAAAACTGTATGGAAGGTGGAGTTGGATAAACAATGACAACATAGACGTTGTACCAGGGAAACCTCCGTGGGCCACCTATCAACCTAGCGGACTTGGCGATTGTGCTAAAATGTACTACAGCTATGTCCTAAAAACATTTGTATACGACAACATAGAGTGCAGTCTACGAATACGAAATATTGGATATATTTGCGAGAAGTCTCTTCACTGTTACAGTGGAAAAGGTATACCATAACGAATATTGAAGACGCGAACTTTAACTAAAAGGCGAACTCAAGATACATAATAACATAGAGTTCCCTTAAACAAACACACATAAAAAAGAACCACTGAGAGTTTCTAAAAGAAATTCAACGCAAAGGCAGGACTGATAAGTCCATCTGTAGGTTAGATTAGGTAATAACGGTTATGATGACATTATGTTATGTTTAGTCTATTTATCTCCTATTTTTCTTTGTCTCTTTTTTTTCAAATGTTCTTTGAAAACATTTAGCTGAACCAGGCACGTCACGTATACAGCCATCAACAAGGCTTTTCACAACCAAAATGTCTCCCGTTTCCCGGGCATTACAGCCAACATTATTGACAGAACAGCAATCTAGTGAAGGTATGTAGAAAGTATAAAAAATCAAGAGGCAACCCGTTTCAAATTCATCTGCTGGCGTAACATGAACACTCTTAGCTCAATCCGATTTAAATACTCAGGTCAGCATTATCCACAAACCAACGTCTCCTAAATGTATGCGGACAGTGTGGTGAATTTCAATAGTAACTTCCCTGCAACTTTCACATGTTTTCCATCTTCCAAAACATAATCCTTCCGTATTTTCTATTGGATTTTGTAACCGCGGAACAATTTCGAACGAATTTTAATTAGTTTTAAAGTTTTAGAAAGTATGCATAAGTTAATTTGTTTCGTAACTGGCACTCGATTAATATAACGATTAATTATCTTTCTGAGGTGAATTCAATTTTCTTTTTTCTGCCTTTCATGTTCTCCAACTTCTCCAAATAAGTCAAGTGAGAACGGCCAAGCACAGCTTCTGAATGATTATATTTTTAATATTCTTTTAGGTAACGTTGCTTGACCCGAGGGCAAGATTACCTTGGCAATTTTTTGAAAAAATTTTTTATTCTTGGTTCAAAAAAGGTGGCCACGTTAGGTCGTGTGTAAAAGCTGATTTTCACTAGGACATAGGCATAAGCATAAAGATAAGCAAGTGAGAACAGTAGCAACATAAGCATAAGGACAGACGCACGCGCAGAAAACCGTTTCTTGACGGAATTCTCGATACCAGCTCCCCTTAACTACCCTTAATAGTAGGCAAGATGGTGGACGAAACGGTTGACTGCCTTGTGCTTATGTCGTCCCTGTTCTCACTGATGAAAACGGCTGAATAACATGACGTAAGCATAAGCACAAGAAGAACGAACAGGTTCGTTCTTCTTGTGTTTATGCTTATGCTTCTGCCGCAGGTGTTCTCACTTGCTTAGGCGGCGTTTGAGCTTCTGCTTATGTTTATGTTTATGTTTATTTCAAGATACGTTATCCTGACGAGAGATATATATATAACGGTAAATCACTGATAAGCTTTGCTTACTAGCTTGCCTGACAGAGTCTTTGCACAAGAGCAAGTTTCCTTTGACAACATTTTTGCTCGACAAGCCTCCGTGGTTTTGATTTAATTTGCTCTATAATTGGTTAGCAAAACTCGCGCTACTTTTTCTTTCTCGACCAATGCGAAGCAAAACTAAAACCAATTTTGATTTGCTCGTACGCGTTTTCCCGGGCTTGTCGCTTGTTACATAACTTCCGATTGGTTCATTGCGCCGTTCACATCTCTTACATTGGCCAGCGAAAAAACTTTGGTGTTTGCGACAAGGCTCTATAGGAAAGTCAAGCTTCATTAGACTTGAATGAAAAATAAGTTGGACTTTTGGTGCAGGGTTATTTAGTTTAAATTTAAGGTAAAAACGGTTGTGACTCTCTCTCTCTCTCTCTCTCTCTCTCTCTCTCTCTCTCTCTCTCTCTCTCTCTCTCTCTCTCTCTCTCTCTTTTTTTAAATGTTTTGTTTTTGTTTTTTTTTTGTTTTTTTTTTTTAACATTTAGCTGAGCCAGTCACGTCACACATACGGCCAAGAACAAGGCTCTTCAAAACCAAAATGTTTTCCGTTTCCCGCGCATTAGAGCCAACATTGTTAACACAACAGCAATCTAGTGAAGGTAAATGGACAGTATACTGCATAGTAATCAAGAGCTAACCCATATTAGAATTATCTCCTGGCCAAACACTATTAGCTCAAAATATAATTAGTACCTAGGTTTTAATTAAAAAAATATCTGGCCCCTGGCTTGCTAGCTAGGTGGAAAAGAATACATTTATTTAAAATTGGTTGTACAATATCAAACTTGTTAATGGTGTAAAACTGGTTTTTACTCCTCGCTTTTTGCGTTTACAAAGGTAGGGAACGGTTGCCATGGTTATAACATATAATATGACGCCAAGGCCGGAAGTCAGATAGGACGAAGGAGCTTTTTTACGTTTTTTTTTTTTTTTTGTTAAGGAAAACGGCATGCCTTTTTCATTTTTTTGATTGAAAGCGTTTAATTGAATCCCATTTAGTCTTTTGCGCTTTTTCAATAAATCTCAAAGGCAAGAAAGCGGCCACTTTGCCGCCTAGTTTGCAACCGCAGAGGCCCCCACAAGGCCATAAAACTTGTAATGTCAACTTATATTGGGGAGTTGTATGAATTCAGTTAAAGGAGAACCCAAGTAACTCAAGTCCACAAAACTTCTGAAGACTTCTTTCTCATTTTTTTTTCTTTTTTTGTTGCTACCCTCTTCAGAATCCAAACAAGCAAAGACAACGTGCGCTCCGATTCATACAGAGGGAAAACGTGGTGGATACCTTACCTCAGAGGAACTGATGATTGCTGTATTCGTTGAAGGAGCATTGCTCGTCATTGCACTGATAATCATCGTAACGTTGCTGTTCAAATTACGAGTAAAGCACATCAGTGATCAAAGTAAGTGTCACTTCTATTCCAAACAGTTCTGCGAAGACGAAAAACTTGTTTAAAGTAAGCAGTTTATTAGCTGACTCATTTAGTGGCGCCTACGTTCAGAAATATAAATATATGGTGGGAATACAGTTCAAACAAGTAGAATCGCTCGTTGGCCAGGAAGAATAAAAAAAGGAAAAACTAACGAACAAACAAAAGTCCCATAGTCAGACACAGAATTTTTTTTCGCGACTGTAGCTTGTTGAAAATCCATGGACTAGCAATCCACAAATTTCAGCTTTATTATACATGCCACTGGTTAAAATACAACGGACGCT